>NW_027556402.1:250639919-251239919 GCF_003287225.1 Phascolarctos cinereus | reverse complement strand
ATTATACCAAAATTACATCTCTATGTAGGGAAAGGGTGAAGGGTTAAATAACATTTATATGGCACCTACTGTATGCCAGGCACTTTACAAATATTGTCTCATTTGATCCTCACAACAACCCTGGAAGGTAGGTGCTGTGACTATCCCCATTTTACAGTTGGGAAACTAAGGCAGACAGAGTTTAAGTGACTTGCTCAGAGTCACACAATTAGTAAGTGCCTGAGGCTGGATTTGAAGTCATGTTTTTCTGACTCCAGGCCAAGTGTTCTATCCATTGCACCATCTAGCTGCCTCTATAAAAGGAGGGAGTTAAGCTAAGTCCTTTCTAAGACTTAGTCTGGCTTTAAAATTCTATAACCTTAGTTGAAGCCAGCTAGGTTACTTAGGTAGGTGGGTTGTACAATGGACAGAGTACTGGATCTGGAGTTCGAATTCAGCCCAAGATACTTACTAGTTGGGTGACCTTGGCTAAGTCACTGAAGCTCTCTCAGCCTGCCACCTTGCTGAGGCAGGCGTCAAAGCAGGATCTTCCTAACACCAGAGCCTATTTCTAACATTGCCGATACATGCCGTACCAGTAACAAACGAGGGCCAGAGCAGAACGTTAAAAAGGAGCTCATTAAAAGAAAACGGAAAGGGCATCGGGGACAGATGGATAAAAAAGACAATTTGCCAGTCGACAAACTCAGAAATTCTGAGTCTGAGAAGAGCAAAGTTCACACAGCCAGCTTGCATTTCCAGTTAGTAGGTGTGACGTAGGAAGTAAGTGGCAACAACAAAAACACTATTAGTAATGGCTAGTCCAAAATCGACAGAATTCCCCTCATCAGCCAGTCTAAAGGACCTAGAATTTACTATAGGATCATAGATTTAGAGCTGCAAGGACCCTTAAAGAACACTGAGTCCAACCCCCTTATTTTACAGATATGGAATTCTGAGGCCCAGAGGAGGAGGAGTGACTTGCCCAGGGTCACACATCCAGCAAATATCTGAGGCAGGATTGGAACCCAGATCTTCCTGACTTAAAGTCCAGTGCTATACCTCTTATGCCACCTCGATGCCCCAATGACCTGTTCTCACAGAAGCCATGCTGCCTCTTTGCATTCATCACCAATGTTTCTAGATATCCATGAAACATCTTTTACATAAAACATTTTAGAACTTTACCAAGAATTAGAATGCTTGCTGGCATTAGCTTGTAAAAGATTCTTTTCCCAGGACAACATTTGCCCTTCCGAGGTTCTCTCTCATTCTCCACGCTTACAGGAAAGCAAATGGTGTCTTATTCTTCAAAATCTAGAAAATAAGAGCCTATAGATGAGAGGCCAGTGAGCTTAACTTTTGTTCCTGGAGAAATTCTAAGTGTATTATTTCAAAGGTGTTAATGGTATTGCTTTGGTCGGACCATGCCTGCAGTATCATATTCAGTTCTGGTCACCACACTTTATGGAGCTCATTGATGATCTGGAGAGCATCCAAAGGTGGACAACCTGATGACGAAGGACCTTGAATCCTTCATGTAAAGAACTGGGGCGGGCTAGTTAAGCTGGAGAAGAGAAGGCTCAGGACATAACACCTGTGTTCAAGTATCTGTAGGAAAGATTGGAATTGTCCTGTTTGATTCCAGATTGGGGTGAGGGACAGGAGCCATGGATTAAAAATTATAAGGAGGGGGCAGCTAGGTGGCACAGTGGATACAGCACCGGCCCTGAAGTCAGGAGGACCTGAGTTCAAATCTGGCCTCAGACCAAACACTTGACTCTTAGTAGCTGTGTGACCCTGGGCAAGTCACTTAACCCTAATTGCCTTAAAAAAAAATAAGGAGATACATGAAGCAGTGGGTTCCCCTCCCCAGATTTTTTTAAGCAAAGGCTGAATGACCCTTTTCATGAACATTGTAGAGGATTTAGATTGTACTCAGTGAGCAATGAGCATTCTCCCAAGTTTAAAATTCTGTGATTCTCTATCAAGAATCCAAGCCCAGTTCTCTCTCTAATAAAATCAACTATGTCAAAATCACTTACTTACTCAGACATATTTGTTTCCTTTAAGAAACTTTAACCTCAGGACAGCTTGCCCTGATTATTCTGGCATTGACAGCTGCCTGCCAGACAAGCTTTGTAGCTGAATATAAACTGGTCAAAAGCCTGGAAGAGAAGTTCCAAAAGGAAATAGACAGTATTGGTAAGAACATCTCCATCAAAGGCTGCCTTTCTTCCTTCCTCCATTGTTCCACTTCTGTATTCTATCTTTTCTTCTTTGTTCTACTACATCTTTTCAGGCTAACTAACTTCCCTCCTTCTACATCCACGGCTTCCTCTTTTCCATCAATCAAATATTTATTGAGGACCTGTTGTGTCCCAAGTATTGTCCTAGGTACCATGAAGTATTTACGACCTGAGGCACATAATGAAGAGACGAGATAATGCACAAGAAAGAGAATCGTAGCAGCCAATATCTGAGTCTAGGAACGCATCCCAGTCAGATAGATACCAAGTGCTACAAGAAGACAGAGTAACGCTGCATTGCATTCTGTTGAAAGACATTTCTTAGAGAAACAGGAAATTCAGAGTTCAATAAATCAATGAGCATTTATTAAGCACCTACTATGTGCCAGGCACTGGGATAAAATGAATTATGAGGCATTCATAAAATTCACAATAAGTATATGAAGCATAAAATCCCATGCTTTGTATTGACACCGTTTTAGCCCATGAAAAGTAAATCACTGTATGCTACTCCAGAAGGCAGAATCAGGACCAACTGGAAGAGGGTAGAAGCAAGCAGATTCCAGCTCAACAAAAGATTTAGCTAACATTTAGAGCCATACAACATTGGAACAAATGCCTTACAAGGTGATGAGATCCCCATTGCTGTAAGTGTTCAAACAGAGACTAAGCAGACAGCTGTCAGAGATGGTGCAGAGAGGATTCCTGCATTAGATAAGAAATTGGACTGCATGATCTCCAACGTTCCTTCTGATTCTAGGACTCTCATCACCTTTCTGGAGAGATAAATTCCTATATGGGTTATAATATCTTATCAACTCTTTTCTATCCATGTTCTCTCTGTTACCCAATTGTATTTAGTAGGGAGCAGGGACAGGGGCCGGGGGGGAAGAGGAGTAAGATGAAGGAGGAAGAGGACAAAAGCATTACTTGGGTATATATCTCTCTTGTTTTCCTTCTACGGATAAGGTATTTATTCTTTGCTTCCCATCAGATACCTCTGGCCAGCCACTGACTAACTACTATGAGCTTGGCTTGGATGTCTTGGCTTTGTGTCTTCTAAATGGAACCTATTCATCCTCCAAAATTGCTAAGCTCTTCTCTGCAGAGCAAAGGATGAGTTATATTAGTGGTCAGTTCTTTGTGGGTAAGTAATGACACCAGGCTATCTTCCCTACGCAAAATCCAAGTGTGAAATTGAAATAGAAATAGAAATTTAGCCTCCATCATCCCATCTACTGTCTCAGGTAAACATTTTAGGAAGTAGTCAATCCATCAAGAAGTTTCTAATAAGCTCCTGCTATGTGCCAGGCACTGTGCTGAGACCTGGGAATACAGAGAAGAAGAAAAGAGTCCCTGCTCTCAAGTGTCTTCCATTCTAATGGAGGAGACAACATATGTAAATTAAAACAGACAAGATAAATATAAAGTTAGATGGAAGGTAACCTTGGAAGGGTTAGCACCAGACCCTGAAGGGACCAAGAAAAGTCTCCTGGAAAAGATGGTACTTGTGTGGAGTCTTAAGAGAAGCCAAGGATTCTAAGAGCAGGAGATTAGGAGGGAGGGAGAGTGTTCCAAATGCGGAGCAGACAGCACCAAAGCATGAAAGCAGGAAATGGTGCTCTGTATCTGAGAAGTGTCAAGTTGGGTGGGATGACTGCACCACAGACTGCTGTGGAGGAGAGTAAAGTGTGTGAATTAGTCTGGGAAGGTAGGAAGGGGCCAAGTTATGAAAAACCTTTTATGCCAAACAAAGGAGATTATTTTTGATCTTGGAAGTAATAGGGAGGTACTGAAGTTTATTGAGCAAGAGAGTGAGATGGAAAGATCTAAGCTCTAGGCAAATCAGTTTGGCAGGCAAGTGGAGGATGGATTTGAGCATAAAAAGACTTGAGACATGGAGGCCGATAAGAACACTTCTTCGATAATCTAGCTGAGATGATGAGGGCCTCAAGTTCAATGTAAGCCATGTAAATGGAAGAATGGAGGGGAGATGAGAGAGATCACATGGAAATAAATGAGGAGATTTGGTTACTGATTGGATATGTGGAGTGAGTGAGACAGAGAAGTCAAAGGTAACACTGAAGTTGTGAACCTTGGTGACTGGGAAGTCTTGACAGCAGTAAGGAAGTTCAGAAGAGGGTAGAGTTTTGGGAAAAACAAAAATGAGTTCTGTTTTGGACATGTTGATATTGAGTTTGAAACGCCCTTGAGACATCCAGTTCAATATTTCTAATATATAAGTAGTGATATAAAACTGGAGCTCAGAAGAAAGCCTATATGTGGAGAGGAAGACAGACAGACAGACAGACAGAAATGGGAATCATTATCTTTCAGTCATGTCCAACTCTCTGTGACCCCATTTAGGGTTTTCTTGGCAAAGATACTGGAATGATTTGCCATTTCCTTCTCTAGCTCATTTTACAGATGAGGAAACTCAGGCAAACAGGGTTATGTGACTTGTCCAGGGTCATACAGCTAGTAAGTGTCTGAAGCCAAATTTGCACTCATGAAGATGAGTCTTGTTGACTGTCGGCCTCACCACTCTATCCATGGTACCATCTAGCTACCTGGGAATCACCTACACAGAATAATTGCAGCCCTAGGAACCAATGATAAAAACCAAGTAAAAGTACAGAGAGAAAGGAGATCAGGACAGAACCTTGGTTAATGGTCACAACAGGGATGAAGACCCAGCGAAAGAAACTGAAAAGAAGGTGGTAAGACAGATTGTGAAGAGACCTAAGAAAGAGCAGAGGGATGAAAACCCATAAAAGAGAGATTATCCAGCAAAGGGTAGTCATCAGTGTAAAAGACTGCAGAGAAGTCAAATAGGATGAGTATTGAGAAGAGGCCATGATATATGGCGTTTCAGACATCATTAGTAACTTTGGAGAGAACAGTTTCAGTTGAATGATGAGCTCACAAGCTATACTTTAGAGGATTTAGAAGAGACAGAGAAAATGAAGTAGAGGTACTGGTCATAGATAGCTTTTTTCAATGAATTTAGCAGAGAAGGGAAGGTAGTGGGGGATAGTGTTAGAGGGATATGAGATGGGCTCAATTTTTTTTGGTGAAGTAAAAATCCTTAGCAGAAATAGTGGGGGGAAGGGAGTGGTACGAGACGGTTTGAGAAGAGAATACAAGGGTTGAAACTGCTGTGGTAGGTAGAACAAAGAGTCTATTAGGGAGAATTAATGAATGCCTTGCTATAGTGAGATCAGCTAGCATCAATTTGTAGTAGACCCTATGGTCACCTTTTCATGATTTCTTCCAATTAATTCCATTTCAGCATCATGTCAGCGAAAGTGGGGGAGGTGGATGATGGGAACAATCCAGGGTTGGGGTTTAGCAAGTATGACTGGCATAAGGACAACAGAACAAGGAACTTGAGAAGGGGATCGTGAAGAGCAGAACTGTTCCACCAAGGGGTCAAAATTGGGAAGAGAAAAGAGTACAGCAAGAGTAGAAGTGAGGGCCCAAGACAGTACTGAGGAATGGAAGGTCTGGAGGTCATAGTGAGGATGGAGAGAATGCTTAGATATAGAAGGTGATGGTAAGATAAAAATGTGCTGACCATGTGCTGGAAATTCAGAGCTCTTGAGCATGGCAGCAGAACACTTGCTAGTAATAGCAAGAGAATCTTTTTTGTAGCTTAGGTGGAATGGAAGGGTAGGTTGTGAGGGCTGAATCAACTGTGAAAATGGAAGCCACATCAACACATTCAGTTGAAGTCCCCATAATGAGGGGAGTAGTGGGGTGGAGAGGAAGATTGTGAACAAGGCACTGAATTTATGGAGAAAGGAAAGAGAGTGACCTAGACTGGGTGATAAATTTGTTTTGAATGAACCCCAAAGGAAGAGAGGTCATTGAGTGATGGTCATAAAGAGGGAGTGGCAGTGGGGAGCAAGGGGTATTCCAACCCCCACCACAACCCCTCAGTGGGGAGTGTGAGAGAAAATCTAGTTAATCCTGGAGAGAGTGGCAAGGGAAACAGTATCATCAGAAGGGAACCAGGTCTCAGTGAATGCCAGAAGACAGAAGCGAGAAAGAAAAAGTTTTAAGATGAAAGAAAAATTGCTTATTATGGAGATGTTCCCAAAAGCACATTGGAAGGGACAGGAAAATCTGGAGCGGGAAATTGGCAAGGGAGGAGGGGAGAAATGAGGGAACAAAAATCAGGAAGCAGACAGAGGAATACAGAGACTAAGATATTACTTCCCATCCAGGGAATTATGACATCCAGGTATGTACTGTAAGCATATTCTTCCTTTTTGACCATGTCCTGGGTTTCTCCACTAGTTTTGCCAACTTTTGATGTGGAGGGAGGTAGGATGGACATAGTAGGTGGGTGAGAACAGTAATAGAAGAGGGTGTGTACATGGGCATATATTTCTAGAAAGACTGAAGTACAGAAAGCTGTAGGAAGGCTCCTCCAGTGGACATATCCCATGATTCTAATGAACTTGGGGTCTTTTTGCTTTGGCAATAGTGCATCAGGAGAGATGATACCAACAACTCACCCTCTCACAGATGTGTCTCTGAAAACGGAAGGGTAGATATATTAAGCATACTGAACAAAAGCATGCCTCAATGAAAAAAGAAAACCAGAGCAGAGATTTCATCGATGTAGGAAGCTGTAAGAATTTGCTCTGCCCAGGAAGGTCAGCACCTTCTCTGTAACTTAACGAGTCACCGAGAATTGATTCAGGTAGTGTATCAATCAATCATATTGGTGAAATTTTAGCTCACAGATAAGTATCGAAGTCATCATTTATCTAAATGGAAATTAGCTCAATCAGATACTCACTTTGCATCAGGAACTTGGTATCAACAACTTGTAAAATAAGTCCCACACATGCTGCATTCAGGTAGAAATCATATATACACAGAAAAGGGCTGAGGGTCACAAGAGAGGGAAGACATATACATCAAGATAAGACTACTGGGGACAAAAATGGAAGATACAACATATTGTAGAAACATCAGTGGCTCTGGACTCAGAGGACCTGGGTTCAAATCCCCTCCCTGAAATTTACTACCTGTGTGACCTTAGATAAGTCATTTAAACTTTCTGGGCCTCAGTTTCTTCATCTGCAAAATAATAGGGTTAGAGTAGATAGTGTCTGAGATACCTTTCAGTTCCAGACCTATGAATCTAAGATAAGAAGACAAAATAAAAAATATACCTTTTCCAGGTTCCCATCCACTAGCCTGGAAGAGTCTAGGGTAGCACTAAACCAAGAGATGCCCACTTACCTCTGAGACACACACACACACACACACACACACACACACACACACACACACACACATCGCTACCCATGCTATGTTTTTCTGACCCCCTGAATCTCTTAACAGACACTGGGGCACTTGCAGTCCTGGCTCTGACTTGTGTGAACAGGCAGAGCCCAGATAAAATTATCAGTAAAAATATATTATGGCTTGTGGAGAAGATCCTGAAGGAGAAAAAACAAGATGGCACCATAGGAGATATCTACAGCACAGGAGAAGCCATGCAGGTGAGTTTATGGAAATTAAAGAGAAGAGACATCAGCAAGAGTAACTGAAGAGGGTGCCATCCCCTGCTCTGGGCCCCCTGTTCTCAGGGGGACAGAACACCTGTGTTCAAGAATGAGAAGGATTCTCTCTCTCTCTCTCTCTCTCTCTCTCTCTCTCTCTCTCTCTCTCTCTCTCTCTCTCCCCCTCTTCCTCTCCCTCGCTCCTTCTCTTTCTCTCTTTCTCTTTCTCTCTCCCCCCCATTCTCTGTAACTGTCACTCTTGTTTTAATTTTTTTATTGATGCCCTTCTTGTTTTTTATATTACTACCACTTCCCCATGACTCCTCCCCTGACCCTTCCCAACATTACTTCCTCTTGTAACAAATAAGTAGTCAAACTAAACAAATCATCATTGCTCCTTTAATAAAAGTGCCTTTGCTGTATTGGTTATCTTCAATTTATCTTGTCTAGATAACAAACTTGAAAACAAACTGTCTTTTGCTATTCTTTGTATTCCCAACACTTAGCTCAGTGCCTGGTATGTTATAGACTCTTAATAAATGTTTATTGACTGACTGACCATATGATTCTGCACATCTCTCAGGAAGAGCCAATCCCCACTACTATTTCTTTTATATACCCACCCATCCTTCCCCCAGTACTTAGCACATGATAGATGCTAAATAAATGCTCATTAGCTGATTATTTGATAGAGCAATAGAAGAGATTGAGATTGGTATCTCCTTCCCCAGAATTCTTTAAAAACAAAAGAGACCTTTATCCACTAGGAGAGTTTATGGGTCTAGGTTTCCTTTAAAAAGGGGAAGGAAAAATAGAAACATTCCCCTTCAAAATGTTGTCCCTATAAAACTTCAGGTTTCATCATAGTTTCTTAAATTGAGATCTACTTTTTTCCCTCTCTTTCTGAATCCTATTAGGCCCTTTTTGTGACTCCAGAGTATTATAAGAAGGAAGCCTGGGACTGTAATCAGACTCTTAACACCGTGCTAAGCCAGATTTCCCAGGGAACATTCAGCTTGCCCATCGCTGCAGCCCAAGTGTTGCCTGCCCTGGAGGGCAAGACTTACTTGGACGTTACCCATGTTTCCTGTCAGTCCAGACCAGGTATAAGCATCCTAAGATGGACGTCTTTATTCTTTCCTAAGAGGAAATCCACCCAACGAAAGTGAGTCCTAGGAGTTCTTGGGGCTTAGATGAAACTTCTGCCCAAGAGGTTAATCTCAACGCAACATCTAGAAATGAAATAGTCAACTATATCGAGGAGGGAAATCTAACAGAATGATAAATTGGATGGTATTCTCGCTGGGCCATTAGTCAGCAAGGAAGGCTCTGGTGAACTGATTCAGTTTTCAAAGCAATTGTGCCCTAGACAATTCAATTCTCCACTGGCTCCAAGAACCAGTAGAACTAATTTCCATACTGCTTGTTTTTCTGGGAACAAGTAACATGGCATTACACAATTTCCTCCTCAATTGAAGCATGACTCCCTAATCACTTGGGACTAATGGTGTCTCCAAATGCAGAAACTATAGTGATCATACAGGAGAGGGTTAAATGAACATGAGCAAAAAAAACAATCGATCAACAAACATTTATTAAGTATCTACTGTATGCTAAATGTGGTGCTCAGTGCTAGAGATAAAGACAAAAATGAAATAAATTGAGAAAGGTTCATAGAATACAGCCTCTCACATTTAGCTATAAAAATATTACAAAGCACCCCCCTCACAACAATCTTGTGGGATGGGCTGTGCATTTTTCTTCCCAGTCTACAGATGAAGACACTATGGTTCACAAGGGTGAAGTGACTTCTCCAAGGTCACACAACTAGTCAGTGGCAGGAGTGGAATTTAAACCCAGGTCTTTGGACACCAAGGTCAAGATGCATTCCTCTGTGGAATGTTGCCCCTCTCAGAGAACTGGAGCTATTCAAAGGGACAGCCAAGGAAGAGAGAGACCTTTTCTTCTTTTTTGTTCATCTCTTAATGAATGTAGCAAAAAAGGGCCAAGAGACCTAGTAAGAAATGAGAGTCCCAGCTTCTAGGGTTTCTGTGCTGAACATTGAACCTGGCTGGTTGATGAGATGTCAGCTTCCGCTGGGAGGCCCTGCTGCAGTTATTTCATGTCCTAAATTGGATGGAAATTGCACTCTGGATAGTAGAGAGGACATCAGAGACAGTACTACCACCATCAGTGTCTTTTTAGGTACCTCCTCAGTGAGACACACAAAGCATAGTACTGCATAGAAATTCCTTGGGCTAGGTGGTGCAGTGGATAGAGCACCAGGCCTGGAGTCAGAAACACTTATCTTCCTGAGTCCAAATCTGGCCTCAGACACTTACTAGTTGTGTGATCCTAGGCAAGTCAATTAACCCTGTTTGCCTCAGTTTCCTCATCTGTAAAGTGAGCTGGAGAAGGAAAAGACAAACCACTCCAGCATCTTTGTCAAGAAAACCCCAAATGGCTTCACAGAGAGTCAGACATGATTGAAACAACTCAAGAACAACATAATTCTGGTTCCCTCCACAAGATGCTTTCTACTCTTTGTCTCTCTCTCTCTCTCTCTTTGTTTCTCTCACTATTTCTCTGTGTCTGTCTCTATGTCTCCGCCTCTGGCTATCCTTATCTCTCTGTCTGTCTGTCTCTCTCTCTCTCTCTCTCTCTCTCTCTCTCTCTCTCTCTCTCTCTCTCTTTCTCTCTCTCTCTTTTTCACACACACACACACACACACACACACACATACACACAAGTGGTCTATCTTGTTAATCTGCTCAAATCTGCAAGGAATCCCACCAAGAGAGACATGAACATCAAGAGACACGGAGACAAGGTCATCAAATTACAAGTCAAATGACAAATGGGGCTAGCCTCCTCCAGAGCTACCAAAATGTTGAGTTTTAATTAACCAAAATAGGAATCTCTGAGGAGAGCAGGGGCAGGGTAAAGGAATAGACCCAAAAGGAGTTGGAATGGACCTGGAGCCAACCAAGGATTTGGTCTTTCTCTCATGTTTTGCTTGCCATCTAACCATTCCATATCTGAGTGTTCCTCTGTCTGCTTCTTTGTCCCCAGCAGGTCACCTCAACATCTCTACCCCAAAACCTACAGAACCCACTCACCAATCCAAGAATATCTCAGTCACTTACAGTGTAGTGGATTCCATCAATAACAACATTAACGAATCCACCATCATCTCAGTGCCGAAGGATTCTGTCTTCCTGAAGGTGATGGAGGCAGCTCAAGCCCAAAACTACTCCAAGTTTTGGTATGTTTCTAAAATGACTTGGGGCAAATTCAGCTTATAATATGGATCTCCTGCTTCTATAGACAATGCCAGAATGAGGACACCCAAAGAAGAAGCAAGTCTAGATTTATTAAAGACTTTCTAGGTCTTAGTAACGAAGAAGCAATAGCCCTATGGACGACTAGGAGTTTAAATGCTTAAAAACACCTGGAATTTGATTGTGTGAGCAAAACCTGGTTAGCTATTATAAAGTCACATGAAGATTAGGGGGGAAATGGATTCCCAAGAGCTAATTTAAAAATTGCCCAAAACTTTTGCCTGGCCAACAGGCAAGATTAAAAGCCAGTCCCCAGTCACTATTTACAATTCACCTAGAGCAGGAGTTTTTAACCTGGGTTCCATAGATTCAGTTTTCTTTTTAATATCTTAATAATTGCATTTAAATATAATTGGTTTCCTTTGCAATCCTATGTATTTTATTTTATTAATTTGGAAACATTGTTGTAAAAGAGACAGGCACAGTGAAAGAAACAGACACAGAAAGAGAAAGAAAAACAGAGACAGAGAAGATCATAGGCTTTACCAGACTGCCAGAAGAGCCTGAGATCAAAAAATTTAAAAAGGGATAGGAATTCCACTTCTAGGTCACCAAGGAAGAACAGACCACAAGAGAACAGAAAATCCAGTTTCCTGTTTGGAAGCTTTCCCCCTAGCAGCACAGAGTAGAAAGAGCTTTTTCCTTTTTATGTAATAACAATAATAATAATTATTATTATTATTCTGTAATGCTTTAAGTCTGCAAAGCACTTTATAAATATTACCTCATTTATCTTTCTATTCAGTTTCAATGCATTTTGTTTTGAATTAATGTGTAATTTTGTCTAGTCTAATAAAAACAAAATATCAAACAACCTAGAAAAATATTTAAGGAATAACCTCTAACACCAGCATATCGAAAGCACATGACCACCATATGTACCAAGGCTATTTAAACTACCCCAGAAGTTCATGTAGAAACATAGGAAAGGCAGCATGGAAACAATGACATTTCTTATGCTTTCCTATGGTCTCCCAGGTTCCTGTCCTTACACATCAAAAAATAATTAATCTTAGGATGCCTTAAAAGAGGCATAGTGACCACAAGAAAGGAGATGATGTGTGCTCTGGTCTGACCCCAATGGGGGCATCTTGTTGAGTTCTACATGCTACCTTTTAGGGACAACACTGAGAAACTGAAGCATATCCCAGTGAGGATGGGAAGGGGCCTGGGATAATTAGCCTAGAGAAGACTTAGAGAGGAGATAACTACTTGGAAGTATTTGAAAGACTGGCTTTGTAGAGGAGAGATCACACTCACTCTGCTTGGCCCCAGAGGGCAGAAGTAGAAGCAATGAACAGAAGCTGAAGCGAGGCATATTTTGGATCACAGAAGGGAAAACTTAGCAGCAGATAAAGGTGCCCAGAAGTGGAATGGGCGGACTCAGCAGGTGGCAGTATAAGAAGTCCGTTACTGGAGGCTAAGGCAGCCTGTTGACTTGACTTGTTGAATAGGTGGCTTAGGGAAGTAACTGGAAATCAGAAAGATCTGAGTCTGAATCCTGCCTTGGATACTTAATAGGAAAAGTCATAACCTCTGTCAGCTTCATTTTCACCACCTGTACAATGTGACTACAATTCCAGGATCCTTTCTTATAATACTCTGAAGTCACAGAAAGGGCCTAATAGGAATCAGTGAGATTAGATTGTAAGCCTCCTTGAGGATAGGCAAATGCCCTTTGTTTTGTTTTGGGCTTTTCGTATCCACGTAGTAAGCCTTTAATAAAAGTTTATTGACTGATTGATGGGGGCTGTTTGTGGCGCTTTAAGATTTACAAAATGCTAGCTATTTACAAGCAAGGAATTGGGAACAGCTGGTTTCAGGGTAGAGGCAGATTCCTATTCAAGCATGGGTAGGACCAAATGACTTGTCAGATCTCAGACAACCATGAGATTATGCAATTCTGTTACTCCAGGTTCACAATAGAGTCAAGTGAATGGGGAGCATATGTCACCTCTGTTCATGGTATTCAGGCCAGCAGTAAAAACAGAACCTACTGGGAGCTCCTGAATAATCATCAACCATTGAGCCAAGGTGAGCAAAGATGTGGCAGATAAAATAAAGCAGAAGCAATTTCTCCGCGCACTCTTGCTTGGAATTCTGCAGAGTGTAAAGCTCTGTTTCTGGGGAGATTTTTTTAGTTAGAAAATGTCCCATGAAGCAAGGGCTCGTGAGGGTGGGTAAAATCTATGGCATTGCTCCTTTACTTGGAGACCCTAGCTTTTCATCATCTGACTCAGTCTTCTCTCATTTCCCCCTACAGGAGCTGGGAGCTTTGTAGTGTCTGATGGCGATAATCTGGAGGTCAGGCTGAGTCAATACTGATGGAAGAGATATTGGAAGAGTCACCCAACTATAATACCCAACCTTTCCACCTGTGGAGTTCACCCTAGGATTCCTTGGAGAAACACAAGATCCTTTGCCTTTCTCCTCACTCATCTCAGCCCCTGTGGGAAATAGCTTTGTCCTTCCTCTGTCTCTCTGTCTCTGTCTCTCTGTCTCTCTCTGTTTCTGTCTCTCTCTCTCTCTCTCTGTCTCTCTCTCTGTCTCTCTCTCTCTCTCTCTCTCCCCTTACACAATAAAAATTCAACAGAATAATAGTGTCATTGATCATTTCTGCTAATAAGAGGGCTTTGGAAATCAAAGAAAGGAACTTTTGTCCAGCCACCATTAAGAGGATCTAGGCAAAAAATGCCTGACGTGGACATAAGTGCCTTAAAATACATAGTACTTCCTCTGCTTTATTATTTGTTCCTCACTGTGACTCTGTGAAATTAAGACAATGAATATTTATTAGTCCCATTTGGCAGATGAAGAAACTGAGGATCAAAGAAGAAAAGTGAGTAAAGATCCTAAGATTTCAAGCCAGAAGAAATCTTTGGGAAAATCTAATCCAGTCTCCTTATTTTGCACGTCAGGATGACAGAGGTTCAGTTGATGGGGTTCTTGCTCTCCCTCCAATTCCCTTTTGCATACATGTTGTCTCCCCCCAATCCAATGTAGCTGCCTTGAGGACAAGGGCCATTTCATTGCTTTCTTTGCATCCAGAGCATCTTGCATTCATTCATTCATTCATTCACTCCCTTAATAAGCACTTACTAAGTGTAGCAGGCCCTAGAGCTACACAGATGATTAAAAAAAAATAAAAAACACATCTCTCTTCTTGTTTTATTCTTTGACATTAATAATCCCAGATATTTTAGAACCAGAGGGCAAAGCAGAAGATGAAGAAGTCCACAAGTCACCTCCTGAAAAAAGAATACCAGAATGAAAACTACTGAGATTGTAGGTAAAATCCTGAGCTCACAGGTCAAGAAGACAATACAGTGAGTAGCCAAGAAGAAATCATTCAAATACCATGGAGCTGTGGTCAGGATCATACAAGATTTAGCAGCTATCATGATAAATGGGCTTGGAATGTGATATTCCAGAAGACAAAGGAACTAGAATAACAACCAATAATAACCGAGCCAGCAAAACTGAGTGAGCAAAACTATAGGGAAAATGAACATTTAGTGAAATAGAGGACTTTTCAAGCATTCCTAATTAAAAGACCAGAGCTAAATAGAAAATCCAATATTCAAAAACAAGACTCTAGAGAAGCATAAAAAGGTAAACATGGATGAGAAATCATAAGAGATTTAGCAAAGTTAAACTGTTTACATACCTATATGGGAAGAAGATACATGTAACCCCTGAGAACATTATCACCATTACAGCAATTAGAAGTACTCTATTTAGAGGGCATGGTTTGGGTCTATTATGTGAAATGATCTCAAAAGAAGAATGGAAGAGTGAGAAAGAGGGATGCATTTGGAAGACAGGGAAAAGGAGAGGAAGAATGAGGGAAATTATCTCACATAAAAGAAATGCTTAAAGAAGAGTTTCACAATAGAGGGAAAAATAAATCGGGGAGCAAACAACACTTCAACCCCACTCTCATCTGAACTCATTTAAGGAGGGAAAATAATATATACAAACATAGTTGGGCATAGGAATTCATCTCGCCCAACAGAGAAGTAGGAGGGAAAGAGGCTAAGCGAAAAGGAGTGGGGGAGTGATAAGAAAGTAGGTAAATTAAGAGAGGCAATCATCAGAGGCAAAACAGACTTTTGAAGAAGAGATGGTTAAAAAAAAAAAGAGCAAATGAATAGGATAGAGAGTTGCACAGCAGATCTAACTGTGAATGTGAACGGGATGAACTCATTTATAAAAGGGAAGAGGACAGCAAAATAGATTAGGAACCAGAATGCAACAATATGTTGTTTACAAGAGAAACACTTGAAACAGAAAGAGATATACAGAGTTAAAATAAGTGGGCTGGAGTAGAATCTATTAAAAAAAAAGGGGGGGGAGCAATCATGATCTCAGACAAAACAAAGGCAAAAATAATTATAATTAAAAGAGATATTAAGGGAAATTACATTTTGCTAAAATGGACAATGAATTAACATCACTAATGAACATATATGCATTAAATAGCAAAGCACTAAATTCTTGGAGGAAAAGTTAGGTAAGTTACAGGAGGAAACAAGACAGTAAAACTATGTTATTGGGAGGACCTCAATTTACTCTTTTCAGACCTAAATTAATCTAATCATAAAACAAACAAAAAATATGGTAAGGAGATGAACAGAATTTTAGAAAAGTCAGATGGGATAGCCCTCTGGAGAATATTGAATGGGAATAGAAAGGTATACCTATTTCTCAGCTCTGCATGGTACCTTCATGAAAACTGACCATATATTAAGGTATAAAAACTTCACAAACAAATACAGAAAAGCAGAAATGTTAAATGCACTCTTTTCAGACTGTAGTGCAATAAAAAATATATTCAATAAAGAGTCTTTAAAGCACAAAATAAAAGTTAATTGGAAGGGGCAGCTATATGGTGCAGTGCAGTGGATAGAGCACTGGCCCTTGAGTCAGGAGGACCTGAGTTCAAATCTGGCCTTGGACACATAACACTTACTAGCTGTGTGACTCTGGGCAAGTCACTTAACCCCAATTGCCTCACCAAAAAAAATAAATAAAAATTAATTTCAAACTAAATAATCTAATCCTACAGAATGAGTGGGTCAAAGAACAAATCATAGAAATAACCAATAATTTTATTAAAGATGACAACATATTAAAATTTGTGGGATGCAGCCAAAGCAAATTTATATCTCTAAATCTACATATCAATAAAAGAGAGAAAGAGCAGATCAACAAATTAAGCATGCAACTAAAATAAATCTAGAAAAAGCATAAATTAAAAATCCCCAATTAAACACCAAAATATAAATCTTAAAAATCAAAAAAAAGAGATTAGCAAAATTTAAAGTAAAAAAAATCATTGAACTGGTAAATAAAACTAAGAGTTGTTTTATGGGGAGAGGGGGAACAACAAAATAGATGTCATTGGCTAATCTGATTTAAAAACAGAAAAGAAAACCAAATGACTAGTATAAAAGGGTGAATGGATAACCAACGAAGATGAAATTAATGAATTATCAGTATATATTTTGTCCAACTTTATGCCAACAAAACTGATCATCTAAGTGAAATGAATGTTTACAAATGTATGGACTATCCAGATTAAGAGAAGAGGAAATAGAATACTTAACCCTATTCTAGAAAAAGAAATTTAACAAGTCATAAATGAGCTCCCTGAGGAAAAAAACTACAAGAGAGGACTATAGGCTTACAAGAAAATTCTACCAAAACATTTAAAGAACAATTAATTCTAATACCATACAAACTATTTTTAATAATAGGCTAAAAAATAAAGGAGTTTTACCAAATTCCTCATATGACACAAATATTGTTTTGCTATCTAAACCAGGGAAAGCAAAAACAGAAAAAGAAAAGTATAAACCAACATCCCTAATGAATATCGAAGCAAAATGTTTTAAATAAAATACCAGCAAGGAGGTTACAGCAATGTATCATGAAGATCATGGCACCGTGACCAGGTGGGAGTTATACCAGAATTGCAGGGTTGGTTCAATATTTGGAAAACTATAAGCATCATCAACCACATCAATAACAAAAACAACAAAAATCATGATCATATTAATGGATGCAGGAAAAGCTTTTCACAAAATACAACACTCATTCTTATTATAAAAAACCAAGAATAAGCCCTTATCTGTAAAGGAGATTCACTAACAGCCTTTTCAGCAAGAGAAGGAGTAAAAACAAGGATGTCCATTGTCATCATTATTATTCAATATTATACTAGAGATGTTAGCTATAGCAATGAGACAAGAAAAAGAAATTGAGGCAGCTAGGTGGCGCAATAGATGGAGCTCTAGTCTTGGAGTCAGGAGGACCTGAGTTCAAATCCAGCCTCAGACACTTGATACTTACTAGCTTAGCAAATCACTTAACCCCACTGTTTAGGCCCCCAAAAAATTTAAAGAATTAGAATAGTCAGGAAGGAAATAAAACTATCACTTTTTTGTAGATGATATGACGATATACTTGGAGAACCCTAGAAAAATCAACAATACTAACAACATTAATAGCTAGCCGTTATATAGTACTTCAAGGTTTGCAAAGCACTTTCTATGTTGTCGCAATTGATGGTCACAACTTTATCCCCATTTTACAGATGAGGAAACTGAGGCTCAGAAAAGTCAAGTGACTTACCCAGGGTCACAGAGTTGATAAGTGTCTAAGGTAGAAATTGAGCATGGAATGGACATTATGTTGATTTACTTTGTTACTAGCTTATAATGACCCTGTTCTCTCCTCGGAACACTCAGGAAATGAATTTTAATTTATTTTGAAATGCCTTCTGAATTTCTTTATCGTTTGTATACATTCTGATAAATGAAAACTATTGCAAGGTTTTTTTGTTGGTTTCTTTGGGTTTTTTTAAAGCTCAAATAGCAAATTAGTTTTCTGGGAAGTCTGGTTTTGCAACCTGTCCCTGTTCCTTATCGCCGTCATTCTACTCTTGTCGTTTACCCAGGTGTCATTTTAATGTTTCTGTCTCACTGCTGAGAAACCCTGCAAATACCTAGAACTTGGCAGGAGCCACAGTCTGCCAGCATCAGGGCTGACCCACAGGAAGACTGTGAAGTAGGGGGGTTGTCTTTGCTACGCTCCAACCTCCCTCACAGCAGGTAAGGGACACACGCAGGTGTGTCCTTCATGCTCGGGTCATCGTGTGCAGTAGGACATCGCCTAAGAGAGGAGGACAGAAAAATCCCATGCTTCTCTGCCTTTTCCCTGAAATATTCCTAATGCTGCCTGTTCCGGATCTATCTGAAGAAAAGTCCATGTCCCTAGAGAACGACCATGGAGTCCGTGAGATCAACAGTGGTTAACACCCAAGTTTGTCCCTGGTAGAGGCCATGCTATGTATGACTCATTAGAATCACCTCACCTGACTTGGACATGCTGGTTGTGTGACCATAAGCAGGCCACTCGTCTTCTCTGAGATTCAGGCTCCTCCTGTAAAATGGGGATAATCATGCCTAAAGCAACCCCATAGGATTGTTGTGAAAGTTCAAAATGAGGCAGCATGCTCCTGGCAGGTCAATCCACCACCACTCCCTTGACTGTCATCTTCCCACAGACCCTGTTAGAGACAGACCAAGACCTTGAGCCCAAGAGTCTTGGAAATAGCTCCCCCACAAAGCACAAGGCCTGCTTCTAGTCCAGCCCTCATAGCCATCATGGATGGGAGAAATCACCACTTTCCTCCTCATAAACATACACCACCATAAACAGCAACTGACCAAATGCCAACAAAAGTCACACGGAGGAGCCTGAGAGCGGCAAATGTCCCCTACCACCGGTCCCGCTTCCAGCCATCACCCAGGGATGTCCCCACCGACTGCCAGGCTCGCTGCCACTCACACGGTAGGCAGGCTGACCTGATCAAAGCAGCAGGGCTCTCTAGGGGAAAGACAGGAGAGAGCGTGTGGCCCATAGTGCAGAACACCACCAGCCACCACCTTGAACAGCATCTCCCCTCAGACCCTGACGGAGATAGCCCAGAGCCTTGGCAGAGGCCATCCTTCTAGCCCAGTGCCCTAGTGACCATCCTAAGAAGCCCCTGAGGAGACAGTGCCTGTCAACCATCCCTGCAGGTGCTAATCATAGATTCTGAAGACCCAGGAAAAAAAAGTTCTTCCCACCAACATCCTGGTTCAACATCAGAAACTGATATGATTTTGTCAGTGGAAAAGACTTGAAAGATGAGGCATTGACATCTGCTTTGCCTTTGCACCCTAAGCACCATGCAACCTTTTCTCTGATCTGCAGCTGAAACCTCCCCCATGTGTTGTCCTCCCCATTAGAATGGGAGCTCCTTGAGGGCAGGCTCTATCTGACTTTCCTATTGATATCCCTAGCACTTAACCCAGTGCTTGGCACCTGGTAAGGGCTTAATAAATGCTTTGTGTATTTACTCATTCAAAAGAGATCATATGTATAAGGTACTCTGCAAACATTAAATCCGTATATAAATGTCCTAGAAAAAGGCCACTAACATTCTCCTAGAAAGAACCATCTACATTTGGTGCCCATCACCTCCCATCCCGTGCCTTTGTGCTGGCTGTCCTCTGTGCCTGGAATGCCTTCATCTCCACTTCATAGAACCCCTTCCTTCTTTCATGATATAGCTGAAGCACCACTTTCCTCAAAATCCCTTTCTCGATTCCCCAAACTGGTGGTCCCCTCCCTCCTAAACCACCCCCATAGAATTTGTATTTGTTCTGTGTTCATTTGGAATGTATTTGTATGTGTATATGTCATTTTCCCAGTTACAATGGAAGCTCCTAACAAGCAGGAGCTTCATTCATTGTCTTTGCAGCCCCAGCGCCCAGCACAGTGTCCAGTGCATGGCAGGGGCTCTATATTCAATGGAGTTCAGATGGAAACAGTCCATGAGCTTCTGCCACTGCCTTTTTGTGTTTAATGTCTGTCAAACACCATGTTGTTTTTGTCACTGTCCACCTCATTCTTCTATTTTTTTGATGAAGGTTTATTATTTGTTCTCATATCTTCAATGATTCTCAGGTGCCATTATCCTGTTATTATTTTCTTGTATTTAACGACCCACAAACTATTGTGCAGGCAATAAGATGACTGCTTCTTGTAATCGAATAAAATTATTAGGAAATAAGCTCATCTTCTCCATGCTTACCGCAAGCATCCACAATGCAACTCTAGCTTCAGGCATGATATGTGCATCAGTCTGTTCTCACATGACTTTTATTTCGTTTGCTATTACCATTCTTGCTGTTATTATCACCTCGTCTTCCTCCTCTAGTTAGATAGCACTCACGGAGAAATGGCCCTGGGATAGGTCTCCATCCTGCTATGATTCTTTCAGTGCTGGATATTCTACAGACTATTGTGCAAACAGACAGAATGACCGCTTTTCGTCATTGAATAAAAGTAGCAGGATGGACACCCTCCCTCTCTAGGGTCAATGAGTCCAGCAGGAGGCAAGATGACAGAACAGCAGGTACTTCAGCCTTCCTCTCCCTGGCTTTAACTTCTTCCTTAGCTCGGGATTTTGGATGCTTGGAGATGATGAATATTGAATGTGGCAACAATATGATATCTTGGTGACGGTGGAAAACGGTTTTGTCTGGGGTAACAATCTATCTCCAGGGGAGTTTATTTGTTGGATTTGCAAGGATATGCTGAGATTATCATTAGGTGATTGTTTATTATTATGGTGAGGTTAATATTATTATTATTATTATTAGGCACCTGGGTTTTGTAGTGACTAGAATGTTGGACTTGGAATCAGGAAGACCTGAGTTCCAATTCTGCCTTAAATATTGTATGACCCTGGGCAAGTCATTCAACCTCTCTCAGCCTGTTTCCTCATCTATAAAATGGGGATAATAAAGGGTTATTGTGAGGATCAAATGAGATAGGAGATATAAAGCACTTTGCAAACTTGAAAGAGAAATGTTAGTGGTTATTGTTGTTGTTATTATTATCAGTTACAACTCTGGAGAATCTCCTAACGATGCCATGTCTATCGCCCAGATGTTTCTTTCCCAGGACAGCTGCCAGAAAGTCACCTTGGAGGACCTGCAGAAGGCAAACACGGATAAGACTGCAAGAAAAGAATATCAGCTGAACAGAAGAGGTTGAAGGTCAGGGCACTCTAAAAGGCAACCACAAAAAGGACAAGCAAGGGAAGGGCCACTTTTGCTGAAACAGACGAATGGTCGATTGTCCTCCAGTAGAAGAGGCCCAAGAGAAGAGGAAGGAAGATGATCCTGTTTACAAGCCCTCTCTTGAGCCTCCTCTGGGCTGTGAGTAGGGCCCACACACTCACCAGGAGTGAATGCTGTGAGCACGGTCATCCTCCATTTGAAAATGGGGTGGGGGTGGGGAGGGGAGATGAGAAACATCTATTGACTGGGAGGTGGCTAAGAATGTGATCTTTGCATTTATGCGTGTTCCCTTCTTCCCACCCCACCCCCTCCACTCCTAGTAGAGTGTAGGCTCCCTGAGGGAGGAGGTGAGAATCTTAGTAGTGGGAGAAATTGGAATACCTAGAGGGGCATTGTTGCAGAAATGAAAAGTCACCCTGGGATCCACGGCATAAGTGAAAGTGATGGTGGGAGAGAGGGGGCTGGGTCATGTCATTCCTGATGGATCAGGTCATGTGGCTTTGACGTCCTTCATGAAGGAGACAAAATGATCTACGGTATGAAATTTGTGGAGATGAGTCCACTGTCTTCCAGTCATGCGCTGAAGTGGATGGGGAGTCTCTGTGGGGCACTTGATGAGGATTAATAAGTAAAAGGCAGGATTTGACAGTTTGTTATACAGTGAAATGAGCACTAGCTCAGAGCTCAGAAGAGCCGGATTCGGATCTTGCCTCTGACACTCGCCGGCTGTGTAAGCCAGCATAACTTAATGTTACTTAATGTCCAAAGGCCTCAGCTTCCTTAACTGTAAAAAGAGAAGGCTGGAAATCCCTTCCAGTTCTTAAAATGTGATACTAAGAAATAATCATATATTTCAAATTAATAACAACACTTTATGAGCCTATGATTTCCAAAAGTTTAGGAAAAGAAAAGGGAAACCACTCAAGTATCTTCGCCAAGAAAACCCCAAATGGGGTCACAAAGAATCAGATACAACTGAAACAACTGAACGACAACAATAAGGTCATATTTGGAGCTGAGGTAACAGGATAACAAAAGATTTTCCCAAGGCCCTTAGTAAAAGCCGTACAACATTCACCTCCCCTCAAAAACCACCACAAAGATGACCGCCTTTAGGGTGTCAGCCTACTGATTTAGGTAACGTTGCTTGTGTTAATGTCAGTATGGCTAGCCATGAACACCGAAGATCCTTCCTGTTATTTAAGTCACTATTTCTTTAAAAATTGTGCATGTGCAAGTTTTGAGGATACTTTGATATATGGGTTCCCAGACATTTTACGTATTTTGTATGAAAGCAGAGAGAGACACTTTCTTTTCTTTTTCTTCTGTCTGTACTGGCTGTTGCTACATACGTACGCTGTCGATTTTTGTGAGTTTATTTTTGTATCCCGCTGCTTTGCTGAAGCTATCCATTGTCTCAGTTCCTTACTTTGCTGATTCGCTAAGATCTTCTAAATAAACATCTTAGGAAAGTGTGCTGGACTTGGAGCCAGACAAGGTGAGCTTCGATACCACTTACTACCTGTGTGACCCTGGGCAAGTCATTTAATGTCTCTGGGCCTCCATCTCTGCACCTATAAAATGGAGGAGTCAGAGGAGATGATCTCTAAGGACCCTTCTAGCTCTCACTCTACAGTCTTATGATAATATGATCCTGTGTAAAATGTGTCTCTGGGAGGAAGAATCACTAGATGCTTGAGCAACTGCTTCTGGTTCCTAGCTATTCCTGCAGAAAAACAAGCCTTGGTGGATGACCTCCAAGATGTCATGGAGAGCTCTGTGACTCCATCCTCCTTTCCCAATCCCAGCATCCTGATTGCCATGAACCTGGTTGGGGCCCGCAATGCAGAGGCCCAGAAGCTCCTCACTGAAATCATCTTGTCCACTG
The DNA here is from genome assembly GCF_003287225.1 of Phascolarctos cinereus. Taxonomy (NCBI): domain Eukaryota; kingdom Metazoa; phylum Chordata; class Mammalia; order Diprotodontia; family Phascolarctidae; genus Phascolarctos; species Phascolarctos cinereus. The sequence continues at coordinate 251,216,801 of NW_027556402.1, read as the reverse complement.
ACCTAACAGGTAACACACGCTGGCAAGCTCCGTGAAACTTTCAAAATTCCCAACTTCATGAATCAACTGCAAAGAATGCCCTCTGTAAACCCCAGAGCTCTACAGAATGGGAGCTCTTTCTCTCTTCAGCTCTATTTTAGGTTCAGATTCAAAAACCATCAGTGAAGGGACCTTTCTATACAAAGCACACCGCTCACAAGTCATCCCCTAGCTTCTGCTTGAATATCTCTGGTGAAAGTAGAATCACTACTTCATACAAGCTTGCCCATTCCATTTTGGGACAGCTCGGAATAGTTCCCTCCCATAGCTCTGCCCTCTAGGACCATGCAGAGTAGTTCTAGGTTCATTTCCAGGAGATATCAGGATCAAGTGGAAAGAGCACTAACCCCAGAGTCAGGGGACCTGGGTTCAGATCCCAACTCTGATCCTTCCCACCTGTAGGACCTTGTCACTCAACCTCCTTGGGTCTCAGTTTCTTCATCTGTAAAATGAGATTTTGGAGTTATCTAGAGCTCTAGAGTTGTGATCCATGTGAAAACTGCAGATATTTAAACACATTTATGTTTTCTCTTCTCTGGGCTAACCATTCCTCCTTCTAATTCTTCTAAGGCCCCTGAGCGACCTTGTGGTCATTTGCTTGGATGCATTTTCTGAATGACAATGGCAATAGAGTTCTAACTTTGTTCTTTTTCCCATTAGAAAAGCCATTTCAGGGGCAGCAAGGTGGCACAGTGAATAGAGCTCTGGCCTTGGAGTCAGGAGCACCCAAGTTCAAATCCAGCCTCAGACATACGACACTTACTAGCTGTGTGACCCTGGGCAAGTCACTTAACCCCAATTGCCTCACCAAGAAAGAAAGAAAAAGAAAGAAAGAAAGAAAGAAAGAAAGAAAGAAAGAAAGAAAGAAAGAAAGAAAGAAAGAAAGAAAGAAAGAAAGAAAGAAAGAAAGAAAAGCCATTTCATAAACTTACTCTCTCTAAGGTAACCTCCCTAAGAAAAATCAAAGTTATCTGGATAAAATAAAAGTGAGCAATTTCCCTTCCCCAAAGTGGCTCTGGCCAAGAGGCTTTCATGTCTATGAATCACAGGGTGAGTTCTTATTCCTACCCCCTTGACTTCTCTGCAGATCTTACCATTGGCCAGCTGGCCCTCAACATCATGGCTCTCACCTCATCCTGCCAAGATCCTGGAAACAGACTCTCGATTCTGAAAAACCAAATGGAAAGTTGGGTATCTTCAAGTAAGAGGGGAGCTGAAGGGGGAGGGGGAGGAAGTGGCCCTTTCCCTGAAATTCTAAACCCAGAAGAAGGTAATTAGGGAGGCAGACAAGGAAAGAGAATGTGACCTCCAATTTATTTTCCCCCTTTTTTTTCTGGAGATGGTTACAAATCCTACCAGGTAATGGAAGGTTTATCTACAGATTCCTCTCCTCCACAGAAAGTAGGAGGAGTCACTTAGGTATCTAGAGTCCTAGATGTAGAATGCAAATCTTGCCTCTGACACTTATGAGCTGTGACTGTGGGCAAAGCTCTGGGTCTCAGTTTCCTTATCTACAAAATGCAAAGAGGGATACATTGTATCATTGGGGGATATAGTATCAATGTCTCAATGGACACTGACACTATATCTACCCATATCCATCACCTTTATATGCTCTCCTTCCTCATTATAGATAGGCTTTCTGACAATCTCAAACGAAAACACTTTTTCTTCTTCCTTTCCAAAAATAATCTCAGTCATTCAATCTGATCTCACTGAGACCCCATTCAATTTTCAGGCCCACAAGATTCATATTCAGTTTTCTATGGACCCAGCCTGGCACTCTTGGCTCTGTGCCAGATGAACCAAGAAGTCACCTTGGAACTAGCCGTCACATTTTCCAAGATGCTGCTAGCCAATGTCTCACAATTCAACATCGGTGAGTGATGTGTTGCTCCATACCCTCCCGAGCTGGAAACGGGCTCATAGGAGGGCATGTACTACATGGCGACTCTGGGACCCAAAGGTAAGTAGCAACTAAGAGATGGGAGCAGAGGAGGAGCAGAGGTAATAGACAACCAAGTCCAATGCGTAGGATCTAGGGCAACCAGAGAGGATTGGTCCCAACTAAGGGCAAATCAAGTAATTAATTCACAAGCTTTTCAAGTCCCTGCTCTGTACACAGCACTTAGCTAGGCACTAGAGATACAAAGACAGAAAATGAAATAATCCCTACTCTTAAGGAGCTTACATTCAGATGTGGGAAGTTGGGGGCAGCTAGGTGTCAAGTGTATAGAGCACTGGTCCTAGAGTCACAAGGACCTGAGTTCAAATCTGACCTCAGACATTTGACACTTACTAGCTGTGTGACCCTGAGCAAGTCACTTAACGCCATTGCCTCGCCAAAAAAAAAAAAAGTGGGAAGTTTATTTCTCCATGTATATGTACCCACATAAAGATATATAAATAAATACTTATAAATATAGGTATGTATGCATACATATATACACATATATATGTATACACACACAAATATATCTAAGTATATACGATAAATATGAGAATAAATGTAAAGTAGTTAAGCAAAAGGTAGCTTGAGAGAGTCCTAAATCAAGAATAATCCCAGAAAAAATAATAAATGATATGTATATAGCATCTCAAGATTTACAAGGTGCTCTTATGTGCATTATCTCATTTATGCCAATTCAACGAGTATTTATTAAAGGCCTACTATGCATATACAATCAGTGAGCAAACATTTACTAAGCACCTACTATGCGCTTGGCTCTGTGCTTGGGAATATACACACGAAGAATAAAACAATCCACTGCTGAAGAAGCTTGCATTCTATCGCAGAGATGAGTACACATGCAAGTTTACACAGACTGATTACAAAGGAAACACAAGGTAGTGGGGTCAAGGACTCTAGCCAACAGAGGCAATCAGGGAGGGCTTCACACAGGTGGTGCTGAAGTTACATCTTGAAGGAGGAGGGGGATTCTGTGAGGCAGATAGGAGGAAGGAACACATTCCAGGAATGGAGGATGACCACTGCAAAGACACAATGATAAGATAAGGAGGAGGAATTCCTTAAACGGCCAGTTTAACCAGGTCACAGAGTGCAAGAAAGGGAATGATGTGGAATAAGGCTGGAAGGACAAGCCGAGTAAAGGCTGTGATCATCTCTAAAAGCTAAATGGAGAGGTTTCTATTTGATCCTAGAGGCAATAGGGAGCAAGCCACTGGTGTGTAGAAAAGTGACAGAGTCAGATCTATGCTTAAGGAAAAGAGCTTCGACAGCTGGATGGAGGACAGACTGGAATAGGAAGAGACAGGAGGCAAGGAGATCAATTAGAAGGCCACAGCAATAGTCTAGATGAGAGGCAATGAGGATCTGAACTGATGTGGTATCTTGGAATGGAGAAGGGGGTAAATATGAATGATATTGTAGAGGTAGAAATGGTCTAGGCAACTACTTAGACTTGTGAGATGAGTAACTAGAAGGAACTGAGGAAAATGCAAAGGGTATAAACCTGGGAGACCAGGAGGATGGGGGTGCCTTTGCCAGAAATAGGGAACCCTAAAGAGGGGTGGATTTGGCAATAATAATGATGATGATGATAGCTTTTATTAAGTACCTACTATGTGTCAGGCATTGCAGGAAGTGCTTTCAAATATTATCTCACTGGATCTTCACATCCCTGGGAGAGAAGTGTTATTATAATCCCCATTTATAGTTGAGGAATCTGAGGCAAAAACCAAGGTTAAGATGCCAGGCCCAGTACTCTACCCATTATGACACCTAGCAGCCTTTACAGATAAAGAGTTCTATTTTGGACACATTAAGTTTGAAACACCTTTGGAACATCCAGTTTGAAATGTTCACTATGCAGGCAGTATCCTAGCGCTGAAGCTCTGGGGAGAGAGTAGGGCTGGATATTTAGATCTGGGAGTCATATGCATAGGAACTGACACAGTCACCAACAGAATATGTGTAAAGAGAAGAGGGCCCAAGACAGAGTATTAGGGAACACCTATGTTAGGAAGCATGATATGGATGGTGAGCCAGCAAAGAAGACTGTGAAGGAACGATCATACAGAAAGATAAGGAGGAGAACCAGGAAAGAATAACGTCCCCAAAAGCCAGAAACTCCTCTGAAATGAGAGGGTGGTAAATAATGCCAATGCTGCAAAGGGGTCAAGAAGGACACAGAATGAGAAAAGATCGTCCGATTTGGCCATTAAGAGATCACTGGTAACTTTTAAAAGACCAATTCCAATTAAGAGTAAAGGCTGGATGATAGATGGCAAAGGCCTGAGGAGTGAGAGAGATTAAAAGAGTATTTACAGTTTTTTCTAGGAGTTTGGCCAAAAAAGGGAGGAGACATATGGGGCAGTAGCTTGAGAAGGTGGTAGGACAGGCCTAAGGAGAGTTTTTTCATGATGGGGAGCCTTGGGCGTGTTGGAAGACAGTAGGGAAGGAACCAATACAAAGACATTGAAGACAAGAGTGGAGAATAATAAAAAGGAAAAACTATTAAAGATGAAAAATTATGGGATTAAGGGCACATGAAGACAGGGTGGCCCTGACAAGGAGAAAGGCCATGTCATCATCAGACACTGGAGGAAAGGAGAAAAGAGACTGGTATGCTATCAAGGGCTTTTAAGATAAAAAGAATGGAAGAAGAGAGAGTTCAAGGCAAATGGCCTCAATTTTATCAACAAAGGCAAAGGGAACCCAAAACCAAAAACAACAGTCCTGGCCCCTCAAAAAATTTACATTCTACTTATTTGTCCATCATGATAACCTATAAGGTAGGTGCTACAGACTGTATTATACCCATTTAATCAACCAATCAATCAAAAAGCCTTTATTTATCATGTTTCAAGCACTGGGATAGGTCCTAGGCATACAAAGACTAAATTAAAACAATCCCTGCCTTCAAGCTGCTTACATTCTATCAAGAAAGACAACATGTAGCTATGTGGAAAGTGGATACAGATTGGATCCAAGGAAATTTGGGGGAAGAAGGCAAAAGCATCTGGGAAGGGGTGGCAATCAGGCAAGGCTTTTTGTAGAAGCAGGCAGTTGGGCTGAGTCTTGAGGGAAAGTGGAGATTCCAAGAGGCAGAAGTGAGGAGGGATGGCATTCCAGGCATAGGGCATAGCCAATACAAAGGCACAGAGACGGGAAATGGCACCTCTGGGTGAGGAACAGAGAGAACCAGCTTAGCTAAAGCATAGAATGCATGAAGGGAAGTCCTACGTAACAAAGCCAAAATGGTAGTTTCTGAAAGGCTTTAAATGCCAGAGATACTTATATTTAATCCCGGAGGTAGTAGGTACTGGGGTTTATTAAGTAAGGCAGTGACATGGTCAGATCTTCATTTTAGGAAAATCACTTTGGAAAATCCAATCACTTTTGCAGCTGTACTGAAGATGAATTGTACTAGGGAGAGGCTTGAGGCAGGGAGACCAATGCAGAGGCTATTGCAATAAACCAGGTAAGAGGTGATTAGGACCTGGACTAGCTGTGTGAGTGGAGAAAGAAAAGATGTTGGAGAGGAAGAAATAACAAGAACTGGTAGCTGCCTGCCATGTGGGACAAGTGAGGGCAAAAAGTTATTAATAGCTAGGACTGTGATAGCGTAGCCAGAAACATGGAAGTTCAGAAGGAGAGTGGGTTTGTAGAGAAAGATGAGTTCTGTTTTGTATATGGTGGGTTTTGAATGGATATAAGACATCCAATTTGAAATGCCTGATGTTATAGATGAGGAAATTGTGGCCCAGAAAGCTAAGCGATCCAACCATAGTTACATAGTAAGTGTCAGAGATGCAATTCAAGCTCGGGTCGCAACTGATTCTAAATCTGGAACTTTTCTGTAGGTACCACTTTGCCTTTGAAGCAGAGTCAAGGACAGAAGAGCATGGTGTAGACCAGGGGTGGGGAACCTTGAGGCCACATGTGGCTCCCCACCCCCAGTATAGACAATCAGCTAGGAGTCAGGAGAACTAAAATCTAGACCCTATTCTGCCACTTACTATCTAGATGATTCCCAGGGTGTCACATCTTCCTCATCACCAATACTGTACCTCTCCAATGGGCCTTCCAGGTCTAACTTTCAATGAAACACATGCACAGCGATGCCCACCCCTCCTCCAAGTCCCAAACAGTCTCTTGTTGACAAGTGGGTCCTCTCTGAAGACCTAAGCCCCTGTTTTTCGTGGTTACAAAACATTAAGACCATCCAATCACTTCTCTGAACAAGCACATAACTATTTATAGCCTCTCTCCCTATAAAACCAACTCCTCCCTCTCTCTTCCATATAACACAAGACCCATCCCTTGTAAGGCCACCTCATGCTTTCATCCAACACTGAATTTGACCTTTCATCCTATTTGTCACCTGCTGTCGTATATGTGCGTCATCACTGACCTCCCTCACTCAAGTCTGAATTTCACAGGCAGGCAGGCATTCTTTCTGTGAGCCTGCTCTGTAAATAGATGGGGGGAAAGACCCTTCTGGTCACTTTCTCAGAAGGCCAGTGTTGGCCTGCAGAGTCCACGCCCACCCACAAGCTTTTGGAGGGTCTGCCTGTCTCTCTGATGAATCAGCACAGTCCACTTCTAACTAAATCACACTTCAGCTTTCAGTTGCAGGGATAGATATAGACTAGAAGACAAACTGTTTGAAAGCAAGGATTGTTTCGTTTCTGTATCCCTGCCCCCTAACACAGTGTACATGTTCAACATTTGACAAATGCTTCGTTGTCTGATGTAGAATCTGAGAATCTGAATTTTCAAGTTGGAAAGGACTTCAGAGGCCATCTAACCCAACCCATTCCCGAAAGGAATCCCCGCTCTAAGCCAAGAGCCATTCACCTTCTATTTAAATAAGACCTGCAGTCAGGAAGGCCCCACCACCTTCCAAGGAGGCCCATTCTATCTCTTTTGGCCCTAACTAGGAACAAGAGTTTCCTAAAATCCAGTCTAAATTTGCCTTTTTGACAGTTCCACCCATCGCCCCTGATTCTAATCTCTGAGACCAAAGAGAATAAGTTCAATTCCTTCAACATATTAGGCCTTCGGGGCAGCTAGGTGACGCAGTGGATAGAACACCGGCCCTGGAGTCAGGAGGACCTGAGTTCAAATATGGCCTCAGACACATAACACTTACTAGCTGTGTGACCCTGGGCAAGTCACTTAACCCCATTGCCTAGCCAAAAAGGAAGAAAAGAAAAAAAAATACTAAAAAAAAGACATATTAGGCCTTCAAATACTTTAAGAGAGCTATCATGTTTCCCCACCTACCTGTCTTCTCGCTAATCTAAGCTTTGTATTTCCTTCAACGAAGCTTCAAAAGACATGGACTCAGGATCCTTCTGGTTACCTTGGACATTCTCCAGCATGCTGAATAAATGTTAATTGAATTGAATCTTAGCATGACATTTTGCTAGGGCCATGATTTCCTTATCTTTTCAGGCCAGAACCTGCTTACTCATTCATTTAGTAAATCACCTGTTACTCCAAAGTACAGTACCAGGCCCATAGCAGGAGCTTAATGATTTTTCCTTCCTTTCCATAACACTATATACTATGAAGGTTGAAATGTGAAATACTTATGTTCATATGAAATGAGAAAATATTTAAGGCATGTCTTGCCCCTTTGAGGAATTTACTCTCTAGTCAAGGGACAACACACAAGTAACTAATGAAATGCTAATAATGATAATAGAGGCAAGAAGGATTCAGAGGAAAAGCAGATCCCATCCAGCTCAGGTGGATGGAAAAAACTTCCTCAAAGATTTCATCAGGTGGACATAAGCCCCCCGAGGCCAGGAACTACCTCCTTTTTGTCCTTGTATCCCTAGTATCTAGCAGAGTGCAGGCACTTAGTACACACTTATTGAATCAATAAAATTCATGAAGCTGATACATCTGAGCAGTGACTTACAGAATGGATAGACATTTGGGGAGGGGAGAAGACATGGAGAGGGCATTCACGTGAATAGCAATCTGCATTTCCTATGTTCTACAGATACTGGAGCTATGGTAACCTTGGCCCTGACTTGTATTAGCAGTATGATCCCTGAAGATCTGAGTGACTACAGTCAGTTATTTGGTCAAGTATTAACAAGCGTCATGGAGAATATCAGCGGGGGAATTGAAGACAATGGCCTCATTGGGGGATCCTACAGCACAGGCTTAGCCATGCAGGTAACCAATAAGTGTCATGGGGAAAACCCCAGCATCTGGAGACGGTCAACTGCGAAAATTTTAATTATGGCTCCACCGATGTCTAGTCGTGTGACAGCCAATAGTCCCTTCACTCAATCTCTTCTTTGGGGAGGCAGCGTGAGAAAAGGTAAAAAGTACTGGCTCTCCAATCTGAGTTCCAATCCCATGACCATACCTACATGACCTTGCTCCAGTCACTTCATTTTCATGGGCCTCCCGGTACAATGAGGAGTTTGGACAAGATGGCCTCCAGCTCTAACTCTATGGTCCTATGATCATTAATGTGTCTGACTCTGTTTTTCCCTTGGTCAAATGGGAATAATGATGGTTGATTCTTCCCAACCTCACAGGATAGGAATGAGTGTTCTATGCAAAAAAAAAAAAAAAGAGAGAGAGAGAGAGAGATTCCTTGAAAGAAAAATGGTACAAAAATCTAAGGAGGTATTGTTTTATATTATAAAGATAATATAAATTCAATTATCATTCATTATCACACACGGCTTAATGGCTCCCCCAGAAGGCCCTGGACATCACTAGATTATAGGCTGACAGCTTTAAGGGAACTTGTAGGCCATCGAATTCAACATCCTCATTTTATAGAAGAGACCATTGAATCTGATGTGTAATAAGCATGGATATCATGCCGACTTAATTTGCTGCCAACCTATTAGTGACCCTTCTTCCACTTCAGACCAATCAGGAAATGTTGACTTTCATTCCTTGCCTTTGTTAATTAATTGTATTCTAGACTTGCTGTATACACTCTTAGAGTCGCAGCAATTTCTGATAAAGGGCAAGCGCTAATTCAAACACTGATAACCCACATCACCTGCTTTTTTCAGGGGACTGGTTACACAGCTGGATCTTTCTTCTATTTGATAACTGTCACTAAATTTATATTTACCCAAGAAGTTGGCAGTCTGAGGCTCAGGATCGTGGGATTGTATATTCAGAGCTGAAGGGATCTCGGGGGTCAGCAAGGCCACGCTCATTATTTTACAGATGGAGAAACCAAGGCCTGGAGGGTTTGTCTGACTTTCCCAGCATCACACAAACAGTTCACCCATGAGAAGGGATTCCCTAACGTCTAGTGGGACCTACTGAATTATCCAAGTGTCTTGACTGAGGCAGCATGGTACAAAGAGATCAACAATGGCTGCAAAGCCAGATGACATGGGTTTTGACTCCTACCCATGGTGCTTACTCCTTCTGTGATCACGGGCACATAACTTAACTTTGATGGGCCTCAGTTTCTACATCTGTAAAATGAGAAGGCTGGACTTCCAGGGTCCCTTCCAGCTCTCTAGTTATGATCCTCACCCTTAGAATCACCCTGCTCACCCTCAGTTATGTTCAGAAAGGTTCATCACCAGGAGGGTAATGTTGATTTTTTTTTTCTTAGAAGAGGAGGAGGGCAGAGACTAATTCCAGAAATTTTTTTTTGGCTTTTTTTTTGGTGAGGTGATCAGGGTTAAGTGACTTGCCTAAGGTCACACAGCTAGTAAGTGTTTTGTGTCTGAGGCTGGATTTGAACTCAGGTCCTCCTGACCCCAAGGCCAGAGCTCTGTTCACTGCGCCACCTAGCTGCCCCTAATTCCAGAAATTCTAAACAGCTATCTAGTAAGTTCTAGAGGGTCACAAACCTCATCAGCCCAGGGATTACCCATACTGACAAAATCATAGACCTTTGACACAATGGACTATCTCTACAGGATTGAGAATCTCTATAAGACAAGGTGGCATCATTAGAGGCCGAGTATCTTTGAGAGTTGGGGCAGCTCAGTGATGCAGTGGATACAGCGCTGGGCCTGGAGTCAAGAAGACTCATCTTGCTGAGTTCGAATGCTGCCTCAGATACTTACTAGCCGTACGACCCTGGGCAAGTCACTTAACCCATTTACCTCAGTTTCTTCATCTGGAAAAGGAGCTGGAGAAGGCAATGGCCAACCACTCCAGTATCTCTGCCAAGAAAACTCCAAATGGGGTCATGGAGAGTCAGATACAATTGAAGAGACTGAACAACAACAAACCTTTCAGAGTTAAGCAATCACATCTGCCACTGACAATCCACGCTATGCCTGCGTGGCACACGCTCTGTGGCTGCTCCATCAACCCCACCTCGCACTGGCAAGCCACTGGCCTCTTCTCCCCTCAGGGTTCTAGGCATAACCTATGATGGGTTGGGGGGACAGTGGAATAGAGGGGTCTAGTACTGTACCTCATGAGCCCCCACTAGTATGTTTCACTTACTGGTATCAATTAGCCAGCCAGATTTAATTAGCTTTCAGAAGCAAGTATTCACTAAAGTAGGATAATAAGAACAATTGGTACAAGCATTCCCTGCTTCCAAACAGGGTAACATTCTCCCAAGGACATAGAGTCTAGGGGAGAGCGAGCCCAAGCTTGAAGAGCACATGTGGCAAAGCTCTTGGTTACTGGAAGTCCTTTTCTCTTTCTGTGGAGCCCCAATGAAGTTTCCCATGGGTATACAGCATAGCTTTCTATAAAGTTCTGAAGCTGCCTTTCCTCAGTGTTTGTCCTTAGACACCCACGAGAAGTCCAAATCCTCCAGCTCGGAGCTCACCAGGTCATGCTCTGGTCAAAAGATGGGGGAGCAGAGACACAGGCTCTCCTCCCCACCTCATTCTACAAGCAATTCCTTCTCAGGGGCTTAACTGGAATTGCTGGGCTGATACTCCAAGGTTGGGTTATGATCTGCTCAATATTTTGCAGAAGATCCACAGGTTGTGATAGGTCATGCATTAGACTAACACAAGTGCTTTATTGATTCAATAGAGATTTCTCACCTGATAACGGCATAACGGTTAGAAAATACTGTAAGTCACTTGACGTAGAGTGGAGCAATCCCCTCCCTTACAACTTATTAATGCTCGCTATTACCACTAGACTATTTTGTCCTTTCCCAGGCCCTTTATGTGCAACCTGGAGAGAACTGGGACTGCCAGAAGACTGTGGAAACAATACTCAATGAGATTGAGCAGAACAGATTTGCTAACCCCATGTCCATCGCCCAGCTCCTTCCTTCCTTGAAGGGCAAAACTTATTTAGATGTGCCCCATGTTGTTTGTTCTACTGGTAAGCATGTCTTTAAAGATCCAAAGTTCTTCATAGTAAGATTTAGGTGCTCCCCAACAGACATTAAGTCAGTGAGCCAAATGGTCTCCTATGTGCCAGGCACTGTGCTAAGCTCTGAGAATACAAGGGGAGATTTTTTTTTTTTGCTTTTAGGCAATTGGGGTTAAGTGACTTGCCCAGGGTCACACAGCTAGTACGTGTCAAGTGTTTGGTCTGAGGACGGATTTGAACTCAGGTCCTCCTGACTTCAGGGCAGTGCTCTATCCACTGCGCCACCTAGCTGCCCCTACAAGGGGAGATTTTAAAGAAAAAACAAGTTCCTACTCTCAGGGAGCTCACAGTCTAATGACACAGCTTATATATGTTTTTAATAACACAACAGCCAGCTATCTCCCTCTACACCTTCCTCTCCTATTGAGATGCCCTGACAGTCGCACACTTAGCAACACACCCCTGCAAGTGAAAAATCAATACGCTCCGTATTGATCCTCCTCCTTAGAGAATCAGCACCTCCTGCATCACCAGAACAAAAGGCACAGAAACCACATGGTAGCACAGGACACATTCTTCAGGGTCCCCTCTAACCCAAAGAATCTTCAGGGCCCAGTTGACTACTGTCTCCCTATTCCAATCTTTGCCAGTTCTAAGTTGCCACAGGGTCTTTGTTAGAACATTCTGGGTGCCTCCCAGCCTATGCCTCCACACCTCCTTGGCTTAGTCTGAAACCTGACAGCTGAGTTTCTCACACTGTTGAGATGATTTTCCCTTGGTGTTTTTTTATAGATCCACCTCTACAGCTGTCTCAGGAAGCTCTAGTTATGTCTATAAGATTCCCTAAAGGGACAGGTCTCACACCCACTTTGAACATTCTTTTAAAATAAAAGCATGGAGAAAGGCCAAAGGGGCTTCTACCAGACTTTCTGTGATGGTAGGAATAAAAACAAGAGCTTCCCCTGCCACACGACTTCATCAGAACAATTCAGAGGGCCCACCCAGGCGCTGCACTGCCCGCCTCTTAAAGTTCTTTTTGGATGAGATCCCGATGCCAGAAAAGGCATTGGCTCTGCATGGACAAGCTCTGCGATCTCTCATGAAGCCTAACTCTTTACTCTCTGCAGGTCAAGAGGTGAGACAAACTCCGCAGAGACCCCCGAGTCCCCTCAAGACCTCAGTTTCTAACATCACCGTGATTTACACAATCAACAACCAGCTGAGGGGGGTGGAACTGGTCTTCAATGAAACAGAGGTGGTCAGTGTGGAAAAGGGATCAGTCCTGCTCGTTGTTCTAGAAGAAGCCCAGCGCAAAAACCCAACATTCAAGTGAGTTAGGCCTGAAACACCCTCTAAGTGCCCAGGACACCATTTCCTTCTCTCATTTGTCATTCACTGGACACGTTTGCATTTACTGCGTAACTTCTACCTGGCACTCAGCCTCCCTGGGCCTCAGTTTCCTCATCTGTAAAATGAAGAAGTTGGATTAGAGACCCTCCAAGGTCCCTTCCTGCTTGAGGTCCACACTCCTCAATGTGCCCATGCCTCGGATTCTCCCTCAGGCAAATGGGGATAGTGATGGTTGTCCTCTCCAGCCTCAGGAGAGGAATGAGAATATCTATGTGAAATAGATTGAGCTACCTTGGGAGAAAGGTCATAGACAAATCCAAGGAAATGGTAATTTAGATGATAAAGATAATGTAAAGTCTCTTACCATTCCTTATAAGGAGGGATTTAATGGTTCCTCCAGAAGGTTCTGGACATCCCTTCTTCATGCCAGCCAAGGATGTGTTTTCTAATCATTTAGGATTACAGAACTATACTACAGGACTGTGCTAGGGTCTGTGGAAAATACAAAAAAAAAAAAAAAGGACATGGTCTCCACATAACAGGAATTTGCAATTGAGCTGGGGGTATGAGCCCTGCATGGGTGAAAAATGATATAATACAAGAAAGTTAATGACCAAGTGCCAAATGAGAACAAGGAAATTAGAGCACTTTGGAAGAAGGAAAGGATACTGTGGGCTGGAATGATCTGGAAAGGCTTTGTATACTAGGATGGACTTGAGAAGAACCTTCAAAAAGCACTGGAGGTTACAGTGATCTTAACTAGCTCAAATTCAGCTACCAGTCAGCTGGAAGGGTCCCCTGGGCAAACAACAAGCACTTAATAAATGCCTACGATGCGTCACACACCAGGCCACGGTCCCTAGGACGCAGCAACGGAGCAGATTATAACAAGAAATCATCTTTCACGTCATTTTCACTGGCATAGTAGTCACAGTAGGAGATATACACACACTATGACTTTGCCCAGATAATAATATGCCAATATAATATAAAGCAGGATAGAATAACAGGGTCAAAGATGGATTGTTCCCAAAGTCTCAGCCCAGTTTTAAGCTACTGAAGCTGAAAACCACACTCAGACCCTGGGGACAGTGTGGTATAGTGGAAAGAATGCCGAATCCAGGACCGGGACGGACTTCCATCTCGAGTCATTTAACCTCTCTGAGACTCAGCTTCCTCATCCATAGAAAGAAGATCATCCCACTTTCAGTCCCTCCCTCCTGGGACTGTCACAAGAATCAAATGAGATAAACTAGGTGAAGTGTTTTGCAAGCCTTACGGCACTATAAAAGCCTAATTATCATCTTAACCATTTTGCTGGAGTTCAATCATATCTGAATCTCCATGACCCTGTTTGGGGTTTTCTTGGCAAAGATACTGGAGGGTTTGCCATCTCCTTCTCCAGCTCATTTTACAGACGAGGAAACTGAGGTTAATGAGGTGAAGTGACTTGCCCAGGGTCACACAGCTGGTAAGTGTCCGAGGCCACATTTGAACTCAGGGAGTCTTCCTGACCCCAGGCCAGTGCAGTCCAAGAGATCCTTCTTATACGATGCAGTAGCTCCACACTATTTAGAGCCCATCTGTGCTTCTCCCACTTCTGTAACCTAAGCCGAGACGTTTAATCATCTGCGATTTTGTCCTTACAGATTTGAATCAAAAATGACATCTTGGGGCATTTATATCACCTCCATCAACAACATTAATGAAGATGAAAACCACAGGACCTACTGGCAATTCCTGAGCGGCCTGACTCCTTTGGACGAAGGTGGGTGAAGGTTAAAACAGGTGCCTCATTTGGGATATGGAAACAATGGCAAAGGAGACCAGCTGGCTGGGAGGAGGGAGAAGGGGCCAAATGGTCATCAGTCATTCACTGGGCTTATGGAAAATCTCTGGATATACTGAGGCACCAGGAGGTAGAACCTAGCCCCTGGGTGTGTAGGAGAACACACTGGCTTTACTATAGACCTAAATAGCACTAGTGTTTTCCAAAAGGGCTTACTTCACAATGATGTGATGTTCATTCACCTTGAAAATACTGGCTGTCCCAAAAGTCTTAGTTCAGTTTTAAGCCATTAAGAGCTGAAAACTATGCTAAGACTTCTGGTTCCCTCTGTATAAAAGGCACTGTCTTTGTGGGTGGGGAGGGTTACATGAACAGTTTCTACCTCAACTCTTCCTCGGTTTTTTCCCTCCACAGGGGTCAGCTACTACATCCCCTATGACAATGAACACATCACAGCCAACTTTACACAGTACTAACATGACATCCATGCTCAACTTTTTATCAACTTTTCCTGGGGAAGAAATGGGATAGATTTATGTCAATAATGTCTAGGTCATACTTGCACCTGCCCTACAAAGGTCAGCAATGATTATACAGAAATAAAAGATGCATCAAACAATTGTTTGAATTCCTATTTATTCTCTTTGGTTTCAGAGGGAAGCCTATGACCTGAAGACATAAATAATCCAGTTTCTCGGCTCTCATAGAAATTATTGGAAGCCATGATTTGAACTGGGGTCAGGGGAAAAGAATGAGGCAAGAAGATACCTTCAGGGGGCCAGGGCATATAATGGACAAGATGGTGGACCTAGTTTCAAATCCCACTTGAGATGCAGGGTCATAAATTTGGAGCTAAAAGGGACCTCAGAGTTCATCTAGTCCAACTCCCACATCTTTCAGATAAGTAAACTGAGGCCCAGCAGGGTTAGGTAATTTGCCCAAGGTCATACAAGCAGGAAGCAGCAGGATTTGAAACCTGGTCTTGTGACTCCCAATAGACCACTCTACCTATGTGAACCTAAGTAGGTTGGTTAATCTTTCTGAACCTCAATTCTCTCATCTGTAAAATGGGGATAACAATAGCACCTACTTCTCAGGGTTTTTGTGAGGATCAGATGTGATACTTGCAAAGCGCTCTGCAAACCTTAGTGCTAACTAAATGTAAGCTACTGGTATTACTGTTCTGACAAATTCACTGCAAGTCAGAATGTGATGATATAATAAGAGAGGCACAACATGCTTGCTTTATTAGTTAAGACAATGTAAGCACAAATAGAGAAGTGATGATATAGATGCTAGAGGCAGCTGGGTGGCACAGCAGATGGTGGCCCAGACCTAGAGAGTTAGGAAGACCTGAGTTCAAATGTTGCCTCAGACATTTACTAGTTGTATGGCCCTGGGCAAGTCACCTAACCTCTGTCTACCTCAGTTTCCTCATCTACAAAAAAGAGATAATAATAGCACCTCCCTCCCAGAGTTGTCAGGATAAAATGGTATATTTTAAAACACTCGGCAAAGTTTAAAGTACTATATAATTACAAGATATTATTATTATCTTCTCCCCCCAAAAAAAAATACATACAATTTGCTTAGAACAAGGGTAGTGACTCTGGCAGTGTAAGGCTAAAAATGTAACAGCCAAATCTGGTGAGAGGAGGACTGGAGGAGACCATTCTGTCAGGACAAAAGAAAAAGCCTGTCACAAATAGTCTCCTTCTTAAGGACTCTGCTGGCCCCTGTTGAGGAAACCTGCTTATTTCCCTGAGGAAATATAATCCTGTAATGCAGGACACCATGTCAGGGAAGATGTGAAATATTGTGATTCATAGCAAAAGACTGCCCCCTTATGGTGGTATGTTGTCTATTCCATGTCTATGATTATAGATGCCTTTTACAGAAAAATGTGATTGCACTCCCAGAGTTTACCAGTTCTTTGCCCATACGCCCATAATATGGAGGCACACTAAAGTCACCTTGCTCCCTCTTTTAGAAATATTAAGAAGCATTTTGCAATCATCCCAGTCTTAGAACTTTGGACTAATCTAAAAGAGAAACCCTATGAGTCTTTCTCTACCTATACACTTAGAAACAATGTCCTATGTTCCTCTCTCCAGAACAGCCAAGGTGCAGCCCCTTCCTGAAGTGATTGGGATGGTGACCGGACGAACGCAAAAACTCCTTGACATGTTCACCTTGACCATATTAGGACAATGAGAGTAACAGAAAATAGATGTCTAAATTACTTCAGGGGCAGCTAGATGGCAGAGTAGGTAAGAGTGTAGGGTCTAGAATCAGGAAGACTTCTCTTCTTGAGGTCAATTCCAGCCTCACTGACCTAGCTGTGTGACCCTGGGCAAGTCACTTAATCCTGTTTGCCTCAGTTTCTTCATCTGGAAAATGAGCTAGAGAAAGAAATGGCAAACCACTCCATATCTCTGCCAAGAAAATCCCAAATAGGGGTCATGGAGAGTTGGACACAACTGTAAAATGACTGAATAACAATAAAAATATCTCTTGAGTTTACATTTAACCAAACTAGAAAGGAAAATCCTTAAATGGAATGGTCAAAGAGGGATTGGTTTTTAGAAAAATTATCTTCCAAAAGCATGTCACTCCAAAAGTTAATTGACTATTACTGTTTAATGAAACAAATGTGTCCTGAACTTTTACCCTGAGCACTATAACTGTGTTTTATCTCATGGTGGAATTATCTGTTGTTTTTAAAATACCACTGTAGCTCAAAAAAGGCTTCAAAGAGATTTTTGGAGTCATAGGATAGTTCTGTCCATCTTTGATTCTCTAAGCAGAAATGCTTAAATTCAAATTGTTTCGGTAGACGTGCAGTTAAAACTCAAGATTACAGAATTTTTTCCCACAATTGTAAGCACGTAACAAATGCTTTTTCACTCATTCATTCCAAGCAACCAATTAAGAGTGAGCTCAGCTTGGTCTGACAGAAAATAAACTTTAAAGTTGGTTAAAAAGATCTGGTACTAAAACAAGGCTAAATGGGGAGAGGGGAGGGCAGGTGAAGCACTTGGGCCAAGGGCAATTCTTCTCACAACCGGATTTTGTATCAAGGTCCTTGGGGTTATGGCTGCCTTGTTTGTAAACAGCTTCTTACATTGTCTGCATCCAGCGTAGTTATCTTGCAGATAACTCTATCTTCAAGGGTTGACCGAGAGCTAGCTACTGTAACGACTTCCTCTAAACAGGCTCCCAAAAATAAGTGTGGAGAAAAGGTCTACATTCCAGAGGCAAAAGAGTGGGAGTGAATCAATTGATAAACATTAAGTGCCTACTATGGGTCTGTCGTTGTGTTAAGTACTGGGGAGACAAAAAGAGGCAAAAGACAGTCCCTGCCTTCAAGGAGCTTACAATCTAATGGGGGAGATAACAGGCAAAAAATATACAGGCAAGCTATATACAGGATAAATAGGGAACAGTTAACAGAGTGAAGGCACTGGAATTAAGAAGGGTTACAGTAAGCTTCCTGTAGCCGGTGAGATTTTATTGGCACTTAAAGGAAGCCAGGGGGGTCAGTAGTTTGAGCTGAGGGAGAATGTTTCAGGAATGGGGATCGCCATTAAGAATTCCCCGGAGCCAAGAGATGGAGTGGCTTGTCATCGAACAACCAGGAGGCTAGTATCATTGGATCAGAGTGAGCAATAAGACGTAAGGTTGGCAAGGGAGGGAGCAGCTTATGAAGGACTTTGGATGCCAAACGCCATTTTTATTTGATCCTTGAGGAATGGAGCCATTGGAGTCTATTGAGTGTTGGGGGGGATAGGAGGTGGGGAGTGACTTGGTCAGACTTGCACTTTAGAAAAACACTCTAGCGAATGAATGGAGGGTGAATGGGAGTGGGGAGAGCCTAGGCAGGCAGACCACCAGTAAGCTACTGCAATAATCCAGGTGTGAAGTGATGACAGCTTGCACCAGTGCAGTGGAAGCATCACAGGAAAGAAGGGGGCGTATCTGAGAGACCTTGCAATAGCCTTTGATGGGGGGGGCAGTAAAGAATATAGGATGACTCCTAGGTTACTAGGGAGATGGCGTTGCCCTCCACAGTAATAGGGAAGGTTGTTGTTCGATCACGTAGGATACTTCGTCACCCCATTTGGCCCTTTCTTGGCAAAGATACCGGAGTGGTTTGTCATTTACTTCTCCAGCTCATTTTACAGACGAAGAAAGTGATTTGTTCTGATTCACACAGCTAGTGTCTGAGGCCAAATTTGAACTCACGTCTCCTCCAGGCCTCGTTCCATCTACTGTGCCACCTAGCTGCCTCCAAGGAAGACAGGGGTTAAGTGACTTGCCCAGGGTTACACAGCTAATAATTAGCTGAAACTGGATTTGAATTCAGATCTTCCCAACTCCGGGCAGATATTCTATCTACCTAGCCACCTAGCTGCCCCAACAGGGAAGGTAGGAGGGCTGACAATGGTGAAAGGAGCTGACAGTCAGCTGACTAGTATCTCCTTATGTGAGGACATTGGTGTCATTAACTCTAAGATTTCTGCAAGCTGTGAATCAAATCCAAACCAAAGTCACCTCACTTTGGGGCAGACTCACTAAATTGGAAGACTTATTCTAAGCTGTAGCGAGACATGCAGATAAAGAATATCAGGTCAAAAGATACTTATCGTAGAACAATGTTAACCCTCAACCAGCTACAGGCGATCCCATTCTAGCATGGCTGGAATAAGCTCTGAGGTACCTTCCAAATCTAAAACCCTAAATCTGCTCTTCCTACGGTAAATCTCATTTGTCCATTACTCTACATCAGCCAAAGTCCAACCTGAATGAGATCAAAATGTAATTGGAAAATACTTCACAAAATAAATGAAAAAACAGTAACAGATAAAGTTAAGGTGTGGTTTTCTAAATCAACATGCCCCTGCAAGGATTCACACGTGCCATTTAGGGCACTATTGTTGAGACACCACCACGATACACAGGAGGTGAATATAACTTGCTCTCTTCTGCTCACATCTACCCCACACAAATCTGTTACTAGAGTCCACACTACTCAACAACCATTTGTTAAGTGCCTCCTATGTGCCAGACACTATGCTAAGCACTGCGGACACACAGGTAAAAAGTCCCCGATCTCAAGTTACTCACAATCTAATAGAGGACACACCACCAAATATCTACAAACAAGCTACAAAGGGGACAATCCGGAATGAGTAACTTTTATTTCACAGACAACTGAAAACCATAATCATGCAAACCTCCATTTCAGCAGCTGAACTTCTTATTCTATCCACTCTGCTTCTGAGGGAGAGTAATGAAAAAGGGCATGGAACAGGAGCCAGAAGCCTCAGGTCGTAGGTAGAGCTGGCTCACCACTTCTGGGGTGACCTTGGGGGAGTGGCCTAACCTTTCTGATCTGCTTAGACCTATCTCAAAGCCTTTGCAGCTTGTCAGAGCCTTGCACAGCACAGCATTCAGACTCAGTACCCTCCCGGCTATGATGAGGCACTGGAGGACAAAAGCAGAAAACCACTTGAAGGATCTTTAACTTGTCAGCTTGGGCACTTCCTTCACGAATGCCCGATCACGGCCCTTCCATAACTTCGCAGCTGGTCCTTGAGAGCGGCAGTCCATGAAAATTCACCACCCTTCTGCCAATCTGGTGATAAGCTTCTTCAAACTTTATTTAACTGGCATGTAAGCCTGGACTGTCCTGGTAGTCTTTCCAGTTTGGCAGGACCCCCAAGCCCAAGGTCCAGGCCTGCTGTCTTATGAAGTAGAGTCAAAAGACCTGGGCTGAATATGAATTTTAGTCCTATTACTTATTACCTGCACGGTATCAGGCTACTAGACTTTATTCGACGACAGCAGAACAGAGGAAAGGATGGAAGCTGCTCAAGGAAAAGGGAGGATGGAGGACGGGAACAGGGAACAGTCTTTTTCCTTGACTCCCAGGGTCACAGACCTACAGCTGGAGGGGTCCTTGGCAGTCAACCATCCACCTGTCCCCACCCCTATTTTACAGCTAAGGAAACTGAGGACCAAAAAGGTTAAGTGACTCGCCCAAGATCACCAAAGCAGTAAATGGACGAAAAGGACTTTAATTCAAATCCTCTCGCTCCAAATTTAAAGGAGCGCGCATTGGTCAACCAGCCTCGCCCCTGTGCAGAACAGGAACCTGAGGCCCGGAGGTGAACAGTGACCGGCCCAAAGTCACAAATGGTCAGGCAATAAGGCGAGGGGGAGGGGCAGCCAGCAAATCTGAGCACCGAGGGCTCGGAATCCGGCAAGAGGCGAGGAGCGAGAAAAAGACGTAAGGGTGGCCGGAGGTCGGAGGCCGGAGGGCGGAGGGCGGAGGGCGGCAGCCCCAGCCACCTCCGGGCAGCCTCTGGCAGGAATAACGGAACAGATGCGCAGAGCGTTCACCTAACAGCAAGCATCCCGGGAGCCCGGAAAAGCTCGACAGCTGAAACCACGCAGGACGGCTCAGATTCCCGCCCCTTCCGCCTGGTCCACCAATCAGACGCGATGTGTCACGCCCGACCGCGGAAGTGAGCGCCAATTGGAGGATAAAAGGAAATTAAAGGGTCGCGGCGATGACGCAATTCCGGTCTGTCATGGCGGCGCCCTGAGAACCGGCTGACGTCCCGCAGTCTCTTCCTGGCTCTCGTCGCATGTTTTTTCTGTCTTCGGTGACCCCGGCGGACTCCGGCTCGCAACCATGTGGCGGCTGCTGGCGCGCGCGCCGGCCCTCCGGTCCTGAGCGTGCTCCCTTCAGGTCAGGCGTCCTCTCCGGCGTCTCAGACCCGCTTGGGCCTAAGCCGTCCGCTCCCCTCCCCCACATCCCTCCCTTGCCCCTCCTCCCCCCCCTCCCAGTTCTGCTGAGCGCCGAGCTCTGCCTCCGAGTGTGGGGGGTCGGGAGTTCGAATCCCGCCTGCGATGTTCCCGAGCTACGTCACCCTGGGCAAGATTCTCTGAGCTTTGTTTGTCTCAACTGTGAAATGGGGCCAACAACAGCGCCCGCGACCGCCCCCCCCCCCCCGAGACCGGGATAACCTGACCTTGGGCAACTCCCCAACCCCTCAGGCATCTGTCATCTGTAAATTGAGTTTGTGGGGGGAAGGGCTGGGCTGGACAATAACCATAGCCCCATGTGAATGAGTGAACAAGCATTCTTTAAGTGCTTACTGTTTACTGAGGCCTGGCGAGATAGTTCCTGGCCTCAGGAAGCTTCCATTCTAAGATGGAGACTTGCACTTGTACAAGGGTTAACCCGTGGGTCCTGAGCCTGCTGGGGGCTCACAAAGCAGCCCCCGAGTGGGAAATAGCTTCAGGGCTCCCATCAGCACCTGGCAGGTGAGGAAACTGAGGCAGGTCTCACCACTGGTTTCGTTTGGGGAGCGGGAGGTGAAGCTGTGCTTGGTTTCTGAGGTCGTTGTAGCTCCCAATTCTAGAATTCTAGAAAAGAAGAATGGGGAAGGGGACACCCCGGTTGGAAGGTTCTTAGCCTGTTCTGTGTCCTGGATCCCTTTGGCAGTCAGTAGAAGCCTATGGTCCCCTTCTCAGAATCACGTTTCTAAGTATGTAAAGTAAAATACATTGGATTACAAAGGAAACCAGTCATATTGAAGTACCGGTATTGAAGTGTTTAAAACTCATTCACAGAGCTCGGCGTCAGAACACTGTCCTGCGAAGTAGTGAGCTTCTTGTCATTGGAAGTGTTCGTTTAAGCCTCACATAAAAAGATGGTGACTTCTAGGACATTAGTCTGTGTTTCATCCATAAAGCCAAGTCTGCTGTTCCTTCAACATGGCGTATTCAGAGAGAGATCCCATTCAGTTCTGCCACCTCAGTGAATTCCTTTCCCTCTGAGGAACATTCCCACTTCCTCCAGCCAAGGGTCATGATACCATGCTTGTAGACAAAGGATCACCTGTGAGGCAGGTGGCAGGAAGGGTCAGCACCTCAGCTCCAGGCCCCAGAGATTGCCCCATCTCCCCAGGATTTTGAGCTAGCACCATCCAGGTTCCCAAATTCTGGTCATCGTGTATGCTTATCCCTGTTATTTCTCAGTCCATTGTCCATCGGTTTGGCTTTTCAGGTCTTGGGGCTGCCCAGCCCCTTAGTGCTGGCATGAAGACCTTCCTCCCAGTACCAACCTATGAAGGTGAGAGATCTTAATCTCTAGTTCATCTCAATCTTATTTCCCCAGCTGGTACTAGGCTCACCAGTAAGTACTGTTGTTGGGGAGGGGGAGGGGGGGTGCCGGAGCTCTTAATGGCAGGGACAGTCATATACTATATATCCCAAAACCACAGCACCTAGTTGTGCTGGGCACGTGGTTGAACTCTGTCATTTCTTAGTTGGAGCAACAAAGTCCAATCCATCAAGCATTGATGAAGCACTTCCTCCGGGTAATGCTGAGCACTGAGCATACAGAAACAAAACACACACAAAGATTCTTGCCTTTGAGAAGCTTACATTCTCCTGGACATTTTTAGGCCCAGCCATTTTACAAAGTCCAACTAGGGCTGCCATCCTCAGCGTCATAGTTTGATGGGTCTAGTGCAGGCCTGCACAACATCACTAGCTGTGGCATGATTGGCTTGCCTCCTGCCAAAGGATTTTGGGCAGCCTTCAAAAATGCAAATCCCTCAGCAAAACTGACTATGCAAAGTTCCCTTAGGGCAGGCCTGCACAACATCCTGCCCACCCTGGTCTAGTGGCTGCCTTAGACCCAAGGAAGAGATAGGAGAATTCACCTCCCCTACGCCTTTACAGAGGTAGGGATCCACAGGTGCAGAACATTGTGTACTTCTTTGTTATAAGGGATTGGTCTCTAGAGGAGGCAATGTGAAAACAAGATATAAATGAAAATCTATTTTTAATGCCTTGGCCAACATGCATACTTTAGGGTCTACAGTTTCATCAGTATGGCCACTGCCTTCTCCAATCCAGGTGGCAGTCTCTGCTTGTTAGTTGCCATGGCCAAAAAATTGTGGTGAGCCTCACCCATCCTCGAGACCTTTCTAGCTTGAGTAGGACTTCCTCTCTTTTAAGCTGGGTGGACACACCCTTCCAGATCCCCAAGTCTAGTCACTGCTGAAATGAAGCATTGGAGGGATTCTGAGCACATAGGAAGAGACTTTTCCTTCCTTTTTATAGCTACTGCCCTGTAACTTCCCTCCCCGAAGCTTTATGCCTAGAGGTCTGTGCTCCTTAATGGCTCTTGTAGGCCCACCCTCTGCTCCCTGCTCTTTTCCTTAGGTGTTTCTATTCCCAACAAGCCCAAGCTCAGGTTTGTTGATCGGCTGCCGCTTGTGCCAAAGGTGAGGCGGGAGCCTAAGAACTTGAGTGACATCCGAGGGCCGTCCACTGAAGCCACTGACTTCACCGAGGGTAATTTTGGTATCCTGGTGAGTGCACCAAGAAATCAGCAGCTGGGGAAAGTGGTGTCGAGAGGTCAGGTCATGAGCCTTGGGTTAGCTGATCCTAACACTCCCCTCTCCTGACTGTGCCTTTTTGCTGGCTGTCTCTGCATGTTTGGAATGCTTTGTCTCCTGTGTGCCTCCTGATTCATTCTAGTGTCAGCTCAGATCCCACCCTGTGCAAGAAGCCTTCCCTGACCTCTCTTAATGCTTATGCCGTCCTTTTGAGATTACCACCAATTTCTCCTCTCCATTGTGAACGTACCAATTAAAATGTGAATCTGCTGCAGGGCAGGGACTGTTTTTGCCTTTGTATCCCCGGTGCCTGGCACTTAGTAGGTACTTAATAAATGCTGGTGGCAGTGGGTGTTCTGCCAGAGCCAGTGAAGGATATGCTAAGTAGGCAGCCACCTGTGGTGGCTTACAGAGGGAGCTACGATGAGAAATGCTTTTTAATATGGCTTTTTCCAAATGCACATATTCTCAGTGCCCAAAATTTCCACCATTTACAGCACATGGGTATCCATTCAGGGTTTTATCAGTTGAGTCCCGGGTGGTAGACAATTCAAATCTAGCCTCAGACACATTCTAGCTCTGGTCAAATAACTTAATCTCTGCCCCAATTCATCAGCTGTAAAAATGGAGATTTTAATAGCACTTGTCTCCCAGGGTTTGTGAGGATCAAATGAGACAATACTGTGCCTGGCATATAGTAGGCGCTTAATTGCTTATTCCCATCCTTTTCCTAAGGAGCTCACTTCCATATCTCATCTTCTACTGTGCACACAAGTACTTTCTCTCAACACTGTCCTCTTGCATGATTTGGACCAGAGTTGCCACCACTTAGCTGGGTCAGCATCATGCCTCACCCACAGTAGGTGCTTAAGAGATATTTTTAGCTTTGAATTTAAGTTCTTCTCATTGCCTGTACATCTTCTAGTAGAAAAACAAGTGAGGAGGAGACAAACCCCAGAGCAGGAACAGATGAGAGGAGTAAGGGGATCAACTCCACTGTAACGAAATGTTGGTTGCTTCTGCCTCTTTGCCCCAGTAGTATCTCAGGCAAAGTTGTCATGGGGGCGTTTCTTGTTGAAAGCTTTTTGCACTCTGGCTCCAGCCTAATTCTAGTGCAACTTCCTGCTGTCTCCTCACTCCCATGGACTCTCGATTGCAGCCAAACGGGCTTATTTGCTGTTGTCCCCACACAACATCCCCTCCCTCATCTCTGTGACTTTGCATAAACTGTCCCACTTTCCTGGAATGCCCTCCCTCCTTTGCCTTTTGGAAACCTATAGCTTTTCACTGCCCCCTTAGGAGAGACCTTTCCCAGTTCCCCCAGTTGTTAGTGCCCCCCTCCTGAAATCCCTTTGTATTTCTTTTCTGTACATGTTGCATCTTCCCAGTAGAATGTAAGCTGCTTGACATGGGAGATTATCGATTTTGTCTTTGAATCCGTAATGCAGCATAGTGCCTGCTTCATACTAGGTGCTTAAAGTATGCTGGTTGTTTTTGTAACTCCTGACTCTTTTTCAGGCACTAGGTGGCGGTTATCTCCACTGGGGCCACTTTGAAATGATGCGCCTGACAATCAACCGTGCCTTAGACACCAAGAACATGTTTGCCATCTGGCGTGTCCCAGGCCCTTACAAGCCCATCACCCGCAAGGGTATGGGCCAGCGCATGGGGGGTGGCAAAGGTGCCATCGACCACTACGTGACAGCAGTCAAGACTGGCCGCCTTATCGTGGAGGTGGGTGGCCGCTGTGAGTTTGGCGAGGTGGAACCCATCCTCAAGCAGGTGGCGCACAAGCTGCCCTTCCCAGCCAAGGCTGTGAGCCGAGAGTCTCTGGAAAAGATGCGCGAGGAGCAGAGGGAGAGGGAGCTCAACAACCAGAACCCCTGGACCTTTGAGCGCATTGTCACTGCCAACATGCTGGGGCTGAGGAAGGTGGTGAGCCCCTATGACCTGACCCACAAGGGGCGCTACTGGGGCAAGTTCTTCCTACCTGAGCGTGTCTAGCGACAGCGAGGGGAAGAGAGCAAGTTTCGAGAGAAGCTGCCCCATCTCTTGCCTGCAGCTTCTCCCTAGAAACATCTGAGCACCCCCAGATGACTGGAGGATCTCTGCAAAGCATTGGGATGAGAAGAACCATAGTGTGCATTGTAGTTGATTGTACAGAAGTCTTGGCCCCTGTAAAGGGACTCTGGAAACACCTAAATGACTTCTTTTGTGTCCTTGCCTCATACACACTAACTTTGTGACTCAAGGCAAGACACTAACCCGCTAAGTGCTCTTGGCAGCTGGAAGACATGCATTGGTAATGGGAGTTTCCTTATCCCAGCAGTCTTTAGACCTGCTTTTGTAAGTCTTGGACCATTTTGGAATTCACAGGCCCCAGGTCAAGAACCCTTGCCCTGTTTTCCTTATCCCTGTGAGAGCATCCGTTGGGGGGGGGGGAGAGAGGAGGAGAGACTTCCAGTGTGGAAATTCCCTTCCATTGGTGTAGCTTAATAAATTTTCTGTAATTTATAGTCACAAAAGGTGTCTGGGACACAGAGGTTGACACTGAGTCAGTAAACATGTATTAAGCACCTACTCTGTGCCAGAGACTCTGCTAAGCACTGGGGACACAAAGAAAGACAGTCTCTGACCTTCCCATGGTCGTCCAGCTGTAGTTTGTACTTTTTTCTTGAAGAGGACCATGACATCAGGCAGGTGATGCCATGACCTGCAGGTGAATTGGATTTAAGTGAGGGAGAGCTGTGCAAAGTCACCAGTCTCATAGTTGCCCAGCTAGTGTGTCAGAGGCAGGATTGAAACCTAGCTCTTCCTGATGCAAAGGCCAGCCCTCTGTCCACTCTGGCGCCCTGCCTCTCTACATCAGTGACTCAGAGAGAGAGTGGCAAAGCAAAGGTAAAGGTATAGATCATCAGGAGAGAAAACGTGAAGAGGAACAAAACACAAACCGTCCCTTCACCTCTACCCCCTTCCCCTTCACTGGTCTTCAGATTCCTGAGCTATCCACTTCTCCTGCCCCCATACACAAGCCTTGGGCACAGCTGTCTTCACTCATTGGGACTTTATTTGTTAAATTCACATACTCACTTGACAACTGCATTTTTAATACAGCAACAGAGAAATTGTAATCAGGATCTAGACTTCCTCTATCCAGGCCACATTGCCCACCAGTCCTAGACTTGATCTCAGTGAGACAGAACAGAAAAGCCAGGAGCACTGAAAATCTTCAGAGAGCTGATAGCAGGGTTAAACATTTGTGTGACTCTATCTAACCCTGGTATCAGCTCCTTTATGTAACACTCTACACTACCCTCTTAGACTCCAAGCTCTTTGTGGACAGAGTCTGTAGTCATATCCAACCATCTCTAATTCTCCTGTCATCTTCCATCACTTAGCACAGTGCCAACATAGTCACGATGTTTGTTGACTCAAAGCCTGCAATTCTGTGTGGTATCACTGGCAATTCCTGCCTTTCTGCCTGTAGCACCCCACCACCACCACCCTGTGATTCAGGGGCTGAGTAAACACTCTCTTTACCTTCCCCCTCTTCCAGAGCTAAAGGAATTCAGAATCAGTAGAATTACATGCAGGACCACTCCCCTCTTCTAAAACATATAAGCAGGAGGAAAGAACAGCACTTTCGATGTAAATGGCACAAATCTGAATTTAAGTGCCAAACTTGCAGATTCTGAAAACTTCCAAGTGGATGCCTCGGTAGAGGACAGCTTAGGACCTTAGAGACCACCTAGTCTACCCCCTTGTTTTACAAATGAGGAAACAGATGTTGTTAATGATTTCTCATGGTTTGACAGGATTTGAACCCAGGTCTTCCTGAGGCCAAGTCCTGTACTCCATCCCCACCACCAAATCAGCTCGCTTGAGCCTCAAGATACACTTAAGTTATGCACGAGTTCTGTTCCTAGAGCAGCTGATGACCTTTTTACAAAAATGCACAAGGGCAGCTCCTTAAAGTACCCTGCAGTGTATCCTTTCATAATGTAAATAGTCACATTTCAGTGAATCACAATAAGCTTGAAGCCTCAGCTCTATTCTGGAGGCTCTTGGGGACAGAAGTGGGAACCAAATGCTTTCTATCGACATACCAAATTGCTGGTCAGCAAAGTCAAGTTCTGTTGCCAGCAGGGAAATGGTTGAAAGACAAGTTTTAGGGAGAAGTGAAGAAGCAGCATCTTCATCTGTCCATCACCTGACAACTGGGTTCCTAATTAGATGGAGCCAAGTACAGGGCCAAGAACATTGGCTGGCTTTGGAGTCAGGACCTGGGCTGAAATCCTTCCTCTGCTGCTTAAGAAACTGGGTGGCTGCTAACATCCCCTACAGCTCTAAATCTATGAGGTTAATTGAATCAGCACTTGAAGAGACAGGGAATGGATGTAAGCTTTTTTGGGACTCAAAAGGCAAACTGACTCATTATTTTGAATATCCAAAACCCAAATAAATGTTTACAAACTAAAATAGGCTGTGTGACCCAGGACAAGTTACTTCACCACTCAGCCTCGATTTCCTCATCTGAAAAAGAAGGTGTTTGGACTAGACTTCCTGCCTCAGATCTACAGTCCTGTTCTCTTAGAAGTCTGGAGGTGGCATTCTCAGTTAAGACCACGTTGCCAACAAAACCCGAGATATGAGTTCAGTCTCAGTATAAGCTGGTTTATTTTGCTCTGTTCTGTGCTTACTGAAATTAGGTGTTTACTAAAGTCCTGTTGTTCAGTCGGTTCAGTCTTATCCAACTCTTCATGACCCCATTTTCTTGGCAGATACTGGAGTGGTTGATCATTTCCTTCTCCAGCTCATTTTACAGATGAAGAAACAGGCAAACAGTTAAGTGACTTGCCCAGGGTGACACTAGTGTCTGAGGCCAGATTTGAACTCAGGAAGCTCAGTTGTTCTGGCTCCAGGCCCAGGCACTTGGCCACCTAGCTGCCCATGCACTAAAAAGCCCTACCCCACCAACAGGCAGCCATTTTCTAAAAGGGCCATTAGTCACAAGGGGGTGCCATAGGATTATAGATCACGGTTTCATACAGTTATTTTTATCTGGAAGAGACCAGAGGCCGTCTAGTCCACCTCGCCCCTCCATTTTACAGATGAGGAAACGGATCCAGAAAGGTCGTAACTTGCCCAAGATCCTCACGCTAATAAGTTTCTACAAGAGGATTCACACCTACTTGCTCCTGACTTCCAAGCTTTCATTCTATCCAGTCACCACACTATCCAGCAATAGGTTATTGCAGATCAATGTGAATCCATCTCCACCTTTAGGAAAAGGACCTAGTGCACCCCCTTCAGATGTGGGTTGGTTCGGTGACGTGCCTGTTGATACGCAGGAACACCGTGTTCCCAGTTAACTAAATAGCAACGCCATCCCCCTAACACCGCCTTAACAACATCAAAGAGGTGGAAACTCAGTCTCTTCATCTTCTAGATTGGCTTGGGGGCATACTCCCTAATCGAAAGATAGAGTGGGCAGCAAATACCACCTTTGTAAAGAATTCCTTCTATTTGACTCACATTATTACCTGGAACAAGCTCGCCCTGGGAAAGAGGTAGAAGATAGTGAGAGGAGGTTAATAATTACCCTAAACAGAGTTAACCCAGATTGATCATACATAGACCAAGAGCTGGAAGGGGCCTCAGAGGACTTCATTTTAGGAATGAGTAAACTGAGATCCAAGGAAGGAGCGATTTGCCCAAGATCACCAGTAGCAAGTCCTCTTTCCATGGTATCAAGGTTCTCTTGAGTTGGAGCTGTTGGGAAGGCCGGCATTTGACCCAGAACATAAAAGGTGTATAGCTCATATATCTCTCCAGATTCCCGTCTGTCCTTTCTTATTGGGCCTAACTGCCTATCCCTCCCACTGATCATTTACACTATTAACTCCTATTCTTCAACCAACTTGATTGACTTTTCCCTCAACCCCCCTGCCCGCCAGTTCCCCATGTGGAGTCCCATGGGTTTTTGAACCCTGGCCCTCCATGCTTCTAAGAAGATATAAAATGAAAAGGTAGGCATTTGGCTGGTGGTTGTCCAGTGACGACAACTGGGACTTCTCAAAGGAGAGGCGAAGTAGCCGAGAAATCTGCAGTGGAGGGATGGCACCGCCAGGTTGGAAAGAGGAACTGAAATGTTAATCCAGGATCTGTCTAGAAAAAAAAAAGTAGCAAAGATGGTAGGAAAGATCACAAAACACCCAAGCAATGTCAGCCCATTGGGTGGGATTGATTCAATAACACTTTATTCTCAACCCTACGAAATGTCCCTCAGTGAGAACCTTTTTCTGGCAGGAGTTAAAATGCCATCCCGGGCCTACTTCAGGCCTTTCTTCCCAGGAGTTCAAAGTACTTGACAGAGCTGGCCACCTCTCCTCTTGCCTTTCTCTTTTGATGAGGAAGTAAGTGCTACCCTCCCCCACTAGGCTGGAACTCTCTCCTTGGGAGAAAGTAAGCACCTTGAGGACAAGAATTGCTTTCACTTTTGTCCCGCCACCCACCTGCTTCCGTAGTGCTCACTGAGTGAAACAGAATCATCATTTTGTAAGCGGGAAGAAGGCCCAGGGGTGATTTACCCAGGGCACCTGGATAGTAGGCCTGGACGTTGAAGCTCAACGCTGATCTCAGTGATGCCCTCTTCCATGGACCACGTGGCCACCTGGCATCTGTCTCCACCATCCCCCACACCTCAACCCAGACTGTATCACTCTTTCATCCTCTCCAGTCCTGCCTTTTCTCCCATTTGAAAGATTTTTCTAACAATCAGTAGTAGGTTCCCGGAGGGCAGGGACTTTCATTTTTGTCTTGGTATTCTCAGCACCTGGAATGTTTCCCCATTTAGTAAACACTGAATAATTGCTGGCTGATTGCTTGATTATCCCCTCCTAACAGCAGCCCACCCACATCAAGGCATCCTTCTACGAATATCCAAAGTTATGGGGATATCCAAGGACCCAGGAACCAGGTTCCATGCCCAGACACAGCCTGCATTCCCATGATGTCTCACATAATGGTAACCCTGCCGCTGGACCGTCCAGCCAAACAAAGTCCAGCTTGTCCAGTCACAGCAAGGGAGGCTGCTTCTCCACTCTCTTCCGAGAGGACTCACCTGAGGCAGGTGGTCAAGGTCAAAGTGGGCTTTCAGGCAAAGATGCCCCCAATGGTGGAGGCCAAGATGATGGCCAGGATAATGCAGCAAATCATGATCATAATCTTCTTCTGCTCATCCGGGAGAAGGAAAGAGAAAGCACAGAAGCAAACAATACCATCGTACAAGGAGAGGTCTGTGGGGCCTGGGCTTCCCAGAGCAACTATGCTAGTGGAGGATGAAGATGAAGGAGAGACAGTGGGAAGGAGAGGACAAACATGGAGCTGGCTTTTGGAATCCAAAGTGCTACCGCTGAGCAATTTACTCCAAGCATGGAAAACCCAAGATGAATCCTGTTCTATCTGGTCTTCAGAGCACAGAGGCATCTAGCTCACCTTCTTCCTTTACAGATGGAAGAAACTAAGCTCAAGACTTTCCCAAGGTCATACAAATACCAAGTGTCTGGGGCAAGATTTGAACCCAGGTCTTCCTGACTCCAGGTCCAGCATTCTGTCCACTACTTAATTTGTTCCTGTCGGGGGAAACCAGAATCCTCTTCTTAGAGTCGGAAGGAACCTCAGAGATTGTCTAGCCCCCTCCTTTTACAGATGGCTCCTGGAGATAGGACCCAAAAGTTTCAAACCCAAATCTTCCAACTCCAAATCCAGTGCCCTTCCCCCACCCCCACCAGCTGCCTCCCAACGCGGGATGATAGTCAGTGGTAACCAGAGGGTGCAGACCCAGATACCCAGAAATGCATGCCTCGGCTTGCAGCCCAGGGAAAACATCCACACATCTGCCGTGCCTCAGCCCCAGATATCATTAACACACATCTCCATCTTCACTCCCTCACGGACACGCCTCGCTCTCTGGAATGAGTGATCATCACACCTGAAGGACTGCACACAAAATTAAGCTGGTGACTCTGATCTCCAAATCTGAGATCATGAGGTCTCCCTGTGAATCCCACCCTCCAGTGGAGGACTTCCTTCAGCAGCTGACCTGCTGCCTTTCTGCCATTCCAGCCCTGTTCTCTGGCTAACTACCAGCAGCTGCTTCTTCTCTTTCTATTTCCCGTGACAATATTGTTGAAGGAAGCTCCTCCAATTTGCTAACTGGTAAACTGGGAAGCCTTCATTCCAACATCAAGATCCTTTTCCCTCTTAATTTGCTCATATTCCTCACAACTGAAATCCCAAGCCTTTCCCTCAAGGCACTAATGTCCACATCTCTCCTCATCCTAAACAGATGACCTTACCCCCACTTTAGTGAGGTCAAGGCCGTCTGTAATAGGTTGCACAATCTTCCCTTCTCTACCCTTAGAAGCTCATATCCTCTCATATACCCATCCTCTCCGCTATCCGCCAAGTGCCAGAAAAGGAAGCAGTCCTCCTTCGGTCAAAGATACCTTTCCCATCTAGCCCCTTGATCCCAGCCCCTCCCACTTTCTCCAACACTTTTAATCTCTCCCTTTACATCAGTGCTTTCTCCTTGGCCTACAAATCTGCACAGGACTCCCCTACCTTAACTATACATACCTATATTTGTATATATATATATACATATATAGACATGCATATTTATCTAAGTTAATATATGTTCTATATATTATGTGTGTATTATGTGTATGCATAATATATACTATACGTATATATAAATAAAAATTTTAAACCCTTGATTCTCTGGCCACCCCTCCCCACCCAAGTTACAATATGTCTTTCCTCCCCTTCACCATCATAATTCTGGAAAAAGCAGCCTACATTCATCAAATCAATTTTCTCATCACCCACTCACTCCATAGCCCCTGACAATCTGGTTTCTGTCCTTTCTACTCTACTGAAACAGTGACCTCCAAACTCATGACCAAACCCTCCTCTCTAGCCTGATTCTCTTTCACCTTTCAACAACACTTGACCCAACTGAATACCCCCTTCTTGATGCCCTTGGCTTTTATCACACTGTCCTCATAGCTCTCCTCCTACGTCTGGGACTGCTCTGGTTTTTGTTTTGTTTGTTTTTCACCGCTTCCTCACACTCCTCCCAGATCAAATATTTAAAGCTGAAAGCAACCTCAGAGGTCGTGCCATCTTACAAGATGACAGAAATAAAAATTAAAGAGCTCAATTGACTTACCCATTGCCATATAGCAGATAAGTGTCCAAGGAGTTCAACCCAGGTCTTTCTGACTCCCTTTAGTCCATCACACTGTCCACTATGCCACACTGCCTCCTACCCCTTAAATGTAGTTTTCCCCCAACACTTTGTTCTCAACCATCTTCAGTCCCCTGTACTCTGTCCCTTAGTCATTTTATTCATTCATGTGGCTGTAATGATCACAAATATGCAGTTATCTCCCTAATGTCTTTATACTCAATTTCTCCCCAGAACATCAGTCTTATTTCAACAACTGCCTGTTAGATACCTCCACTAGGATGTGCTTACAAACTGTCAAAATGTCATACCTCAGCCAAAAAAAATCTCCCTTCCTCCATAAATTCTCTATTTCTGACACAATCATATCAACCTAGTCACTCAGGCTCAAAATCTGTTGACCAGTTCCAAAATATCTCATATCCCCACTCTCTTTTCCATTCCCACTGCAGCCACACTCTAAGCTCTTGGAGGGCGGCGTGTCTGTCATTTAATTTTTGTATTCCCCAGCACCTAGCAGGGTACCTCATATTTGGCTGCTAACTGAAACTA
Source organism: Phascolarctos cinereus (assembly GCF_003287225.1). Classification (NCBI taxonomy): domain Eukaryota; kingdom Metazoa; phylum Chordata; class Mammalia; order Diprotodontia; family Phascolarctidae; genus Phascolarctos; species Phascolarctos cinereus. The sequence goes on along the minus strand of NW_027556402.1, from coordinate 251,183,130 downwards.
GGTAGTTAATTTAATTTCACATCCAGTCTCTTTGTACCAGAACCTGTTTCCCAAGCAATCTGGTTTGTCATGTAGAATTTAAGCAAAATCTGAAAACAGCATTAATTACAATGGAATTCCCATCACTGGACATCCATGGGGGAATGTAGGGAGAGACAAGGCATTCTCACAATCAATATAAACTCATTTATTTAAATTAACAATAAAGTAATCAAGTTTCCATTAAAAAAAAAAAGACTAAAAACCCTTCACTTTTGGACACACAATACAATTCCCAGTCTCACACATGAGACCAAAGCCGTGTTTTTGGAGTTTGTTCCTTCTTGGCTCCACAGCCAACCCACCGTTCAATGCCAGACATCACAGCCTCGGGCAAGAATAGTGCTACAGCCCCCACGGCTCTGTCTGCATATTGAAGAGTGTTTAGAACAGACCCGGCAAAAGGTACTATTGGACACTGGCCTGGATCAGAGATCCTAATCCATCGTCGGAGCCATTAAGGTTGAGGCTTAAGTCAACAAAGGATGGTGTGTACCTGGGGTACAAAGGAGCAAGGACTGCACCAGGAGAGAAATCAACCCGCTTACGTTGGCATAAATCTAACATCAGCTCCATGAGAACTTCTGCACACTAGTGCCTGCTTCTGCATGGTCCAAAGAAGATGTTCAATACAATTCATTCCCCCTTGGCATGATGAGGGAGAGACCGGACCCTCTTTGGTAAGAGGAAGGTGTTTTAACAGCAAATGCCATTTGGTCAAAGCTCCACTCCTAACTCAGTGGCTCTGTCAACAGAGCCCTGGGGAGACTGGCTCTCCTCAGTCACCCTGAGTGGCCCTTAATTTCTAGTGAGTCTTAGTACAACGTGGACCTGGGCACCAGGGAGAAAAACGAACAAGTGTCCACTGGGCAAGCGAGCCATTGGACTAGGAGTGATCTTGAGATCATGCCATCCAAAACTGGGGATTCACCCTAGGGTGTTCGTCTCCATGATGATCCTCAGGAAGAGTATGTTTTGATCAGGGATTCTCTCAAAGCTGCACAAAGAGCTGGTTGTCTCCTCATCTACTCCCATGAAGAAGTTACTCAAGCTAATTCTAGAGCTAATTATACCTAGAACCTTTATTCCCCAGGTTCCAGACTGACTCACTCACACACACACAAACACACACACACAGTCACATTCATATATTTAAGGAACTAAAAGTCTACAGTGGCCACTTCCCTCCCCAGAGGGGAGTCTTAAAGGAATATACCTTCAAAAGACCCAGATTCTTACCACACACATCCCTACATCCTCTCCAGTTCCTTCTGGAATAGTAATCTGAAAATCATTGATACTACCCCTGGGCATCTGGAATGACAGAGGAAAAACATGTGATAAGAAGCCCTGAACCCCACCCTTATCTTGTGATATTACCAAGGATCAGGTCTCATACTCTTCCTCAATAAGCCAGTTTTCATATATTTGAGTTCTTGCTGGCCACTAGACAGAGAGCTGCATGACCTTCTCCACCAGACAACAGTTGGTTTCCAAGATACATACTTCCAAACACTGCCAAGGATGGGCTCAGCCTGGGCAAATGATGACCTCGGAGGACTACGTCATCACAGTCCCTCCTTCAGTAAACAGCCACACATAAGAACATATACATATCCACCAAGGAATTAAAAGTCAACATTGGCCTCTTGGCTCCCCTACAGGGTGAAGAGCCAAAAGGTGAGTTTCAAAAAGACTGTGCCTTCTTAGAGACCCCAATTCTTACTATCATCCATCATCCCAGTTCCTTTTCTAATTCCAGTCTCTAGGGAGCATTACAAAGATCAGAGTTAGCTCCCTGCCAATGGTGGAGACCCAAGTTTAAGCCCTCTCCTTGCCAAAGTTGGCACAGTGAGACTGATTTCCATTTTGTGTTTTCTTAAACATTTGTTAAAGAAAAAATTATTGTAGTTCCTGAGAAAAGAGTATTCCATGAGGTAGAAAGCAGCATCCTGGGAGGGGGTTCCCAAGTTGCAATTCCAAAATAGTAGACTTAGTGATTAGCCAAGTAGGCCTGGAGGCATTTCAGGGCTGGAGAATGGGTTAGCAGGACACCCTCCAAAAAGAGATTTGGGGTTGGATCAGGACAGGCCGGATACCCTGCTGGGGTGGGCAAATGGCAAGCCAGACCCATGATGGGGTTAACTAGGGAACAAAGGCACGTGTCCCAATCACTCTCTGGAGACTTTTGAGAGGCAACTCCCATCCAGTCCAAAGGAAGAGGTGCAGGGATCCAGCTGGGAGAGGATCGGGTTCTGGGAGAAGCAGGGGAGGAAGCGTCGGTCAGTGCACACGTGGTTGGTGAGAATCAACGGGACTCAGCAGCAGGCCAAAGAGGTGAGGGGCAAGGAGGAGTTACTGGAAAAAGGGAAGAACAGCAAAGGGGAAATAAATTAACAACTAGGCAAACAGATCCAACTCACAAACCTGAGTCATTGAGCAGGGAACAAGAAGTCCCCATTCCCAGAGGCCAGGATGCTCACAATTCCTTCTGGGCACATGCCAAACCCCAGTGCAGGCTGCCCAGGGGGCACTGGAGGTCATAGGGCAGACTTTAGAGTCTGAAAAGACGTTGGAAATCATTTAGTTTAGGCAACTAACCTTTGTCCGTGAGCAAGTAGAGGGAGAGACAGAAACAGAGGGAAGAAAAAGAAACAGACAGAGAGAGAGAGAGAGAAGGAATGAGAGAGAGAGAGAGAGAGAGAGAGAGAGAGAGAGAGAGAGAGAGAGAGAGGAAGGAAATGCCCTTCCCCTAATTTACTACATGGAAAATGGCATCATCAGTGCATCTTTTATACTTCCCCAGAAGATTTCAGAAACTCTAGGGTGGCTCATGCAGTCAAACCGGCAGAATTTTTTTTTGTTCTTGTTAATAACAGCACACTTTATGGCACTTTAAGGTATGCAAAGCACTTTTAAAATATCTCATTTGATCCTCACAACAACCTGAGAAGTAGATGCTATGATTACCCCCATTTTATAGACGAAGAAACTGAGGTATAGAAAAGGTAAGTGACTTGCCCAGGGTCACACAGCTAGTGTCTGAGGTCCTATTTGAACTCAGTTCTTTTTTGGTTATTTTTATTTTAGGCAATTGGGGTTAAGTGACTTGCCCAGGCTCACACACAGCTATTAAGTGTCAAGTGTTTGGTCTGGGGCCAGATCTGAACTCAGATCCTCCTGACGTCAGGGCCAGTGCTCTATCCACTGCACCACCTCGCTGCCCCTTTGAACACAGTTCTTCCTGAGTCCAAGTCCAGAGCTCTAAGTACCACGTCATGCTGCCTCTCCAGAACCCAGACCACTCCCACCCTACAATAAGGCATCAGAATGAGAGTGTAGTGAAGAAACTGTCCATAAGATTCTGTCTGGGAAGGGGAGTTGTGTTTGCCTGCTGACAGTGAAGTTTTACATTCTTTCCGTTGCTAACTCGAGGCTCAATGTTCAATAACCAAGCAGCCTATGATTAATTAAGGCCTACCTAATTTGCATAAAAGCTAATTCAACTCTCTGAAAGCAATTATTTCATTGTAGTTTACCAATTCTAGCAACCTCCAATTGAGGTAGCTGAGTGTAAGGCCAAAATCACATCTTATAACGAAAGAAAATGAAGACCTAATGGAAGAATGGAGCCCAGATACCATTGGAGACCAGGTGCCTGTCAGATACCAGGGGAGCCCAGATGCCAATCCTCTGGCCGTAAGAGGAGGCCCAGCCCAATAGTCCTGCATCAGGGCTTCATTCATATTTCTATTTTCTGTTTTTCTAACCAGACTGCCCTCTAGCTCTAGCCCATGACCATCACCTCATCTTTCCTCATCTCTTCTCCTTTCTCTAAAGAAAGCAGAAAGATAAACACAGTGAGAAGCCTGACTTTGAGCCCACACCCTCCTGTCACATGAAATGTAGAGGTGGAGAAGGAAGTAGCCTTACCCAGAGAGGGTGTTTATGAGACTAGGAGGAAGGAAAGAGGGAGAAGAAACGGACAAAGGAGGTGGAGGACAGGAGTCAGAAGAGCATAGTTTAGGGCTGAAAGGAGCCTTAGAGGCCATCTGGTTCAGCCCCATTCATTTTACAAGTGAGGAAACTGAGGCACGGTAGTGAAGTGACTTGCCCAAGGTCACACAGTTATTAAGTGTCAGAGGCAAGATTTAAACCCAGGCTTTCCTGGCTCTAAGTCTCGTCCTCTATCCACTGTACCACCATTTATCTCACTAGTCACTGAAGGTTCCCTTCCCATGTGCCAGAAAGAAACTGAGATAATATCTGCAGATCAAACAAATGACTAGAAATGTCACTGCTCAGAATGTTCGGCTTACAACCAGACCACATAGGGACGGCTGATTAATCAGCCCACAATTCATTATGCAGTACTTAAAGAATTATAGAGCGCCTTCTTCCCAATGACCTTGATATGGGCAGGGTAACTATTGGTATCCTTCATTTTACAGATGAGGAAACTGAGGTTTAGATTAAATGACATGGTAATAAAGCCAGGACTCAGACCCAGACGTCCTAGCTCCCAAGTCAAGGACTTTTTCCAGTCCCATATCCCTTTGCCTTTCCCTCATCAGCTGATTCAATATCAGTAGCAAAAAGAAAGGGCACCGATATCACCCTTCTCTGAAGCTCTCAGTGTTCTTTATAGACATTAAAAATACAAGGCAATAAACATTCTAAAAAATTTTAATTATGAGAGAGCTAAAACATTAAAAAAAAATTTCTCCCCCAGATGCAAATGTGCTAAGTCAAGGAAGAGCCCAGAAACCAAATCCCGAAGCCCGGCCTCTCAGTGCCCAATCCACAGCTCCATTTACACAGGAAAGGAGCAGAAACAGAAATGGAGCAGATATAGAAAGCAAGCTGCAAGATCTACCAAGCCAGTGAGTATTCAGAAAGAAGACACCAAGTGCCAAGATAATCCAGACGCTATGCTTCCCCCAGATACACTGGGGAAAAGGAAAGGACAGCCCCAGAACAAGCCCGATTAAGTGGAGAGTCCACAATCCACGTCTCAGAGGCACAAGAAAGACACCCCAAGCACAGACCCCAGCAAGAGCCGAGGGGCCTTTCCCCTGGTGACTTAGCTTAGGAATTCCAAGAGGCTCTGAGATTCCCAGAAGCAGGAGAGAGATGAGTAGATGCTGAAATAAGCGTGTGTTAGTTTTCTCTCTGAGAGTCAACCGAGCCCCCGACAGTCAGGTCCGTACTACTTACAGTTCAGTGCCAGCAGTCAATGGGAGCTGCTGCTATTTCAGCCCGACGGAAAGCCCGATGATCAGAGCTAAAATGCCCAGGACCACCACAACTATGATAATGATAATTACCATTTTCTGGAGGGAGGCATAAGAGAGAGGAAGAAGAAATTATCATAAATAACCAAGAAGTACAAATTAGCTGGCTACGATCCTCTCACAAAGGAGGAATTAATTAGCAAGCCTGGTAATTGAAGTGATGAACACAAAAGACATTCTCAAATCAAGTTTTTAAAGACAATTTCAGTTCAGAGAATAGTAGACCTTGTCACGCCAGGAAATCCACTGCTGAGAAGGCCACTTCCATAGTAGTAAACAGGCTAAGAATAGGCTGAGGAAAAGGGCCTCTTGGCTACCTGGTAATTTCCTATTTTAACTCATTATTTATAAGTAACCTGCTAAAGGATAGCAAATGCTATCAACACTCTAAATTTTGATGCTCTGGGACAAAGTCTCTGTTATCCCACCCTTGTTATGGCTAGGTCATCTCTGCAATGAAAGAAGCATTCTTTCTGTATCCCAGAGAATCGGGCAGTTATCCCTTTGAAGAGTAGCAATAGCTTCTGACCTCAACAAAATGTGTGTCAAGTAACCGAATATCTAAATATTCTTCTTAAGTGAGAATGTAAGTTTCTTAAAAGTAAGCAAGTTTTGTTTTTGTCTTTGTATAAATGAGGAAACTGAAGTCCCCCTTTATACAGGTGAGGAAACTGAGCCTCTCCCCCTCACTGTACAGATGAAGAAAGCAAAGGCCACTTCATTGCACAAACTGAGGGGCCATTACATCTCATATAGTGTCCAATACACAATAAGGGCTTAATAAATGCCTGTTGTTGGACTAATGCCTAATGAATGTTGACCTGGACTGAATTGAATGCCAGCAGGGAGGGATATGAAATTATTCCAAGCTTCCGCATAACAACTACTACTACCACTACTACTACTACCACTACTACTACTACTACTACTACTACTACCACTACTACTACTACTACTACTACCACTACTACTACTACTACTACTACCACTACTACTACTACTACTACTACCACCACTACTACTACTACTACTACCACCACTACTACTACTACTACTACACCACTACTACTACTACTACTACTACTAACTACTACTACTACTACTACTACTACTACTACTACTACTACTACTACTACTACTACTACTACTACTACTACTACTACTGATAGCTGACATTTAAATAGCACTTCCAATTTTTACACTTCTTTACATTCATAGTCTCCTTTGATCCTCACAAAAATCCAGGTTCAATAGATGTTATACCTCCATTTTACAGATGAGGAAAATCAGCTCAGAGAGATGAAATGACTTGCTTGGGTCATATAGCTTGCAAATGTCAGAGCCAGGATTTGAACCCAGATCTCTCTTGAATCCATACCCAGCACACTGTCCACTAAACCAAACTGCCTGTCATCTCTCCTTAGGGATTAATAAATTGGAAGGGGGAGGGGTTACTATCACCCCAGCATTCCTAGGGCATGCTATGAGATAGAGCTCTAGAACAGCAAACTAGAATACAACGAGATCTCTGAAGAGAAGGCATGGTTAAGAGCAGCCCAGAAGTATTCTGTAGAGGAGGTTTCTAGCTCCCTTAAACCCAATATAGAAAACAGTTAAGCTTGGAAGAGAAACCAAAGATAGCAATGATGCCAGATGTCAAGAAACCAGGGAGAAAGAAAAGTCAGAGAAACTGCCACCGCTTAGAGCAAGGTCCCGATTAAGAAGGAACTGACAAGGGTGAGCATTCTGACAGAACCGCTTCTATTTCTACAGTGCACTGTGATTTTCCCAGTGCTCACATCACCCAGCTAGTAAATGACAGAGTCAGGATCAGAGCCCAGGTCATCTCACTCCAAGTCATGGTGCCACACTGTCTCTCTAAAATGCCACCATTATGCCAGAAGTGGGGTTTGACACTAGGCTCACTGGTGCTTCAGTCCAAGTCCACTTTGTCATTCTGATTGCTAAAGTAACCAAGTACCCGGGATAGGAGAGGCACAGCCCTCCTGTCCGAGGCCAAAGCAAACCTCTGGAGAAGAGAGTCCAAGGTCATGTTCTGAAAGCACTTGGCTACCAATCAGGCCCAATAAGAGGTAAGATTTAGGCGTAACGCCTAAATCACTGTCTTCAAGGGTTCTGGCTTATAGATTCAGTCTGTGAGGACCCTTAAAGACTATCTGGCACAAATGAGGAAACCCAAAGTCCCCATTGGACAGACGAGGAAACTGGGGTCCCAACTGTATGTAGAAGGAAACCAAGAGCCCAAATTGTACAGACCCCAGGTCCCATTGCACACAGGAGAAAACCAAGGACTCCTGTTATACAGATGAGGAAATAGAGGGCCTCTACTGGACAGATAAAAAAACCAAGGGCCCCTATTGTATGGGTGTTCCTCACTGTGCAGTAAGAAACCTGAGCCCCAGAGAGGAAGTGATATACTCAAAGGGCACATAATTAGTCAGAAAGCCTGTAACTCAAACCCACCTCATGTGACTCCCAGTCCAGCACCTTCCACATGCCTGAGCCTGTACAAGAACAGGATTCATGCCAGTCCAAAACGGGAATAAAGGGGTGGGAGTGATTCTACTGGGAAGACTGAGGCAGGGGACGGACAGACAGGAAGGGCCGACCAGGAAGGGGACAGGGCAGGTGGTGCCGAGGCTGAGGCTCTCACCCTCCGAGCTTCACTCTGGAATTTCACAGCCTTTTTGGTGTCGGCCACAGCAGTCTCCACGAAGCCCACTGACTGGTCCATGTTGTTCTCAATGCGATCAATCATGGCTCCCTTTCCAGGGATATGAGAGGCGGCAGCAGAAAGCAGAGATGGCACGACAGAAAATAGGAAAGAGAAATAGCAGGCAAGGTAGGTGCTCTCTTCAGGCAAGGCCCCAGGGAACTCTCACCTTCCGGGCCTGACTACGATATTTCACCGCCTTCTTGGTCTCCTCCCGAGCCTTCTCCACATGGTCCACAGTATGCATCACATTCAGTTCTATGTTATCTATCATCTCCCCCTGTGAAGGACAGATACTGGTCACATTCTGCACAAAGCCCAACTCCCACACCTCAGGGCTGCTGACCCCATGGTTGATCACCCATAGCCAAGAGTAGATTGAGCCCAGGAATCTTGACTTAGGTTAGGACTGGAAGAGGCCTTAGTGGTCATCTTATTTATGAGGAAGAAAAATGCCTTGCCCAAGTGGCATCACAGATTTAGAACTGGAAGACACCTCAGGCTGATCATCTAGTCCAATCTGATCATTTCACTGATAGGGAAACTGAGGCCCAGAGATGAAGTGAATTTAACACCGTTAACACCAGTGAATTAACATCAGGTCAAGTTTCACACTTACTAAGGGCTCAAGGTACATGCTCTCATGTGATCCTCATGATCTCTGAGGCAGGAAGTATGAGTATTTTCAGCCTTACTTTGCAGATGAGGATGCTCAAGCTCGTGCAAAGTTGTCCCATTATCAAGGAACAGGGTCAGGAAGAGAAAAGCCAGGCCTTTGAATGCCAATCCAGCGCTCTCCTAGCCCACACTTCCTTCCCCACAGGCCTTGTATCACCCACTCTGGGAGTTGGTCAGGACGCTATATTCTCCTGGTTCATCTGGTTCTTTCTGAACCAGAGGCTCAGTCCTTAATGGGATCCTGGTTTCCTCAAAGGCCATCTCACAATGATTTTCTTATAATATCATTTAAGACAGGGGTTCTTTTATTTTATTTAATTTTGTGTGTGTGTGTGAGGCAGTTGGGGTTAAGCGACTTACCCAAAGTCACACAGCCAGTGAGTGTTATATGTCTGAGGCCGGATTTGAACTCAGGTCCTCCTGACTCCAGGGCCAGTGCTCTATCCACTGTGCCACCTAGCTGCCCCAAGACAGGGGTTCTTAATCCAGGCTCCATGAACTTGGTTTATTTTATTTTTAAGTATTTTAATAACTGTTTCAATATGATTGGTTTCCTTTGTAATTCTTTGTAATAAAATGTAATTTTATTTTATGCATTTGAACAGTTTATTCTGGGCAGGGATCCATACGCTTTACCAGACTGTTAAAATGGCCCATGTAACAGAAGAATCCAAGAACCTTGGCTGGGCCATAAGTGATGGAGGAGTTTGGCCTACCCAAGCGGTGTTTGCAGACTCCTTCCTCTCCCTCCTCCAGGAAGGAGTCTCTGAATGAGATCTCTTACCCCTTTCATACACTCATCATCCCCACTTCTTGTGGCAAGAATCTAAATCCTCTCTTCAGTCCATTCCCTGGTATACAAAAGGTGAAGGTCCCAGGCCCCATATGCACCAAAACCTCCTCAGCCCTTCCCCGTCACTGGAGACTAGACCAGAAAGAGAAAAAGAGACCACTCACCGTTCCCCAAGTCTCACACCCGATCCTCGCATGGCAGTGAGAGCAAAAAAAAAAAACAAACAGAAAGTGGAAGAGGAGAACTTGAGAAGTGGGTGCTAAGGTCTGGAGCGGAACATCTACAGCCCCTGGCACCTGAGATCAAGTAAGCTCAAACAGGAAGAAGAGAGAAGGGGAGATTCCTACCCGAGGTTCAGAGAAGTGACTCACACACAATCACAAAGCTAATTTGGGGCCCAGCCAGGAACACAAGACTCGGGGTTGGAAAGAACCTTAAGGAAACTCTAATGCAGATTCTCATGTTAGAGATGGGGAAACAGAATCCCCAAGAAAGAAGATGACCTGGCCATGGTTATACGGTCAGTATGTGGCACAGCCAGAATTTAAAACTAGATTCCACGCTCTTCCTATCATTTTATATTGGTCTTCCAGCCAGGACTTAGATTAAACCTGGCTGCCTCCTCCTAAGGCTTGGAATTCCTCCTGGTCTGATGCCCTCCATGGCCACTGAATCATCCCCTTCCTGCCTCCTTCCCTGGGTCCTAGGCTGTGCCCTCCTCCTGCTGCTCACTGCCCCAGGTCAAGTTACCTGGTTTTCCACTAGCATGGCGATATCCACAAACATGTCGTGTAGCTCCTTGATGCTGCTCTCGAGCCGGACGATGTCCTTGTGTCGTCCTTCGATCTCACTGAGGGCTTGCTTAGAGATCTGAGAGTCAATGATCTACAACACATCGCTTCACGTTACACATGCGACCCCCGATCCTGGCAGGCATCTGCCGGTCTTGTCTTCTCCCGCCTTCCTCCCTCTGGATCGCTCTCTCTCTAGGTCTCTGCCTCTCTCTCACACTTTCTGTCTGTGTCTGTCTGTCTGTCTGTCTCTCTCTCTCTCTCTCTCTCACACACACACACACACACACACCCTTCATTCAAACTGTTATTTAGTACCTACTAGGTACAAGGCAAGAGGGAACATGGCACAGCGGATAGAGGGCCAGTCTTGAAATCAGAAGGACCTGAGTTTTAAGTCCTTCCACAGACACATAACTAACTATCTGTGAGTCTCTGGGCAAGTCGCTTAACCTCTAATTGCCCTAACCCTTCAAGACACAAGTTCTTCATCAGTGGAAAGAATTTTTTTCAATGGGAGTTTCCCATAGTGGAAAAAAAAAATCACAGGTTACAATTAGGCTTCGGATAATCCAAACCCAGGGCTGGGAAACCTGCAGCCTCGAGGCCACATGTAGCCCTCTCAATCCTCAAGTTCGGCCCTTTGACTGAACTTCACAGAACAAATCCCCTTAATAAAAGGATTTGTTTTTAAAAACTTGGACTCAATCAAAAGGCCACACCCAAGGACCTAGAAGGCCACCACAGGTTCCCCACCCCTGCCCCAACCCCTACCCCCACAAAAAGGTCAATGTTCCATACTTAGGGAATCAGACTTGTCATTTCACTGGAGGGAATGCCCAGCGAGGACATCCCACCTCCCAATGCGGCCCAGCAAGTGTTCCTAAGTCACGGGATATTCAGAGATTACGTAACTTGCTCAGGACCACTAGCGCCCATGTGTCAGTCAACGAGCATTTATTAAACACCCACTACATGCCAGGCCCAGTGCTAAATGCTGGAGGTTCCTTTGAAAAGGCAGTAAAAGTCCTCATCCTCATCCCCCGGGTGCTCTCATTCTAACGGAGGAGATGATGCACAGCCCCGTGCATAGAAGAGACATAGAGCAAGAGTGGGAAGTTAATCTCAGAGGGAAGGCACCTTGGGAGCCAGGGGAAGGGCCAGCAGAGGCCTGCTTCCTGGCAGTGGCCAAAAGTGGAACCTGAGACGACTCCTGAAGGAAGCCAGGAGGTTGAGACAGGAGAGAGAGCTGGGCTTGAACAAAAATTTTTCTGACGCCAGGACCGGCTCTCTAACCAGCATACCACACTGCCTCCAGTTCAAGGACACAGAGATGAATAAGGTTCAGGCCCAGGTGTGGAACAGCTTTACAAGCTCACTTAATTATGCTGAGACAAAAGGGAACAGCAGGAAACTAGATGGAGTGCTCTAGGTAGACTGAGGCAGGAGCAGCCACTTTTAGCTAAGAGGTGAGGAGGGGGAGAGTGGGAATGAGGGCACCCCACCCTTCGCTTTCCCCATACTCCCAATTCCGAGCTCTTCCCTTGGTTTCTCCAAAGGCCCCTGCCTCTCAACGCCAGGCACTAATGCAAGCTCCCTGAGGGCAGGAACTGTTTCCTTTTTCTCTTTGTCTTGCCATCAGCCAGCACAGTGTCTGGCCCAGAGCAGGTGATTAAGAAATGCTTGCAACCGATTGGTGGATCCCCGCTCCATCAAAGCTCGATGTTCCCCTTCCGACCCCCCCAATCCTTCCTCTTCTTGGAACACTCACCCCAGAAGTGAAAATGGCTGGGTTTCCGCTCTCCAGCATCTCTTCCAATTCCTCATCTGTGGTTTTCTTGCCAGCTTTACCCCAAAGGAAAGAGGATGTCAGACACAGAAAATCAGAACACATCCTTTAGCAGGCATCCTGGAAACTAGGCCTGAGGGGAACATATTGTAAAACCATGGTAAAAGTAAAAGATTTTGGTTAATGTAGCCACTGAGCACTCCCTCTCGACTGCTAGGGCTAAGACAAAAGCCGTATGATTGGGAAGAGCATTACCCTATGGTGTCTAGAACACTGGACCTAGAATTCAGGAAAGCATGGGTTCAAATTCAATCCCTGACATTTACTAGCTGTCAGGCAACCTCCCTAAGCTATCTGAGCCTCAGTTTCCTCGTGTGTAAAATGAGGAGGGTGGCCTTTAAGCCACCTATAGGTACTAGGTAACTCTAGGTTCAGGAAAAAAAGAGAATTATAAATTGCAGGGCTGGTAAGAACCATCAGAGCATAGTAAAAGAAAGCTTTGGACCTGAAAAAGGGAAGGCCAGGCTCTGACACCTATAAGCTGTGTGGCCTTGAGCCAGCCACTTACGCTCTCTGAGCCTCAGTTTTCTCCTGGGTAAAATGAGGGGTCTAGATCAGACAGCCTTCAAAGACCCTACTGGTCCAGGTCTCTCTGTGCTACGATTCCACAATAAATTGTAACGGAGCTAGAACGTGACTGTCTTCTCCACTCTGTCCAGCAGGGGGCGTCCTAAGCCCTGGCAAACAACGCCTGGGGCTGCCACCAGAAATCTGGCCTGGGCCAAAGCCACCTCCCAGCCTTCGAGCGATGGGCAGTAGTCATGAGCAGGGGTTGTAGGATGAGTAGAGGCCCACGTTCCCTCCAAGAACATACTGATTTCCAATTGCCTCTGGATGCGCCCTTTACTGCGTTCTCGGAAGTCCACCTGGGCTTCATTGTACTTCGTCATCACTTCCACAAACTTCCGGGAGAGGACAGAGTGCTGTGGGCAGAGGGAGGGAGGTGAGGGGAAGACAGACACTATTGTACTGTGCTCCTAGCCCTCCGAGATCCAGCCCTACTTTATCCAGTATCATCTCTGACTAGACCTGAAATCCAGAGAAAACTGCTCTACATGTATCAAAAGTTCTCACACTCATGGTCTACAATTACGGGGTTCTTAATCTGAGGTCCATAAACTTTTTTTTAAAATATAGAACATTAGTAACAATAAAAAATTATACTGAAATTAACTCATGTTGATATATTTAGATACAATTTATCTATTGTTATTAATATTATGTAGTTTACAATATATGTTATATATTTGGGCAGCTAGGTGGCACAGTGGACAGAGTACTGTGCCTGGAATCAGGATGACTGATTTTCATGAGTTCAAATCTGGTCTCAGACTCTTACCAGCTGTGGGAACCTGGGCAAGTCACTTAACTCTGTTTGCCGCAGTTTCCTCATCCATAAAATGAGCTGGAGAAAGAAATGGCAAACCACTCCAGTCTCTTTGCCAAGAAAACCTCAAATGGGGTCACGAAGAGTCAAACACAACTGAAAAACGACTGAACAAATGAACTGTATATTTACGTTGATTAACTTCAGTATAATCCATTTCCTTTGCAATCCTCTTTTATTTTTTGCCTTTTAAAGACCTTCTTCTGAGAAGGGATCCATAGGTTTCCCCAGATTGCCCAAGGGGGCCAGAACATGAAAAAGGTTAAGCACCCTCTCTTTAGGGAAAGTCTTCTACATCCTCCATGGCATGCTCCCTGATTACCCCGGCTCACACTGATCTCTCCCTTCTAGTCCTATAGTATTTATTATCTGATCCTCCAAAACATTCTATTCATTTCTATTTGATTCCAATCCTGGTTCTCTGCCAGTTCTATTAGCTAGCTGACTTTGGACATGTCACTTCATGTCTCCGGGACTCCACCACCTCCTCTTTAAAATAAAGGGTTAGATTATTTAGAATACTAAGACCCCTTCCAGCTCTAAAGCCTATAAATGCCCTCTGAACCCTGTCACTCCAGGTCTTCTCAATCTTCGGGCCCTCCCCCTGAGACCACCTCCCACTTATCCCAAATATATCTTGTTTATATATACTACTGTCTCCCCCATTTAGCATGGTGCCTGGCAAATAGTAGGTGTTTAATAAATGCTAGTTGACTGACCACCTTCTTTAGGTGTCCTCCAGTTGCTTCATGTGTGCAAAATCAATTCTCCCTGACCAGACTGTAAACACTTTAAGGACAGGGACCATAGATTTGTCTTATTCCTACAGCACCTCACATAGAGTTGGGCCCACAAAAAGGATTCGGTGGATACTGTCTGACTTAATCCCATGAGAGCAAAGGCCAAGAGCTAAGCACTGCACCTGGGATTTCCGTATCCGAAGATCTGCCGACGACCGCACCTCATCTTGCTCAATGTGCCTCTCCATGTCTAGAAATGGATCAGAGTCATAGCGTTTCTGAGTTAAAGAGACCTCGGGGCCATCTAGCCTAACCCATCCCTGAAAAACAACTGCTTCTGCAACAGGTAACAAGTGGGCATCTAGAAGCCCCCAAATGGAAGAAATCCCACACCTCCCAAGGCTGCCCATCCTGCTTCTGGACAATCCTCCTCAATAGGAACTTTTTCCTGACATCAAGTTTCAATCTGCCTTTTTGAAACCTCCTTCCACTGTTCCTACTTCATCCCTCTTTACCCAGGAAGGTAATTCTAATTGTTCTTCCACATCATAATACTTTCAAATCAACTCTCTTCCATATTCTCCCACCAAATGGCTCATCCTCTCCATCCCAAACACCCCCAAGTTCTTTCAACCAGTCCTCATGTGACATGAACTCAAGGCCCTTCACCTCCCTAGCTGCCCCACTCTAGATGTTCTCCAACTTAGCAATGGCCTTCACCAATCATGGAGAGCCTAGTACTCTGGTTGTGTTCTAACCAGGGTCCTAGACACCAGAACCCCACCCCACCCAACCCCGACTATCACTAGAAATAGAGGTGCTCCATAACCCAGCCCAGATCAGGTCACGTCCTCTCCACCAGTGAGAAATCATGACATCTCCTAGAGCAGCACCTCCCCGAGTCCTCATTTGTCCCCATGCACCTCATCCATGCCCCAACAAAGTGACATAATTGTATGTGCCACAGAAGGGGATCTGGGAAGTTATATGCGAAAGTGTCCCTGGGAAAGAAAGGCTGATGGGGAAGAGAAGAAGCAATTCCCCAGAAAATGCAAATTAGCCAAGAGGCAGAAAAGAGGCAAAGTCCTCCTTGGCCAGGAGGGGTGATGAGGAGGGAGACACCATCAGCTATGAGCAGGGTTTCAACAGCAGGATAGGAAACATTTGAGGATCAGGACAGCTCAGAGATAGTTTCTTTCTTACTCTTTAGCTTGTTCCGGACGCTATTGGCCATTTTCTTAATCTCTGCTGTTAACTGTTCTAGGTCATCCTTTGTTTCTGAGGAAACAGAGGCAGAGGAAAAAAATTAGGGGGGCAGGAGATGTTTGTAGATATAAGCATCAACAGAGGAGAGCTGGAGCTCTCGGTCCATCCAGGAGAATCAAAGAATTCCTCACAAGAGCTTCAAAGGTTCAGAGAGAAGACCTTAACAATCATTCGTTCCTGCTTCTTCATTTTAGAGAGAAATAAAGTAAGATCCAGAGAAGGGAAATTATTTAACCAAGGTCATGCACCAAGAAGAGATGATGACACTCACTGGGTCTCATGAGAGAATATCCAAGCAATATTCACCAACCCAGCTCTGTGACCTGAAGCTCCTGTATTACTTTGGGCAGATCATATCCCTCCTCTGGGCCTCAGTTTCCTCCTCTGTAATCATGAAGGGGTGGGATAGGATGGACCCTACACTCCCTTCCATCTCTAAATCTAGGATTCCATGATCCCAGAATCTGTAACATGAAATAATTATAGACGATTAGTAATTAAGTCCTAGAAACTGTCATTTTGACTGTGAACACCTAAGAAGTTCTGAGAAGGAAGAGTTCTATGAGAGCTGGGTTAGGAAACTTCATGGAAAAGTAGGATTGATGTGTGCCTCGGAGAATGGCTCAGATTTGGATTGTCCTATGGGACAATGGTAACAAATTGGGAGGAGGGGGAGTGAGGGGAGATTGAAAAAAAAAATCACAGAGGAGAAAAAGCTACAGGGTGTTTAAGGGAGACACAGCAGGAGGCTCATCTGCCAGAAGCTGAGTAATAAGTGAGTGGTGGGGACAAGTTGGACAGGTAGAAGGGGCCTATGGCCATATGAGGTAGAAGGTGCTATTTAACATCATCATTAATGCAGCAGCTCTGCTGTACACAGCACCTGTTGGAAACTGAGGTTGGCTTGACGAGATGGAAAAAGACATCTCGTGGTGAATCAGCTCTGGGTGAAAACTCACTTGGTTCTGGGATTGGCGCTGACAGGATGATGCTGTAAAGTTTCTTAGCTCCTTCTACGTTCTCTGCAATCTTGTCGATGCTGAGCCGCGTTTCCTCAATCTAGAAAGGGAGGTAGAAATACCCTTGTCATTAGCAAGACAACTGTTGAATTCTTATTAGAGTTTCCTGCTGAGTCCACTCTCTTCTCCTGGCTTTGTTGAGGCGGAAATAATTAAATGGATCCTGGAACGGCCAATTGAATATGCTTTCCAAGAGCGATGAGTCCACAGTCAATAGATAGTCCCTTGGGTCTCCCTACTCATTGCCAGTGGAACAGAATGATTTGGGAAAAGCCAAACTTTCACTTGGAATATTGAAGCTAGGGTCAAGCAGACAGATCCAAAGGAAGGATAGAGCAGGGGTTCTTAACCTTATGTAATGTCTGCACCCCTTGGACAGTCTGTCTAGTGATGCCTATGGACCCGTCCCAAAATGTTTTTAAATAACTAGAGAAGGTGCTAAGTTTAGTCAGAGCTTAATGAAAAATAAAGATGTCCTTGTTTTTCCCATTCAAGTTCACAGACCCCCTGAAATCTCTCCAAGGACCCCCTGGGGATTAAGAACCTCGGGGCTAGAAGTATCCAAGAAGATGAAGCCATGGGGACAGATATATCATCACATCCAGAAGATCTGGTCTCAAATTCCAGCTCTGCCATTTATAAGCCAGATGTCCTCTCTGGGCCTCCGACGAGATGACCTCTAATCAATCAATCAATCCGTGAGCGTCTACAAAGCACCTCCTCTGCCAGCGGGGCAACTGCTGATTCTGGAGTCTTGTTGGGCACGTGTCAGAGGTGACAGGCCCGTGAACTGGAAGTTACACCCGGGAAATCACGCTCCTGCAGGCGTGGACTGAGTGATTATTTGGCCTCTGCACATTCCTGAACCTGATTGTACAACTACGAGACCATAAAACAGTCACAGGAGCACTCTGTCCTGGCGATGGACAGTGTCACAAGACAGTCCTAAGATTAACTAATAAGCATCCGGGAAGGATATCTCTCTCTCTCTTGCTCACTCTCTCCTGTCTCTGTCTCTTTCTGTCTCTCACAAGATACAGGAACCCAATATTACACTCTTATGGAATGTCATGGTAATTAGAAAGGTGAAGGTACAAGGAGAAATGACCCAACCATCTCACTAATGGGCCTATGTCCCAAGTAGGGGAAGGCAACAAGGGCCAATATAGACCAAAACATTCACAGCATTCCCTTTTGTAGCAAAAACTAGAAACCAAGAGGGTAACCATTTTATTGGGTAACAGCTGAACAAACTATAGTATATGAACATAATGAAATATTGCCCGTAAATAAAATATAGATGGCATGCCACAGTGAACAGGACACTGGTCAGGAGGTGAGGTCATAAAGACCTAGAATCAAGTCCTGCCTGAGAATCTGACTAGTTTTGTGACCCTGGGCAACTCATCTAATCTCTGTGCCTCAGTTTCCTCAGTTGTAAAAAAAAAAGGGGATTAGATGGAACGACAGTTTAGATCCCTTCAAGCTTAAAATCTACTACTTCTGACATAATTTCAAGGGATTAAAAGAATCATGGGAAATCTTGTGGAACTGAACAGATTATAAATAATAACTATAATAATATAAATGAAAACAACACTGAAAGAGAAATTAATTCTGATTAATTGTAATTGTCAGCATTGGCACCAGAGAAAGATGGGCCACACACTTCTCTTAGTAGATGGGAGTGAGTATGAGCGATGCGGGGGGGTGGGGGGAGGAGTGCCACATAAGAATAATATTGTGTCTTAAGGTTTGGAAAGCACTTTATGTATGAAATCAGATTTGTTCCTCACAACAACCCATTTTACAGAGGAGGAATCTTAACCTCAGTCTCCGTTTCCTCCTCAGTAAAATGGGGCTGCGATAGCACCCACCACCCTTGGGCTGTTGTGAGGATAAAGTGAGGTAATATTTGCAAAGTACTTTGTAAACCTTGAACACTATATGAATGCTATTGCTGTTATACGATTTTGCTCAGTTACACAGGTAACGTGGGAGTCAAGATCTGACCGCAGGTGTGTCTGATGCTCAGTGGAGCTTTCTAACCACTGGGCCACCTTGCTGCCTCCACAGATTTGGAAGGTGGCATACACTGTTCGATGTGTGTGGGGACTGCGTTGGTGGCTTTGGTATAACTGCCTTTCCTGAGTTGGAAGAGAGCTGCATCCAGTGACCGTGATGCAAAAACAAGACATCCTCCTAAAAAAGGTTCCATAAAATGGAGATGCTCGCACAACCAGAGAAGGGCCCAATGCCCTCAATGACCCCAACTCCAACAGGGCGGCTGGCCGCACCAGGCCCTGAAACAAGGACCAGAAAAGAAATAAATGTGAAGAAAGAACAGTCTGTCTCCTCAGGGCTTAGGAAACCTACAGCCAATTCGCAGCACAAAGGCCTGCATCCCTTCCTCCCTTCCAGTGTGTGCCACACGGGGCTATAAGAGCTTCTTCTCTCCTCCTGACTCCCTAAAAGGTCACCTGCAAAGTACAGAAACAAAAAAAGACTAAGGACCTGTCACTGCCTCGTCACATCAGCACACTGCAGGAGCGTCTGCACAGAAATGGCGCCCGGGGACACTTGTCAGGTATGTTAGCGTGAGGATCTGCATCTGAGTTACACTAGATGGCCCCCGAGGCCCCTTCCAACTCTCTGAGCCTGTGAACAAATCCTCTTCTTCCACCCATTCATTCTCTCTCATTTGGAAGATGGTCTTTAAGACATTCGGGGTCCAAGAAGACGGTGATGACTCTCTCCAGACTGCGCTGGGCTGCTCCAGTCAGTCCACCTCTAGGCGCACCCACCAAACCTTTCCAGGATGATCGAGCCTGCCGGCACTCTCATCTTGCTGGCATGGTCTTTGAGGACCTAGGGTCATTTCGTCACCATGAATAAGCAAAGCACAACTTTAGGGGAGACGGAATAAAGTCTAGTTTTCCTAACTCTCAAATTAGCACCCTAACCACTGAACCGCACCACTTCTCCTGCTTGTCACTGCTTGACATGACCTTCAAGGGTCCACTGGGAACCCGCCGTGGTTGAGGCTAGCAGTATCCTCGTTATCCAAAGATAACCCTCTAAGCTCCCTTCACCACCCCCACTTTTCACAAAATCCCAAGCACTATCAACATTAAAAATGACATGTTTTGGGTTACAATGAGATCAAAAGCCCTAGGCTGTACCTACCTAATGGATTAGCTTTCTCAGAAAATCTCTAAAAAGTACTTCCTATTCAGAATAATCCCGGGGCCTACAGGCTGACAGTGACAGGCCAGAGGATAGTACGTGAGCCCTGGAGTTGGAGTCAGACCTAACTTCCTGTCTGAGAGCTTTCTAGCTGTATAAGCTAGGGAAATTTCCTTCCCCTCACTAAACTAAGGTTTCCTCCAGATCTAACTCCACTGAACCATGGAATTTTGGAGCTGGAAGGGCCCCTAGTGACCATCTAGTACAACACAGTACTTAGCATGACGCTTAGCACAAAGTAGGTGCCTAATAAATGTTTTTTGATTGACTGACCCACGGGAGGGTCTGCTTCACTAAACCGAAGTTTTTGGTTCCTGTGTTTATATATACTGGCCACAAATTCAGCTAGAGTGAGCACTGAGTTAAGCAAATTTTAGTGAACATTTATTGAATGGAGGTGAATGAGATAAATGTTTATAATCACTTGGTGAGTTTACAGGTCAATTCAACATTCCTCAAGGACAGAATGATTTCTTAGAACTTTGTAAAAGACTCTGTTGAGGGGCAGCTAGGTGGCAGAGTGGAGAGAGTACCAGCCCTGGATTCAAGAGGACCTGAATTCAAATCTGGCCTCAGACACATAACACTTAGTGGCTTTGTGACCCTGGGCAAGTCACTTAACCCCACTGCCTAGCCAAAAAGAAAAAAGAAAGACAGCACCAGTTGTCCCCAACTGTCCAATAGTTTGGTACAACCCACAGTGCCATGTGCATAATAGTTCCAGTTGTATAGGTGCCAGCTAACCAGAGTTCTGCTATACGGAACCAGCCAATAAAAAAACTCAGACCTGCAGCTATATATGCTTGCCAAATCAAGGATCTCAACAGTCTTTCACTCTCTCTTGAGATAGCATGGTATGGTTAAAAAAAGAAAAAAGCAATGGACTTATAGTCGGGAGAATCTCAATTTGAATTCCACCTTTTACACTCAGTGATGAAGTCATTTAAAATCTCTGAGCGGAAAAACCTGGAAAGACTCCCATGAACTGATGCAAAGCGAAGTGAGCAGGACCAGGAGAACATTGTACATGGCAACAGCAATATTATGCAATGATCAGTTGTGAATGACTTAGCTATTCTCAGTAATACACCATCCGAAACGATTCCAAAGGACTTATTTCCAAAGAATTACATTGATTACTTTTTGTAACCAAATAAACATATTGTTATAGAAGTCCATCTTCTGTAGCCTAGATGAAAAATGCTAACCACCTCCAGAAAAAGAACTAATAAAATCTGAATGCAGATTGAAGCACGCTTTTTAAAATTTTCTTTATTATTCTTGGGTTTTTTGGCCTTCATTTTCTTTTGCAACATGGCTAATATCGAAATGTTTTGCCTGACTGCACGTGTAGAATCAAAATGAAATTGCTTGCCTTCTCAAGGAGGGAGAGAATTGGGAATGCAAAATTTTTAAAAAATGAATGTAAAAATTTTTTGTTTAGATGTAACTGAGAAAAAAGAATAAATGCTAATTTTACAAAGTCTCTGAACCTATTTCCTCAACTATACTATAGGGATAATAACAGCCCTCCCCCCTCAGAACTGCTGTGAGGATCAACCTTAAAGTGTTGTATAAATGTCAGGTTTATTATCATCATTATAATTATTATTCATTTGAAAAGTTTGCTGGCATTACAATGACAGAATGTTAAAAGCTGGAAAGGAACTTCCCATCACAGAAAAGAAGAAAGCAAATAATAATCCCAAACTGGTTATACTGGGGAGAGTGTAAAAGAGAACTCAGGGCTAATGACTTCAGCACCCCCTGGGTTTTCATCTGCACCATATCTCTAAGGGGACAAAGGTAATCAGTCAATAAATGCTTATTAAGCACCTACTATGTCCCTAGTGCAGGGGATACTAAAAAAAAAAAATTTAAAAAAAGACAGTCCTTTCTCTTGCCCTTAAGGAGCTTACAGTCTGATTTGGAAAGGCAACATCCAAAAGGGATTTGAAAAGGAAGGGGGTGGGGAAAGGCAGGCAGGAGAGTAGCCAGGAGGGAAATGAGGAGATGGCTAGTACCAACTGCCTCCAGTCAATCCAAGTTCACTTTAACTCCACGTATCTGTAAAATACGGGGCAGCTAGGTGGATAGAGCTCAGGGCCTGGAGTCAAGAAGAGCTGAGTTCAAATCTGGTCTCAAACACCAACTGTGTGAACATGGACAAGTCATTTAACCTTGTTTGCCTCAGTTTCTTCATCTGCAAAATGAGCTGGAGAAGGACATGGCAAACCACTGCAGTCTCTCTGCCAAGAAAACCTCAGACAGGGTCATGAAGAGCTGGATGCAGCTGAAATGACTGAACAGCAAATATCTGGTTTTACTCGGTAGCCTCAAGGGTCGCAACCAACTCTAATTCTATGATCCCATGAGCCCCCCTGTGGTCTTCAGCATTTTTAAGCCTTTTTTTTTTAATTAGACCTGTGATTGATTTAATTGGTGTGGGGAGCCCCCTCCACCAGAGCAGAGAAACCTGTTCCCTGGCTGATCATCTTAGAAAGCTGCTGACGCCCCCTCAGAGATTACAGTTCTGGCCTAGGATGAGTCACACAGCTAATAGGAATCAGAGGTGAGACCTGAAGCCAGGTCTTCCTAACTTTGAAGCCTGCTAGCTATGACATCATGGTGCCTCTCTTCTTCTTCTTCTTCTCCTTCTTCTTCTTCTCCTTCTTCTTCTTCTTCTTCTCCTTCTTCTTCTTCTTCTTCTCCTTCTTCTTCTTCTTCTTCTTCTCCTTCTTCTCCTTCTTCTTCTTCTTCTTCTCCTTCTTCTTCTTCTTCTCCTTCTTCTTCTTCTTCTTCTTCTTCTTCTTCATCTTCATCATCATCAGCCTCGTCGCTTTCTTCTCATCTTTTCTCCTTTTTTGAAAAATCTTAACAAAAGCCTTTACTCAGAAGGCAAAGAAAGAGTAATAATTACATACCATTCTGCCTGTAAGTTTTCTCTTCTCATCTTTACACTGGGAGCTCCTTGAGGACAGGGACTGTTTTTTGCCTTTCTTCATATCCCAGCACTTACCACAGTTACTGGCACATAGTAGGTGTTTAATAGATGCTAACTGATTTCGATTTTCAATGAAGCTTAGGTAGACATGAACCTAGGAGATCGCTATCACTATCCTGTTTTATGTTTACATTAAAAGGTCTGCAGGGGCAGCTAGGTGGCGCGGAGAATAGAGCACCGGCTCTGGTGTCAGGAGGATCCGAGTTCAAATCTGGCCTCAGACACATGATACTCACTAGCTATGTGACCCTGGACAAGTCACTAACCCCAATTGCCTCACCAAAAAAAAAACAAAAACAAAAAAGGTCTGCAGACTATTGCACAGAGAAATCAACTGATGGATTTTCATAACTGAACAAACATTCTGTTAAATAAGCTCATCTTCTACAGCCTAGATGAAAGCTTTATAATTATTAAACTACTTGATCTCCACCCAGGCCAATTATTCCTGACCTTCCCTGGGAAATCATGACAAGCCATTCTAGGAAGCCATTTAAGCAAAAGCAAGCCCCTCAAACTTCATTTTAATGTTGGCCCCACAGAACTAATTATAACACACACATTATACTAATCACTGCCCTCATGGAGATGGGCAAGAGTGGACCATTCCCAAAGACCTTGTCTCTGCCCTAAGGAGCTAATTAGGCAGGGGAATCTAATTAGAAAATGGAAGGGGGTAAATTACCACTCAGGAGAGGAAGCAGCTTGCCCTGGGGTGCAGCATAGAAGGCTTGCCCGAAGATCAGAAGATACTTCTCAGTGCACAGGGCAGGCCTCCTTTGACTGCTCATTCTGCAGTGGAGATAGCCATGGCTTCTCAAAGACTATGGCAGCCAAGCCCAAAGTTTGCCAGGTCCAACTTAACTGTTCAGCAGCTATCCAAGGACCAACCTCATTAATCACCTGAATGTCAACCACCAGACTGGGGAGGGGGATGCTTATCTGGGGGAATGTTGACCACAGTGATTCTCTGAGCTCAGTAACCAAGTCACTGTGGACCCATGAGCTGTGTCAGTAGACAGAGCACCCCCAAGGATAAAAACATCATTCAGTGGAAAGAACACTAGGTTTAAAGTCAGGAGACCTGGGTTGAGATTCCAGTGTGTTCCACTTACTACCTGGTGACCTTGACAAAGACACTGCCTTACCGTACTTCGATTTCCTCATCTATAAAGGAAGAAGGCTGGACTCAATGACTTCTAAGGTCCCTTTTACCTCTAAATCTATATGCCTATGAAATCTCAGAACTGAAGTAAATCTATACAACAGGATGGAGTTAGGAGTGAAAAGCAAGGACAGACAGAGCCACATGAGAAAAAAAAAGTTTGTTTTTTTTTCCTATTTCTCCAAATATCCATCCTTCAATAACACTGTCAGCTGTCCCACCATGGAGTCAGGACCCGACACCACCACCAGAACACAAAAGGATGCTAGGATTTACATCTGGAAGGATCTAGGGACTACCGTGTCCAACCCGCTCCCTTTACAGAAGCAATACTGAACTCAGGGAGAAGGTATTTAACAATAATCCACAAGAGCCTTGTGGGTACAAAGGCAGAAGTCATCTGAGCCAAGACTTGAACCCAGGCCCCCCTACTCCAAACACGTTACTCTTTCCATTACCCTGCACTACCTCTCACAGCAATTCAGTTTTTGGATTCTTTGGCATTTCCCTTTGTTCCAAGAAGCCCTATTCTCCAAGGGGAGTTTCCAAATCAAGTCCTCTGTTGTTCCACATTATACTTGCTTGGGGAAATTGAAACACAGGTGAGGAAGCGAGGCATAGAGTGAATGGAGAGCCAGCCTCAGATGAAAGAAGACCTGGTTCAAGTCCTGCCTTTGAAACATCCTGGCTCTGTGACCCTGGGCAGGTCACCTGTGCTCTCACTGTCCCCAAGCAGTACTCCAATATGAGAAGTGACAGGGGCAGCTAGGTGGCACAGTGGATGGAGCAATGTGCCTAGAGTGGGGAAGACCCCAGTTCAAATCTGGCCTCAGACTTTTACTAGCTGGTGACCCTGGGCAAATCACTTCATCCTGTTTGCCTCAGTTTCCTCATCTGTAAAATGAGCTAGAGAAGGAAATGGCACACTATTCCAGTATCTCTGCCGAGAAAACCCCAAACAGGGAGACTGAAATGACTGAACAGTAACAGCAAAAGTTACAGAGCAGACGCTGATATGCATTGGTAGAGGGAGCTTCCCCAGCAGAGTTCCCTATAACTAGAATCACATGCCCAGTTACACACACACACATACACACATACACATACGCACACACACACACACACACACACAGTGGAAAAGAGACTGCCTCTGCAAATCCAGCATAAGAAGGTCAGCGCAGCTATGGAACGCTATTGAGGCAACTTGAATCCCATCTGTCTGAAGCAGATGGAACTCAAAAATGAGAAGCAGAACAAAGAGACATCAGCACAGACAACCATCATTTCCAAAGGAATTTTAAACAATGTAAATTAATCATTGCGGTGAGAATACCAAAAGAACCTACAAACTACCTTACCAAATGTTTGATCTCCCCGCCAAGCAGTCATGCTGTCTCCTCAACAAGCACTGCTTAAGTATTCACTACATTCCAGGCACTGTGCTAAGTGCTAGGGTACAAAAAAAAAAAGGGTCCCCTGCCTCAAAATGTTTAAACATTCCAATGGAGGAGATAATGTGTAATACATACATTACACAGACATATATATTACATATAACATATACACATCAGTAATACATATATACATAACGTTTAGGTACATACAAAATACATACATGGCAGATGAAGGTCATTTCAAAGGAAAGGCCCTAGAAGTTGAATGACCAGGAAAGACAGCAAGTGGGATCTGAAGCAGAGCTATACGGCAGCTAAGAACAAACTAATTTAGAATATAAAGTCATGTATCAAATCTTACTAAAAACACTAATGGAAAATGGTAAGTAGTGTTGCCTCAGAAGACAATGAGAGGCAGTAAAGGGGAAAACAAGTCTATGGAAGCTTGGTGAGAGACCCAGCTAAGTCAGAACATCCTGAGGAACCGTGAGAATGAAAGCGGAAGGAGGACAACAAGCAAACAAAAAAAGGGAAAGGATCTGTCGAGATTCCTAGAGCAACTCATTTCTCAACGAATGGCCGAAGAGTCGCCACATCTGGATTCTAACAACATCGTCCTTGATGGTGCTGCATGAGGAAACATTGAGTACATCAAAGAAAACAAAAATTAGACCAAGTATATGCAGAGGACGCCCAAGCTAAGAGTGACAAAAGCTTGAGGTCGTCAATGGCTGAACCAGTAAGATAACTGCAAGAGAAGATACTAAACACCCGGAAAATATCACAGACCTTATTAAGAAAAGGTAACCAACAAAATAACAATTACTACCAGCAATGCCCACTTTCCTAGCTCTACAAAATCAACACGAGAGTAACCTCTGCATATACTGAAGGTACAAAAAGGGACTGGGACCACTTTCACAAATGAGACTTTACATCAGACCACATCTTTCAAGTTAAACAACTGACGTTAGAGTTAACCAAGGTGTAGAGAATCTGTGATCCCACTTATTTACTATTTGTTGGCCACAAATTTTTTTTTTATTTTAGAGAGTAAGATGCCACCATAAGGTATCTCCTATGCATATATTAAAATCATTCGAGATTCTTAAAAAGAGGTTACAACAGAGATAACGTTGCTTAATGACCCTCTGTTTATTATTATCAAACCAGCCAGGAAACAGATCGATATGCTTGCCAAAAGTGTTTGCCACTGCCATGGAGCATTTCCATGGAATACAAATGGAAGATCTATAGAAAGTAAGGTCCTCCGAATGCTCCTGCTTGTGGATGATACTGTATGGATTGCATCAAGATCAGAAAACATTGCTTAGCTTCCTAAATTCAATCCACAGTCACACAAAGAACTCAAGCCTAACTATCCAGCCAAGAAAAACCAAGTGGATGAAGAATGCCTATGATCCATACTCGTTCAGTCATTTTCAGTTGTGTCCAACTCTTCGAGGGATTTTCTTGACAAAGATACTAGAGTGGTTAATCATTTCCTTTTCCAGCTCATTTTACAGATGAGGAAACTGAGGCAAACAGAGTTAAGTGACTTGCCCATTCCCCACACAGCTACTAAGTGTCTAAGACTGGATTTGAATTCAGGAAAATGAGTCTTTCAGAATCCAAGCCCAGCACTTTATCTACTGTACCACATAGCTGCCATGGTCCAGATTATGAAATGCAATTGGATGGACATTGCAAAGAGCTAAAGATTCTCGTGTGTGTGTGTGTGTGTGTGTGTGTGTGTGTGTGTGTGTGTGTATTCATTGGACGCACTGCTGATGGGCAGTGAACTTGGCCCAGAATTGAATGAGGGTGAAAGTGAACTGTATTGAATTTAAGAAAATACACGATGTGTTTAATGATACCAGTCTTCTACCTGAAACAAAGGTTCATCTTTCCAATGCTGTGCAGTCATTTCAGCTATGTCTCCCATTGTCTCTCAATTATGTCTGTTATGTCTCAACTTGGAGTTTTCTTGGCAGAGACACTGGAGTGGTTTGTCATTTCCTTTTCCAGCTCATTTTACAGTTCAGGAAATGGAGGCCGGCAGGGTTAAGTGACTTGCCCAGAGTCACACAATTAGTAAGCAGCCATAACATGCCAGTCTCAGAAGAATCAAATCAGGGAGTCAATCAAAGGACAATGGAGAGACCCACGGGGAGAGTGAATAGGCGGAGACAAACTTCCAATAAAAGAACGGGGCAGAACAGGCAGTGCAGTAAACGATTTCACCAAATTGATGAATGCCCGGGAAAAGGAAGGGAGCTAGTCATACAGCAAAAGCAAGGGATGATCAGTGGCTGCAGGCCACGCGTTCTGCTGGTATCCATGCAACGTCACCGGAATTAGAAGAAGGTACCCCAGCAGACTGGCCAAGAAGACTTTCTAGAGCGGCACAGGATAAAAAGATGAAGACAGGCTGCAATGTGCTCCCCTGAAGGGAATGTTCCCAGCTAGGAGTTCATGAACCCATCCAAGTACCCTTCGTTCCTCCTACATCTGAAGCTGAAGGTCTCATGAGGTGAGTCTGGGATCTGACTGTGAAGCATTCACCTTGTCTCTCCTAGCCTCAGGCCCACCGTGCCGTCTCCAGGCCGCCTCCAGGCCATAAACGGCCAGCCATCATTCCAACTCTAGCTCAGACAACAGCAAGCAAATCAGGCCTGCCCTTCAACATTCACTCAGACTTCCCATCCACAACTCCCCTCCCTGGCCACCGCTCACCGCCGTGTGCTGCCTTCCCCATTAGAAGGTAAGCTACTCGAGGGCAGGAGCTGTCTTCCTTGTTTGTGTTTGTGTCCTCAGAGCTTAGCAGCCTGCCTGGCGCAAAGAAAGCCCTTCAGAAATGCTTTTTCAGTCACTGATGTATCCAAGCACGTGCAAGGCCCCGTGTTCAGTGCTGGCGTTTCCACTCTGTGTCTGGAGAAGGGGAGAAAACCCTCAGCTTCACTGTGTGACACTGGACAACAAACAGGCAAGTCACAGAGTCGCAGACTCTCTGAGGCGGAAAAGAGAATCTCGTCCAACACAAACAGAGCCCAAAACTCACTCTCCCACACCCCCAACAAGTGGCAGTGCAGCCCGCGCTTGAAGACCTCCGGTGAAGACAACCGTCCTGGGGCAAGCCACTCCACTTCGTATCTCCGCTGTTAGCACCCTGCCTGGAATACGGGGAACACTTGATAAATGCTTACTGACTAATTATTGGGAATTTTTCCTCATATCAAGTATAAATATGCCTTTTTCCCAACTTCTACCCTTTGCTCCTAGGAAAAACTATGCCACTATTCTGGGTCTCAATTTCCTCATCTATAAAATGGAAGGGTTGCCTTACGTGGCCTGAGCTGGCCAAGCCCAAACATGCTCTTCTTCCTGGACCCTCAGGCACGGCCACAGAGTTCAGATGCTGTCTCTTCCACTCCTCTAGCTTGCTTCCAAGAAGGGATCCATGTCAAAAGGAGCATTAGACTTCCTGGCACTGGCACTGGCACTACACCAGACGTGACTGGCAAAGACACATCGCTCGGCCAGGTTTCTTGGAACTTCAGCCAGGTTTCTTGGAATTTCTTAATCATTCCATCCAAAGAACGCAATTACTTCAATTCTTTCATTCTTGCCCAATAAAAGCCCCCGCCTCCCTGCATCTCTATATTTCACCGAGCTTACAAAGCTTTAAGATTTACAAATTAATTTTTTTTAGCACCAGTAAGTAAAGGGGGTAGTAAGAGTAGAATTTTTTCTCTTTACAGATGAAGAGTCTAGGGATCAGATGTGAATGGATTTGTGAGGACCAGCTAGAAAGGAGAACCATGACAAGGGCAAGACCCTGGGAGCCAACATCTCGAGCTGGAATCGACTTCAAAGGCCATCTGGGCCCACCACCTCATCTGACAGATAAGGAAACTGAGGCCCAGGGAAATTAAGGGACCTGGGGGCAGCTGGGTGGTGCAGTGGATAGAGCACAAACCCTGAAGTCAGGAGGACCTGAGTTCAAATCCGGCCTCTGACCAAACACTTGACACTTACTAGCTGTGTGACCCTGGGCAAGGCACTTAACCCTGACTGCCTTAAAAAAATAATAAAATTAAGTGACCTGCCCAAAGTTCTTACAGGTTAAGCCTCAGGGGCAGAAAGTGAATCCAGGTTCTCTCGTTTCAGAGCTATCATCTTTTCATTATAAAACCGACTCCTGAGTCTTCATCTTTCCATTACTTTGCACTGGATTTAATTCAATAGCTGGACTTCTAAGATAGATATAGATATAGATATAGATATAGATATAGATAGATATAGATATAGATATAGATATAGATATAGATATAGATATAGATATAGATATAGATATAGATATAGATATAGATATAGATATAGATATAGATATAGATATAGATATATAGGTATATAGATATAAATATAGATATGTATTTGGGGGGGGTGAGGCAACAGGAGTTAAGTGACTTGCCCAAAGTCACACAGCGAGTGAGTATCATGTGTCTAAGGCTGCCTTTGAACTCAGATCCTCCTGACTCCAGGGCCTATCTGCGCCCCCTAGCTGCCCCTTCTAAGTTATATTAATTTCAGGATGCTTGGCTTTCATAAGCTGTCTGAAAATCACTTAACTAATAAAGGCTTTTTTGTACCTCAAATGTACAAAGAAATTATTTTTTTTAATTCTTGTAGATGTCTCAATGAATGCAGTTGCCTGAGGACAATATCTGTGTTTTTATTAGCTTGGGAAGACTTAGAGTAGCCATGATCCATAGCTTCTCCCACCACCACCCTAACAGGACAAAGCCCAGGCATGAATTCCCCTCCACCCAGAGCAGTAATCAAATCAATCCCTGAACAAACAATCTTGGGTGACTGATTGGAGCCCGTCCAGAAAACAAGGTTTATCTCAGGAGCACCTGCAGGGACAAGCGAATCCGGGGGAATCTGCAGGACTATAGCCCATGGAGCACATCAAAGGGGGACCTTCACACCTCATTTCCCAGAATTATACAACCTTCTCTGGAATGTGCTTGACCCCCTTAATCTCGGAGATTTCTAGTCCACAAGCAGAGAAGATAAAGGACAAGTTCATTGTATTCCCTCAGGCAGATCTATCCATGGAGAAGCCCTCACACTCACGCACCCGGATTAGCTGTGGCCTTCAGGCTGCAGGGTCCCCACCCCTGGTACAGAATGGGAAGAAGTAGTTCACCAAGAACAAGGTCAGATGTGGGCTGCAGACGTAGAAACGCTAAGGAAGAGAAACAGATACAGCCCTGGAGTCTCAGTTTGCTGCTAGAAGAGCCCCTTTAAGGTGCCACAGAAATGTCAGTTTATAAGAGATTGTTGTCTTTATCATGGTCATTGTTGTTTGTCCTTCATACTCCAAGAGGACCAATGACATCAGGAGGGCCATGACTTGACTTGCAAGTGAATTGGATCAAAGTGAGGCTGAGCTCTCTCTTCCAGGGTCAAGGAGTCCAGTGGCAAGACCTAGGTCAGGACAACTGGTGACAGCACAGGATGCAGTGGGAGACCCTGGCCAGGTCTCAGTTTGTCTGAGGCAAAGCCAATTCAGTAGTTAAAGGCTAGGTAAGAATTGAGGTAAAAGATGGCCTCGTTTGCCTTCACAAAACAACCAGTGGGGGGTTGGGGGAGAAGAAAGACCCTCAGAGTTTCTGGCTAGAACAGAAGCAATCGCTATTTACTATTCACTCGGAGCCAGCAAAACCCAGCAATGAGCAAGTGAGGCTATACAGGCCCCAGAGGGCTTTTATTCAAGGAAGAACAGTTGTGGGGAAGGAAGAAGAGTGATAATGATGCACAAAAAAAGAAGAAAAGTTATCAATGAAACATTTTTAAACTACAGAGAAGAGAGGAGAAGGAAGTTTTGAAGGGGACACCAATAAGCAGGGACACAAAAAAAATGTTCTTTTAAAAAACAAGCTATACCTAACTTGCAGTTCCCAATCGATCTGTGATCTCATCAATTCAGGGGATCCCTCCAGCAGACTGAAACCTTTTCACAGTTTCATAAGCAATCCTCTTTTTCCGTTCTTTATATATTGAAACACTTGTTAATGTTGGTGAAGTTCATAATTTTAAAAAGAAATTTTTTTAAAAAAATATAAGTGGCACGGGAAATCTTGGAGCTCTGGAGCCCAAGGAGTGGCTCTTTATTTTAATACCTATACCCATGAATGCTCACGAAGCAATATTAATAAATAATAACAATAATAGCTAACATTTATATAGCACCTACCACATGCTAGTTACCATGCTAGGTACTTTACAATTATTATCTTATTTGATCCTCACAACAACCTTGTGGGATTGGTGCTATTATTACCCCCATTTTACTATCCTCCAAATGAGGAAACCGAGGCAAACAGAGACTAAGGAACTTACCCAGGAACAGACAGCAGCTAAGTGTCTTAAGGCTGGATTTTAACTCAGATCTTCCCAACACCATGCCTGGCATTCTATCCTCTGAGCTGCCTAGCTACTCTCACAAGAGAAAGTCCAGTGCAGGGTGCAGAGGAGAGTTAATTTTTCTTGCAACAGTGTGTTTCTCTGGGATATTGAACAGAAATGGCTCCGTACTCATGCTTATCAGGAGATAGAGGCTGATGTTGCAAAAAAAAAACAAAACCCAGAAAGATGGCTGATAATGAGATGGCTTAAGACAAGAGATAAGAACAGACTCACCAGGGCAAAATGGGCAATGTTAGCATGTTCTTTAGCACGTTCTGTTCTCTAAGCCACAGCAGTAAAAAGATGCTAGGATACAAGCTAGAATGTAAGCTTCTTGAAGGCAAGGGCTGCTTCAGTTTTGAACTCTGTATCTTCACACAGAAATGCCGGCTAAATTAACAGACCTCAGATTTCTCCCAGAGGCACCTTCTCAATTCCTCTCCCCATCAGTAGTGAGTCATTTCTCTCGTTCTTGGCTAAATGCTTCTTCCATTCTGCACAGGGGTGGGGAGCCTGCAGCCAGTGCAGTGCGTGAGTATGATGGCTTGTCTATGGACAAGACGATAGATGACAAGATAGCAACAATTTCAGAGAAGGCAAGCTGGCTTTTTCCAGTCCTTACTAGGTCTCTCCCTCTAGGCAGTTTTCTTACTGAGATGCTTCAGCCAGACAGAGCTGCTCTGACCAAGGCAAAGGAAGGAATGCCTGAAGCCGTCCTACTCAACTTCCCTCATCAGCCCACACACGGTTGGATTTACCTCTAAAACTCTTCCCTACTGCCACTAACCAGCAGGATCAGTAACAGACCCAGTTCTACCCAAGCAATAGCAGGGAAGGAAAACTCCTCACATGCACACTTGTGAGCCCAAGGAGGGAAAGCTAAGCCAGCCACCTCAGAACAGGAATAAAGCATCCTCTCTCTGTGCTTCAGAATAAGAAGTCTCTCATGAAAAAATTACAGAAACATTTGCCAACAGAGGTTCTGAAAGAAGGGATGATCTCTTACCAGTTCACATTTCTATAGCTCTCAAAGCATTTTCCCTCTACTAACCCAGGAAGATAGCTATGGCCAAAGGATTACCATCACCACCACTACCACTTCACAGATAAGGTCTGAGAGAAATGACTTGACCCAGAATCTTCTCTACCAGTCTGACTGCCTACCTCTGAGAAGAATTCATCCATGAAGGCCGTATTGTCAATGGCGATCTCCACCTCATCGTCAGCATCATCTTCTGTTAACTGCTTCTACAAGAGAGAATAAGGTACAGCATGAGAAACCATGGGTCCATCAGTCCAGCTCCAAGCAGCACCTTCTCCACCCCATGGCTACCAGTTGTCTATATGAAGATACAGACATCCCCATGTTCAGAGACAGCATGAGGCAGAGGAAACGAGACTGTATTGTTCCCTGCAGGAATTTCCATATTTACAGCAGAAAGAAAGGAAATTCTCCCTACAACCTCAGAAGATTTCAGCTCTGCTAATCTCATCCACTTCCTATGCAGAAAGTCACAAAGAATGAACCTACCCCCAAGAAGTATTTCAAAGCCACTTTATATTTATTCTGCATGTGCTTATCAATATGTGTTCTCTTTCCGCTGTAAGAATTTAAGCTCCTAGAGGAAAAAGGATTGCTTCATTCTTTATATTTGTGTCAGAGCACGTAGTCCAATGTGTAGCACACAGTAGGTACTTAATAAATGCTTGTTGATTTACTAATGCCATCCTGAGTGTAGGCAACTGATCATATATTCCCTACAGACTCTCTGTCTGGGAATGGAATTACTTTGTACTACCCCCATCTCCCTGCGCATGCGCGCACACACACACACACACACACACACACACACACACACACACACATTGAGCTACCAATCAAATAACAAAATCACAGAATTAGAAGGAATCTGAGACATCATCTTGCCCAGCCCATTCCTGAACAGGTATCCCCTGTATACCAACCCTAACAAGAGGTCTTTCATCCTCTAGTTGAAAAAAACTTGCAGTGATGGGAAACTTCACCACCTTCCAAGGAAACCCTTGGCAGACGGACTAGGGAGTCAGAAGATCCAGGTTCAGATCTCAGCTCTGTACTTACTACCTGTGTGACCTTGGCAAGCCACTAAACATTTCTATAATTTAACATTTTCATCTCTAAAATGGCAAAGGGGAGGCCAGGATTAGATGATCTCTGAGGCCTCTCCCTGCTCTAGACCCTAGAATCCTATATTTAACTGAAATCTGCCTCTCCGTAACTTCTATGCATCGCACCTAGTTCTATCTTCTGGGGCCAAACAGAATATGTCCAATCCCTCTTCCACATAAAAACCTTTCAAATACTTAAAGCTGGCTATGATGGCTCCCTTGAGTCTACTCTCCTCCACAAAAGCTGACTTCAAGGAGACCACCTTCTTATTTCTGCCTTTTACCCAATAATTTACAAGCCCAAGGTGTCCTAGACTGAAGGACTCCTGTTCTGATGAACAAAGAATGTGCTTCCATTCCTCCCACTCTGTGATGGAGGTTGCGACTGTCCTTCCTTTTCAAAGAGGACCAAAATGACATCACTATGCTAGAGTCAAGTTTTAGTGTGTCTGACTGTGGCTGATCAGACCAATATGAGCTTGCACTGGTCTAACACAGGCTGGGCACAAATAGTCTGTGTGAACCTTTGGGGTGGATTCTCCGAGTTTCCTTCAGTTGCTCTAAGACCTTCTCTAAAACCCAGAGAATTCCCTTGGGGCAGTTCTTTCAGCCCCTCAATCAAAGACAATCAGGAAATCAAGGCCTAAGTTGTCCATCTACTACCAGATAGTGCTTAAACCTGACCACTTCCCACAGAGATGAAGATATGGGTAGGCCTAGGTAGGCCCAAAGACAGGATTCATAGGAAACCAGTTCCTTATGAAAGTAGCATCATCAGAAGAAAGAGAGAGAGAGAGAGAGAGAGAGAGAGAGAGAGAGAGAGAGAGAGAGAGAGAGAGAGAGAAAGAGAGAAAGAGAGAGAAAGAGAGAGAGAGAAGAGAGAGAGAGAGAGAGAGAGGAGAGAGAAAAAAGAAGAGGAGAGAGAGAGGAAGAGAGAGAGAGAGAAAGAGAAAGAAGAAAAGAGGAGAGAGAGAAAGAAGAAAGAGAGAGAGAGAAAGAGAGAAAGAGAGAGAGAGAGAGAGAGAGAGAGAGAGAGAGAGAAGAGAGAGAAAGAAACAAACTAACAAACATCATCAAATTGTCAGCCTCGTTCTATTCTAGCTGGATGTCACACTGGGGGAAATTATTTACTTTCTCTGAACCTCAGGTTCATAATCTGCAAAATGGAGATGATAACATCTATACTTCTTAACTCACAGGGTGGTGTAAGGAAGAGTTGTTCTTCTACAAGTTCTCTTCAGAGCTGGCCCTGGAGTAGGAAAACGAGTTCAGACACTTACTAGTTGTGTGACCCTGGTTAAGTCACTTAAACGCTATCTGACTCAGTTTCCTCATCTATAAAATGGGGATGATAAGAGCACCTATCTCATGGGGCTGTTGTGAGGATCTAATGAGATAATACTTATGAAGCATTTAGCAAAGTGTCTGGTACACATTAGGAGCTAGATAAATGCTGGTTCCTTTCTCTTCCCCTTAAGAGAGAGATTCAGCATGGCTCAAAAAAATGGCAGAAACCTTCATTTCCAAAGGAGGGAGGGATCTGTCCCTCTTCACATAGAGAAGGAGCCAAGTCAGCTTCATAAGAATTTGCCAACACATATTCAGTCGATCAACATTTATTGTTGTTGTTTTTCAGTCATTTCAGTCATGTCTGACCCTTTGGGATCCCATTTCGGGTTTTCTTGGCAAAGATACTGGAGTAGTTTACCATTTCCTTCTCTAGTAGTTTGCCATTTTCTTCTCCAGCCCATTTTACAGATGAGAAATTGAGGCAAACAGGGTTAAGTGACTTGCCTAGGGTCACAGAGGTGGTAAGTGCCTGAAGCCAGATTTTAACTCTGGAAGGTGAATCCTCCTGTCTCCAGACCCAGTGCTCTATCTACTGTACCACATAGCTGCCCCCCACTCCCAATATTTATTAAATGCCTACTACGTGCCAGGCCCTGGAGCTACAAAAAGAGACGAAAGACAGTCCCTGCCCTTAAGGAGCTAGCTCACAGTCTGCTGACTAAATACAGACCAGGCCCGCAGCCCTGTACATACTAGGTTTACATACCAAAACATAAGGAAAAAAAAAAGCTTATGAGTTCCATGGTCCTTCCCAACTCTAACATTCTATGTTCTAAGGTCCCTTCCAGCTCTGACAATCTACGTTCTATGTTCCCTCCCAACTGTGACTATGAACTATAATCCCTCAGTGGTTCTCCTCCTCCTTAGAGTAATTGAAATCAAAATAAATGACTCAGGAAGAGGCTTGAAGACCCTTCTGCCCCAGCCACAGCCTCTGCCAGATTTGGAGGAGACCCCAGAAAAGCAGGCCCCGGGCTAGTGTTGGATTCCAAACAGAAACCACGCACAGGCACCCAGCCGCTTAGAGGCTAGGAGGGTCAGTGAAGGGCCTCCCCACCTACCCCAGAATGACTTCAAGGCAGGCAGCAGGGCTTCTGTGGAGCCCAGGACCAAAAGAGACAGGGAAGAGGGGAAATCTGTGCTTTGGTGGAGCTGGCCCTGCCCTTCCAACCAAAGGCCAAAGTGATGGCCATCCATGGGCCCCTTCTCCTCAGTTACACGGCTTTGTACCAACTTTGGAAGAGAATTTGAGCAACTTTATCGAAAGTGAAATCCTCACATACGTTATTGTGGCTACAAGCCACAGTGGAAACATCCCTGACAGGCTGGCCAGGCCACAGCTGACCACTTCCCCTCCCCAGCCTCCAGCTGCCTTATCACACGGCCTTGGCTCGCATCCTTTCCAGAAGCAAGAGATCACAAACTTATCTATATCTGCAGAAATCTAACTCTGGAAACCTCCCTCAACTACCCACTGGGTACAGCACAGAAGGCCTCGTGTGCATGTACACACACACACACACACACACACACACACACACACACACACACACACAGAGTACTGTGGCAGGGAAACCATTGGACCCACCAGGCCTTCATCTTCACTCTTCTTTTTTTTCCTTTTTTTTTTGGCTAGGCAATGGGATTAAGTGACTTGGCCAGGGTCACACAGCTAGTAAATGTTATGTGTCTGAGGCCGGATTTGAACTCAGGTCCTCCTGAATCCATGGCCGGTGCTCTATCCATTGCGCCACCTAGCCGCCCCCTGATCTTCACTCTTCTTCACCTTACTTCGAAGAACAGACTGTTCCCCTCCCTTCCCTTTCCCCTCAGTGGCTTCCGAGATCCACTTAGCTTTAGATCCTTCATTACTTACTAATCCAGTGCCATAGGCAGGGCATTGAGCTTCAATTCAATTCAATTAATTCAGTTCTTACAGCGCACCTGCTACGTGCAACGTACTGGGCCAGGCACTGGGAATAAAAAAGTGAAATAGGAACTTACGTTGTAATTGTGGGGGGAGGGAGAGAGGTGCAGAAACTGTTGACTCTGAAGCCACAGGACCCGGGTTCAAATCTTGCCCGTGATGCTTACTGCCTTACACTGGACAAGTCACTTCACCTCCACAGGCCTCAGTTTTCTCAAATATAAAATGAGGAGAGGTGAGTGAAAGGGTCTCCAAAGTCCCTTCCCAGATCTAACATCGTAGGTTGTAAGTCCCAAAGAGCTATAAGTACAAGGTCTTGTCGATCATCTGGTCTAGGGGTTCTTAACCTGTTTTGTGTCCTGGCCCCCTTAGGCCACTGAGACTGGGAAGGCCTGCGGCGCCCTTCTCAGAATCTGGTGTGTAACTGCACAAAATAAACTACGTGGGATTACAAGTAACAATAATATAATAATAATATTATCTACTGAGGCATACATACCTATACCTATATAATGTGTGCATACATACCAATTATACTGAAATACAGTTTACCAAAATATTCTTGAACCGACCCCAGGGTAAGAACCTTAATCGAGTTCAACCTCTTCATTTCAAAAAGGAGGAAGTGAGGCCCAGGTGGGCTAATTAACGCACTCAAAGTCACTCGGTAGTAAATATAGGCACTGGGACCACAGGTTCACAGATTTGGAGCTAACAAGGGCCTTTAGAGAAGACCTAGCCCAGTAGTTCTCAAAATGTGGTCTAGGGTCCTTGAGACCCTTTCAGGGGGCCCTTGAGCTCAAAACTTTTTTCATACTAAGACATTTTGATTTCTAATATGATAAATACATATGCATATATGTATATGCCCATAACTCCATACATACATGCACATACACATATACAATATATACATATGCACACACACATATAGACATATACACAAAAGCCTAATGCTTTCATTTTATAAATGAGCTGACTCTAGAAAGAAGAGTAAAATGACTTGTCCAAAGTCACACAAATAGGAAGCGGCAGAGGCAAAATTAGAACTCAGGGTCCTCTGACTCCACCAGATACCTCCCTGTGTCCACTGACTTAGAATCTTCCAAGCCGTGTTCTGAGTGATCAAGTCCACATTTCCCCTATTCTCAAAGGCCCCTTCCGGGCTCTAATGCTCTTTGAGTGTAAGGCAGAAAGGCCAGGACCCAAGAGCCAATGCTCAACCGGGATGACCCAGAAGAGATTCAGGCATTATTTTTTTCCAGCAATAGCAAAGGAGACTTAACCACAGATGGAAACTCTGGCTTAGTGACCTGCTCTGCCCGCTGTCTCTGTATGAAAACATGTACCAGCTTCTCCAGGACATCCTAAGCCCCTCCAGACTAGGAGTTTTATACCTCTTTGTAAACCCTTGTGCCTGGCATAGTGCCCTACACTGAGGTAATGGGCACTCGATGAGTGTTTCAAAGAAATTCATCAAGTGCCTACTCTGTGCTGGGAACTAGGCTAGGTGCTGCTGATGCCAAGACAAAAACAGAGAAACGTACATTCTACAAGGGAGAAATAACACACATACAGATCAATCTAAAACACAGTGATGGGGAGATGATTCAGTCCACAAGGATTCATTAAGCACCAATTATGTGTCAGGCATTTTCTAATGGCAAGAACTTACAAAAAGTGAGAGGGAGGGAATGGAAAAACAATTGGGGGAAATCATGATTATGGGGTTAGATAACAGTTAATCAATAAACATTTATTAAGCACCTACTTTGATACAAAAAAAAAAAAAAGAAGACAAAAGATAGTCCCTGCCCTCAAGGGCCTCACAGGCAAATGGGCCATGGAGATACAGTGGAAAGAACCTCGAACCTGGAGTCAGCAAGTGAAATCCTAGCTCTGAAACTTCTTTGCTAAGAAGCTCTCTGCTTCTCTGGGACTCAATTTCCTCATCTATATATAAAACTGAAATAACAGTACTCTCATTAAGGGCTCCCACATTCCCAAAATGCAAATTGTCATCACTATGGGAGTTTGCCAGCCAGTTCTAGAGGGTGTGACCCTGGAGCAAGAGAATCAGGACAAGAAAAGGGAAAGAGCTGGGCCACAAGTCTCCAAAGAAAGCCAGCCAAACAACCCAGTTGAGTCATCTGTGAGCAATGCAAGAACTAGAGAAGTCCTCCCCCTCATCTCTTCCCCTAGTCGAGAACCATCACAAAGCCAGAGAGAGGAGCCCCGGGGAGCAGCCAGGACCTCAGGGGTAAAGAGAAGCATCACAGATTTTGATTTAAAAGAGACCTTTCTGGTTATGCATTCCAACTCACTCATTTTATAGGAAACAAAAGACTGAAACTCCAAGAACTTCAGAGACTTGCCCAAGGTCACACAGACAGAAAGGAGTGGACCCAGGATTTGAATACAGCTCCTCTGACTCCAAAGCCAGGACTTTCCTACTGCACTGTGCTCCCACCTCTTTCCCCTTCTTCCTTCACATCAAACAAAGCTTCTTTTGATTATAAAACAGCATCAATTCACACTTCCATAACATTCCAAATTCTGGAAAAAGTTTTCCTCAAAAATCATCCTATGAGGTAGGTGGCACATGTATCATTGAGAGTCAGGGCCACCTAATGGCTAGCATGCTGGACTGGGGAATCAGGAAGACCTGGGTTCCAAAACTGCTTTCAGGCTATGTGACCCTAAACAAGTCACTTACCCTCTCTGAGCCTAAATTTTTTCATCTGTAAAACAGAAAGAATTAGCCCACCTACCCTCACAGCTTCTGAGGGAGAATCCAATGAGACAGGAATTTATACAAAGCATTTTGCAAAGCATAAAGTGAGAGCTATTGTTATTGTCATCTCAATTTTATTAATGGGGAAACTGAGGCCCACAGAGATGGAATGCATTGCTAGTAAGTAGAAGAGCCAGGATTACAGCTAGCCCTCTTTCCCCTCATTAACTCTCACCCTGCCCCCCCCCCTCAGGTCAAAACATCCCTACTTCTTCAGGAATAATTAACCATTACCCAAGGAGACTGGAGGAGAGAGTGCACAGTGTGGGCAGAAATAGAGCCCTCGAAGCCCAAAAGATGCAGGTCTCTGCCAGGATCCCCAAGAAGCCTGAACCCCCTCCGCACCTTGGAGGGGTACAGAAGGTGCCGTTATGCACCCACTCCTTCAAGAAAGCTGTCCTGCCCCCCCACCAAGTGATTGTTTGAGTGCATTTACACACACACACACACACACACATACACACATATACACACACACATACACACACACATACACACACATACACACACGCACACACACATACACACACACATACACACACACATACACACATGCACGCGCACACACACATACACACACACACACGCACACATACACACACACACACACACACACACACACACACACACATTCACTAGGTGTAGTTGATCTGTCTTGTATTTATTTGTTTGTGAACATCTCCCAGTCCTCCAAGAGGGGATAATTTCCCAGGAGGTAGGAACTGTCTGCTTTTTTATGCTCAGTGCCCAGTACCATGTCTGGTAATCAGTTAATAGCTGTTGATTGAGTAATTGATGGGCTTTTTTACAACTTAACAGAGGCAACAAGAGAGGTTTCCTGCAGAACTAAAGCACAGATTTAATAATAACAATACTAGCTAGCATTTTTATAGAGCCTACAGGGTGCCAGGTACTGTGTTAAGCACTTTACAAATATTATTTCATGTGATCTTTACAACCCTGGGAAGTAGGTGCCATTATTATCCCCATTTTACTGGTGAGGAAATTGAGGGAAACAGAGGTTAAATGACTTGACCAAGGTCACACAGTTAGTAAGTATATGCAACCAAATTTGAACTCTGGTCTTCCTGACTCCAGGTTACTCTACTCTACCCACTGCACTACCCAGCTGCCTAGAGCTTAAAGGGATCAAGGCCAATAAGTCAAACCCCCTCATTTTACAGATGAGAAAACTGAGGTACAGAAGTGAGTTGCCCAGGGTTAAGTGTCTGAGGTAGGATTCAAACCCCCGTCTTCCTGATTCCAGGTCAATCAACCAATAATTGCCAAGTATTTATTAAAGCTCCCCTCTCTATGTGTGCCAGATGATGGAGTCACCAATACAAAGGAAGAAATGCTCTCTGGCCCCAGGATGCTGACCATGCTGGTCTTCATGGACTATTGACTGAAGGGCCAAAAGCTACCCGAGGGAAAAGGTTGCATTTGATTGAGAGGGCTGGTCTGTCTTCTGGTCCTGGGCCTCACACTGCAGGTGGTAAAGGAATGCAGATGTGTGGGGAAGCAGATAAAGACACTCCTTCGGCCTTTTCTCAACCTTATTTAAAAGTGTCAGAGACTCCCTGGGGAGGACAGCCTTAACTTTCCTAACCTTAGAAACCCCAGTTTCCTCCCCCTGGACTTGACTAAAAGGGATAATGGCATCTGATGTTTCTTTTCCCCAAGCCCACGCTCCCATTCTCTGTTGCGGACTCATAGGATGTCAGAGCAAGGAGGTAAGAGAAGCCTTGGAACAGGGAATGTCAGGGCTGAGAGAGGCCTTAGAACAGGCAACATCAGAGATAAGTGGGGACTTAGAAAAGGCAACGTCAGAGATAAGTGGGGCCTTAGAACAGAGAATGGCAGAGCTGAGAGGGGCCTTACAACAAGGAATGTCAGAGATAAGAAGGGCATTAGAACAGGGAATGTCAGGGCTGAAAGAGGCCTTAGAACAGGCAACGTCAGAGATAAGTGGGGACTTAGAACAGAGAATGTCAGAGCTGAGAGGGGCCTTACAACAAGGAATGTTAGAGATAAGAAGGGCCTTAGAACAGGGAATGTCAGAGATAAGTGGGGACTCAGAACAGAGAATGTCAGAGCTGAGAGGGGCCTTACAACAAGGAATGTCAGAGATAAGAAGGGCATTAGAACAGGGAATGTCAGGGCTGAAAGAGGCCTTAGAACAGGCAACATCAGAGATAAGTGGGGACTTAGAACAGAGAATGTCAGAGCTGAGAGGGGCCTTACAACAAGGAATGTTAGAGATAAGAAGGGCCTTAGAACAGGGAATGTCAGAGATAAGTGGGGACTCAGAACAGAGAATGTCAGAGATAAGTGGGGACTTAGAAAAGGCAACGTCAGAGATAAGTGGGGCCTTAGAATAGGGAATGTCAGAGATAAGAAAGGCCTTAGAACAGGGAATGTCAGAGATAAGTGGGGACTCAGAACAGAGAATGTCAGAGCTGAGAGGGGCCTTACAACAAGGAATGTCAGAGATAAGAAGGGCATTAGAACAGGCAATGTCAGGGCTGAAAGAGGCCTTAGAACAGGCAACATCAGAGATAAGTGGGGACTTAGAACAGAGAATGTCAGAGCTGAGAGGGGCCTTACAACAAGGAATGTTAGAGATAAGAAGGGCCTTAGAACAGGGAATGTCAGAGATAAGTGGGGACTCAGAACAGAGAATGTCAGAGATAAGTGGGGACTTAGAAAAGGCAACGTCAGAGATAAGTGGGGCCTTAGAACAGGGAATGTCAGAGATAAGAAAGGCCTTAGAACAGGGAATGTCAGAGATAAGTGGGGACTCAGAACAGAGAATGTCAGAGCTGAGAGGGGCCTTACAACAAGGAATGTCAGAGATAAGAAGGGCATTAGAACAGGGAATGTCAGGGCTGAAAGAGGCCTTACAACAGGGATGTCAAGGGTGGAAGGGACCTGATGTTGCAGTCAGTCCAAAGCCTCCTTTCACAGATAAGGAACCTCAAACCAAGGGAGGGGAAATGAAGCCTTTCCTGATTCTCCCCCATTCCTCTCACACCCCACCCCCAATTTACCACGCACAGATTCTTATAAATGATTCTGTCTGGTCGGGACATCCCCCTGGAGACTGGAAGCTCCTTGCCGGCAGAGATTATTTCAGTTTCATTTCTGTCTCTCCAGGCCCTCCAACAATATAGCGACATGGCCAGAGCTTAATAAATGTTTGCTGACTGACCAGCTGACAGGGACTTCAGGAAGACACAGCTCATCTGCAGGCATTGTGAAGAAGGCCCACCGTTGCCTGTCCCTCCAGTTTCCTCTCCCTGGACTACAAGAGCAAAAAATGCATAAACTGCCCTCACTGCTCTGTCCCCAATCGAAAAGGTCAGAACAAACTCCTCTGGTTCCCTTTTCTGCCACCTATACTGGACCCACCCTCCTGAGGAAACCCAGCCCAAAGGAAGACTTCCCCTTTTAGCGGCCCTGCGACCTCCTCAAGCACCCATCAATGACAAGTCAAGGGGATATGGGATCGCCCTAAGATCCCAAGGACATTTGGTCCAGAGGTCAGAAGCATCGATTCTTGAAGTTTCAACCCCCTGGGCCTCAGTTTCCTCATTAGTGAAGTGAGAGGATTACTAAGGTCCCTCCTGATCCATGAG
The DNA here is from genome assembly GCF_003287225.1 of Phascolarctos cinereus. Classification (NCBI taxonomy): domain Eukaryota; kingdom Metazoa; phylum Chordata; class Mammalia; order Diprotodontia; family Phascolarctidae; genus Phascolarctos; species Phascolarctos cinereus. The sequence goes on along the minus strand of NW_027556402.1, from coordinate 251,139,397 downwards.
TCTCTACCATTTCCACTTCCAATATGTTTTCACCACTGTGATCTTCTATCTTCACCATACTTTCCCTATATGGCTGCTCTTGAAGTTGGAAAGAGCTGGGTTCAAATTCTGCAACTGATGTTTACCAGCTGAGTGACCTTGGGCAATTTCCTCACTTAAACTCTCTACAACCCAGGAAACTCCCCAAGAGACAGTAAAATACATGACAAGCACTAATCTGAACTAGCCGAGGGATTTCCCACACTGGAAGTTCCCAATACCGACAAAATCACTGATTTGGTCAAAAACAAAAGTAGATTTTCCTACGGAATAGAATTGAAAGATTAATAAACCATGAGACACTGAAGCTAGTGATTTCCCCAAGCTATTAACAGAGCCTGAAAATGGACCCGGGTCTCCCAACTCTTGGGACAGTACAGTCTCCACTAGCCCAGCAAATTTTAAAGGTGGAAGTCCAACCTCCTCAACTTACAGATAAGGAAAGTGAAGGCCAGAGAAGGGAAATAAATAACCTACCAAAATTGCTTTTATTGGTATCCCTAGTGCTGATTTGTCATTCAGCTGCTTTTCAGTCAGGTGCGACTCTTCATGACCCCATCTGGGTTTTCTTGGCAAAGAGACTAGAGTGGTTTGCCATTTCCTTCTCTGACTCATTTCACAGAGGAGGAAACTGAGGCACACAGGGTTAAGTGACTTGCTCGTGGTCACACAGCTAGTAAGCATCTGAGGCCAGATCTGAACTCTGGTCTTCCTGACTCCAGGCCCTGTGTGCCTGGCACATAGTAAGTGTATGTAGTAACGGAGCTCTTGACTCCAAACTGTCTTCTTTCCACCATGCTACTGTAATTCTGTTACACTCCCACTGTCTCAAGTGGGTAACAAACCAACAAAATTAAACCAAGCTAACGGTGTGCCAAGTATAGTCCCAGTGAGAGACTGTCTCTGCTATCCAAGGAGCAGCCTACCTAAATACAAGATCCGAGAGCTGGAGGGGATCTCAGAGGCCATTAAATCCAACCTCCACATCTTACAGATGGAGAAACTGAGGCACCAAGAAGTGAAATGCCTTTACCTGGCACACAAATGGCAGAGCTGGCATTCAAACTCTGGTCTCGCAGATGCTCCAAGTTCAGCACCTTTCTACTGGGCTGTGCTCGAAATCGATTTTTAACAAAACCTAGACCTACATTCACATATGCCTGGAAACTAGAACAAAAGAGCTGACATTGCTCAAGGGCTTTGACATCGATGCCTGTGCACCGTACAGACTTTCTCACTGGAGCCTCAAAACAATCCTGTGCCATACATTCTACAAGTATTTGATCCCCATTTTACGTATTAAGAGACTTGGGCTCAGACATGTTAGATGTTCACGGTCGGGCAGAGCTTACGTGTGGGCAACAAAGACTGAACCTTCATCTTACTGATTTTAAGTCCAGGGCTCTATCCACAACGCCACACTACTAGCTATGTATACACACACTTACCTGCCACTGAATACTTCACGATGAGGGAATTAAGTAAGAACAATACTGATCCACGAGTAAAGAGACTTGGTTTCTAATCCTGCTCTACCACTAAGCCTTATGATGTCAGGCAAATCATTTCCCCTTCCTCAGCCTCAGTCTCTTTCTCCGTTTCCACAGTCAGGAATAGATGATCTCTAAAGTATGATCCTTTGTTCTATGAAGATTTAATCAATCAACAAGTGTTTATAAAGTAGCGGTATTGGGCATTATGGTAGGCACTGGAGATTCAAAGATAAAAAATAAATTCTTCCTGCTCTCAAGTAGCTTACATTCTGGAGACAGGGTAGGGAAAAGGAAACAAAGAATTGGGTGTTGTCCTTTTTTCCAGAAGAAAAGGATTACTTACTACAATTGGCTAGATCACTAGTAAGAAAAGGTCTTCATTAGACCCCAATACCTCTAGCAAAGTTTTGAAAAGGTAAGTTAGGGGCAAACAGGGGTGGTGGTAGTTTGAACTTACTGAAAAGTAGTAAAAGGACTTGGAGCAGGCAAAGGAGTGGCTAGGGAGCCAATCTTGCCTTGCTCTAGAACAGGAGTTCTTAACATGAAGTCCACAGTCCCCCATAGGTCCATGAACTTTGACGGGAAAAATTGCATCTTTATTTTCACTAAAATTGAGAATTTCCTTCAGTGATAAAGGTAGGCAGCAAGCTTTATTTGGAGAAGGGTTACAGAGGCTTCCCTAGACTTCTGAGGGCATCCATCTCTCACACACTCACTCACACTCACCCACACACACACACACACCCCATTAAGAACCCCTGGAAGGGGATGATTTGGGAGGGGAGGACATGGAAAGGGCCATAGCCATAGGAGCAGAGGTGTATGGGATGAAAATTCCCTGCCTTCCACGAATGGCCCACCACTCAAGAAATCAGAAAGAATGCTACATCTTTCGTAGCAGCATGATCCAAATGCGCTGTGAAAAGACTAGCAGAGTTTAGGACAGGTTCAAATTTTAGTTCTGCTACTGTGTGACCTTGGGCAAATGACTTCCTCTCTCTGGGCCTGTTTCCTCTTCTGTAGAATGAGGGGGTTGGAACTGATGATCTTCAAGGTCCCTTCCAGCTCTGAACCTCTGTATCTTTAAAAAGACTGGACCGCCTTGGGCATATCATTGCGCACATGTATGTGACAGGCTCAGCCATGTAAGACAAGGCTGCTCTCCACACCAGCTGAAGTGGTATCAGAGCCATGCAACCCACTGGTTATCTAAAGATGCAGCTAGGGTGGATGCCAGCAAGCAAGAAAGCAGAGCCCACTGGGGTCCCCATAGGGGCCCCAGCCACTAGCTTTGCCCAGGCTGGACGATGGACTCGGAGCACCCGCTTATATATAGAGGCCTAACAAAGCTGCCTTAACTAGGACAGCTAAAGACTCCACTAATCTCTTTAGCCAGAGGTTGAACTTTACTCACAGCCTCCAGGGACAGACAGTTGATCATTACCATGGGAACAAGCCAGCTGACTACAAGGAAATCAAAGAATCCCAGATCTCCAAAGCCAAGGATCTCTAAGCCCATTTTTGCTGTGTTCAGTCGGGTCCAGCTCTTTATGACCCCTCGTGGAGTTTTCTTGGCAGAGATACTGGAGTAGCTAGCCATTTCCTTCTCCATTTCTTTCCAAGGCAAACAAGGTTAAGTGACTTGTCTAGAACCACACAGCTAGTAACTGTTTGAGGCCAGATTTGAACTCGGAAAGAGGAGTCTTCCTGACTCCAGGCCTGGCGCTTTATCCACTGCACCACCTAGCTGTCCCCCAAGCCCATCTGGTCCAACCCATAGCAGAACAAGACTCCTCTCCTGCATGTACCAGACAAGAGGTCCTCCAGGCATGATTTGCGGCCCTCCAGTGAGGTAGCCTCTCAAGGCAGCCCATGTGTCTTTTATAAAGCACTCACTAGTAGAAAGGTTTTCCTGACAGAAAGACGAAACTTGTGTCTTTTCAGCTTCCATTTCTTGTTCCTGTTTCTGGAACCAAGCAGAACAGGCCTAATTCCTCTTCCGTTAGTCAACCAAAGCCTTTATGACACAATTGTCATGTGCTACGTGCAGGGCATAGAAAGAAAGGCAAAAAGCAGGCCCCTGCCCTCAGGGAACTCACCCTCTCCTGGCCAAGAGAACACAAAAAACAATCAGACTTGGAAATCCCAACCAGCCGCCAAGATCTAGAGCAATTTACTCACCCTCCTCGGCCTCAGTTTCCTTATTTGCAGTATGAAGGTTTGAACTAAAGGGCCTCACAGATTCTTTACAGCTTTAAATCCCATTAAGCACCCTAGAGCTGAAAGAGACCGTCCAGGCCTCTAAGCCACCCTGTGACCAGTCACGCGGCCCACACAAGCTCCTGCTCTGCCTCAAGAAAATGTAGAAATAACTGGTTAGACTGTGAGACCCTAGAGGGCAGGGGCTGCCCATTCCTAGCACTTAGCATGGAGCCTGGCACACAGTATGAACTTGTACTGACTAATCAGGAATGTGGCATTCACAGTAAATGAGGCATTCAAAGTCCAAGTTCTAGGAGGTTGGCTGGACTGCACGTTTCTTGTCTTAGGATTTTACAGTCGGACAGAACCTTAGAGATCATCTCATCTCATTCCTTACAGATGAGGACAATGGACCCAAAAAGGTTCATACAGATTATGGGATTTTCCCAAAGTTCCCCACTGAGTTAAGGTCAGAGCTAGGATTCAAACCCAGGCCCACTGATTCCTAACCAGGACACCAATGACTCCTTCAATTTGCTCTCAATGCCCAGTAAAACCAAAGAGAAGCCATAGCAGCTTCACGTTATACTCCATAGCTAAAGGTGGTGCCACCCACTCAAAATGACATGGGATTAGAATCTTCTCCTAACAGCAATGATGGACTAGCATTGAGCCAGCTACAATTTTTTTTTATCTAGTTTCCTTGGTGAATAAAGGTCCAAGTGTGCAAAATGCCATGCTAAGGGCCTTGGGACCACAAACATACAAAACCCACGACCTGTATCCACAGCAAAGCTTCCCAGTGCCCAGATGAAGGCCCCTTTGAGAGCAGTGACCAATGCGGACAAGGAGGATGACTACTCTGTTCAGAGGCATGGCTGAGAATTCCAGTAACCGGGGCAAAGTCAGACAGTGAGAGAAGGGAAGAGTGACGGAGACCCAGGGGTAGCTGGATGGGGGCACGTGCTGCCATCCCCACTGAGCCCAGGTGTTCCCCATTCCCTGGGTACCCAGGCTAGGTCAAAGCAAGGGCAGCCCATCTGGGTCAGACCCAATAGCACCGCACCAAAGGTCTGGGTTTGAATAGAGGAGTATGCGACTATCAGGATGCTCAAGGAGTAACAGCCCCCTGGACAGCTGAGCACGAGGGAGGGTCACATGGTCTTCCCCTCCCCCCCACCAAGGTGCTTACACAGCAGGGAGGGACTTTCTGCCTACACCTTGGTCCACAGTGCCGAGTCCTCAGGAAGGCGTGCTCCCGACCTTATCAGCATTCTATGGGGAGGAGACATGCTCCTCGGAGTTATCAGTCCCCTGGGGTAAAGCCCTCGTCACCCATAATGGTTATGGTTCTGATTCTGCTGGGCCAATCCACCAACAAAGTACTTATTGAAGAGTACTTCAACTGACTTTGGAGTCAGAGGACTTGAATTCAAATCCTCCCTCTGGTGCTTTACTACCTTCACCTCCCGGGCCTCAGTTTCCTCATCTTTAAAATGAAGCTAAATCAGATCAGCTCCGAGACCCCTTCAAACTCTAAAGCTATGATCATATGACTTCTGATGGACAAAATACCAAACAGCTCTCTGTACGTTCAAGTAAATTACAGCTCAGTTGTGGAGAGAAGATGATGTCTTAGAATTTTAAAGTTGAAATTGAAGAGGCAGCATGCGCTAGCATGGGAAAAGATACCGAATCCAGACCTGGGTTCTAATCCTGGTTGTGCTGTTGACTAGCTAAGCGATCTTGGGTAAGCCTCTGCGAGCCTCAGTCTACTCCGCTGTCAAATGAGCGCAGTAATAACCGTAAAGCTTCCTCCAGAGGGTTTGCTGTGATAGTCAACTACGATAGTCTATACAGAACCCTGAGCAAACTTTAATTGGCTCTAAAAATATGAGCGTTATTCTGTGAGCTTAGAGTTTAACCTGGGCCGAGGGGGAGGGGGGCAGGGTAGAAGAACACAGGATGAATTCTTACCCTTAGGCAGGAAAACAAAACACAAACACGTCCATGTAAGATAGCATTTACCTCTTCCCACTGCTAATTATGGGGGATAATTAATAATAATTGAAGAAACAATTTGAGCTATATGATTTATTAGCAAAACAGGCATAATAAGCGGGTCTTGGGACTGACGGGGGAGGCCAGACCCATTTATTATTGCTAATAACCTGTAAAGCTCCGTTTGTTTCCTCAGTTATTTTTAATTCACCGCAAAATTAGGTAGCAAATGAAGAGCAGGGACAACAGGAAACACAAGAACTCAGCAGAGTTCTGTAGGGCAGATTCTGGGCTCATACTTGACAGGATCTCACTAAGCCGTGGAGTCCAATCCCAGGCAGAAGTGACATGCCCAAGGTCACACAGGCAGTATTTAACCCCAGGTGTTCTGCCTTCAGAGCTAGCCCTATTTCCTCTGTAACATACTGACTCCAGATTTTCCGGAAGAGGTGAGATTTGAGCTGGGCCTTGAAGGATGGGGATGATTTGGGGAAATGTCAGGGAGAGAAAGAATTCTGGGTGTGGAAGTAACAGAAAACTGGTGGGAACCAATGTCAAAAGTCAGTCCCCTTAGGATCATGGGATTTAGAAATGCCCTGGTCCAGAGGTCTTAACCTTTCTGTATGTCACAGATGGATTCCTCTGACATTTTGCTATAGATCCCTTCAGAATAATGGTTTTAAAGGCACAAAATAAAATACATGGGATAACAAAAGAAAGCAAAGATTAAGGAAAATAAGACTGTCATTTGTTTCTCCATCCAAGTCCACAGACTCCCTCAAAATCTATCCACCCCCCCCAGCCTATGGACCCCAAGTTAAGAACCCCTAAACTAGATCAACACTCTCCTTTTACAGAGGAGGATACTGGGGATCAGAAAACAAGCAGCAGCTTGCCCAAGGCCACACAAGGACTAATCTGAGAATAACTGGAGCTCTGGCCTTCCAATACCATAGCTAGATTCCTCCTGTTGTACCATGCTGCTTGTCTGAATAGTTCTCCCATGAGCTTCAGCTCCTCCGCCCCACCCCCACCACATTACCGAGAATAAAAATAAAATTAATCCCCTTCTTTCATCCAAGCATTTTATCTTCTGGCCTTATCCTGCTGGCTTCTGTAATCCCTCTTCAATCCCTGTCACTCTCCTCTGCTGCCCAGCCTCCCTCCTGCTCACATAGGAGTAAGTTCACCACGGACAGCCGCTGGCTGAGCAGACAGAAGGCCAAAATAGCCCCGCATTCCAACGTCCACAGCTCAGTGCTCAGCAACGATTCGCCCAGTAGGGAAGGGCCTAGTTCTACCTGGAATCTGAGACAAGGGGCAAAGTTGGTGGTTGTTGTTAGATTTCCAAAAGGAGGGGCCTAATCTACCCCAGTCCTGGAGGTGAGGACATTGCCATGAGTAAGTAGAAGCCTCTCCAGTCCTTCCCTTCCTAGACCTTCAGAGGAATATGATGGAAGATCCAGAAGGCAAGGATGGTTTTCTGTTGTTTCTTTCCTTCTATGTATCCTCATGACCTAGCACACAGCAGGCTCTTAATCAATGCTTACAGGACAGGATGGGACACCATAGCAATGGCACAAGACACCAGTTGGGGCATTGCTTGAGGAACTAAAAACTCTAGACCCTCTCAAAGGAAGTCCAACTGACTCTAAAGCGATATGCTATCTCCGAATCAGTTTTATCCTTCAGGGCTCAGCTCAGAGGCCACCTTCTTCATGAGACCTTTCCCGATCCCCCAGCAATTACTAGCTACTTCCCACAATCACTCTGTATCACTCCTGTATAGAACTACCTAGGTACAGGAAGCCTCCTCAACAAGAACGAAAATCAGCTGCTTGAGGACAGGGGCTGTTTCCACTCACCTCTGGATCTTTAGCACCTAGCTCAGCACCTGTCATACAGGTGCCTAGTAAGTGTTTGGGGACACCCAAAGCAATCAAAGGGGCCCACGACACCAAAATGGTGAAGAGTGCCTGGCTTTCCCTGGTGTTCTCCAAATACCCAGTAACTAGTTGGCCCCAATTAGTTACTGATCTGAGGGAATTAAAAAAAAAAAACTTTTCTACCAAAGGTCACTTTACTTCTTAAAAATATGTGAAGTTGGGGCAGCTAGGTGGCACAGTGGCTAGAGTACTGGCCCTGGAGTCAGGAGGACCCAAGTTCAAAAGTGGCCTGACACATGACACTCACTAGCTGTGTGACTCTGGGCAAGTCACTTAACCCCAATTGCCTCACCAAAAAAAAAATTTTCATATATATATATATATATATATATATATATATATATATATATATATATATATATATATGTATGTATATGTATGTATGTATGTATGTATGTATATGAAGTTGCACTTTTTTTTTTAAAGGTTCATACCTGTGATCTCATCCAGGTAGGGAGCTCCCAGTAGGGAAACTGCCCATCAATTCAGACTGGCAACTTCTCTAATTTATAAAGCAGCGCCTAGAACACCAAAAGGTTAAGGGAGTTGCCAAGTTCATACAGCAGGTCTATCAGAGGCAGAGCTTGAATTTGGATCTTTACAAGGTCACTAAGGTGACCCTCACTGGCCACAATGTGGGGACTCCCAAACTTGCATATAATAGATGTTTAATAATGTCTAATTGGATTGGATTAGATCAGATCAACTTTAAAAAGTGGCTCCCTCCATCTCCCAGCATCTAGATTCCCTTTCTCCTTCCTGATCCCCTGTCCCCCCTGTTCCTTCCTTTCCCAGCCCAAATCTTAGCTAAGCGCTTAGTTAGGGGAGTGGACCAATCCACAGGATACTCTGAGGTTAAGAAACGTTGGCCTGGCTTCTGAAAGGAAGAGAGCCTAGAAAGGAGCACTGGATGGAGAACCAAAGGCCTGAGTTCAAATTCTGACTCAGTACTTACCAGCTGTATAACCTTGGACAAGTCACTTACCCTCAATTTCCTCGTCTAGAGAACTAGCAGGTTGGATTAGATGCCCTCTAAGACCTCTTCCAAAACTAAACTTATGATCCTAGATGGTGCAGTAAATAGAGCACTGGACCAGGAGTCAGGAAGACCCGAGTTCGAATCCAGCCCCAGAAACTTACTAGTTGTGTGACCCTGGGCAAGTCACTTCACTCATTTTATAGACATGGAAACTGAGACAAACAAGGGTCAGTGACTTGCCAGTGTCTGAGACCAGAGTTGAACTCCTGATGATGAGCCCTCCTGGGTTCAGACCTGGCACTCTATCTATTGCCACACCTAGCTGCCCCCTAGCCTTGGTGTACTCTCATACCTGGCCTCCTCACCCCTGTCTCATAGAATCCCACGCTTCAGTCAAGACTGGGCTCCCCACCACCCTCTCCAAGCCTATCCTGATCCTGCCTGCTGCTAATGCTCTCCCCCTCCCTAATTTTATTCGATGTATTTTGTATTCATTTTATATGGAACCTAGATTGAAGCAGTATGATGTCACGGATAGAACGCCAGTCTTGGCACCAGGAAGACCGGGATTCAGGCCCTGGATTTCACTTATATGCTGCCTATGTGATCCTGGACAAGTCACTTACCCCCTCAGTGCCTCAGCAACTCCCTAAGACTATAAGTGGTAACCTGGTTTGGTAGAGAAGCTTCCTCCTCTGGAAGTTCACTATATTGGTGAAATCATAGGTCCACTACCTATCCCCAATTTTTAAAACATACTTATATGGGTAGATATTCTTGACCCCAGTTAAATGTAAGCTCCTTGAGGGCAGGGACTGCTTCATTCTGCCTTTGTCTCTCCATCACACCTAGCACCCAGCATGGCACAGAGGCACTTAATGATGGCTCATAGCATTATTAATTATCAGTTTCTTGCTGGCAACAATTGGATGGATGGGATCTTTCTTGCTTCTTCTCCCAGGAGGTGTTAAAACAACTGAATAGACCCCTCAGACGCCTTAGAATGTGTCTAGTCCTAACTAAGGGAAGTAACAGACATACTATGCCTACTTCACTATCCGATAATTTGCTAAAGACTAGTATGGGCCCCTGGGAACAGGTGGAGTCTACTGAACCCCACAAAGTCCCACAACAAAGCCTTGCCCCTTTCTTTGCCCTCCTATGCTCCTCCAGACTTGAGGAAGTCTGGCACTTTGATTTCATTTGCATCTCTACAATAAACTCAGTTCAAAGGGCAATGAAGGACTAGGCCAAGGCTTGGAAGGAGAAAGAAAATAAATCTTGGATAATAGAAACTTAAGTGATGAGGGGGGAAAATCAATAATGAGAGGAGATGGTGAGGAGCAGAGCCCAGGCAGCCAGCCAGACCTGCCCTTTTTTTTTCCAAGTTGGAGGAGGCGTGAGCCGCTGCATGGGAGAGGCTGGAGGCAAAGAAGAGTGCCTGGGGGAGAAAGGAGGCAAGAGAACCCAAAGGAGAAAACAGACAGGAGTGACCTGAATGACCTCTTTGTTCTGTCACCCCAGGAAGACCTAGCCCCACCGCCCTCCACACTCTGCCAGCCAGAACTAGCTTAGGTGACCGTGCACGGAATAGAGCACAAAACACACACACACACACACACTCACACGCACTCACACGCCTGTCGGGGTTAATGCTGAGTGCACAGAGACCCAGCAGTGGGGGGGTTGAGATGGAAGCTAGAACCATTCACCCATTCGGAGGAGCTGGACAGACGGAAGGGGGTGCGGGGCAGGAGCGGTCAGGGAAGCAAGCAGCCTCCCTGGAATGAATCAGCCGGCACATGACGCGGGTGGGGAGGGGAGTTCGAAGCACCAGGGGAGGGGGGATCGGAAGAATGGAGGAAGGGAAGGCCAACCCTCCCACCCCTCTAGCACGTACACAGCCTCCTGGGCGGCAGTGCCCGGGCCTCCCCCCAACCCCCAAGAAAGGGGGCTGCCCTCCACCTCCCCCGGAGCGACCCCGTGGGGAAGCTGCACTCACAGCCTTCAGCTGCTCTAGCCGGTCCTTCATCTTGGACAGAGGAGCCTCCGGGGGGGCCCCCTCCCCGGCGCCGGCAGGCAGTAGAGCGCGGCCCAGGTGAGCACCGCCCAGGTGAGCTCAGCCAGACGAGCACAGCCCAGGTGAGCGGCAGGAAGTAGCCGCCCGAGGTTGGCCGCAGGTGAAGGACGAGGAGCGGGGTGGCGGCCGCGCTCGGAGGAGCGTCCAAGTCCCGTCGGGGACTGACGGCCCGCTCCCCACGTCTCCGGCTCCAGCCCGAGAGTGCGCTCTAAATCCGCCCCCGAGCCTGATCCCCGGGCGGGCGGGCGGCGCAGAGCGGCGGCCGGACTAATCCTCCGGTACACTCTAGGAAGGGGGCGGCCGGCCGGGCCCCGCCTCTCCTACCTGAGCACCGCCCACTGCGCGGCGGCCTTAAAGGGCCAGCCGCAGCCCGCATTCCCTGAGCCCCCTGCGCTCTTCTGCCCTCCCCCGTCTCCCACCTGCTCCCCTTCCCTTTCTCCTTTTCCTCCTCCTTCTCTCCCGCCTCTTCTTCCCTCATTCCCATCGCCTCAACATCTTCCTCCTCCCCGGCCTCTTCTCTCCTAGATTCCTCCCCAGCCCTCCTCCTTCTTCTCACCCCTCCTCGACTCTCACCCCCTCCCCTGCCTCCTTTTCCTCCTCTCCTCCTACTACCACCGCCTTTAGGAAGGATAACCCTGCCTCTGGCCTCCTACCAAACAGAGAAAGAAGAAACCCCCAGGAGCTAGAACGAGAAGGTCTCCTGGGAGAGCAAGAAGAAATCTGAAAGGTCATCAGAGGGTGGGAGAAGGCAGAGATCATAAATGTAGACCAGAAAAATCTTTGAGGCCTTTTTTTTACATCTGGGGACATTGAGGCCCATTGAGATGAGGTGACTTGCCGCGCCAGAATTCAAACTTGGGTCCTCCATGATGTCGACTCTAACCCTAACCCTAATTCTGTTGCTGTCATTCAATGGGACAAGCGTTTAAGCTCCTGCTAGGTATCAAGGCATTGGGCTGGTACAAAGACAAAAAAAAAAAAAACCGGTCCCTGCCCTCAAGAAGCTTATGTGGTGGGGAGGGGGGAGGAGAACACGCACACATATAAGTAAATGCCAAGTATACGCAAAGTAATTTGGAGGCGGGGAGGGTCTGTCAGAGGTGGGGCCCTGCGGCCTCGAGGCCACATGTGGCCCTCTAGGTCCTCTAGTACGAAAGCCACGAGGGCTGCGGATTCCCTACCCCGGCCTCAGGAATGAAATGCTTCTTGAGCTGAGCTTTGAAGCAAACATGGATTTTGAGAGGCAAAGACAACAAGAAAAAATGGAGGGAGGGGACCATTCCAGGAATGGGGGCAGCCTATCAGAAATGATGTAGTCTGTCCAGTTTGGCTTGACTATAGAGTAGGTGAAAGGAAGTAATGCATAAAAAGACTAGAAAGTTCTGCTGGAGTTAGATGGGCTGGACATGCCAGGGTTGTGGAGAACAAACTGAAAAGGAGGTTAGAGAATTGAAGAAAAGGTAGAAAGAGTCCCAGGGGAAGAAAGAACAACTTTAGAGTTTAGGAAAAAGCAGAACCCCACGGGGTTCAGGTAAATCAGAAAAGGATGGTTGAGGACTGGTGGAGAGAGGAGAGTGATCTCCAGGAAGTGGAGGACCTAACAGAACTGGAGAATGGCAAATATGTCAAACTCACTGGCTAAACCGGCCCAACCTTCTCTTCCTGATAGAAGGTCCACATCAGTGGGCACTTGTTGGAATGAGTGGATGAGTCATAGAATCGGGATGCTTTGAAGTGTAAAGAAACTTAAAGATCCCCTCTGCTCAACTGACTCTCTTCTTTTACACTTGCCCAAAGCCAAGGTCCATGGAAATAAAAATGGCCTGCTAAGGATCACACTAGCATTCTCAAGGGACTCCTGGCTCCCAGTCCCAAACTCTTTCTGCTCTGCTATCAGCCCTCAAAGTACAGGATTAAAAGGCCTTTGTAAACTCTCTACATTCATTAAAGTGCTAGCTATTGTTATAATGATTCTCTGCTTCCTTCTCCCCAAAGCTTTTTCTCCTATCTGGATACTGTCTTGTCCTAATTCTGGCCTTGTTACCAAATTCCCTACAGCAGAAAGATTGGAAAGGTCTCTGAGGAACAGACCTCTCTACTTCCCTCTGGCTGCTATGAATTATAGCAAAAAAAAAAAGAACACTGGGTTCTTCGGCCTGAACAGACCTGTGTTCCAGTTTTGTCTCAGCTGCATCATTTGATCTCAGACAAATCACTTCTCTGGACCTCAGTTTACTCATCTGTAAAATGAATAAGTTAGATTAGATGATCTCTAAGGACTCTTTGAACTTGGAATCTTTGGTCCTCATGATCTGCGATGCATTTTTAGACTTTATTCCTCTTCACCCTGGAAGTTTCACTTCATCCCTAGATTCTCACTTGGGAAACACACTGTGCCCTCTGGCTTCTCCCTCTGACTGGCTGGTTCCTCCCCAAACCCCCATTTTAAGGAGAATGCTCAGGCCTGCCATGTCTTCATTCCTTGCCACACCATGCTCCTTATTCTCCAGAATTTTCTATCATGCCAGCCCCATCCCCTAATGTTTCAGCTTCCCTTCGTGTGTTATTTTCCCCCTTTAAAATATTAAGTCCTCGAGGGCAGACGCTGTCTTTCTATCTGTATTTGGATACCCAGTCCTTAGCACTGTGTGTGCCACATAGTAAACAATAAAATGCTTGCTTGACTTGCTTTATTCCATTCTCTGAGGCTGCTTTGCTCACCTGAGGCCTGTGGCCAACCGAATAGCTTGACTCATTAAAGGGGAAGTACTTTCATGCACATTCTACCAGATACAGCCTGTTTGTTAATCTATCTGACAATTTATGAAATAGGTAGCATAGTGGAGTAATCATCATAACTGACACTGAGATAATACTTTTAGTTTTTCAAAGAACTTCAAGTAATTTGTGGCATGGTAGAAAAAGAGCTGAACTCAGAGTCTGGAGGACCTGGGTTTGAATCTTTCCTCGGACACTTCCTGGCTGTGTGACCTTGAGCCAGTCACAATCTCCCTGAGCCTATTTTCTCACCTATCAAATGGGGCTGCTCCTAGCACAAATCAAAGGAGATAATGTATGCAAAGTACTTAGTAAATCTTAAAATGTTATGGATGTAAATGATACAATTTATTATCTCATTGGAGATGGTAGAAAACTGGGGGGGGGCGGGGGGGGGAAGCCTAAGGCTCAGAGTCAAGTGATCAGAGATCCTGGCTCAGTACTACAAGTCATGTGATTTTAGGCAAACAAGTCCTGGTCCAGTTGTTGACGCCAAGGACAGAGAGCTGGGCCTGGAGTCAGGAAGACATGAATTCAAATCAGCCTCACTAGCTGTGTAACCCTGGGCAAGTCGCTTAACCTCTGCCTTGATTTCCTCAACTGTAAAATGGGAATAATAATAGCACCTATCTTGAAGGGTTGTTGGGAAGACCAAATGAGGAAATATGTGTAAAATATTGTGCTTAGCACATGTAACAGCTTCTTCCCTCTCTTTTCTGGGCCCCAGTTTCCTACCTCTTTAAAATGGTAGGTTCAGGCTAGATTAAGGATAAATTCCCTCCAGGGGCCATTTTTTTGATTGGCATCAGGGAGGTGATGCCATGACATGCAGGTGAATTGGATTTAAGTGAGTGAGGGCTGTGCAAAGTCACCAGCCTCACTTTCACCTCCGGAGCCATCTGGGTCCAGGGGCCAGATGTCGATCAGTATAACTGGAGAGGGCCCTGGATGAAGGGGGAGACCTTGGCCTTTTTAACCTAAGGTCTTTAACAGGTCTCAGTTTGACTATGATTCAGGCTTTCCAACTGACCATCTGATACAGGGAAAAGAACATTGGCTTTAAATCAAAGGGTTTGAATTCAAATCTTACCTCTAATATGTGGTACCTATGTGACCTTGGGCAGGTCATTTAACTGCCCTGGGCTTCAGTTAACCTAATTGTAAAATAAGGGATGGAGGGAGTTAGACCAGTGGCCTCAGAAGTCCCTTCCAGCGCCAAATGTTCTAGAGTCTCCCGCAATTACGAGAGCCCACCTGGGCCTTTCCTGGGGTAGGCAGGAAGGCACTGGTGGGGAAGGGTTACCCATAACTGGTTCACTATGATACACTTTAGAGCAAGGCAGTACACAGACAAATCGCAAACCTAACACAGGATATTGCAAATTGTATAGGTTGTTGTTGAATTTAATAGAATATATGTGTATATCCCCAAGGAAATACCTGAATACAAAAGACCACAAGGCAGCTGAGTTATGAGGCCATTACAATCAAACTATACCTACTGCAACCTACAGAGATGATTAAAACCTAGTTTAACCGAAAGCATTGAGAAGGCGAGATCTGAACACACAAAAAGATGATCAACTCTCCGAGAGACTATGAACACCAAAGGAGCCCTTGGCGGGTGCCATAGCTCAGGGCCAAGGAAGGAGAGTCATCTTACTTTGGGCTGGAGGTGTTGGGACCAGTTTTCATGGAGGCAGTAGGATGGAGGCGGGGTCTTTCAGAATGGATAGAATGTGCATTAGCTGGAGGAGTGGTCCAGACCTGGGGAATTGGGCGAGGTAGTGGGACTACTTGTCTATGTAAGGGTGGGATAAAGGGGGTTCTGTCTGAGGTTCCTCTCAACTTTGAGATGTTAGGACTCTGTAATTTGAATGTCATAGAATATCACTGTCCCACAGGAAAATATGAATAATTGAAAAAAAAATGAGGGACAACCCAGATGAAGGGACACAGAGTAGACAAATCATACTCACAAGAATAATGTGTATAATCTCCAAACTCTAGAAATGACAGCTACTTCAAAACTCAGGTCAGCAACTCTGAACATAATTGTTGTTGTTCAGTTGTTTTTACATCCATTTCTAGCTCTTCGTGACCCCATTTGGGGTTTTCTTGGTGGAGATACTTGAGTGGTGTGCCATTTCCTTCTCTAGCTCATTTTACAGATGAGGAAACTGAGACATACAAGGTTAAGTGACTTTCCCAGCTAGTAGAGTCTGAGGCCAGTTTTGAACTCAGGAAGATGAGTCTTCCTGACTCCAGGTCCAGCATGCTATCAGCTGTGCCATCTAGCACCCATACTCCAGCTCTATAAATCATAACCACTTCAAAACTGAGATCAAGAACTAAGGAAAATATTGAAATTAATTTATCACACACACACACACACACCCTCTATTTTAACAAACAGAAATTTGTAGTCTACAAAAGTTTAAAGTTAATTTTTGTTCATTGAAAAACAAATTTAAATAAATTTTAAAATAAATAAATTGTGAAGATGCTGGGATGATCCATCCTGATCATTCTTCTATGCTGTTTTTCTAAACTGTTTTATTAAAGGGAATTTACTCATGAGGTGGGGTTTTGGAGGATGGATCAAAATGATAATAGCCGGTATTTATATAACACTGTAAAGTGTACAAAGTGCCTCCCAACTTCCAAAAAAAAATGAATCAATTTAAATTAAATCATCAATTAAAATTTTATCAATTTTTTAAATGTTAAAAGAGAAAGAGACATCAAGCAGTTTTCTGAAATGACCTGACCAGTGTCAGACTTGACCAGAGCTCATTTCCAGGCTACCCTCTGGTTCCCCTTCATCTACATATTCTCCTGGGCCTGAAGGGAGAGTTAGCTCCCCCTGGTGGCCACAGACGGGGTAGGTTGGAATCCCTGTTTTCTGGATCTAGCCATCTGTCCTGGCCCAGGGTTAGGAGATGTGAGCCAGAGGTGAGGACTTTTGAGAAAAGTGGGTTTCCTTGATGGGGTCATACCATGATGGCATCATACCAAAGGCAAGGGGGAAGATGGAGGGATTAACCATAGCAATTTCTCAGAGCACTGAAAAAATTATTGAAAGTCTTACCATTCTTATGCTGTCCTTATGATAAAAAGTCAGAAACCAAATCAGAGAACTAGACATTTAATGACTTGCTCAAAGCCATACAGCTACTGTCTGAATCCATGGCTCCTGACTCCTAGAATGGTGTACCAAATGTTCTGCCCAATGTCCCTTTCTAATTCCCTACTAGTATTTCTACTCCTGTGGGAGGGACCTGGAGCCCCAGCTCCATTTTGTCTCTTCATTGAGGGTCCATGGGCCCAGGACCCCAATGTCCTCAGCTGCATGGCAGACATGGCTGCTTCCACTGTTTTGATGAACAGGTCACCAATGGCAATCCTTCCAATAAAACAGAGGAACCACAGAGCCTTACCCATACTGCTCTGACACTGCCCCTTATTTACCACTAGACACAGCCATCTGCCCTGTCATTGCCCCTAAAGGACTTCCAGGCCTTTCAATCTGACCTGTTCATATAGTTTTAGGGGATTGATAGGATGGAGTAGAAGGGACCTATTTCTTCATTGTTTACTGGGTAGATTTGAATAGAGAAGTGTGGATGACACCACTCTTAGAATTCAACTGTGAAAACATTAATCAATCCATCTATTAGTAAACATATATTAAGCATCTTACTGTGTGCCAGGTGCAGAGACGACAAAGAAAGGCAACAAAACAAAACAATAGTCCCTGCCCTCCAGGAGTTTCCATACTAATGGAGGAGACTATATTATGCAAATAACTAGGTAGGGACAAAGTGTATGCTGAGGGGAAGAACCAGGAACCTGGAAGGCATCCTTCATTTAAGTTGAGTCTTAAAGAAAGGTAGGGATGTCCAAGGTGGAGATGAGGAGGAACACTCCAGGAATGCTCCAAGAAGAACGGGGTGCAACAGCATAGAGATGGGATTTGGAGTGTTATGTGTGAATAACAGAAGGTGGTCCATAATCACTGAACCTTAGAGTGTATAATGGAGAGTATGGTATAGGAAGATTGGAAAGGTAAGAAAGAGCCAGGGTATGAGGAGCTTCAAGCACTAGAGGTCTTTATATTTGATCTTGGAGATCAGAGGGAGTTACTGAAGTTTCCTGAGCAGGTTTGGTGTGACATGGTCTGACCATGCTTTAAGGAAATCATTTTGGCAGCTTTGTGAAAAGTGAATTGGAAGGAGAGATTGGAGGCAGAAAGATCAATTGGGATAGGGTTCCAGCAGTGCAAGGAGACAAGTGATGAGGACCTGATCTAAGTTGCTGGCTATGTGAAGGGAAGAAAACATACAGTAGAAATATTATTAAGGTAGAAATTATGTGACTGGGCATCTGATTGGATATGTGGACTGAGTGACAGTATGGAGTCAAGGAAGACTGTGTGTTCATGGGTGTAAGAATTGCTCACCATCTATAGTTTAACAGAGAAATCTAAGAGTCTTAGAGTGGCCTGAGTCTCAGAGAGTTTAAGTAACTTGCCCAGGGTTACACATCTCAGAAGCATCCAAAGTGGACTTTGAACTAGCTGTGTAACCCTGGGCAAGTCACTTAACCCCAATTGCCTCACCAAAAAAAAAAAATCACCTATTGCAGAAGCTGAAGCCTCAGGGGTGGAGAGTACTTCCAATTGGAAAAGTAATCTGGAGTGTATTCCTCATCTAAATTTAGTAAGTAAAAATAGTTTCTAAGGTCCCTTCCAGATCTGAATATCTATGATCCTATGAAACATGGTATTAGGTGGAGAAGAAATAATGGAGACAAGATGACAGACTCAAGCCTGCCCAAACATAAGAATCTCTATGACATTTAATGGTATCCAATAATGTTGTTGTTAGGATTTTCCCACCAAATATTCTAGGAACAACTGACTCCATTTCTGGAGTTATATCTATCTAATCCCTTTGTCCTTTGCGTCACTGGGTAAGTAAAAGAAGGGGTGAGGGAAGGAAGACCTCTTCCCAGTGGCTCAAGATACCAAAGCACATGGATAAACTGAGAGTCAAGAGCTGAGTCCCAACTTTTCCCAGATAAATGACTCTTTTGTTTTCCTTCATTTGTACCAAGGGTTCGTACAACCTCCCACTTGTCAGGGAAGATAGAGAGGAGATTCTTGTCATAACATGAGTTGAATTGAGCATCTGAGATTTAATGATACCAGTAAGGATTCTTAGCAATGAGATGAAATGGGGAGGGGGAGAATCCTCTCACATACACAGAAGGTATTTGTTTTGGAGTTTCTTTGTTAAAAATCATTTTAAAGAAGTCATAGCAAAATTTGGGGGAACTGATGTGAAGCTGCTGAGATGAGAAACCTTAGAGATCATCTCATCCAAGCTCTTCTTGAGTGAGGAGACTAAGGTCCTGAAATTGGACCAACGAAAAACAAGCTAGTGGGATCTTATTCTGCATAGACATTTAAAAAAATGGCATCATATACATAGAGGAAAAAACAATGCCCATTATGTGACTGACAAGCTTTCCCCCTTCCCACACTTGTCACTGTTTTTCAAAATGTGTGAATTTCCATGCTATATTTTCATGACACACCAACACAAGAATTGTTACCGGTTTTTTTTTCTCCCAATGGAAATTAGCTGTTCAGATTATCATATATTTAAAATCCTTTCTTTTATAAACTAGAAGGTACTTTGGAGATGACATAGTCCAAATCTCTCATTTTACAGGAACTAAGGCCCAGGAGGAAAAAAGAGTGACTTTCCAAAGTTCCCACAACAATAGCACAGTCAGGATTTAATACTAAGTACCCTAATTCTAAATCTGATGCACCCTCTGCTATACCCCACTGCCTCTCGACATATTTAGCCTTTCAGAGTGGTATTATGCAATGAATCTCATGTATAAATCCTTCCTACCACAGTTTTAGTGGGAGGTGCTTGGGTTAATTGACATTTTGCAAATATGACTCAAACTCTCATCCAGGTCATTTTCTACCAAATAGAATAGTCATGAACCATACAGCAAATAGCAAAGCATTTAATTGAGATAGAATACCAAATAAGCAACAAGGGAATTCCAAGTAGTAGAATCATTCCCCACACCTTCTATCCACAAAGTAAGGTACAATCTTCCAGATAGCCGTGCAGTTAAGAGACAGAATATTCCTGCAAATAAGGGGGTATATTCCCACACATACCTAGGGTTATTCTAGAATACTTCCCACACCACCAGTCAGATGTACATCCCTCTTTCTCCCCTCAGCCTACAAAGCTTCTGTTCCCTAGTTCTCCACTTGGCTACCGTGGAAAGCTGTTGTAGTTCTCATCTGCTACCACTTCCTTGACCTCAAAGGGAGGACTTTTTCGATCCTGACAAGTAACAATGAGCTAATCAACACATTTTCATATCCGTTGTCCATTAAACACAGGGATAGTGCACAAAGGCGCCCCTCAGGCAGCCATCAAGCCCTTCCCCCCTTCTTTATTTTCCTCCCCCCATTTCTTCAGTGAAGCCCTCCTTGCTAGCTGCCTTAGAATGAATGAATTCCTATCAACTCCTGTTGTCACACCCCCTGGCAGCTATTCTAAGATGATGCATATAGCCTGGAATCTTTGAGAAGGCCCAAGAAGGCACTTAGGTACGCCAGAAAAGAGCAATAGAACTGGCAGCTTTTGCCTTGAACTCCTACCTGCCTCTAACAGCTCCCCACTCCTTACATTATCAAATGAACAGACATTTATGAAGAGGCATGTACTCTGTGCCCAGCCCTGATCTGGATGCCACAGGGGTACAAAGATAAGTAAGACGTCCTGTCTCTTCACAGAGCTCACAGTCATGCCAGAAAAACAAAACACACATGTGCAAATCTATAGAAGAACAATACAAAATAGCAAAGAATCGAAACATGTTGAAATAGAAAGGAGCAATGAGAATTCAGACAAAGGAGAGAGCCAGGGGAGGGCTCATGAAGAAGATTTGAGTACGGCTGAGTCTTGAAGTTGAAGAGGAAATTCAAAGGAGAAAGGGGGGAAATAAGGGATTCACAGATCCTCAGAGTTGGAAGAAAGCTCAAAGTCCATCTAGTCCAACACATACCGAAAAAGAGTTCCTTCTTTAACATGGACATATTTTACCAGTGGTCATCCAGCCATTGCTTGAAGGCCTGTAAGGGGAAAAGAGACAGCACTGATAAGATTGATGATGATGATAATGATTGACTGAGAATCTGTCTTGCCTCTTTCTGACTTTCTGAATTGCCTTCAATTCCTGCCTCTTTCAGACTTTGGTTTCTTCTCTCTCCCTTATCCATCAATGCTTACTCCTTTGATCAGGAAAAAAGAAGTTTTAACAAAGGGGATTCTAAAAGCATATGTGGGACAAAGGTATGAAGCAATGGAGCCAGGTGCTAAGATTATGACTACAAAACTTCTCCCCTAAGCAGAATGGGGAAGCCACCACCTCCTGAGATCATCCATTCCATTTGGGGATAGATCTAATCATTAAGAAGTTTTGTTTCCCTAAAAACGTGCCTCAGTTTTCCTCTTCATAACTTCTACTCATTGCTCCTAATTCCTCTTCCCGAGCCCAATCAGAACAAATATAATTCCTTTTTGCTGACACAGGCTCTATAGGAAGATATTAAGTCCCTCAGCCAATCCAAACAAAATTTCTAGGGAGTGGTTCAGATCTTGTTCACACCTTGTGACTAGTAAAGATGTGTTCTCACCTAAGAGTAGGGCTCAGAGGGATTTTAACTCCATCTTTATACTTGAAAAAAAAACATCAAAACTCTCCTGGCTTTTCTCTTCTCCACATTAAAACATCCCCTGAAATAATCCACTTAACACATGACCTTGAATAACACTGACATTTTGGTTTCCCTTCTCTTGCTTGTTAATATAAGTCCTAAAATATGGTGTTTGGAGCTTGGCCACATACTACAGATGTGATCTGAGAAGGACAGAGAATAACAAAACTAGTAAACTCCCTCTTGCTGGTCACTATGCCTCTCAATGCAGCCTAAGATCACTACAAAACACTTAGAGTATTTTATGAATGTTAGCTATTATTATTATTATGCTTACTGTTATCACTAGTTGCCATATTATATTACTGAATGATGTTGAGCTTTCAACTCACTAAAACCCATAGAACTTTTTCCAATGAATTTTTTCTAGTCGTGCTTTTCCCAACTTATACTTACAGAATTAATTTTTTTTTTCAATCCAAATTTAGGGCTTTCTATTTCAACAGGTAACTTTTTTGTTTTTAGGCGATTGGGGTTAAGTGCCTTGCCCAAGGTCACACAGCTAGTGAGTGTCAAATGTTTGGTTTGAGATCACATTTGAACTCAGGTCCTCCTGACTTCAGGGCCAGTGCTCTACCCACTGCAACACCTAGCTGCCCCTAGGGCTTTCTATTTCTCCTCACTTAACTTGGCCTCATTCATTTCTGGCCTATGTTCTGGCCTGGCAAGATCTGTTTTGGTTAGCAAGCCATCAGTGCCTTATCCAAGTCATTGATAAAACTATTAAAGAGCACAGGGCCAAGCACAGAACCACTCAGCTACTCTACTAAGGACTTCCTCCAAGTTGGCATAGGGACTTGGCATAGGGTCTAGTCGTCTCCCACCTAACTACACATCTGTCCACTCCTTATCTTTCCATCTGTTCTACAAAACAGCATGAGAGTTTGTTGAATGGTTTGGTAAGGTGGAGCCAAAAATGGCATAGTTGTGGGAACTAGCATGGTAGAGCTCCCCCCACAAAAATCCTATAAAGCAATCTAGAAAATTCACCAGACAAAATGTTGAAGGAGAAACCCAGAAAAAGTCACCGAGTCATTTATCTAGCCCAGCTGAGCATAGGGAGACAAGCAAGGAGACCTTCAGCCTGGAACAGGTGGAGCGGGAGCATCCGGGCTGCAGAACACTCCAATACCCAAGGAGAGACTGAGCACCAGGGCAAGAGGAAGTACCAGACCCCTGGTAGGACACCCTCTAACCCATCCTAGGACACTGCAATGGGAAGAGGAGCTAACCAGCAACTTTGTCACCCACTACCCAATTCTAAGTCACAGGTTCAGGTCTGACTGACACCTGCTCAGGGGAGTGGTGTTCCCTGATAGAAAAGACCTGCAGCAGTGGACTGAGAAAGGAAGAAATTCAGAAGTCAGCAGCAGCTTGGTGGTGGTGTGGGTCAGACCCTAGGCCCAGCGCAGGGTCTCTAACCCAGCCAGCAGGGGAATAATCAGAGCAGGAATCTCAGATCAAAAGAGAGATTCCAGCTCTGTCACTGAACCAGCACAGCTTTCCAGCTGGTTGATAGGGGCTGAATCCAGATACTATTGCTCAGGACCATTTGATAAGCACAGACCAGGGGGTCAGTAACCGGACTTTTCCCAGAGTCAGACCATCTTTGCAGATCCCCAAGCTAGAGGTCCACTTCCTCCAGAAGCAAGGCAGAGCCCAGCCCTAAAACAAATTTCAAAGTTAGAAAGTAGGCCAGAAGAATGAGCAAAAAAAAAAAGTCACCATAAAGAACTATTATGGTGGCAGGGAAGCTCAAAACACAAACTTGGAAGAAGAGAATGACTCCAATACTAATGTTTTGCTAAAATCTAAGTAAACTCCATCTTTTGACGTTCCCTTTTAACAATTGAGGAACCTCATTAAACAGGGAAATGAGGTTTGCCTGGCATGGCCTGTTATTGATAAAGACATGATAGCTCTTTGTGATCACTTCTTCTTCTTTTTTGGCTAGACAATGGGGTTAAGTGACTTTCCCAGGGTCACACAGCCAGTAAGTATTATGCGCCTGAGGCTGGATTTGAACTCAGATGCTCCTGAATTCAGGGCCGGTGCTCTATCCATTGAGCCACCTAGCTGTCCCTGTGATCACTTCTTTTCAAGACGTTCATTAACCATCCTTTTAATAATGCTTTCTAGAATTTTGCCAGGAATTGAAGTAAAGCTCACCAGTCAATAGCGTCTACCATCTGTACTACTCTCTTCCCCGAGTACCTCTTCTATTCCCCATGTTCTTCCAAAGATCACTGACAGTGATTCTGCAGTGATATGTGCCAGTTCTTTCATGCCCTAGGATGCAGTCTGTCCGGACCCAAGGACTCAAGCTCATCAAGGACAGGCAGATGCACATTAATTATTTCACTACTGATCTTGATTCTCAACTGCCAATGAAACCCTTTCAAGCCAAAGAACGTTATCCTTGGCAGACAAAATAGAAGCAGTACAAGAATTGAGTTAAGTCGGCCTGCATTCTGACATCTGTTACATTGTTCCCCTTCGCCCTGAATAGGGGTCCAATCCTTTTTTTTCTGCCCCTTTTCTCCTGTGTGCCAACCCTCCCCCCAAAGAAAACCCTTGGCATTGCCCTTCGCTGTCCTTACCAGTTTAGCTCTCTCTGCACTTTCACACTCCTGGTGTTCTCTTTACAGACTCTGGCTTCGTCTTGTCACCTGACGGTGCTTCTGTCTTTTGTACATCTTTGTCACCCAATGTAATGCCGTACATTGAACAATTATAGTTAACATTTATGTAGTTCTGTGTTACACTTTTAACTCTTATTGAGCTTAGCCCTTTTTTGTACCTGCAGTATTGAGTATAGTACGAGGCATATGTTAAGTGCTTAAGAAATGTTTGTTGACTGAGCTGTCCATTGAAACCCTAAGATCTTTTTTCACAGAAACAAAATGTTTTCTTGCAGCAGCCCAGTGAGTTAGGGAATAGAATTTATATCATCCCCCTTTTACAGATGAGGGCACTGAGACTCAGGGAGAAGTGACTTGTCCACATTCACACAACTAGTTCATGTCAGAGTTAGGACTGGAACGTAGGTTTTCTGAGCATAGTGTGCTTGCCATCATCTTCTGTCTCCTCTACTTATCTGGTCCTGAGATGCTCGAGTGACGTTAATTGCTGAAATGGATTTAGATTCTCAAAAAAGGAAATGAATGGCATCCATTTCACGGGTCTCTCCTACAATCCCAATTCAGTCCCTTGTTACATCAATATTTGAAAGGTCCATTTCATTGGTATGAGTATTTTTTCTGCCAGTGCAAATCATAACCCTTCTATGCCTTAACATGAAAGTTCTTAACTTGGAATCCACTGACTCCCAAGGAGCCCATGAACCTGGATGGGAAAAATTATGTCTTTATTTACACTAGCCTACAAAAAAGGGTAAAGAACCTCTGTGTTAGCAAATGATCTCTGTGACTTGTTGTGACCTTCATTGTAGGTTCTTAAAAGAAGTGCGAATGTAAACCTGGTTACACTTTCACCGATCTAGACCATTGTAGAGCCAATGATTTGGTAAGCAGAACTCTCTACCCTTTGCCTTACTCCCTTGAATTATCTCTTCCTCTAGTATATGTCTTCTCATAAATCTCCTTATTGCATCCTTTTCCTCCTTGTTCCTCATTCTGTAGATCAAGGAGTTCAGGACTAGTGAAGAAAGAAGTATAGGCCACAGACACCACCAGGCCTTCTCTGGAGAGGAGCAAGAACTGGGGTGAAGGTAAATTAGAGTATAGCTACTATACTGCAGGAGGACAATAATGAGGTGAGAGGAGTAAGGGGAGATGGCATGACACTGTCCCTGTGCTGACATCAACCTTAGGATGGTAGCCATCCGGATCAACAGGAAGGAATTGGCCACAGCTGTGACACTAATGATGTGGAAGGCAGTCTCATGCTCATGAGTGTCTACACAGACCAGATGCATGACTGCAGGCAAGACACAGAAGAAGTGGTAGGTTTCAATGTTGTCACGGAATGGGAGGTGGCAGATTAGAGTGGTAGTGACAACAGAAACCCAAGCACTAAGGATCCCAATGCTACCTGCATACACAACTGTCAACTCATGATTTGATTATAATGTAATGTGTCTAGAGAGGCAAGTAACTTGTCTAGAGAAACAAGTGTTTTCCCCACGAACATACCACTTACCAAAGTCAAAAGAGCAGTGTTGGTCTAGAGTAGCCAAATTTCAGGACCTCTAACACAAAAAGGAAGAAGTATGTGGGATGTAGAGGGAACATTCACTCCAGGTGCTGAGGGCAATGAAGTTAACCACCAGGCACCCAGGTATAACAAAAGGAAGGTCATAAATATGAGGACCTGCACTGTGGGAATGGAATTGTATCCCTGCTGTTCGGTGTTCTCCCATTGGACCTGCCAAGTGGAAAAAGCCTGTGAGCAACATTACTCTCCCATATCACTGAGATAAGAGATAACCTCAGGCTCAGACTTTGGCCCCAGTGGCAACATCAGCCCTCCAAACCTTTTGTGAACATTGTGATCGACTATCCCTATCACTTTCTTTGTGTTCAATATCATTCATACACACCCCCATTTTTCATGTGAAAAAAAAAAAGATGGTCTAACAAGACTTGGAATGATTAATCCCAATTCAATTCAATAAACTTGTATTAAGTGCATACTATGTGCTAGACAGTGAGACATTCTCAGGATACAAAGAGAAAAAATAAACAATCCCTACCTTCAGAGAGGTTATATTTACAACCCAGATTCTTCATTTGTTAATTAACCTACTTGCTCCAACTTCCTCTGCTAAACAATTGCCATCTGGATACCTCCTCAACCATCTGGTCTTCTATTTTGCATTGTAACTCCCATCATTTTCTCTACATATTAGAATGTAAGATGCCTGAAGGCAGAGGCAGTATCTTAACTTTGTATCTCCCCCAACCAATCAAACATTTATTAACTGTCTATTATGTGCCATGCCCTGTGCTCTGCACACATAGTTGGCACACATAGGCATTTAATGTTCGCTGTATTTTATCATACTACTTTCTTCCACACCATCTCATCCTACCTTGGAATCTCTTCACAGAAAACCAGAATAGCAGTGTCTTACCTGGACCTAAGCAGCTATACGTGAGTCAGGTAGACTGACAAAGAAATCTAAGGATGCCAAAAAGGAATAAAAGCACTTGGGATCCCTCCCCTTAAGAAGTTTACATTCTATATGTATAGCCTATACCAGATTGTGCACTGTCTTGGGGAGGATGGTGGGGAGAAAGGGAGAGAAAAATTTTAAACTCAAAAGCACATGGAAGTGATTGTTGATAAATCAAAATAAATTAAGAAAAAATTAAGAAAAAGAAGTTTACATTCTAATGAAGATGGTGGGAGGATAATAAATCACCAGGAAGTGAATACAAAATGGATCCTGGAGGGCAGAGGCAGCAGCACATGATAAGAACAGCAAGGACAGATGGTCCAGTGGAAAGGCTGCCATTCTCTGCTTGCTGGAGGCCAGTATGTAGGTATCAAGACGTGAGGTAGGACAGCTGACAAAAGGCAATCTCCTCTCCTTTAGGGCTAGCCACCTGCCCCCTCCCTCTCAGCCTGGGCCCTTGTCTCAGCATCATAGACACTTATCCAGCCCTTACCTCTCCCCTAACCTTCAGTCCTGCACCTCCAACTGCTTTTTGGACGTCTTAAACTCAAAGGATTCAAAACTGAACTCATTATCTTTCCCCCAAAAAAGCCTCCCTCTTCTAATTTTCCTGTTGTCAAGGGCATCACCATCCTCCCAGTTACCCAGGTTCACACCAAAGGTGTCATCCTCAGCTCCTCATTCTGTCTTACCATCCCCATCCCCTGCCCAATATTGAAGCTGTTGTCAAGACTTGTTGATTTCATCTTTGCAATATCTTTCACATTTTCCTGCTTTTCTTTTCTGACACTACCCTAGTGCAGGCCCTTATCACCTCACTTCTGGACCATTGCAATAGACTACTGGTTGGTCTCCCCACCTCCAGTCTATCCTCCACTCAGCTGTCAAATTGATATTCCTAGGTATCATCTTCCTACTCAGTAAAATCCAGTTGGCTCCCCATTGCCTCCATTATAAAATTCAAAATCTTGCATTTGTCTGTTAAAGCTCTGACCCCTTCCTACCTTTTGAGTCTTCTTATACCTTATTCTCCTCTAAGTACTCCATGATCTAGTGACACTGGTTTCCTTCGGGTTCCTCAAACAAGAAAGTCCATCTCCAAATGCCAGACATGTTAATTGGCTGTCTCTCATGCCTGCAGTCATCTCCCCCTTCTCATCTCCATCTCCTGACCTCCCTGGCTTCCTTCAAGTCAAAGATGAAATCCCATCTGCTACAAGGTCTTCTTAACTAATTCCCCCTCAATACAAGTACCTTCCCATATGTTTAATATAATTATACATGTATAGTCCTATCAGATTGCAGCTGTCTTGGGGAGGAGGGAGGGGAGAGAGGAAGAAATTTAGAAATCAAAATCTCATAAAAATTAATGTTGAAAACTAAAAATTAATTAATTTTTAAATAAATAAATAATGATCTGTTAATAATTCTGGTATGTTCCCTCAGTTAATTATTTCTAATTCATCCTGCATACATCCTGTTTGTATCTAATTGTTTATATGTTGTCTACCCCATTCGACTGTGAGCTCTTGAAGAACAGGAACTTTCCCCCCTCTTTGTATTCTCAGCACTTAGCACAGTGCCTGCCACATAGTAGTCACTTAATAAATGTGTGTTGACCAACTGTCTATGTATTTGCTCCCCTATTTCTTTCTCTGGATACAGAATTGTATTTAGGAAGAGTCTTATTGCAATTCTAGAAAACCTCTGTGGAAAGTATGGACAAGTCTTTGCTGTCACAATGGTGGGGAAGACATTGACAGACCTCTGGGATTCTGATGCTACTACGTTCTCTGCAACAACCAAAAGAGAACTGAGTCCAGCAGATGTTTAGGGGTATCCAACATCATCAGTTTTTGGAAAGGAAGTTGCTTATACTGAATTCAACTCAATGTTCTTTGGGCAAAAGAAAATGCAAAAAACCGTCCTTAAGAGAGCTGTCTTGGGCTAGGTGGCGCAGTGGATAGAGCTCTGGCATTGGAACCAGGAGGACCTGAGTTCAAATCCAGCCTCAGACACCTAACACTTACTAGCTGTGTGACCCTGGGCAAGTCACTTAACCCAATTGCCTAAGCAAAAAAATAAAGGAAAAAGAGAGAGCTGTCTTTGACAACATATTTTTATAGCTGGAAAAGAAACAAAGGAATGCTTTGAAAGCTGGGGAGAAAGTAGCAGAAAGAAAATTTCTGAAGCCCACTTTTCCTGAGCCCACTTTAAGAAAGGTAGAGACAAACTGAAGTTTTTCAGAAGAGAATGACTAGGATAATAAGATCAGGGAGTATATCACATCATGTAAGGATTGGTTGATGAAACTGAAAATGGAGAAGAGAAGACTTGCAGGGAATATGATAACAATTTTAAAGTATTTGAAGGTTTGGCAAAGGGATTATTTAAAGCAGAAAACAGCTTGCAGAGATGTGCTTTCAGGACATTGTAAACAATTCAAAGATCTGATTGGAGTCTATAAGTCATAGTTGCATGGGGCACTGAAAGGGCAAGTGATTTACTCAGGGATCCACAGATAATATGTTTCCTCTCTCCACAGCTGGCTCTTGAGCAATATTATTTTAAGGTCTGAAAAAGCACTTCACAATATGAAGAAGACAACGGAAGGAAGTTAGAAGGAAGCACAAAGAAGAGAACAGTTTTGAAAGTAACACATAGAATATTTTTTTGTTAAAACAAATAGTTTCAAATGGAGATTCATGGTTTTATAGTGAATCCCCTTTTTGTGTTCTACTGTATGCATGGAAATGTTCTTTTTTTTTGTTTAAAGTTCAAAATAAAAAAAGTTTAAGCGCATTACATAGATTATCTCATTTAATCTTAACAACAGCTCTGTGAGGCAAGTATTATAAATATTTTTGCTTCTATTTTATAGATGTGGAAACTGAGATTCAGAGATAATATTGTATGCCTGTGGTCATACAATTCAGTGTCAGGTCAGAGAGAGAGAGAGAGAGAATATGAGTCCTCATTTGAACAGAGACACATGAAGATGGTAGTTCTATTAGGTTCATGGTGGTCTGTTGCCTTAATCTATGGAAATGTAGAGTAAAAGGCTAAATTCATTTCCTCATTCTAATCCATCCGTCACATAACCGCCAATGTGTTTTGCTTGGATGTAAACACCTCAGGTCTGACTGTGTCATTCCCTTACTCAGTGAAGTCCTGTGGTTTCTTATTGCTTATAGAACAAATTATAAACTCCTCTGTTTGGCTTTTAAAAAGCCCTTTATCAAATCTGGCCTCAGACTAGCTGTGTGACTCTGGGCAAGTCACTTAACCCCAATTGCCTGGCAAAAAAAAAAAAAAGCCCTTTACCACCTGACCCCAACCTGTCTTCCCAGCCTCCACTTCCCACACTCTGAGCTTCAGCCACCTGGCCTTCTGTTTGTCATACGTGGTGTTCCCGATCTGCATGCCTTTGCACTAGCCATTGCCCATGCCTGGAATGCCTTCCCTCCTCACGTTGGCCTCATAGGATCTCTCGCTTCTTTCAAGACTCAAGCTTAAGTGCCACATTCTATATGAAGCCTTTCCTGGTCTCTTCAACTTTTAGTGTCCTCACTTCAGAACTACCCCATATTTAGCTTGGATTTACTCAGAATGTGCACATTTATTCTGCATATCCTTACACGTGTATATGTTGTCTCCTCACCACCACCCCCTAATAGACTGTAAGGAAAGAGGGACTCTCATTTTCTATCTTTGTATCCCTGGAACCTAGCTCAATTTCTGGGACATAGTAAGAACTTTAGAAATATTTGTTCAATGATTGAAAATGAGCAAGACTGGTAGTATTTTACTACTATGGAAATAACACTGGTTCTGGAGTCAGAAGCCCTTGGTTCCAACTCTGACTCTGCTTTAAAAAAAAACTTTTTTTTTATTAGTCATCATTTGTTTTCTCTCCTTCCCTCTTCCCTCTGCAAGGCAAAAGGAAATGAAACCCTTGTAACAAATATGCATAACCTAGCAAAACAGGCTGATTTCCCCATGTTTACATCATGTGCCTTCCTGAAGTCAAGCTAATCAGAACATCCTAAATCTAAAATGAGATTTTGCCCTTTGGCAAAAGTACCATAGTTTTAGTGCCTTTTTCTAGTTTAATTTTGATTGAATAAGCAGCCCTTGTCCAGTGAGGACAAGGTGTCCCTACACCGGATTATTCATATGAAAACAAAAGCCAATAGAAGACTGGGTTTATATATTCATTCAGATTGCAGATTCATGGGCTTTTTAGAATAAACGAAGAAAAGTTACTGTTTTTAAAGCCTCAGAAAAGACAAAATCATTGTCCTCAGAGCTATAGCTAGGGCAAGGTGACCTGGCACAGAATTTTGTGGGCTCTGATAGCTCTCACAGTCCTTCTACGGATAGAAGCAACAAGGGTTTAGTTCCTGTTTAGCAAGAATAATTAGGTGTAATAGGAAGCTACTGAATACTGAACTAACCCTGCCTCCACTGCAGGTCTTCCGAGCAACAACTTCCCGTCAATGTCCCATGGTCTCCATCCCACCCTCTCCCATGCCAGCTAAGGGTACTCTTCATGCTCCTTGCCTCAGGCATGTTTGCAATACTAGCCCTAGGCATCAAAATTTTATCATAATGACAAAAACACAACCATAATAAATATCTTCCTAGTAAAATTAAATCCCAATTTCCATACAGGATAAGATCTTAAAAAATACTCCATACTTTGCTAATTTCCATAATGGGTGGAATTAAGCCAATGGAAAATTGGAAGAGAGGATTCATTTTCAAAAGGATATTTAAATATAAAATATGAAGAGTTTTAGATTTGGATTTCTGAGGTCCTGGTTTCAAATCCAAGCTCAATCACTTAGTACCTGTGTAAACCTGAGCAAATCACATCATCTCTCTGAGTCCTGTTTTCTTATCTGTAAAATGAAAGAGCTGCCAGATACCCTTGAAGGTTCATCCCTGCTCTACAATCCGTAATCCTATGACCTCCGATGTCAATAGCAACTTTTGATCTACAATACTATGAAAATACTGAGTGGGATTATTGAGCGCATCATTTATGGATTATAACTGAAAAAGTTACTCACTAATAAATTAGTTTGTACTTTCCAACTATTCCTTGGATAGTTGGTCATCTGGATCCGCGGAGTATTTGCATTTAGGTGGTGCCAGAAAAGAACCAAGAGGCAAGGCTGACATTTGAAGGGAGCCATCTTTCAAAATCTCTCAAAGACCTGGGCTTTGTTATATACTCAACAGCATGCCAGGAGGCCCACAATCTCTAAGGTCCCTTTCAACTTGGCTATTCCATGATATTATGTTTATTATTTTCAATGAATAAAGTGTGGACCTACTTTCTTAAAAGTTTTGAAAATATTTCATCAAGGGGGCAGCTAGGTGGAGGAGTGGATACAGCACCGGCCCTGAAGTCAGGAGGACCTGAGTTCAAATTTGACCTCAGACCAAACACTTGACACTTACTAGCTGTGTGACCCTGGGCAAGTCACTTAACCCCAATTGCCTAAAAGAAAAAAAAAAGAAAAAAGAAAAGAAAATATTTCATCGATCTACAATTCCAGGTTTGTGAGTTAAATTTGACCTAGTGTCTCAAACTTAACAGGTCTACTATGAAATTTATCATATCTCCCCTTAAACATATTCTTTCCTCAAAAATTCCCTATTTCTGTTGTGGAGACAAATATCCTTTCTGTCACCTAGTTTAATAATCTTGGACCTGTCTCAACTCTTACCACTCCCTTGCTCCCCATATCCAAACAGTTGTTCAGTCTTGCCAATCCTAGCTCTAGAACATCCTTACACCTGGCCACTTCTCTCCACTCACATAACCTCTACCTTTATTGGAGTCCTCAACACCTCTCACTAAGATTATGATAATAGACTCCTAGTTGATTTCCAGCTTCATCCATATTCAATCCATCTTCAATTCAGCTGTCAAAAAAAAAAAACTCTTCCTAAGGCACAAGTCTAGCCAACTCACTCTCTTGTTTTATTTCAAATTCTGCAGTGGCTTGCCTTTGCTTCTAGGGAAAAAACCAAAAGCTCCTCAACCTGACCTAGTAGGCTGTCCAAAATGTGTCTCCAAGCTGTCTTTCTAGCCTTCAATCACATTACTCCACTTCACATACTACGCTCCAGCAATAGTGAAAAATCAGCTGTTCTGTGAACTCAGCATGCCATCTCTTACTTCCATGCATTTGTACAAACCGTCCCTGGTTTGCCTAGGATTCTTCCATCTTCATCTACACATTTCAGAATCCTTATCTTCTTTCAAGGCTCAATTCTGGTACCAATTCCTCCACAAAATCTTCCCTGATCATCCAGGTAGTAATGCTGTTTTTCTCCTCAAATAACCTTGAATTTGCGTATCCATGTCCTTTTTATATCCAATCACTCCAACAGAATTGAAGGTCCTAGAAAGCAAAATCTGTTTTATTTTTGCCTTCATGTCCTCAAGATTTGGGAGAGTGGTTTCCATAAACAGGTGCTCAATGTGTATATGTTGGATTCATGACATATAAGCAGACACTTAATAAATACTTACTGATTTGCCTTGGTCAGTATATTAGTGAACCATGCATATCAATATATTCATAGTGCTTTGTAAATAGAAGTCACTTAATATATATTTGTTGATCAATTGATTGGTTGATTGAGGTGACTTATTTAGGGATACTTAGTCAGTCCTTTAGACAGGAGCAATCCAGACTTATAGTCTAAGTAATACTTTATAACTCTTTGCTTATATTCTAGGTGATAGTCATGTAAGCCTTCCTGAATCAAAAAGCAAACAGGGGAATAGAGAAGAAGCATGACATAGTTTTTTGTTGTTGTTGTTGTTTGTGGGTTTTTTGATGTTGTTGGTTTTTTGTTTTTGCTTTTTAGTGAGGAAATCAGGGTTAAGTGATTTGCCCAGGGTCACACAGCTAGTAAGTGTCAAGTGTCTGAGGCCAGATTTGAACTTAGGTCCTCCTGACTCCAGGGGCAATACTCTATCCATTGCACCACCTAGCTGCCCCCTGGTTTTTGTTTTGGTTTCTGTTTTTGTTTTTGTTTTGTTTTTAGCAGTATGGCATAGTAAATAGAATCCTGGACCCGAAAGCACGAAAACCTGCACTAGAATTCCACTGCAACCTGATCTTGTATTTATAAAGTCAACTTTTTTAAAATGCCAGTGCAAGATTTTACATTTATTCTATTAAATATCATCTGATTAGATTTGGCTCCATGTCCTAGCCTGCTGAGATTTTTTGGATCCCTTCTCTGTTATTCAACATGTAAGCTAACCCTGCTAGATTTGTGTCACTTACCAATGGGATGATCATGCCATCTTTGACTTTATTGATGAAAAATCCATGGATGTCAGACTCATGGAAGGTGGCTCATAGGATCTTAGAAGGGACATTAGAACAAAGCACTTAGATGGTAAGGGTTAAACAGAATTTTGGAACATAGAACCAGGAATTTTGGAACTGGAAGGGAACTTACAAATATAGTCCAATCTTCTCATATTACAGATGAAGAAACTTGGGCCCCAAGAAGAAAGTGACTTACCCAAGCTGTGCAGCTTTCTATAAACAGAGGTGGGCCTAGAACTCATATTTCCTGATCCCTAGTTGAACACACCCTCCACCGTATCATTCTCCCTCTTTGGGGATGCTTTGTACATGTCCTTTGAAGATGTACACCATTGAGGTAGAGCAAAATGTATATTTGTTTGAATTTAACAATATGCAATAAGCCTTTGCGGTGATAGAAGAGTTCTCTTACAAACCTAAAGTGAAGTGAATGCTGGATTTGCAGTTAGAAGCTGAGCATAGGTTGAACTAGATTCAAGTCACTTCAATAAGCATTTATGTGTCAGGTATTATGTGAAGTCCTGGGAATACAAATAAGAAAAAGAAATACAATCCTTGCCATCAAAGAGCTTACCATCTAATGGGGGAAGACAATGCACAAAAAGGAGCTAAATGTTGGGAGGGAGGCAAACAAACAGGTACTTGGCCTAGAGCATTATGTTGAAGAAGTCCTAAAACTCCTTCAGCAGAACTACTGATGGAAAATGAAGAGTAGACTAGATAATCCTAGAGGGTAAGACTTGGAGATTCTATCATTCCATCCTGGCTTTGAATCTTAGCTCTGCCATTTGACATTGACAATTCCACCCCAAGAAATTAGTTCCCTCCATTTGTAAAATGGGGATGATAATAATACCTATACTATTTACCTTATTATGAAGATCAAATGAGAGGATACATTTTATGTATGTTCTTGGGAAACTCTAGAGCAATATAAAAATGTAAGCTATAATTATAGTTTTATATTATATTATATTATGTTACATTGTTATACGATATCATATCATATCATATTAAGCAGCTGTGTAAAGGATAGGTTAGAGAAGGAAGAGATTTGTGTCAAGGTGACGATTGAGAGGCTACTGAAGTAGCTCAGGCAATAGGTGATAAAGGCTTGAACTGGGGTGATGACTTTGTGAATGAATAGAAGTGAACATATGCAAGAGATGATGCAGAGGTGGAAGCAGGATTTGGCATCTGATTAGATGTGAGGAGTGAGGGATAGTGATGACTTTAAACTTGTGTCTCTGGATAATGGGAAAGATAATGGTGCCCTTAACAGAAATAGGGAAGTTGGGAAGAGGGGTAATTTTTCACGAACAATGACTTCTGTATATATTCTCTCTGTCTCTCTCTGTCTCTGTCTCTCTCTGTCTCTGTCTCTCTCTCTCTCTCTCTCTCTCTCTCTCCTCTCTCTCTCTCTCTCTCTCTCTCTCTCTATTTCTCTGTGTGTTTGTGTGTGTGTATATATGTGTGATAAGTTACTTAGAGACAGGGACTGTTTCATATTCGTCTTTGTGTCCCCAGTGTGTAGCACTGGGCACATATTAGATGGCCTGGCACATATTGGATGCTTAATAACTGCTTGTTGATTCCTTCTTTTGGGTACATTGAATTTTAGATATATACAGGACATCCAGTGCTACTTCATCACTATTTCTGAACATTGGGCAAGATGTGTATTATAATGGAAGATGCCCTGGACCAGTAGCCAAGAGACTATTGATAGCTTCAGAAGAATATTCTTTATATTTGTATCATAGTTAATGAAGTTTCTTTACCAGGAGACCCGGGAGCTGTCCAAAGTGCTGACCTTTACACAGTAGCAGGAGTGGGGCTCAAAGTGCCCTCGGGTAGGTAATATCCTTGACTCCAACTGAATTGGTTAATATATTTGATCAGTTCTTACCTGATTCTTTTTTATGCATGCACTTTCTTGTGACCTGAATTCTGCCAGGTATTCTTCACAGAGTTTGAGGTCTACCTTTCACTATTACCTAAGGTTGAGGTGGAAGTGGAAGGGATATAAAGTCTTCAGGCTTTATATGACTTTTATCTACCCTTATCACGGCATTTTTCTTATTTTTGTTTGGGGGGTAGTGGAAGATGTGCAATTTCACTGATGTAAGGATCACCCAGTAGGGAAATTCCCTTTAGCAGTGTTCTTTGCTTTTTTTTTTTTAATAGCTTAGAGTCTGGGAGCACTGAGAGGTTAGGTGATCTGCAAGGGTCACACACCTAGCGTGTGGATCTTGAAGCCAGTTTTTCTGACTATAAGGCTCACATCCATTATGTTATGCTGCCTCTCATTGAGGATGCTTTTGATTAATCATGTAAGGGAACAGAGATGCAGATCAGTACCTTCTTTGAAAGTTATAATCTTATAAAAGTGTCTAGAGCATTGAGAGGTTAAGTAACTTATCCAAGGTCACACAGTTAGTAAGTGCCTGAATTCAGATTTTAACTCCAGTCTTCTTGACTCCAGGTTTGGTGCTGTCTATACTATACCACCGGCTGCCCCTTTGTACTCTCTATGAGCATATAAATGCTTATTCCCTTCCTTTCCCCCATGCTTTTACTGTTCATCATTCATGGAATGTGCCTACATGTGACTTCCATTTCTTAAAATTCTTATCTCCCTTCAAAGGTAATTTCAAATGTCACTTACTATGAGAAGACTTTCCTAACCTCCTTAGCTAATGATTCCCTATCACCTTCCCTCTCTCTCAAGAAATATTAATTTATTATCTTTTATGTACTTTGTATTTGCTCGTATGAGTAAATGTTATTTGAGGCAGAAACTGTTTCATTTTTCCCCCTTCCCCCCCCCAATGTCTAGCACAATGCCTGGCAATTAATAAGCACAGGTACTTTAATAAATGCTTTTTGGATTGATTGATGAACACAGTGAGCCTTAGAAAGCCAGTAATGAAGCTAGAACTAGAGTTCATATATCCTAACTCAACATTTAAATGATTTGTCATCACAGAGCCTGCTGTTATTCAGACCAATGACCCAAACATTGTCTAATCACATTCTCAGTAAGACCAGAAGTTGCTGGCCTCAAAAGTGAACATACTTGAAGGTCTCAGGGAAACAGAAGCATCAGACCAGTTGCTACAGATTCAGAAGAAGAGAATAAAGACCCTTCCTCAAATGACCAGTTGGTTCCCATGATTTGTTGGCTTTTCAAGGCTTACAGAGACCTTTAGTAAAGATCTGTCTCAGGTCCTGTAGGAATCAGAAAGTCAGACTTTGTCAAAGTGGCAATGGAATCTCTGGTCACTTCATTAGTTCAGTTAACTACTTGATTTAGAACAAACAAGCACTACATACACGTTCACAAATCATTCAGACTGCTTGAATGGTTGAATGTTGGTTTTCTCTAGACAATCAAACCAAGATCTGTGTGTAAACACTCCAAAACAATGAAAGTTCTTTCTGGGATACTGAGATAATAGAATTTTAGAATTAAAAAAATTGGGGATAGTTCAGTCCATAGCCATTTGACAAACAAGGAACCTGAAACCAAGAGAAAGGAAGTGATTTGCTCAACATCATATGGAAAGTTAGTGAAAGATCTGGGATTTGAATTCAGGGTTCCTAGTTCTAAATCTAGAACTATTTTCATTATCCCAATCTGCATAACTGCTTTTCTTTGGTCTTTCTGCCTCACCTTACTTTACTCTTTTCTCCCAGTGTATATTTAGCACTTTGGAATTTTTTCCCCTCCATTACTCAACTCTCTCAACTACTTCTTGACTCAAATTAGAACACTGTGTTCCTGACACTGTTTCTGTTTTTCTTTTTCATCTTTATTCTCTTCTGTATTTAATTTCAGGATATACAAGTCTCCCCCATTTTTTGTTTTTAGGGGGGTTTTTTTGCCTTTTGGTGAGGCAGTCAGGGTTAAGTGACTTGCCCAGGGTCACACAGCTAGTAAGTGTCATATATCTGAGGCTGGATTTGAACTCAGGTCCTCCTAACTCCAAGGCCAGAGCTCTATCCACTGCACCATCTAACTGCCCCAAGTCTCTGCCATTCTTAGTGGCAGAGAAATCCATTTCAGGGAAGTTTTAAAAAATCTTTCTAGATTATTAATCCTGAAGTTACTCCATGTTCCTGCCTTCACTACAATGAAAATTTATTATAGCCTGAACATCATAGTTATACTACAGAACACCCTTTGTTGACTTTAGGATTCTGAAAAGGTAAATCCTTTAACCAGAGGCTGAAAAGAGTATTCAAATGAAGTTCAAGAGACCAATGGGTTTTTTTCTATTTTTTTCAAAAAAGTTTTTGATTAACATTGACTTTTTTCTTCCAACCACCCCAACTCCAGTTGAAAAGAAGAAAAAAAATCTGAATAATCAAGGAAAACAAATTTCCACATGTCCAAAAAGATATGTCACATATCCATCACTCTCTATTAAGGAGTGAGTAGTATGCTTCATCACAGATTTTTGGGAATTGTTATTACTTATTTCATGGATCTAAATTCTTAAATCTTTCAAAATTGTTTTCACATGTTATTATTGTATAAATTGTTCTTCTGGTTCTGCTCACTTCACTCTGCACTAATTCATATAAGTCTTCCCAGATTTCTCTGAAACCATCCATCTTTTTCATAATTTCTTACAGGACAATAATATAATCCATTATATTCATATTAAGGAAAAGACTAAGCATTTATATAGTACCTACTGTGTACCTGACATTGTGCTAAGCACTTGACAAATACTATCTACTTGAATCTTCACAACAACCTTGAGAGGTAGGAACTATTATTATCCTCATTTTATAGTTGAAAATAATGAAGCAAACAGAGGTTAAGTGATTTGCCCAAAGTCGTACAGCTAGTAAGTGTCTAAAGTTGGATTTTAATTCAGGTACCCTGACTCGAAGCCCAGTACTATCCACTGCAGTCTATCTACCTGCCTGATTTGTAGACTATATATATATCTTTATATGTACATTGTATATGTTTCTATATACCATGCTTTGTTCAGCTGTTTCCCAATTGATGGATACCCTTTTCATTTCTAGTTCTTTGACACCATAAAAAAAGAGCTGCTATAAATATTTTTGTATGGATGGATCTTTTTTCTCTTTCTTTGATCCCTTGCAGGATAGACTTCATAGTATAAATCAGATTCTATTTCTGACTTTGTCACTAATTAGCTTTGTCACTTCAATACTCTAGGACTTAAATTTCTTCAACTATAAGAGAGTTGGATAAGATGGTTGTTCTCTGAGGCCCTCTAAAACTAAAGAAAAAAATTTTTATTCAATGAGAGACATAATGTCTATGTGAAAAACACATAACTTATTCCCCAATAGATAAATAATTAAAAGATCTGAACAGTTTTCAAAAGGATTGCAACCACTTAACAACCATGCGAAAAAAAGCATTTCAAATCCCTAGTAAGAGAAATGTAAATCAAAATATATCTGAGGTTTCACCTGGCACCAAGCAAATTGGTAATGACAAAATATGGGAATAGTTAATGTTGGAGAGGTTGTGGGAAGATGGGCACACTGGTCCATGGTTGGTGAAGCTATGATTCAGTACAACTCTTCTGGAAAGCTATTTGGAATTATGCAAATACAATGACTAAAATGCCTGTACCCCTTTGAACCCCACCCACTACTAAACAAATCCCCAAGGAGATCAATGGTAAGAAGAAATTGTCTATATAGATCAAAATATTCATAGCAGCTATTTTTTGTGGTAACAAAGAACTGGAAACAAAATAGAGGTTGACCAATTGGTCAATGACTAAACACATGGTGGCACATGAATGTAATAGAGTTTACAACTGTGTTGAAAGAAATTACAAACATCATAGAAAAGTATGGGAAGATATACATGAATTGATACAGAATAAAGTAAGAACAGTCAAGAAATACAATGTATACAGCGAATATAACAATGTAAATGGAAAGAACAACCATAAAACAATTGAAAGTGATGTTGCAAAATTTAAAAAAAAAAAACGACCCCAAAGAAGAGATAGGAGGACATCTCCCTCCACCTTTACAGGTGTGGGAGGTCCACAGGTATGAAACATTGCATATACTTTCAAAAATATTATTATGCATTGGTTTGCTGATTTTTTTCCCCTTCTTTTGCTTTTTGTACTTTAAAAAGATGTTCTTTATCACATGAGATAGCTCCATAGGAGGGAGAAATAGAGGAATACTGGAGGAAAGGGAAGCAATGTAAAAACAAAAAATATCAGTGAAAGTTTTTAAAGAAACATATGACTTATTACCAGTGATGGCTTTCACATGAGATACAGTAGAAAGGTCATTAATTGGGACATTTACAGAATGTCCCCAATTTATAGTACAATGGAGATAACATATCCCCAAGATATCCCCAAATGATATATAAGATATATAATATAATATATATTAATGTTACATATAATATATTATTACATAACCCCAAGGGATATATAAGATATCCCCAAGGAAATCAATGGTAAGAAGAAATTGCCTATATACATCAAAAACATTTACATTTTCTAAATGTGTATGATACATTTCTTTATATTTATATTTGGGAATAGACTGGTTATGTAGTGAGAATGAGAGACAAGAAATTGGCAGACTGAATGGCATAACTGGTACCTCTGAGATAATAAAAGAATAAGAGGGTGGGCAGATCCACTATGGAAGATTAATGGGAAGATACGTACTAGAAGGTATGAGCTAGAGAGGATTTTCACACTGGGAAAATCATAGATCCATCAAAGTAGAGTCTGAGAACATCAGAAGATTGTTCCCATATTAATGTGATTGCTTAATTCCAGAAGCATTTAGTAAGCATCTACTGTGTACAGAACACTGAGTTACATGCTGAGAAGGATATAGCAATTAAATGAGGGGGTGATGATGGAAGGCTGGATTCATGTAGCTTTCAATATAATACTACTTCAATATTTCAAGGATTTGTCTTTTTTACCTGTCTGGATGCTACTTCCACCAGATGACACCCTGTCCACAACTTAGTAGAGTATCTTCATGAATTTCTGTAGCCAAAAATGTCGAGTCTCTAGTAGCCAATTTTCTTATGACAAGCTGACTTAGCTGGGCTAGTCCTCAGACACAGGGTAAATAACAACAACAACTATTATTGATATAGAGCCTTCTATTACATTCATGTGCCACCATCTGTTTAGTCATTGACCAACTGGTTGACCTCTACTTTGTTTCCAGTTCTTTGTTACCACAAAAAAAACCTGCCATAAATATTTTGGCCTATATAGAAAATTTCTTCTGACCATTGATCTCCTTGGGGATTTGTTTAATAGTGGATGGGGTTCAAAGGGGTACAGGCATTTTAGTCATTGTATTTATATAATTCCAAATAGCTTTCCAGAAGAGTTGTACTGATTCATAGCTTCACCAACCATGGACCAGTGTGCCCATCTTCCCACAACCTCTCCAATGTTAACTATTCCCATATTTCATCATCTTTGCCAGTTTGCTTGGTGCCAGGTGTCAGCACTCTATCCACTGTGCCACCTAGCTGCTATATTCTTTGAAGAATCTTTACATGGCCCAGGGAGGCTAAGTATGTCCTGCCTCTTCTATTTACCTGTATGACCTTGGTTAAGACACTTAACATTTCTGGGTCTCAGCTTCCTCACTAAAGAGAGAGAATTGGACTAGATGACCTTTGAAGTCCCTTCCAGCTTTAGATCTATGACCTTATTTAGTGATATGGTCAAGAGAACTGAGGAGCCAAAACACTGGGAAAGCAATCACCTCCTTCTAAATGCCAGTGCCCTAGGGCAAAATTCTAGGGGTCCATCCTCTCTGTCTAGAAACATAGATGGCAGACCTGGAATTCCAAACCAGTCTTTAGATTCCAAGTTTGATACAGTTTTCATTATCTGACATCCTTAGGATGATTTCTCAGTTGGTCAATCAACAAACATTTATTAAGTGCCCACTATGTGCCTGGTACTTTACTAAGTGCTGGGGATAAAAAAAAAAAAGGGAAAACTGTGCCTTCTCTTAAAGAACTTTCATTCCAATGGGGGAGATGAGATGCAAAAAAATAAAAAATTGTACATACAAGATATACATAGACATATATATTATTATATGTGTATATATACATATGTGTATGTATATGTGTGTATGTAATATATATATATAAAGTACTCTGAGAGAAAGGTGATCTAAGAGGGAAGATACTAGAAAGGGAGCTAGGTGGAGACTGAGAAACACCTGCAGAAAGTGAGGTTTAAACGGAGTCCTAAGGAAGCCAGGGAACCCATTGGGTGGAGGTGAGGAGGAAGAGCATTCAAGGAGTGGAGGACAGCCAGTGTAAAGATATGGTGATGGAAACACCAGTAGAAGCCATGAAGACAAAAGGAGGTTAGATCCCTGGGCCCAAACTCAATCTGCAGGTATTGAGGATGGCAATAAATAAGGGCAGGACAGGAATCCTGACTGAAAGATAGATTAATGTCACCATGGAAAGCTAGTCCAGAGGAAATTGATTAGTCCAGCTCAATGCCAACGAGACTAAAGATGACTTTCCCCTTGGGGAATAACGTGTCACCTGGCAGAACTGGGCCATTCACCTCTGAACTGAGACAATGGATTCTATTGTGGCCCTCTAATGAAAGACACATAAGCTTCAGAGCAGGAAAGGATCTTTAAGCTCATCTTTGTCTAACTTTATTTGGCAGAAGAGGAAACTGAGGCCCAATGAAGTTAAGTGACTTGCCCAAGCCATACAGAGAATAAGTCGCAGAACCAGCATTCTAGTGCAGGTCTGCTAATGCTAAACCATTTTACGTAAGAGGAGACTGTAAAGTCTAAATCACTAGTCCAAGATCACAAAGGTATCATCAGAATCAGGTCTGCTTATGGATATGACTCGTCCACAAAAGGTGATTTCTTATGGTTTTCCAGATCTTCGCCCTCAGTCTACTTAACACATTCTCACTTGACGTCAAGTTTTTCATGCCTATGCCTTATCCCCTACTAGACTGTAAGCTCCTTGAGGGCAGGTCCTCTATTGTCTCTTCAGTTTCATAGCTCATGTACTGAGCATTGACTCTTAGTAAATGAGCACTAAATTAAACTGAATGGAATTACTGAATCTCAGTCTTAGAAACAAAATCAGAGAATATCTAGTCAGTCTTCCATTGCTGGGAAATGGAATAGAATGGGATATCATTGTCATTAGGGGGACATTCTGGAGAGGAGGAATCCTAATCCCTTCTCCCACCACCAGCTCGCCTCTTCCCATACACTAATCCCAAAGTGAGACTAGAGCTGAACAAGTTCAGCACCCTATGACATAAAGAATCAAAGGACCAGTGGTTGCTGCATGTTTCTAAGTTAAACCTCTCTTACCTTTCTGGCCTTTGGAGATCTTCTGCAAAACAGACAAGAAGATTGCTTCCATTCCCCCTACACTAGGAAGTTGACAAGTACCTAAAATGATCCATCTGGTAGATGTTTTGAGTCCTTGAAAGTAAGTACTGGCCTGACAAGGTCTTGATCTTGTCCTAAGATATGAGAGCCTGGGGGATGCATCTAGTCATTTGAAAATTGGGTGCTGCAGCAAAGAGACTGACATTTATGTAGCATTATGGGCAACCCTTTACCTCTCAATACTCAAGGCCATATGTGGCCTTCTAGGTCCTTGAGTGCAGCCTTTTGGCTGAGTCCAAGTTTTACAGAACAAATCTTTTATTAAGGGGATTTGACCTATGAAGTTTGGATTCAGTCAAATGAAGGGTGATGTAAATGGCAGACGTAGTACCCTATTAGGGTCAGTACTGGAACCCAAATTTTAAAATTCCAAAACTACGTAGGATCCA
This sequence comes from Phascolarctos cinereus, assembly GCF_003287225.1. Lineage (NCBI taxonomy): Eukaryota > Metazoa > Chordata > Mammalia > Diprotodontia > Phascolarctidae > Phascolarctos > Phascolarctos cinereus. Next base: position 251,095,702 of record NW_027556402.1, on the reverse strand, counting down.
GAGATGTTTTACTCAAATCTCTTCTTTTGAAATGCCTGTGTGGCTGTACCCCAAGGCAACCTGAAAGCCCTCTAGATTCCTTTGGCCAGTTCAAAGAGAATCTAGGTAAGTAGGTGGTGATTGAGAAGGCTTTGAGTCACCTTTCACCTTTGCTCAGCATGGGAGCTAAGAACTGGAGGAATTTCCACAGCATGGAGCTGATCTGAGGGCCAGAGGTATTCCAGAAAGAAGGCAAGAGCTTTGAAAACAAGAAGCCAAAAAACCCCCAAACAAACAAACCCAAGAAGCCAAGAGTGTGCTTTGGGTCAGCAGAGGGAACTATTTGGAAGGGGGAAATACACATTGACAAATTGGAGCACAGCAAAAGAAAACAACCAGCATGGTAAAAAGACCAGAGACTAGGGATGGAATGGTTAAAGAAAGGGTTAAGTCTAGAGGTGTTTAGCCTAACAGATGACTAAAGCTATTTTAGGCTCCTCAGTCAGTCAGCAAGCACTATATATATGTTTATAAATAAATACACATATATTTACATGGATATATGTATAAATATACAAATGTTTACACATATGTAAGTGTATAAATAAATATGCAAATATTTATTTATATATACATACTAAGCCTAGGAAAGAGAAGGCTTAGTGAAAAGATAAGCTGCTGTTCTCAAGTATTTAAACGATTGTTATACAGAAGGGATTAGACCACTATGTTTGGGCCCAAAGGGCAGCCTGGCATAGGGGATGGAGAGATGGCTAGACTTAGAGCCAGGAAGACCTGGGTTCAAATCCCATCTCTGACACTAGTAATATGGCTCTGGGCAAGTTACTTAATCTCTCTGAGGCAGTTTCCTCACCTGGAAAAATGAGGGCCTTGGGCTAGGTGGCCTTTAAGGTTTCTCCTAATTCTATGAGCTAAGAACAGTGAGTAGAAGATGAGAAAGGCCCAATTTTGCTTTCCTCGTCTATAAAATGAGGGGATTGGATTAGATGGGATCTGAGCAGATGTTCTGGCAAATGTTTAACAATCAACTCTCCCTTCAAGAAATGTGCACTCAACACACTTTAAGTTTAATCTGCATTATTAATATTTTCTCTGTCACTTTCCTAAGTGTAAACAATGAACAAAATTCTAAATCAAGCCCTGATTTGTAGCATTTGCCAACTTCTGAGGTGTTAATGGTCACACTGAAAATTTACTAATTTGAGCTGGCTCTGAAGCCCCTTCCTGCTCTCTCCATGACTCTGAGATGTCGCTGGATATGAAGAGACACTTGCCTGCATTGCAGCTGTCCCACAGTGGGAGGCTGCCTCAGAGAAGGGTAATTAGTTGCCTCATCACAGGAAGTATTCAAGCCAAGGTTCTGGCCTCGTTTGTCAGGGAGGTTGTCGAGGGCATTCTCGGCTAGGTAGAAGTTAGATTACTAGGTGACCTCTGAGGATTCCCCTGACTTTGAGTGTCTGAGATTTGGATGCAATATAGACACCTCATCCTTACCTTTCCCACCAACCATATCACCCCCTGAGGGAAGTGAATGGCCCAAGGAATTGTATTCTTATAAATGGTAAAAAACAAAAAGAATGGCTAATTTGGAAACTTGGACCAGAATCAAAAACTGGGGACTAATTTTCCAGCGTTGATACTTAGAGCTGGAGATTTGTCAGGAGACACCAAATTCCATTACATGATTATCCAGTCAACAGGTGTGACTACCATGGGCCTTATTAAAAGAATCTCAACTCCTTAGGGATGCAGGCATGTGCATATTAAAATGATCCCCTAGTGAGAGCTTGGGACCTTAGGCCCTAATCATCAGACCAAAAGATTCCAAGTTTTCATTCAAGAAAGTTAGGCCATCATCAAATTAACTTCAGCAAGGTGCAAAAAGACAATACTGATGTGGAAAAATGAGTCTGTGACAGCCTGTAACCTGTCTGTCAGCTCCCAAAATATTGAGGTGAAGAAGCAATTGTCTCATTTAATGTCTAGCCGTGAGCTATTTTACAAAACATTCCCACATATTTCTCATTGTTCTCTACCTTGTGAAGGCATGTTTTCTTGCTGGTGTCATCCTTGGAGGTGACAATGCCATCTGTTTGGTGCTGGAAGGATGTTAGAAATCATCGGCTCCAACCTAGCATTTTATAGAGAAGGAACTTTTGGCCCAGAGAGTGCAAGTAACTTGCTCAAGGTTATATAGTTAATAAGACAGGTAGGATTTGGACCTGTCTGCTGGTTCCAAATCCAGGGCATTTTTTTTTCAATCACACTACTATTCTTGGATGTCAGAATAAAAAAAAAAATTGGTAAGCTGTATTTGAATAGCAGAAAGTCAGAAACAATTCATTTGCCCATTGATTGGGGAATGTCTGGACAATGTGTGACATCTGATGAGAATTTAATTCATTCTAATTTAACAACCATTTTTAGTTAGTTTTTTTTTTATCAAAATCTATTTTCTCTCCCTCCCTTCCCTGATTGAAAAAGAAAAAAAGAAAATAATTGTTAATAAATTTGTATAATTAAGCAAAACAAATTCTCTTATCAGCATGTCCAAAAAATACATTTCATCACCTCTGTGACAGGAGATGGGTGCAGGCTTCATTATCAGTCCTCCGGACTTCTGGTGCTCATTGCATTAATCAGAGTCCTTAAGGCTTTTGAAGCTGGTTTTTGCAGTTATTGTATAAATTATTCTCCTGGTTCTGCTTGCAACACGTGTTTCTTGAGAGCTGTCATGTACTGCAAGACAAACAACTATATTATAATATTGCAAGCCGGAAGGAATATTAAGGATCAGCCAGTCAGCTCCCCACCCCTCCCCCTGACAATTCACTGAGTCCTGAGCAACCCTCAAGCACATTCAAATAGCTGCCTAGCCTAGTTTTCTTTGTAAAAAGGCATAATAACTAAGCTCCCCTTCCCCTCCTCCCCAGGAATCCAGTGAGGAGCTGTGAGGTATGCCTGGAATTCCAACTTGGAAGAAGATGACTGAATAACCAGGACCTGCCATTGTATGGTTAGTCTATGGTAGGAAGTTCCTCCCTTCCCCGCCTTCCTGAATAAACACAAATGAGATGATTATTATCCCACGTGGTCAGCCCAGGGGGGGAGGCTCTGCTCCTAGTCCTAGTGGTTGGCTTCTAAGGTAAGATTGTCCCTGAGCCAAGCCTTTCATTAAATCAGAAAGCTCGTCCAGCTCCTGCTATTTACTGTGAAAGGCTACAGCTAATGATGCTCCTCCCTCCGACACCCCTCTTTCTCACTGACATGAGAAGTCCAAAGGAGAATGGGAAGAGCACTGATTGAGCATTGAATCATTCAAGTCCTTTCTCTAATGCTGATGAGCCATGTGACTTGAAACATGTTCCTTAACCTGCCTGGGCCTCTTTCCCCATCTGTAAAATGGGAACCTTCACTAAAGAGCCACTGATGTGTTTTCTAGCTCTAGACCTATGATGGAAATACTAGACCTCAGAAGCCATCTAATCCAACCGATTCGGGAACAAGGATCTACCCTTGAAAGTACCCAAATGCTTATCCAATCTTTGTTTGAAGACCTCGAGTAGGAGGAAACCTGCTGCCTCCCCAAGCAGACCATGGCGCTTTGGGGTAGCTCTAATTATTAGGAAGTTTCTTATTTTACAAGTCTAAATTTGATGCTTTGCAAAGTCAACCTTTACTCCTGGTTCTAAACAAGTCCAAATTCCTTTTCCAACTGATAACCCTTCAACTATTTAAGGACATCCATGAAGGTGAGGCCCTTTGCCTTCCCAGTTCCCTATCTCTCCACACTTTCCAGTAGAGCAAAATGCACATTAAACAATCCCAGAGTACCACCTGATGTTCATTAAATTATCAGATAATTTAAAATAATAAAATTCAAAGTTTTCTGGTTTTTATTCAATTTTGTTTTCAATTAACAAAAATCAAATTTTTTCCCTTCCTCCTCACTTTGTGGAAAAAAGAAAATAAAAACCCTTGTAACAGATATGCATAGTCAAGTAAAACAAATTCCCACAATTTCATGTCCAAAAAATATCTCATTCAGCACCCTGAAGCCATTATCTCTCTATCAGGAAATAGGGAACCTAAATCAGAGGGGTCAAACAATCTGTATGCAGGCCACAATACTCCCTAGTGGCCCTGAACCAGATTAAGATATCACTGGGAAACATTTAAATAAATAATTTTTTTAACAACTAGATAATGTTACTCTATGGTTTTCTAAGTCAATCTGCCATAATCAAGGATCCTTTTCTATGTTTAATGGCCCCCATTTCTATTTGATTTTGACACTGCTCTAGATCACCATCCAGTCCTTTGAAATCATGAGAGGTTACTGCATTGATGAGAGTTCTTAAGTCTCTTCAAATTGTTTGTCTTTACAATGTTGTTATTATTGTGTAAATTGTTTTCCTGGTTATGCTCGTTTCACTCTGTATCAGTGCATACAAGTTTGCCCAGGTTTCTCTGAAACCACAATTTTCATCATTTCTTACAATATAATAGTATTTCATTATATTCCCATACCATAATTTATTCAGCCATTACCCCTAATGGATGGGCAGCCCCCTTAGTTTCTAGTTCTTTGCCACCACCAAAAGGAGGGGCTATATTTTTGTACCTGTGAGTCATTTCCCCTTGAATTTTATCTCTTTGTGGTATCACTAGTAGTGATATCCTCAGGTTAAAAAGTATGCAGTTTAGTAACTTTAAGAACACAGTTCAAAATTGCTTTCCAAAACGGCTAGACCAATTCACAGCTCTACCAACAATGCATTAATGAGCTTGTTTTTCCCACTGTCTCTCCAACACTTCTCATTTGCCTGTTTTGCCAAATTTGCCAACGTGGTGGTGTGAGGTGGGACCTCAGAATTACTTTAATTTTCATTTCTCTACTAATTAATGATTTGGAACCTTTTTAAAATATGGCTGTTCATAGCTTGTATTTTTCCTTAGAAAATTGCCTATTCATATCCTTTGACCAGTTATCATTTGAGGAATGGCTTTTAGTCTTACAAATTTTATACCTTTATCAGAAAAACTTACTATAAAGAATTTCTTCCCAGTTGCCTGCTCCTCTTTGAATTTTAGCTTTGTGGGTTTTTGTTTGTGTAAAAATTGCTTAATTTTATGTCCAATTTACCTTCTATTATCCTCTGTATCTCTTGTTTGTTCGTAAATTTTTCCTTATTCGTAGACCTGAAAGGTCATTTCTTCCTTACTCCTCTAATCTGTTTCTAAACTCTCTCTTTATGTCTAAATCACTTAGCCATTTAGAACTCTTCTTGATATAAAGTGTGAGATGTCGGTATATACTTTGTTTCTCCCAGTCTGCTTTCTGGTTTTCCCAGAAGTTTTTGTTGGCTAGTGAATTCTTACCATAGCAGCTGAGTGAGATCTTTGGGTTTATCAGGCACTACCTTACTCTATGTTTGCTTATTTCTATCTTTTGTGTACCTCTCTATTTCTTAACTAGTGTCAAATTATTGTGATAATTACTGCTTTGTGGTGTAGTTTGTTATAATACTGCTCAGGCCCCCCTTCCTTCCCATTTTTTGTTTCCTCATTCCATCCCTTGAGGTTCTTGACCTTTGTTCTTCTAAATAAATTTAATAATTTTTTTCTAGCTCCATAAAGTAACCATTTGGTAGTTTGATTTTATGACACTAAATAAGTAAAGAAATTTAAATACAATCCAATGCTGATGGGACTGTAGAGAAGTGGGCATTTTATGACACCATATTCAGTCTGTAAATTGGTGTAATTTTTTTGGAAGGCAATATGGCTTGTTACAAAGAGAAGTACAAAACTATGAATAAATACTAAATGTATACACATAGAGATAAGGTAGCTGAAAAGTGAGGGCACTAGTAATTAGAGAGGATCAGTCAGAGTGGGCTTTCACACTTTATTGCATTGCACTCCACTCCAGACTTTCTCTACCATTACCCAGAAGCCTCTTCATCTTGGAAGCTCATTCCAGCCCTGGAGCTCACGTATTGGAAGTATCCCATGTACCTTCAATTTTCAGTCATGTTCAACTCTTTGTGACTCTATTTGGGGGTACTGAAGACTTAAGTGAACTGATATAATGCGATCAGAACCAAAACAAATTATACAATAACAGCATTTTAAACACAAACAACTTTGAAAGACTTAAGAACTCTCTAATCAATGCGATGATCAATCATGATTCCAGAGGACTGATAATTATCTCTCTAGGCTCTCTACCCTCTAAAAGTTGAGTCAAGTGTGCCAAGCACTGTGCTAAACACTGGAGATACAGAGAAAGGTAAAAGACAGTCTCTGTCCTCAAGGTGTTCACTGTCTAATGGGGGAGACAACATAGAAAAAAAAACTACGGGCATACAAGACAGATAACATTTAAATGGGAGGTAATCTCAGAGATAAAATAAGGGAAGGGTAGAAAAAGGTATCCTGCTAAAGGTGAGGTTTAAAGTGACACTTAAGGGAAGCCAGGAGGTAGAAACTAGGAGGCAGAGTATTCCAGACACGGAGAACAGACAGTGAGGCCAGAGGCCAGAAATGGAATGTGGTGTTTAAAGAATGCGGAGTACAGGGAGTAGAGCAAAGTGTAAGACAACAGGAAGGGTGGAAAGAGGCCAGGTTGTGAGGGACTTTGGAAGCCAAATAGACTTGATATTTGATCCTGGAAGTAACAGGGAACCACTGGCGTTCATTGAGCAGAGAGGAAGGGGTCAGACCTACAGTTTGGGAAGGTCACTATGGCTAGAGGATGGACTGGAATGAAGAGACACTTGAGGAAGGGAGACCAATTAGAAGGCTAGTGCAATAGTCTAGGTATGAGGTGATGTGGGCCAGAACCTGGGTGGTAGTTGTGTAAGTGGAGAGCAGGAGATGAATGGGAGAGATTTTATGAAAGAATAGTAATAATGACGATAATAGTAACAGCTAGCATTTGTATAGCATTTTATGGTTTGCAAAGTGCTTTATGTATGCTACCTCATTTGATCCTCACAACAACCCTGTGAGTTTGGTATTATCATTACCTCCATTTTGCTGATGAGGAAACTGAGGCAGACAACGATTAAGTGACTTGCTCAAGGTCATACCCCTAGTAAGCATCTGAGACAAGTTTCCATGTTAGGACTCCAAGCCCCCTGATCTATCCTCTGCACCATCTGACTTAGCAACAGATTAGATAGATTCGGGATGATGAGGTGAGGCGGACAGGTGCGCTTGGAGAAAGCAGGATGCAGGATGTGAGATATGAGATAAGATGCAGGGTGTGACCAGCCAGAAAAGTGATCAAAGAAGACTATATATTGAAGCACCCCACCGTGGACTTACCTATGTGCTTTCACAAAGCACCCTCAATTCCAGAACAACTCTTCCCCTCCCCTTTCCTATTCTTTTTGCTTCTCTGTATGATAAAGGCACCTCTGGGGTACTTGATATCTTTGATATCCTCTCCTCCCATTCTCTTGACCCCCTTCCCCCTATTCCATAAAGTTCCATTTAAACCACACCTTTAAGCTAGCCGATCGCCTTTGCCTTCTACAGGAAGCAGGGCCAAAGCCCAGCGGCCTATGCACTGCCTCCTACGTGGAGTAGAACTCACTGGGGGTCTGCCTCATGGGGAGCAGGCCTGCTTAGGTGCAACACCCCAATAAATGCCTTTCTTTAATTTGGAGACAGTCCAAGTGAATTTCTCTCAGGACAATAGAACCCACATATCTATTCCTCATCATTTCAGGTGGCACTTCAACATTCTTGGGGTGCACTCTAAACTCATCATTTCTGGTGCCCTATATGGGGAGCAGGGCCTGCTACCTATGCTCTGCCTTACCTCATCATTGATGCAGAATGAGACATTTCCTGACATGGAAAATGTGCAAATTTGCTTTGCTTGGATATGTCTATTTGTTTCAAGGCTTTTCTTTTTCTTTTCTTTTTTTAAATTTCTTTTAAAATGTGGGACTAGTAAGAAGAGAAAATATATGCTTGTTAACTGTAAAACCAATTTTAAAAAACTTAATCTTGAGAATATCTAATTCTAAATAAGGCTTTAGTTTCTCCCCAGATATACCTAATTGAAAAGAAAACACTTGACCTCAGCCAGTCGTTCCGCCTGATTTTTTGTTGACTGGGTGTAGCATCTCTGACTAAAGAAGGTCAGCCTGCTCTCACTGAGGAGAGGGTCTAGTCAAGTACCCCAGGAGAGGTGCCTCTGTGGCCCTCAAAAATGCTAGGGAACCAAATTAAAATGTAATTAGGAAATGTTTAACAAAAGAAATAAAAATCAACATAGATAATGTTGATTTGTGCTTTTTCTAAATCCATTTGCAGCCCATAAGGATTTGTTCCTTGAGTTTGACACCATTGCCTTTACAGATTACAGCTGAGATAGTCAGTGGGTGGCCCTGAATAGAGCCAAGAAGTTTGCAGTAGCAAGTGGCAATGCCTCAAAAAGACAAAAAGCCTAGCAGCCATCAGTCACCTTGAGACCCTAACTCTAATTCTACTCTTCCCTGCCCTCCCCCCATTACCTATTCCCATTCGATAAGGGACAGGCCCCGGAGCCTCCTTTAGGCTCTTTGGGATCAGAAGGAAAAGAGGGACAGGGAAGCTGTGCCCCTCAGGCTGACACCCCAGTTCTTTGGCCTCTGTCTTCCTTAAGAGAACCAGAGGAGATCTGCCTGCCCAAAGTCCCACTTATCCTGGTCCAGTGGTTCTTAACAATTTTTTTTTCATATCAAGGACCCCTTTGCCAGTCTGATGAACTCTATAAACTCCTTGGAATATTTTTTTTAAATTTGTAGTTGAAGGAAATGCTTATTTCCAGCTAGAGATTAGTGAAAATAAAGTTGTAATTTTTTTGTTATCTAAGTACAAAGATTCCCTGAAATCTAATCTTCAGACCCTTGGGGATAGATGGATCCCAGGTTAAGAACTCCTGTCCTAGACCCATTGTTCACCATCTCCTAGAAGGTGAGAAAGCCCTTAGAGAAAAAGAGAAGACAGCAAAAGAGAAAGGAAAGCATCTCCAATTCCGAGTGACTCCCTGCTGGTGCCTATGCTCCTCTGACATTCCACATGACCCCACCACCACCCAAGCCCAATTTCAAAGTCCCTTGCTCTTCATTCATCCGCCTTCATAGCTTTGTCCCCATTGATTTCTGCCTCTTTGCTTTCCTTCAGTCTTTCCTTACCACTATAGCTCATTATAAGTGCCTACTGTATATCATGTATCGTGTCTACAAAGACAAAAACTGACCCAGGAAAATCAGAAAAGGTCTCTTGTTGGAGGTGACCCTTTAATGGAACTTTGAAAGGGAGCAGGCTTCCAAGGGAAGATGAGGAAGAAAAACATTTCAGGCCTGAGCAAAGAGTTTGTTGAATAGAGTAGAGCATAGTCAGATACACACTTTAGGAAAATCACTTTAGCAGCTGAGGGGAGGGTAAATTGGAGAAGGGAGAGACTAGAAGCACAAAGACCTACTATGTGTCAAGTACTGTACTATTCTCTGCAAAGACAACCTAGGGACGACCAGAAAATGTCTCTGGTAAGAGGTTTTGCAGTAACCTCTTAAAGGAGGTTATTACCATGTTCCAGATGAGAGGTGAGGAAGGCCTGAGTTGGGGTGGTGGCCAGGTGAGTACAATAAAAGGGACAGATGCAAGAGGTATTGTGGAAAGACATGAAAAGATTTGTACACTAATTATATATGTAGTGAGAGTGAGAAGTCACTGATGATGCTGAGGTTGCAAACCTGGGTAACTGTAAGGATAATGGTGCTTTTAACAGAAAAAAGGGAGTTCAGAAAGGGGTGGGCTTAGGAGAGAAAAATAATTAATTCTATTTTTGACATGTCGAGTTTTAGGTGTCCACAGGGCATCCACTTTGAAAGGTTTAATTGGCCATTGGAGATGCGCAACTAGAACTCAGAAGAGAGAAAAGGTTGGATAAAAAGATCAAAGAGTCATCTGCATAGAGATGATAAATACATTCATTGGAGTTGATTTGGTCACAAAGTGATAAAATATAGTCAGAGGAGAAGAAATGGCACAGGATGGAGCTTTGGTATATATGCCCTCCCAGTATGGGTGTAGGATAGGGATAATGAGCCAGCAAAGAAGACTTAGGAGACAGGTAGAAAGAGAACCAAGAGAGAACAGTGTCATGAAAACAGAAAGGAGAGTGTCAGGTGAGGTGTTAAGAGGATGAGGACTGAGGAAACTCCATCTAATTTGACCATTAAGAGAAGAATGATAACTTTGAGAGAACAAGTCCATTGAGTGATGGTAAGAGAAGCTAGATTCTTGTTGTTTGTCCTTCATATTAGAAGAGGACCAATGACATCACCATGTTGGGGTCAAGGTACAGTGTGTCCCACTATGGCTGATCAGACCCATATGAGCTCAGAAGAATCTACCACAGGTTGGGCACAAACAGTCCATTGGAACATTTGGGATGGAGATGCATCTCACGTCTCCTTTGAACTTTGCTCATGGAACATAGTGCCTTTTTTGATGCAGGCATGCCATACTGGGTGGTCCTATGCCACGTCTCACAATCAACACTGAAGTTCTTCAGAGATACCTCGAAAGTGACTTCTTGTGACCTTGCCTTGTGCAAGTTCTCCATAAAATAGTCTTTTAGACAAACATGCATTTGGCATTCAGGCTAAGTGGCCAGCCCATAGGAGTTGAGCTCTCTGCAGTAGAGCTTGAATAGTTGACCATTCATTTTGAGAAAGGACCTCAGTATCCAGTACCTTATCCTGCTAGGTGATCTTCAGAATCTTCCTAAGACAATCAAATGGAAATAATTCAGTTTCCTGTCATGGCACTGGTGTACTGTCCAGGTTTCATAGGCATACAACAGTGAGGTCGGCACAAGAGCTCTGCAGACCTTCAGTTTGATATGCAGCCTAATACCTCTTCTCTCCTACACTTCCTTTCAGAAGCTCCCAAACTAGATTACAGAGGATTCAGCAGCATGAGAGAAGTGGGGGCAATGGTATAGATAGTTTTTTTTCCCCTTGGAGTTAAACTGAGAAATGGAGATGAGATATAGTATGATAGCTTGAGAGGATTACAGGGTCTATTGAGAATTGTTTTGAGGAAAGAGGAGAGTTGGGTGTGTTTGCAGGCAGAAGGAAAAGAACCTGTAGGTAGGAAGAGACTGAAAAAGAGAGAAAGAAAGAGAGGAAAAGGAGAAAAGAGAAATGAGACGGGAGAGGATAATTGTGGGGGCCATCTGCTGGAGGAGATAGAAGGGGATGGGGATGAGAAGTCAGCCTAGTGAGAAGGAGCACCCTTTAATTAGAGATTTGAGTAAAGGGGGACAGAATGAAGGTCAGCATCAAAGGGTTTTTAAATGGAAAGAAAGAAAGAATAGGTAGCTCAGGGTGAATGATCTCTATTTACTCAGTAAAACTTGAGGTGAGGTTCTCTACAAACCGGGTAGTATGGGAGACAAGAAGAGATAAAAAGGTGTGAAATAGCCTGGGGGGGGGGTAAATTGGATAGAGAATCAAGCAGCCAGGAATAGAAGGGTTGTCTTGTTGAAATGAGGACCCAGTTGAGATTAGATAATAAAAGTTTATAGTGTACCCACCCAGTCATCTGGGTTGCCATGACTTTAATCCAGAAATTTATGCATAGGGAGAAGATAGTTGGTGGGATTAATCCACTTGTAACCCTACTCAACTCATATTCATGCAGATGAGTTAGATCTCCCAGAGTAAAGCTATATTTCTCTCAAAATTCTAGGGGTACATCCAAGGTGTCAAGGTATTTTTTCTAGTGCTATCTTGGATGAGTCCTCAATGTAAAATATATTGGGAGGTGGGGGAGGGGGTGGAATGTTGTTTAAATAGAGACCGACCATTTGCAGGTGGCATAGACAGATATGTTTTTGGGTCTGACCCACCTTTGAAGAGAGTAGAAGAGCCATGCCAATGCTCCCAAGCATGTAAATTGGGTGGAGAGGCAGGGTCGATCCAGGACACAACTGAACTTCAAACTTTGGTCTCCACGCTCTGAGCTCACTGATCTTTAATAAAAACTCAGATTTTTAAAAGCACTTTAATGTTTACAAAGTATCTTCCTCACAACAACCCTGTGAGGCAGGTCATGCAAATCTTCATTTTAAAGATGAATGCATTGAGTTTCAGTGATTTGTCCATGATCACACAGCTGATCAGTATCAGAGTCAATATGTAAATCCAGATGTGAAATGATTAGACAGCTAGGTGGCTCATGGATAGTACAGGGGTGGGTAACCTATGACCTTCAGGCCACATGTGGCCTTCTTGGTCTTTGGGTGTGGCCTTTTGATTAAGTCTGACTTTTACAGAACAAATAATTTTATTAAGGGGATTTGTTCTGTGAAGTTTGGATTCAGGCAAAGGACCTCACTTGAGGACCTAGAGGGCCACCTGTGGACTCGAGGCTGAAGGTTCCCCACCCCTGGGATAGTACACTGGCCTGTAGTCAGGAAGACCTGAGTTCAAATCTGGCCTCAGACACTTACAAGCTGTGTGACCCTGAGCACTTAACCCTGTTTGCCTCAGTTTCCTCATCTATAAAATGAACTGGAGAAGGAAATAATGAACCACTCCAATATTTTTGCCAAGAAAATCCCATAGACACACAGTTCACAGGGTTATGAAGAGTTGGACATGACTGAACAACATGAAATGGTTCCCATACCACCATATCCCCTCTGGTGATTCAGGTTCGTTTTCCAAGGGTATGGTTTCATTCATTTACACTGCATCTACAACAGCTTTCCCAGGGTTCTCTGAAGGGCATCTTTCAGTTCCTTGTTCCTCATACTGTAAATCAGAGGGTTTAAGATTGGGGTGATAAAGGTATAAACCACGGACACCACTCGGCCCATTTCGGGAGAATAACTGGAGCTAGGAGATAAGTAAATGAAGCTAGTACAGCCGTACTGCAGTAGGACCACGGTGATATGGGAGGAACAGGTGGAGAAGGCTCTGCGGCGCCCTTCTGCTGACTGGATCTGTAGGATGGCTGCCACAATGTAGACGTAAGAGATGGAGATGAACACGAGGGGAATCATCAGGACGATGAAGCTGATGACGTACAAAGCAGTCTCATGGGTGTGTGTATCTGTGCGGGCCAGGCACATGACTGCAGGCATGTCACAGTAGAAGTGGTAGATCTCATTACTGTGGCAGAATGGGAGCCGGAAAACCAACATCGTCAGGGGCAGGGACAGCATGAAGCCCAGCACCAGAGATCCCACCGTCAGCTGCCTACATAGGTGCCGGCTCATGCGGAGGGTGTACCTCGGGGGGTAACCAAAGGCCATGACAGCTGACAGCACAGAGTCAGCACCACCCAAGAAGACAAAGAAGAACATCTGTGTACCACACCCAGGGAGGGAAATTGGGGTTTTCCCCATTGACAGGAGGTTGGCCAAGGCCAATGGCGCACTAGCTGAAGTATGGAAAATCTCTACAACTGCCAAATTGGCCAGAAAGAAGTACATAGGAGTGTGGAGTGAGTGGTTGGCTTGGACCACAAGCCCAATGGTGGCATTCCCAGTGAGGCTAGTCAGGCACATAGCCAAGACGGCCACAAAAATCAACATCTGCACCTGAAAACAAGACGAGAATGGGCGGAAGAAGAACCAGATCATCTCTGTTTGATTTTTCATGAAAACAGCTCCTTGGACCTATTAAAGAAATAAGAACATCAGTATTTCAGAAGGGCCTTGTTGAAACCAGAATCACTTTACAGAACTTTTAACCTTCCTACCTTGGTAAGGTAACACAAATTCGTTTTTCAGTACTTAGCACACAAGAAGCAGGCAGCACAGGGGATACAGAAATGACCTTAGAGTCAGGAACACCGGGGATCTAGTCCTACCTCTGATACGTCCTGGTTATGTGACCTGGACAAGTCATTTAAACTCTCCATGCTGCCTGACAAATGTGTAAGAATATGAATTGCAGATCAGCCACCAGTCTGCATTGGTACAGTGAGTTCTTCAGCAGAAACTCCCTATGCCAGTGAAATTTCAGGGGGTCTATTCCACCCTAAAATCATATACGTATTTGTGTCTTAGCCCATTATGAGACTGTAAGTTCCATAAGGGCAGGGGCTGACTCCCAATCAAACACTCTTTCCACTATGCCCCCTTCCTCTCCCATCTCTGTATTTTATCTAAACTTTGTATCTCCCTCAACACCTAGCATAATACTCTTTCTAGTGCTTAATGAATGTTTGTTGAAAGAGTAAGAGAATGGATGAATGGATGGATGGATGAATGGATGAATGAATGAATGAATGGATGAATGAATGAATGAATGAATGAATGAACGAATGAATGAATTTGAAACCCTAGGGTTGAGGAAAGTTCAAGTTCAAAAATGTACTGTATATAAGGCATAAACTTATACATGGAAAATGTGATGCTTCAAGAGTTTGATAGATGCCCAATCTCACTAATATGGGCATTCCTTCCACAGCACTGGTCACAACCCATCTCACATGAGACACAAAACTTGAGTATGAGAATGACATGGTAATATTTCTTGAAACCAGAGAGACATTTGACCTATCTCTCTCCATCACCTATCTCCACTCAATTACCAATTGCTGTTGATTCTTTCTTCAAAATATTTCTTGTGTCTCTTCCTTCCTTCCTTTCCATTTCCACAATCACCTCTTGGATTCAACCTTCTATCATCTCTTTCAATTGCAACTGTCTCCTAACTGGTCTCTCTGTTTCCAGTCTTTCTCCCCTCCAATGAAGATTCATCTTTCTTGGCGCACCTAGGCGGTGCAGCGGATAGAGCACCCGCCATGGATTCAGGAGGTCCTGAGTTCAAATACAGCCTCAGACACATAACACTTACTAGCTGTGTAACCCTGGGCAAGTCACTTAACCCCACTGCCTAGCCTAAAAAAAAAAATTCATCTTTCTTAAGTAACTCTCATTACATTGGGCAAAGCAGAAAATCTTTTGCTCAGGAACCTTCTATATCTCCCCATTGCCAATAGGATAAAATTTAAACTCCTTTGCCTAGCTTCCCAGATTATAACCTGGAACTCCCCTAACAATCCAACAGAATGTCCCCAACCAGCCTTTTCTTTTCCCAGAGCTATGAATATGACACCATATTATAACAGCTGACAGCTATAGAATCACTTTGCAATTTGCAGATCACTTAAAGTGATCTACATTATTTCATTTGAGCCCTACAGTAACCCTATAAAAACGGGGCCACAGCTAATGTTATTCTCATTTTACAAATGAGGAAAATGAGGCTCAAGTTAAATGCCCTGCCCAGGTTCACACAGTTAGTAGGACTTGAATGTAGCTCTCTCCTGACTCCCAATCAAGCATTTTTTCCACTAGACCCACCTTCCTCTCCTATCTCTGTGCCTTTGCTTGCTTGCTCTCCCCACCCCACGCCCACCTTCTAAAATGACCATTTATAAAGCAATGTAAAATAAGGAAAGCAGAACCAGGAAAAGATTATGTACAGTGCCTGCAATGATATAAATGCTACTAACACTAAAAAAGAAAAAAAATCATCAAATTCTGATATATTACAATAAACAGCCTGGGTCCCAGAGAAGTGATTAAGAAACACACCTTCCTCCTTTCAGGAGAGAAAAGGGGGACTGCAAGTGAGGAGCACAGTATATGCTGTCAAACTTGGTTTGAATATTTTTCTTTATGACAAGGAAAGGTTCATTGAGTAGTGGGGAGGGAGGTAGATCATGTTAGGGGAAAATAACTATGGTATAAAGACAAAAGACAATAATGAAATTCAGCATTACCCACAATAGTTACCATATCAAAGGTGATTTGAAGCTCCCAGTGCCATCTGTCTTATTATAGTCCTAATATCTTCAGTCAATCAATAAGCATCTATTATGTGCCTACTATGTGTCAGAAACTAGCCTAAGTACTGGCAATAAAAAGTCAAAAAGGTAACAGTCTGTGCACTCCAGGTGCTTATAGGATCTTTGATTTCATTTTTTGTGTGTGTGAATAATGCTGAGTAGAGATTCCCCTGCACAGATAACAGATGGAAAACTCATCTGTAACTTAGTCTCATAGAAAATTACTCAGAGGCATGAAAGTTTTAGTAACTCATCTAGGGTATCAGAGTTAGTCTGTGGCTGAAAAATTGAACACAGGTATTCCTGATCCATGGTTTGCTCTAGAGCCACCATCAGATCATAGGGTAATTTTTCAAGCTTCTCCATCACTCTCAGCACATTCTCAGACATTCTGTCATCTCCCCTCCTCTCCTTCTGTGGACCTGGGCAAGTCTCACGCGCTTGGGAAGCCCCTAATCTCAGATTTGTGGCTATTGGAATTCCAGTCACGCTTCCTTCTAAAAGAATAATTAAAATACCTGTAAAATGTCTTATTTTTTAAAGTTATTGATATGTTTTTGGTTTTTACATTACCTTTACTTCCAAATACATTCCTTCCCCCACGGAGCCATCAAAAGAAATACAAAAGAAATAAAGAGGGGGGAAAAAGACAATTCACAAAAAGTAACCAACTAATCAATACATCATATGAGCTTGACAGTATTGATAACAACTTTTGTTATGAACATATATGTGCATGCACATATATGTATATATACCTATGTAACTTGTGTATACATATGCATATATGCACAATGTGTGTATATATGTATGTATGTGTGTACACACATACATATACACAGAGAGATATAGATATAGATATAGATATAGATATAGATATAGATATAGATATAGATATAGATATAGATATAGATATAGATACAGATACAGATACAGATACAGATACGGATGTGGATGTGGATGTGGATGGGGATGGGGATGGGGATGTAGGTGTGGGTGTGGGTGTGGGTGTGGGTGTAGGTGTGGATGTAGGTGTAGATATAGGTGTAGGTGTAGCTGTAGCTATAGATATATATCCACACAACAAATCCAAGGGGATTTGAGGGAAGGGACTAGCATCTGAAGCAATCCAGAAAGGCTTCATGTAGAAAGTGATATGTAAACCTGATTTTGAAGGAGACAAGGGATCCCAAGAAGCAGAGATGAGGAGGGAGAGCATTCCAAGCACAGAATAAAGCCAGTAAAAAGGCAGAAGGGAGAAGGCAGATGGAGTGTTATATGTGAAGAACAGCAAGAAGGCCAGTTTGGCTGAAATGTAGAAGAAGAATATGATCGTGTATAATATTGGGGAGTAATATATAGTAAAGCTGAAAAGGTAAACTGAGGCCAGATTGTGAAGAACTTTAAATTCCATGCAAAGGAGACACTTACCAGCTGTGTAACCCTGGCAAGTCATTTAACCTCTTTGTGCCTCAGTGTCTTCATCTGTAAAATGGGAGTACTGAACTCAAGGGCCTCCAAGGTGCCCTCTAGCTCTGAATCTGTGCTCGTCTGAACTTATGATTTTGTATTTGATCCTTAAGGTAATAGGGAGCCACTGGCGTTTATTGATCATGGGAGTGATGTGGTCAAACTTTAGAAAAATCACATTGGATTTGCATAGCAATTACTTGACATTCTTTTCCATTCAATCCAAGATGGCAACATATCTCTATTGGTTTTTTGTTTTGTTTTGTTTTGTTTTGTTTTGTTGCTGAGAAAGAAATCAACAGGAAAGTAGGCTTAATTTTTAAGAAATGTGTTTTGAAGCCAAACTGATTGAAAGGAATTTATTCCATGGAGGACTAGCTATAGTCTTGGCAGGTGCTGCAGGAAAGGCAAAATAATAATAATAATAATAAAACAAAACAAAAATCTGGTTTGGTCATGACAGGAAGCACTATCTATCTTAGGGTTCATAAAATGTTTTCTCCCTTAGCAATTCAGAGAAGAGGCAAAGTTTTTGAGGGAAAGAGCTGTGCTTTTCTGACCCTTTGTCCACAAGATGCCAAATACTTCCCACATAGCAGGTTTTTAGTAAATGTCTGTAGGGTTTTAAAACTTGGTTGAAATCATGCAGACAAGGTATCTGGGTTTTTCCAGCACTTAGCGCAGTGCCTGGCACATGATGGGTGCTTCATAAATGTTTATTGATCAGGTGATCCACTGATTGTGTTTGTTATCTAGATCCATTTGGGTATCTCATAGATGTAGCCACACACTGGCTCAGAAAGGAAGAAACAGTTTACACACTCCACACACATTCCTTGCCTTTACTGCCTCCTTGGACAAGGAGTGGCTCTTTGCTGGTTATTCCAAAGAGATCGACAACCCCTTCTTCCCCAACTAATTTCCTCACTGGTGGCCAAGAGGAACACATGCAGAGCCATCTAGCTCATTGTCAGATGAGCCAATTGCCCCTTGAGTCCCTAGAAGGCTCCCAGGACACTCAGTCCTCAGCCCAATCCTCCTGCCATTTAGCTGGCTGTCTCTGGGAACTAGATTTATTTAATGCCTCAACTGTGACAACAACATACTTACTCCTGAACAACTTACCTCATGGGATAGACCTACCTATAGGCACAAGCTGTTCCATTCTTGACTATGAGATCAAGATAGCTGAGCCAAACTCCTGGTTAGTTTGATCTTTAAAAAAAAAAACAACTCTATTTACAGTTGGTTGACCAAAAATCCATCTGGCCATCAGATTCAACCAAAAAAACTGGAGTAAAAATGAGTTTAACAGAGGCAGTTAGATGGCACAGTGGATAGCGCACTGGCCCTGAAGTCAGGAGGACCTGAGTTAAAATTCGGCCTCAGACCAAACACTTGACACTTACTAGCTGTGTGACCCTGGGCAAAGTCACTTAACCCCAATTGCCTAAAAAAAAAAAAAATGAGTTCAACAAAGTTGCACAATGCAAGATAAATCCACCCCAAAAAGTCATGTACATTCCTACTACCAACAAAAGCCAAGAAAATTTGTTTTATAAAAGAAATCCCATTTCTATCAACTATAAAGAAATCAAGCATCTAAGAAACAACTTGGATAACTACATGGTCCCTGTGATTTTTGTTGAGTCACTAACTAAATGAGCTTCAGTTTCCCCAGCTGAGTGATGGCAGGGTAGGTCAAAGAACCTGGGGGTAGGGTAGAATAGTCCATCTCTAATTTCACAAACTTATTAAAGTTCTTTTTATTGTACATTTAGGATTTGTTTGTGTATCCTTATAAAAATGTAATAAATTCTTAATTTTGCTTTTTAAAAGCACCCCCCCCAAAGATATCTATGTGCCAACAAAACCACATTCAGAAATAAGGAAAGATCTAAGTAATTGGAAGAAAATTCAATATTAATGAATAAGTTGGATAAAATATGTTGGAGTAAAAAAAAATGTAAGGGGACAAAATTTCCTAATTTAATGTATTGATTTTATTTAATGCCAATAAAAATATTAATAGATCTCTTTGTAGACCTATATAAAATCATAGAAAAATGCATAGGAACTAAACCTATGTTATCATTGGTATTAGAAATTGCCAGGTGAGGAAATTTCCCCTGCCATTGCAGGTTGGCACTTTATTTGCAACTTAGAGAACACTGAGAAGTTGTGACTGGCCCAGGATTACACAGCCACTATGTGTCAGAAGTAAACATAAATCCATAAAATACTGGATTCCTTCTGTCTCCTGCTCTACATTGCCTTACAGTAAAGCACATATAGGAAAACAATGGGCCAGAATTGAATGCAATTCTTACAATAAGATGAAGAGATGAGGGCTAAGTGGTCACTTAATTAGGAGGATTCAGAACTGGTTGACTAGTAGGACCCAAAGAGAAGTCATTGAAGGTTTGGAAGACCCTTGGTGAAGTGACCCAGGGATAAGTATATGACTAGCAATACCCAAGGCGAACTATAGAGTCTAGCATAAGGAGACAAATTTAAGCAAGTAGGTGACATTAAGAATTGATTGGATGAGATAATCATGACTAAAATGTGGCTTTGGAAGGTTATACCTTATTCAAAGGAATAGGCTAAGTAAAGGAGAGAAAGGCACTATAGCATTGTAGGTTAAGGAGAAGGATGTGAAAGAAAGAGGTGAAGAACCATGGTGGAGAACAGCTGAGGAAATATCAATGGAGGCAGAAAAAGAAATGGCATTGCTATTGAAGATCACTGGAATAGAAAGGAAACAGGGTGTGGTACTGAAGCATACTGAAACAATGATGGGGGGTTTCAGTTATGCAGACAACAGCTGAAAGCTGTTGCTCAAAGTTGCTTGAAGTAGATAATTTCTTGCCTTGCCTTACTAAAATCCTTTTAAGAGGTACAGGAACCGGCATAAGGAATTGCTGTTCTCAATGTGGTCCTCACTACCATGGGAAGAATTGGTTGCTAATGAATTTTGAAAGGAAATAGCCACCCCTGCCTAAAGTTTGTGACAGAGAAGAAGAAGGCTAGAATAATTCAACATCAATCCCAGAATTGGAGTTAAAAAGACTCTTCTTCCTGAGTCCAAATCTGGCCTCAGACACTCACGAGCTTTGTGACCCTGAGCAAATCACTTCACCCTGTTTGCCTCAGTTTCCTCATCTGTAAAATGAGCTGGAGAAGGAAATGGCAAACCCCTCCAGTATCTTTGCCAAGAAAATTCCACGTGGGGTCACAAAGAGTCAGACATGGCTGAAAAATGAATCAACAATAACAACAAAAGATTCAGAGAAAGAATAGATAAGAAACCCTGACCTACAGCTCTACAAGGGAAGTCAGCCAATGAAAGATGAGAAACCCTCAAGAATTAAATTTGAAAACCCAAAGAGAAATAGTTCTACCGAGGACGTGGATCTGAATCCTGCCTCAGACACTTAGTAATTGTGTGACACTAGGCAAGTCAATTAACCATAGTGTACCTCGGTTTCCTCATCTAGCAATCTGATCCCATGAAGGAAGATTTGGATTTAAATCCTACCTCAGGGTTTACCAGCTGGGTCACCACTGAAGCTCTCTAAGTCTCAGCTTCTTCATCTTCAATAGTTCAGATGCTCTATTTGTACCACCTGCAGCACTCCCTCCCATATGTATCATCAGAAAAGCTATCCCAGGTTTGAGGCACTACACGGTTAGAACCCAGTTTATGGAGCCTTTACTAATGTGTTTCCTTTTACTAGCCAGCCAAAGGACACAGTTCAAAACAAGAGACACTGAGTCAAGCAGAGCATCTATATCATCAGGTGGCCAGGAGAATCAAGAGGAAAATTTCCATCCATATCTTTATAAGCTTTAAAGTGCTATGGAAATGCTAATTACTATTTTTTAAAAAAAAACATTTCCATAGTCTTGAAGGTTAGCAAAGCACTTTTTTCACAACCACCCCGGATGGCAGGTACTGCAAACATTTTCATCCCATGTGATTTATCCAGAGTGGCACAGCAAGTGTGTGCCTGAGACAGAATTCCAACTCAGATCTCTCAAGGTAGCCCAGCACGCTCTCATCATGGCAGGCTTTCTCTCATACTGCTAGCCATTCTGCCCTACTCATGTGTGACTATGAGGAAAGTAATCTAGAAGTCCTCTAGAAATGTGAGGAATAAATGAGGAAGTTTGTGACAGAGAAGGCAAAAGTAGAATTGTGTAGAACTTGGTGGGCAAAGTTCTATATATTACAGAGAATACAAAGTTCTACAAATTATGTAGAATTTTGTGAGCAAAAGTAGAATTATGTAGAGCCTACCTCTGGGAGACATTCCTCAAAACGTGGGGAAACTCATCAGGCCAAAAAAGGATAGAGGTGCATAAGTTAGAGTCTTTGAGAGTTCTGCGAGGTTAAAAAAGTGAAATGACTTATCTAGGGTCACACAACTAATAAGTGTCAGAGATAAGATTTGAACCCAGGCATTTCTGACTCAAGCCCCAATACACTGTCTAGTACACATCCTTGTTGAGCTAGCTGCTACATGTATTTTTACCCTCATTTGACAGAATTAGGGAACTGAGGCTCATAGAGCTTAGGGGACTTGCTGAAGGCCACAGAGCTAGGAAGTGTCAGAGCCAGGATGTGAACTCAGGGTTCCTGACTCCAAGTCTTAGGCTCCTGCCATGACATTATCCCAGTATGGGGTTGGCTTAAAGTGTTATTATATCAAATACAAAATTGGTAGGTGAAGATATGTTTGCATTTCAACAGTATCACTGGTTTTCTGTGACTTTGTCTTCCTGTGCCTCAATGTAGTCTTCTATGTAAAATAAATCTTATTCACATGGTGAATATAAATAAAACAAAATTTAGAAAATATGATTGCATGATATGGTTGAATAGTCTCCTATGGAAATTGCAGTATATTAGAAAGAATCCCAGGCTGGGCTTCAGAAGACCTAGGATCTATTTCCAGCTCTGCCTCTAATTTACTACATAACCTTAATCAAGCCACTTTCCTTTGCTGGACTTCACTTTCCTCACCTACAAAATTGAGGGAGGACTAGATGACATACAAGGCCTTTTATAGTTCAGATACTCTAATTGTACCAACTAGAGCACCCCTCATGCTTCTGAGTCACCAGAAAAGTTGTGCCATGTTTGAAGCACTACATAGGTCAGAACCCTCTCAAAATCAGAGTTCTTGAGCCCCCACTAATGTGTTTCCTTTTACTAGTCATCCAGAGAACACAATTCAAAACAAAAGACATTTAGTGAAGTAGCAACATATCATTTTACCTTAAGGCATTTGATCTCAAAACTAGTAGAGAAAAGAAGATATTATCTCTAATACTGTGAAGACTTTGCCTGCGGAATAGATCTTTTAGCTTGGCAGCTGTTATTCCCAGGCTCTTTGAAAGGATCAAGAAAGGGGCTGGGCTACCTGGTGAAAAGAGATATCCTAAGGGCAGCTGTAGAGAAGCAAAAGACACATTAGTTTTCACAAGAAGTACTTGGGCTCAAATACTACTTTAGATACTCCCTAGCTTTGTGCATGGGCAAGTCACTTCACTTCTCAATACCTCAGTTTCTTCATCTATTAAATGGAGAAAATAACACACTACCTATCACACTGGGTTGTTGTAAAGAAAGCACTTTCTCAACCAGAAATGAATATGAATTTTTGTTGTTGGATAATGTTTTCTGAATGTCTTAAATTACCCCCAGTGGAAAGCCTCTGGGAACTCTGGCTGGGAAGGAAGGAAAAAAGAACCTGCCATCAGCACTTTTGCATAAAGGGAGGAATCCCCACTAAAGACCTGTGTACTTTACAATCATCACTATTTTTATTTAAGAGCTGCTCATATGAGAAACAGATGTGGTGCGATGGAAAGCATGTTGGCTTTAGAGTCAGCCAACTTGAGTTCTAATTCTGACCTCTAGTTATGACTAGTGTAACTTTGGGTAAATCACTTAACCTAAGTAGGGACTCAGTTCCCCATCGGTAAAATAAAAAGGAATTGGAATAAGTAGCCTTGAGTTCCTTCCAGCACTAAATCTATAATTTGCCAACTTGATGTCTAAGAGTATGAAAAGATGAGAAATCTGAGGTTGGGGTAGTACCAGGAAAGACTTCTTATGAGATGAGAGAAAGAGATCTCAAAAGTGGCTAGGGAGTTTAGAGATTTGGGTCTTAGAGAGAAAAATGGGAGACCCTATGCTGGACCTTAAAGTCTGAATGGGTCTGGTTTCTAGACTCTGGTAGGATTACTCAACCATAAACCTTCCTAAATTAACACCTCCACATCTACCCCACATTTTTAGAGGGAAATGTGCAAAGTAACGTTCATGAACAGACATTAATTTTAACATCTAAATATCTACCATTGTCTTAGGGGGGGTCTTCCTCTGTTAAAAGCAAAGAGACCTCCTTCCCTCCCTCCCTCTCTCTCTCTCTCTCTCTCTCTCTCTCTCCCTCCCTCTCTCTCTCTCTCTCTCTCTCTCTCTCTCTCTCTCTCTCCCCTCTCTCTCTCTCTCTCTCTCTCTCTCTCTCTCCTCCCTCCCTCTCCCTCTCCCTTGCTCCCTTTTCCTCCTCTTTCTGTCCCCCACTCTGAATCTCTCTCTCTCTCTCTCTCTCTCCCTCTCTCTCCCTCTCTCTCTCTCTCTCTCTCTCTCTCTCTCTCTCTCTCTCTCTCTCTCTCTCTATTTCTCTCTCATCATAATAAGAGGGTGGACAGAAAGACTAAGCATTACGGGTTAGCTTGTTGACAAACAGATTGAATCTGGGCACAACCTAAGGGCGATCATACCAAGCTCCAGACTTTATGGGATTCTCAAGCTGTAATGAAAAGCCAGAGGTACAGATGATGGGTAAACTTTGCCTGGGGTTTCAAGCAGAGATTGTTCCATTCTTTATACTTGTATCCCTAGCACCCAGAATGGTACCTGGCACACAGCAGGTGTTTCATAAATATTTGTTCATTGATTGGTGGGTTGGGGGGAAAGTCCAGTCAAGTCAACAAGCATTTATGAAGCTCCTATGTGCTAAGCAGGACAGCTAGGTAACGCAGTGGATAGAGTGCCAGGCCTTGGAGTCAGGAAAACTCTTCATGAGTTCAAATCTGGCTTCAGACACTTACTAGCTGTGTGACTTAACCCTGTTTGCCTCAGTTTCCTCATCTGTAAAATGAGCTGAAAAGGAAAATGGCAAACCACTCTAGTATTTCTGCCAAGAAAACCCCAAATGGGATCACAAAGAGTTGAATGTGACTGAAATAACTAAATAACATGTGCTAGGCACTATGCTTAGCATGGGGATACAAAGAAAGGTCAACATCCCAGAAAACTCTGTCCCTGGCCTCAAGGAATTCACAGTTCGCTTGGGAAGACAACATGCAAACAACTAAGTACACATGAAACTTAGAATAAATTGGCCATAATCGTAGAGCGGAAGCACTAACTAATTAAGAGGGACTAGGAAAGGCTTCTCAGAAAAGGTGAGAAACAGATTCTGCTCCCTGGTGCTTTACACTGTAAAAGACATTGGGCTCAAATACATCCATAAGAAATTATAGAATTTCAGGGTTGGACAGGTTCTTGAGATTATCTGCTTTGCACAGAAGGAACCTGAAGCAAAGAGGGCGTAAGTCACTGAAGAGTCAGGGTTAACCCCATCTTCTCGTACCCCAAATCCACTTCTCCTTCCACTAGGACCAAGTTCTCCCATCTCCTTCCCTATGTTGCTCAAGCTTCATGTTGCCTTCAAGACTTGACTAACTTTCACCTAGATATAAATAGGTTTGGGGAGGTGTTGGGAATAATAGCAATGTTGAAAGATGTTGTTTTGCTGCAAACACTGGCTTGGGAGGGTTCTGCTGAGAGGCAAGAGATTTTCCCAACTTTCTTAAATCTATGATGGAGAGACTTAGCTCTTACCTCCTAATGTGCTTGAGGTGGCTTCCAGGCATCTCTGATTGTCCACAATCCTTTACCTACCTCTAGAGAACCCCAGAGGATGATCTCACAGCACTTGGGGCCTCAGAGGAACCCTGGTCTGCCCAGTTAACCCTTGCCAGATTTACATCTCTTGATATCTCAGTGAAGTGACTTGGGGTAGTCCTCCGTTCCAGTGGGAATATTATCACCTAATCCCCCAGCCTCACACCACTTGACCTTTCTTCTCCAGTTGTCAGATAACACCTGCAGTTTATTTCTCCTGTATCCTGCACCAGGACTTGCCCCCATCTTCATAGGCTTCCAGTTTTCAGCAGATACTGAGGTCCCCAAATATTCAGTCCAAGGAGTAAAATAAGTGGGCGATGCCTGAGGTTCAGAGTGCCTGTGTGAACAATCACCACCGATCTACAAAGCAGTTCTGACACACCCGTTCAAGCACTCCGGGCTGGGCATAAGAATTACATCAGAATTGTTCTGTCTGCTCAGCTGCCGGAGAAATCCTTCCCTGGTAATTGATGTAATGAGGCCAGCGATGAGGTCATCTGGGACAAAAAAGAGTCATGGAATAAACTTGGCTTATCCTGGGATTTAATCATGCAGAGGAAACCTTGAGTGTGCTGAGTTCTGTATTTGAGGAAAATAACACTGGATTTAGAATCAGAAGACATGAGTTAGAGAGCCAGCTCTGCCTCGGACAAATCACTAAGACTCTTTGAGTCTCCGTTCTCTTTTCTACAAAATGGGGATAAAGTTAGGAAGCTGGGCTGGATGCCATCTCCATGCCATGGCCCCTGTTCTCTAGTCTGCACCCCTGTATGGTGCTGAAGGTCACACCCTGGTGTCCCTGTCTACCTTTACCCTTCCCCATACTTTCCATGTTTATCTCTGAGAACAGTAATCAAATCAACATTACCATTCCTGGTAAGGATAAGGACGTGTGAATCATTTGACCTCTGACCCCAATCACCATTCTCCCTGACTTCCTGTTCCCAAAACATTCCTCCCTGGCCACCACTCCTGTCTTTCTTGTTTTCCCCTATTAGAATGTAAGCCTCCTGAGGGTAGAGACTGTCTTACCTGCTTAGATCTGGATCCCCACCCCCCCAGCACTTGATGCCATGCGTAGCATGTAGCAAAATTCTTAATCAATGATTTTTTATTCATTATTCATTACTTCCACCTTTGAAAGTCTATGAATTCTATCATACCTAGTGCCAGCACCCACCCTGGGACATTTAGGTCTAGCATCAAACACAGAAAGGATTGAAGTGAGGAAAATTAAAGGGGTGGGGGTAGGGAGCAGTTTCCCATTAAGCCGTAATGTACACTAGAATAAGAACAGCTGAGTGGTTCAGTGAATAGTCCTGGGCCTGGAGTCAAGAAGGCTCGTTTTGCTGAGTTCAAGTCGGGCTGGACAAGTCACTTAATCCTGTTTACATCCGTTTTTCTCATCTGTAAAATAAGCTAGAGAAGGAGATGGCAAACCACTCCATTATCTTTGCCAGGAAAACCCCAAATGAGGTCATGAAGAGTCAGACACACCTGACATGGCTAAGCAACGATGACACAAATAGCATAAGAACTGTGTGCTCAGTGACATTATCTCCTGTATTCTCCCTCCCGCTTCCTGAGTGTTGAATTCCTACATGGCACAAAAGAAAAGAAACTGGGTTTGGAGTCAGAGGACCTGGATTTGCATCCTGACTCTCCGGGCTTCAAGTTCCTCATCTTTACAATGAAAAGGTTGAACTAATGACTTCTCAGACCACTTCCAGCTCTAAATGTATGATCCCACACACTCTCTAAAGTAACATTCAAATGCTGCTTCCCTTCTTCCCCATGAGGCCTTCTTTGATGTCCTTTCCTCCTTGTCAGTAGTTGTAGTGATTTGGCAATGAGTTATGTATATGTAACAACACAAATGAAGAGTTCAGGATCTCCTGACCTCTCAAATGTACAAGTTTGCCTCCAAGGCTGAAAATGCCTACCTCAGCATCACAGTTCAGTCACCTGTGCTTAGCCAAAGTAAAACAAAGCAGAAATCTCAGCCAGGGCCTTGTATCCCAACTCAAGTTCATCTGAACAAGTACCCAATTTAGCTACTATTTGCAAATAGTCACCATTTGTCAGGGTGAGGAAGGAGAGCCTTCCTCCACACCTCAAACGAGGTCTGAGAGACAGAGGAGAGAGGGGAGGACATGGACAGAGACAGAGAGACACAGAGAGACAGAAACAGAGAGTAACAGAGGCAGCTGGAGACAAAGACAGAGAGAGAGGCATGCTACCTGTTCCGGAGCCAGGAAAGAAATGGGCAAGAATAGAAGCTATCTCTTTTTAATCAACATAGCCTCTTCCTTCCAAACCACTGAGGGTGAGGGTGGGGAGGAGATAAAGGAAGCACCCCAGATTTGCCTCATTGTCCCAACGTGCCAAGCCTTTCCACCCTTGAGATGGAATGTGCAGTGCGTAATCAGAAGTGGGTACACAGGGTGTCACCCCACACACACACACACACACAACCTCAACACATGGCAGGGGAGGGGGAGTAAGCCCATGGCTGGCACATGTTTGTCACAATTACATGCGTAAAGTGCTTCGCAAACTTTAAAGTACTAAATCAGTGTTAGTCTGGCAGAGTGGATAGAGCTGGCTTTGGATTCAAGAAGTCATGGGTTCAGATCCTGCCCCTGACACAAGCTGATAGTGTGACTCTAGGCCAATAATTTACCTCAAGGCAACTACCTAAGGATCTAATTTACAGTGCCTTAGTGAAAACTATGATGGCGGACCCATTCTGGAGGATGCTTTTCCTCATCCATAGGAGTTTCCATTTCTGTAGTCTCTGACACTGATGAAATCACAGGTCTAGGCTTAAATAAAGAAAAAAATTGTTATTATTGTTTCCCTCCAGACTTCAGAGAAGCCTTATGATTGTGTATTATGGAGCTCAGTGTTGGCGTTATATCCTTTTACTACTAGAAAGAGATATTCTGAGGGCAAGGACCTCAATTTATCTAAAATTCTTCTCTCCCAGGGTCTAGGTCACACAGCATCATCATAGATTATTAATGGCATCCTTGTCTATAGTTTTGCTTCACTTCCCAAAAGGATAGGGGGTATAAGGTGTAAGAAGAGTGGAAAGGTGGGGGTAGGGGGTGAGGATAGTGATGAAGGGCTTTGAAAGCCAAACAGAAAATTTTATATTTGATCTTGGAGGTGATGGAGATATTATAAATATTAGTGTTTACTGAGTAGATGGAGTGACATGGCCAGAACTAGGCTTTAGAAAGATCAGTTTCACAGCTGCTAGAGAATGAGTAGTGCAGTGATAAAGATCTGCATGAGGGTGGTGGCAGTATCAGAAGAGAGAAGGAGATATGTGTGTGTATCACTTCATTCTGCATCAGTTCATGCAAGTCTTCCGAGGTTTCTTTGAAGCCAGCTTTTTCATTATTTCTTATAGTCCAGTAGTATTCCATTAGGGGGCAGCTAGGTGGTGCAGTGAATAGAGCACCATGCCTGGAGTCAGGAGGACCTGAATTCAAATCTGGTCTCAGATACTAGCTGTGTGACCCTGGGCAAGTCACTTTACCGTGTTTGCCTCAGTTTCCTCATCTGTAAAATGAGCTGGAGAAAAAAATGGCAAACGGCACTGGTATCTTTTCCAAGAAAACCTCAAATGGGGTTACAAAGAGTCAGATACATGGAAATGACTGAACAAGTATTCTATTAAGTCAATATATCATAATTTAGTCAGCCATTCCCCAAATGGTGGTCACTCTCTTATTTTTCAGTTCTTTGCTACTACAAAAAGAGCTGCTACATAAGTATTTTTGTTCATATGAAACCCCTAGAAGGACTGGGAGTCCAGCCCAGATCCTCTGACTTCCAAAAGCCAGTGTTCTTTTTTACTGTATTAAAGGAAGGCAACAGAGGAGGTGATGTCCCTGAGGAGGAGGAGGGAAAAACCACAATAGGTAAATATCTGCTCTAGGCCATTTTGCCTCCAGCCAACCCTGTTCATCCTCTTGTTGCAGGGCAGAAAGGAGCTGAGGGTTAAAGTACTTTGTGTCCTGCCCTGTAAGGCATGCCTGTGCCTTAGAGAAAACTATGATGGGGGACCCATTCTGGAGGAAGCCTGTGTCCCTTGAACACCAATTCCCTTGTCCTCAGTAGTCTCACCAAAAAGGGGGGGGGGGAGATCCTTTCCTTTCCCCAGCCTAGCCAGGCAGCTCTTATGATCCTCAGCAGGCAAACAGGGGCATATTTTCAGGGAGAGCCAGTGGATGTCTGGTGGAGAAGGCTGCAACTGTCTCTTAAATTGTTCCATTCTAGTACATACCAAGGCATGCAAATCTAAGCCCCACTAGGGCTGGTCTGCCCTCTTATTGAAGGAATCAGCTGAGGCATAGTTAAAGAAGCCCTCAGTGAGGATTCTGGAGACCTGGACCCCTTGTCTTTGCCTCTCTTGGTTAGAAGGAATCCCTAGTTTGCTTTAGCCAACGTGGTTCCAGGTCCCACTCTGGAGAAGCCTGAGGAGAAGTAAGCTCCCCATTCTCATATTTACTGGCTCTTTATCCAAGTACCCCTGGCTACTTTTAGCTCTTGTCCAGGGTTTCACTTCCTTCCCAAAAGAGAATCAGGTAGAAGATGGGTCATTTATTCTAATACAAAAAGAAATGATAAGCGTAAGAGAATTAGTGTGCATTTACAGTTCTTTTAACAGGAGATAATATACTTATGACTACTAGCACAGTTACCTAACAGGCTAACATCAAAGCCTCACGAAGACATAAAACAATTTTTATAAGACTGATGTCAACATGAAATAAAGAATACTACCAGAGCAGCAAAAATTAGGATCCTTAAAGGAGGCAAGTGAGTTGTGGCTCGGGGTGTCATACAGCGGCAAGCACTGGGGTGCCCGAGGAGAGGGCTGGGCATGGGGTTCTTAAGGAGTCTTAGGGCAGAGGGAGAGGGCTACAATTCTTGGAATGGCCCAGCTGCAGGTTCGAGGGCGGGGGACATCTGTGGTTTTACAAGGCTAGTTGTTCCCCATAACAACCTAGAGTTCAAAGTGAAAGCTTGGGGATCCCAGGAGGGGGGAGTTGATTATTTGCGAGACAGTCAGAGCCTAGTTGGGCAGTAACAAGTGCTCAGCCTCAGGCGATTCACGAGTCTGGGCGTCAGTCAGCTCATGACCAGCAGCCTTCCGCACTTAGCCAAGTCACATTTTATCTCTATCGGCATCAGAGAGCCTACCTGCGACATCCTAATGGTCTCTCTCTGACGCTGTCTCTTCCCTTGGTACTAAGCTAATCTGACCACCCTGTCCCCACTTATTACTCCAAGCCAGAACTCATAACAACAGCCTAAGGCAGTGGTATCAGACTCAAAAAGAACAGATGCCCCCCCCAAATTAAAGTCATCTATGTCGTGTTGTATTTTCACTATTTTGTTAAACATTTCCCAATTACACTTTAAACTGGTTCCTGCACAATGGGGAGTTTTGTGTCGCTAAGTAGCAGGGTCACGAGTTGGACACCTGGCCTAGGGGGCCTGTGCTAAATGCCTAAACTGAGGTGGCAGCAGTGACAGTGGAGAGGAAAGATCCAGAGATCCTGGATTTAGGGACAGAAGGACCTTTACGAGTTACCTCGTCCAACCTCTCGTTTTACAGAAAAGGAAACAGAGTAAGGAAACAAGTCGCCAAATGTCACATTGGTAGTAAGTAATTCAAACCTCGACTTTCTGACTCTAAACCCAGGGTTCTTTCCACCACCTCTCAAATGAGAAATATTTCAGAGATAAAAGCACCAAAAGTCGTTACTCATCAGTTCTGGGGCAAGA
Organism: Phascolarctos cinereus; assembly: GCF_003287225.1. Lineage (NCBI taxonomy): Eukaryota > Metazoa > Chordata > Mammalia > Diprotodontia > Phascolarctidae > Phascolarctos > Phascolarctos cinereus. Next base: position 251,064,558 of record NW_027556402.1, on the reverse strand, counting down.
GGGAGAGGGAAGGGAAAGAGCTCCTATTTTATTTCCTACGTATTTTACACCTCCCTGGCCTTACTATCCACTTACTAGTATAACTAATTTCTGTTATGATTGAAGGTTCCTTTGCAAGTCTGGAACTTGAAAGAAAAAAAGAATGTTTAAGTCTGGAACTTGAAAAGAAAGTCCAGAGTCTCTAGAATGGGTAACTGGAGGAGTATCAATGATGGCATCATCAGCACTTAGAGAGGAAGTGGAAAGAGAGGCAGGTTTGGGAAGGGGAAGAAAATAGTGGTGGGAAAAGATGTCAAGCTCAGTTTTGCAAACTTTGACTTTTCATTAGAAAGTTTGTATCACAGTATCTGTCTTTTGTGAGGTTCTTCTTCTTCTTCTTCTTCTTCTTCTTCTTCTTCTTCTTCTTCTTCTTCTTCTTCTGTCTTAAAATCATAGCTTCCACTGCAGTTTAGGAGTTCCCTATCTCTGGGAGTTGGTCACCAAAGTACACCCTTCGGATTGGAAAGAAACATCACAGGGTGGAAGTGGGAGTTGGAGGACTGGATCCAAGCCCTTCATTTCCCCCTTAAAACCTTCATTAAGAAGAGATGTTACTCTTCCATATTCCTCAATAGCCAAAGAGACTTGAAGATTCTAACCCAAAATGCCAAATGTCTGCCAAGGGCTTATAGAAGCCCAGGATAGAATAATTTAATCAAGAAGATTCTTAAACTGGTATTTAAGATCAAAATTGCTTAAATACTTCAAAGACCTCAAAATCTTTCACCTGTACACTTTTTTTTTAACCCAATGTCAGATAGGTGACCTCTCTCCTTGGCAGTAAGTAACCCCTTTTACTTATGCTCTTGATCCCATCTCCTTTCAACTCCTTTAGGAGTTTGTCTTATCACTTATTCATTCTCTCAATCTCTCTCTCACTCTGTGTGTGTGTCTGTCTGTCTGTCTGTCTTTCTCTCTCTCTCTCCCCCTCTTTCTCTTCCCTCTTTTTCCCCATCTCTTTGATGAGGTAGAAAAGAATGCTTGAGGCACATGGAGCAAGCAGGACGTGAGACAGAAGATGGTTTGCAGGATGTGACCAACCAGAAAAGTGATCAAAGAAGACTATGCATTGAAGCCCCTACTGTGGACTTATCTGCGTGCTTTCAGAAAGCACCCTCAGTTAGAAGTTGTACTCATGTAACCTCTCTGAGTTTCATTTTCCTCATATTTTTAATAGAGATAATGCCTTTCCTACCTACCTCTCAGGGTTGTTGTGATGTTCTAATGTGATGGTATATACATAAATTAAACACTTTCTCTCTCTCTCTCTCTCTCTCTCTCTCTGAAGGGGGGCAGGGGGTAAGGCAATTGGGGTTAAGTGACTTGCCCAGGGTCACACAGCTAGTATGTGTCAAGTGTCTGGTCTGAGACCCCAATTTGAACTTAGGTCCTCCTGACTCCAGGGCTGGTGTTCTATCCACTGTGCCACCTGGTTGCCCCTTAAGCACTTTCCGTTGAAGGGCTATTTAAGTGTCAGGCACAGTGGATAGAGCACTGGGGCTTAGAATCAGGAAGACTCATCTTCAAGAGTTCAAATCTAGCCTGAGGTACTTACTACCTGTGTGAGCCTGGGCAAGTCACTTCACCCTGCTTGCCTCAGTCTCCTCATCTGTAAAATGAGCTGGAGAAAGAAATGGCACACGACTCCAGCATCTTTGCGAAGAAAACCCCAAGTGGGGTCTCAAAGAGTTGAACACAACTGAAACAATCCAGTAACAACGACAGCTATTATTTTGCACTTGGTCTAGCCACCTTCCTCATCCTGCTACCCAGAATTCTCCTCCCTTTCACTGCTGAGATACATTTGTTCATTTTCTACTTATTTCTCAGTCTTTCAAACTGGCTTCTGACCCCACCATTCTAATGAATTACCCTTTCACAGAGTAGTGATTTTGGATATCCTACTTGCTAAATCCGATGAGCACTAAATCCAATCAGTACTCACCCTCCTGACCTTTCTGCAGCTTCAGACTCTCTATATTACCTTCTCTTGTTAGATATTCTCACCTCCACTGAATTCTGTGACAGTGTTTTCTCTTGTTCTCTTCCTACCTATCTAACATCTTGGGCTCCTTTACTGGATCATCATCTATCTCCCATTCTTTATCTGTGGGTATGCACCAGACTTACCCTTTTCTCTCTTCAAACTCCCTCCTTTAGGAGGGGGAGCCAAGGTGGCAGAGTGAAAGCAGTGACTTGCTTGAGCTCTCCCCCAAACCCCTCCAAATACCTACAAAAAATGGCTCTAAAGAAATTCTAAAGCAGCAGAACCCACAAAAAGACAGAGTGAAGCAAATTTCCAGCCCAAGACAACCTGGATGGCTGATGGGAAAGGTATGTAGTGCCGGGCGGAGAGAGGAGCCCAGTGTGGTGGGGGTGCACAGGCTGCAGCAAACCTGGAGCAGGCCTCAGAGGACTGAATCACAGGCAGCTGTGGCAATTTTCAGACTTCTCAACCCATGAACACCAAAGACAACTAAGAAGGTCAATGGGAAAAGTCTGTTTCTATGGTGCTGAGAGAGAAGCAAGGTGGTCTCAGCTCTATTTCCCAAACATGGCCCTGGGCAGGGGCTGCCTCCTGAGCTCCTGGCCCACACACTGAGGGGGAATCAAGTGGCAGATCAGAGGTGGATTGCAGAGATCTCTTTGCCAGTACTGAGGCAGGAATCCCTTGCTTTGCCTGTGCTTGAATCTGGGTCACAGTTCTAGGCAGTGGTCCTGGGGTGAGGAGGAGCACTGGTGTGGTACAGCTTGTAGTAGCTGTGAAGAGAAAACCCTCCTCACAGTTACAGGACAGAAAGGAGTGATTGTGGTCACTAATAGACCAGAGCACAGCCCAGGAAAGAAATAAACACCTCGCCTTTGATCATAACACCTTGGAAGAACTGAAAATTTACAGGTCCCTACAAGTATCTCTAAAAACAGCTGTACAAACCCCTGAAGCTCAGGACAGCATACTCTCCACATTGAAAGCAGACTCTTACTTTAACAAAGAGTTTAAAACTCAAGTAATTGGCTGGGATCATGAGCAAGCAGCACAAAAAGAGTCAGACTATATTATCTTACTTTGGTGACAAAGAAGATCAAAACATACAACCAGAAGAAGACAACAAAGTCAAAGCTCCTACATCCAAAGCCTCCAAGAAAAATATGAACCAGTCCCAGGCCTTGGAAGAGCTCAAGAGAGATTTTGAGAAGCAGGTAAGAGAAGTAGAGGAAAAACTGGGAAGAGAAATGAGAGTGATGCAAGAAAATCATGAAAAATTAGTCAACAGCTTGCTAAAGGAGACCCAAAAAAAATACTGAAGAAAATAACACCTTAAAAAATAGCCTAACCCAAATGGCAAAAGAGGTCCAAAAAGCCGATGACGAGAAGAATGCCCTAAAAAGCTAAATTGGCCAAATGTGAAAGGAAGTCCAAAAGATTACTGAAGAAAATACTTCCTTAAAAATTAGAATAGAGCAATTGGAAGCTAGTGACTTTATGAGAAATCAAGACACAGTAGAACAAATCCAAAAGAATGAAAAATTAGAAAACAATGTGAAATATCTCATTGGAAAAAGAACTGACCTGGAAAATAGATCCAGGAGAGAGAATTTAAAAATTATGGGACTATCTGAAAGCCATGATCAAAAAAAGAGCCTAGACATCATCTTTCAAGAAATTATCAAGGAAAACTGCCCTGATATTTAGAACTAGAGGGCAAAATAGAAATTGAAAGAATCCACGATCCTCCTGAAAGAGATCCCCAAAGGAAAACTCCTAGGAATATTGTAGCCAAATTCCAGAGTTCCCAGTTCAAGGAGAAAATATTACAAGCTGCCAGAAAGAAACAATTCAAGTACTGTGGAAACACAATCAGGATAACACAAGATTTAGCAGCTTCTACATTAAAGGACAGCAGGGGTGGAATATAATATTCCAGGGGCAAAGGAGATAGGATTACAACCAAGAATCACCTACCCAGCAAAACTCAGTATAATCCTTCAGGGGAAAAAATGGTCATTCAATGAAATAGAAGACTTTCAAGCATTCTTGAAAAGACCAGAGTTGAATAGAAAATTTGACTTTCAAATACAAGACACAAGTGGAAAGTGAAGAGGTAAACAGGAAAGAGAATCATAAGAGACTTATTAAGTTGAACTGTTTACATTCCTGCATGGAAAGATGATTTTGTAACTCATGAGAACCTTGTTCAGTATTAGGGTAGTTGGAAAAAATTAAAAAAGATATGTATGTAGATAGATAGATAGATAGATAGATAGATAGATAGATAGATAGAGGACACAGGGTGAGTTGAAGATTAAGGGGTCATATCTGGAGAATAAAATTAAGAGATGAGAGAGGATCATACCAGGAGAAGAAGAAAGGGAGAGGTAGAATGGGGTAAATTATCTCACAAAAAAAAACACAAAGAAAAGGCTCTTACAGTGGAAGGGAAACGGGGGAAGGTGAGAGGGAATGAGTGAATCTTATTCTCATAGGATTTGGCTTAAGGAGGAATAACATACACATTCAATTGGGTATGGAAATCTGTCTTACCCTACAGGAAAATAGGGGAGAAGGGGACAAGAGAGCAGGGGATGATAGAGAGGAGGGCAGATTGGGAAAGGGGTAATCAGAAGCAAATACTTCTGAGGAGGGACAGGGTCAAAAGAAAGAATAGAATAAATGGGGGGCAGGATAGGATTAAGGGAAATAGAGTTAGTTTTTCACAACATGTCTAGTATGGAAGCGTTTTGCATAACTGCACATGTATAACCTATATTGGGTTGCTTGCCTTTTCAGTGAGGGTGGGTAGTAAGAGAGGAAGGAAGGGAGAAAATTTGGAACCCAAAGTTTTTAAAAAAATGTTTTAAAAAATGTTTTCACATGCTACTGGGAAATAAGAAATACAGGAAATGGGGTACAGAAATCTATCCTGCCCTACAGGAAAATAGAAGGGGAAGTAGATAAGAGAAGGGGGGAGAGATAGAAGAGAGGGCAGACTAGGGAAGGGTATTCAGAATGCATGCCATCTTGGGGTTGGGGAGGGGCGAGATGGGGTGAAAATTTGGAACTCAAAATCTTGTGGAAGTAAATGTTGAAAACTAAAAATAAATAAATTTATATTAAAAAAAACCAAACTCTCTCCTTTAATGGTTTCATCCATTACACTGGGGGCAATTACTATCTTTATGTAGACGACACCCAATTCTAGAAATCCAGCCCTAATATCTGTTCTTAACTCCAGTCTTAAGAAGTTATCTCCCTTAATAAAAGTTTATTCCTGCCTTCCTTTCTTCCTTTTGCTCCTTTAGTCACCGGTTGCCTCAGACAAACTGAGACCTGGGAAAGATCTTAGCTTAAAAAGGCCAAGTTCTCCCACTGCATCCTGGGCCATCATCAGCTGTCCTGACATATGTCCTGCCACTGGACTCTGATGACTGGAGGAGAAAGCAAGGCCATTGACTTTGCACAGTTTTGCCTCACTTAAATCCAATTCACTTGCAAGTCAAGACATCATCCTCCTAAAGTCATCGGTCCTCTTACAGGATAAAGGACAAACAACAAATCTTCAATCACTACCTTATAAGAACCTTATGGAATTTCTTATCCCTCCTAAACACAGATGCTAAACTGATATTCCTAGACTGCAAGTCTGAGCAGGTTACTCTCCTTCTCCTGAGTTTTAATTGGCTCCCTATTACTAAGCTAAAATGCAAACTCCTCTATTTAGCATTTATAGCCCTTTGAAATCAAGCTCCAAACTTGCCTTTTAGACTAATTCCACATTACTCCCCCAGCCAAACTGAACGCCTGGCTCTTCCTCTATTGCCCAAACTCTGCTCATGCTTGAAATGCCCTTCCTCCTCACTTCCACCTGTTGGAATCTCTAGTTCCCTTTAAGGCCCAGCTCAACTTCTCTGAGAGACCTATCCTGATCCCCCCAGATGTGAGCGTTCTCCGCCTCATAGAAAAATTACTTAGTATTTACTTTGCAGTTATTTTATATTTTTCTGGGTATGAGTTGTCTCTCCCCTCAGGAGAACAAATGAAAAGCATGTGTGAAACATATACCATGGGTCAAACATAGTAAGCTTACATAGAATGTAAGTTCTTGAAGTGTACAAACAATTATGATTTTATCTTTGTATTCCTGACACTCCCATATTGCCTGGCACACAATAGGTGCTTAATAAATTTGCCTATTGGATTTATTTCAATTCAGGCTCCAAAAATACTGCTCATTCTACTTATATTATAGTAAAACAACCAGGAAATGCTAACTTCTAGAATAGAAGTATCAAACCTGGCCAGTAACACTCCTCAGTGAAGCCAAACTGGACTAAAATGGAATTGGGAAATATTTGACAAAATAACTAAAATATAATAAAACATAGATAACATTACATATCAAAATTAAGTCAATACACAACCAGGGATCATTACATAGGGGTTAGTGGCCCCTGTTTCTATTTGATTTTGACACCACTGTTCTAGAGAGTGCTGAGGGTAAATATCAGCCCTTTCATTTTTCACCTAGGCTTAAAATAGCAAAAATATGAATTAGAACTCATTCACATTAAAATGTAAATGACTTACATCCATTAATAGATAAGAGGAGGTGAAAAAGTTTGAGAGTCCTGAGATAAGAAGCGAGGAAAGAGACTCAGAGAGGAGCTGAGACCCCTTGCTTCCTTCATAATTTTCCCAAAGGTTGCCCTTGTTTACCTCCAACTGTGCCTAGAGAAACAGAAGCTACTACCATAAGGGTTTTATGTCCTCAGTGGTTGAGCAGTTCTAATGTCAAGTCCCTATTGATGCAGAATTCCTGGATTCTGATGGCCTGGCTCTGCCAACAGAAAAGGAGCTAAGTGATTCAGTGGATAGGACGCTGGCTTCTTATTAGCTCTGTAGAATTCCAAGATGGTGGGTTGGAGTCCTCCCCAGAGATATGTTTTGCCCAGGTTTGACCCCAGGTTTCAGCAGAGGTTTTTAAATGACAAAAATATGATTCAATGGGTTTTACTCAAAGCACAATCCACATCACCTCCCTGGAGGCCCCTAGTTCTCATTGCTAGGTAATCAATCAGGGAATACTGGAGCTCAGAGGTGGTTAAGATGATCCTGCCACAAACCATGTGGGTGGGTAATGAGGGCACTCCAGTTCCTTGGCAGCCCATGGGAAAACCAAAGTCCAAAGGCCTTTGGGAAACATGGGTTCTCTTGTTACTTTAACTAAGAAGGATGAATGGAAGTGGCAGAGAGGCAACTCAGCAGCAACAGCAACAATGATGTCCTGCAGTCAAAAGCAAAGCTAGAACCAGGAATCCATCAAGTTTGAGGAGAGCCCTCAGCTGGGCACTTGGTAGGAGAGGGAAGAGGAGAGCATGGTGGAGTAAAGGAGAAGCTTACTGCATCCCACCATTTGGTAGCTTCCTATTTTAATTAATTATTCTTACTATCTATGATCTAAGCTCTCTAAGGAGGCCCTAAGCTCTATTGTTTTTACAAAGTAGACCGGCCATGGGTTCCCCTCACTAAAGTTTTCAGCACAAGTTGGAGGCACATGACTTGGGGGTGTTTAGAAGGCATGCATGTCAAGGTAGGGGGCTGGACTGGGCTGGCTACCGAGGTTCCCTCTGATGATGAGATTGTCCATTTTGTGTCTCTGAGTTGAATGGGGCATCTGAAGTTGGGTGTGGAGGTGAAGAACGCTAGAAAAGCTCAATTCTAGCCTGGCTCTCTGATGGCTTGTCTGTCCGCAGACTCTCTGGAACCCAGGGGTGAAACAAACTCTTTAGGACACCCATGATTAGAGTAGGTTTTCTAATCTTTATTTCACTACTTCCAACCTTCAACAGATTTGTGATCTCACTGATGTATGCACTACCTTCCACTCATAAATTCGTCAAGGTCTTCTCCCTCAGTGCAGCTTTTCTCTGGTTTCTCCCCCAAATCTTCTAGAGCTGTACTCAGGGCTACACTGATAAATGGCAACCAGCTCTCCAGCAACTACAAAGTGCATAGGACACATTTTTAAGTTTAATCCGTATTAACACTGTATCCATTATTTCCTTAAATCTAGAGTGATAATCAGCAAAAACAATAAGTCAGGCCCTGATTTATAGTTTGCCCATTTCTGTGGTGAAAATGCTCACACTAAAAATTTAACAATCGGTCAGCTCCTCCAAGAAGTTTAGAGAAGGTTATGTGCCTTCTTCTAGGTCTCTTGACATGGTTTGGAGACTTAATGGAGCCCACAGACTGCTTCTGGTCCCGTTCCTGTGTGATCATGTGATATGGGACTCAAGAAATCATTTTGTTAATAATAATAATATCTGACATTTATATAGCACATTAGGTTTCGCAAAGTACTTTGCAAGTATTATCTGATTTGATCCTCACAATAACCCTTGGAGGCAACTGCTATTGTTTTCCTTTTTTACAGTTGAGGAAACTGTCAGACAGCGGTCAAGTGACTTGTCCAGGGTCATACAGATAGAAAGTATCTGAGACCAGATTTGAACTCAGGTCCTCTTGAGTCTAAGTCTAATGCCTTACCTATTGGAGCACCTACTTGCCTAGTCCCCTCATTTTACAGATAAGGAAAAAGGCCTAGAGAGATTAGATGGTTTACCCAGATTCCCAAAGATGTCAGTAGCTGAAACAGAACTCACACAGAATCTTAGAAATGAAAAGGTCCTTAAAGACATCTTGTCTCACTGGTCCTTGAACAGAAACCACCTTTTTTTTTTTTTTGGTTAGGCAATGGGGTTAAGTGACTTGCCCAGGGTCGGTCACAGAGCTAGTAAGTGTTATATGTCTGAGGCCAGATTTGAACTCAGGTCCTCCTGAATCCAGGGCCAGTGCTCTATCCATCTAGCTGGCCCCCCTTTTTTTTGAGATTAGTCTTCCTATTCACCCAGGCTAGAAGTGCAGAAGCCACTCACAAGGATCTCACTGCTGACTGACAAGGAGGAGGCTTTAACCTACTTTTTTGGTTTTTGTTTTGTTTTTTGGCCAGGCAGTTGGGGTTAAGTGACTTGCCCAGGGTCACACAGTTTGTATGAAGTGTCTGAGGCCGAATTTGAACTCAGGTCCTCCTGACTCCAGAGCCAGCGCTCTATCTACTGTGCCACCTAGCTGCCCAAGAAATCACTTCTACAACACTGACATAACATGGCCATTCAGCCTCTGCCTTATACAGACTCAATAATGGAGAACCCACTATCTTTATTTCATCTCCAACCTCCAAGCTTTTGCATAACCGGTACCTCTTACCTGGATTCCTTTTACCTCCCTTCTGCTTCTTAGAACCCTTAATTTCCTTCAACTAGTCAACAAGCATTGATTATGCACTTGTTATGTACCAAGAACTGTTCTAAACTCAGAAGCTACTAAAAATGGCAACAACAGTCCCTGATCTCAAGGAGCTCTCATTTTAATGGGGGACGTAACATGCAAACAACTATGTACAAACTACACACACACACACACACACACACACACACACACACATACCTGCATATGATGAATTGGTGCCTCAAGTGCTGGCCTCGATTGAGGACCTTGAGGGCCACAAGTGACCTTGAGGCCCAAGAAGGTTCCCCACCCCCGATGTAAACTCAGTTCAAATACCACCTCCTGCATGAAGTGTTTCTTGATCCCTCTTAGCTACTTGTTTATCCCCTGAAAAAAAATTTATCTTGTATTTACTTTATGTAGCTTATGTATTACATACGTTGTCTCTCCTGAAAAAAATGTAAGGAACTGTTTCATTTTTGTTTTTGTAACCCTAGCACAGTAACTGCCTATAGTATTTGCAACACATTTGTTGAATGGAATTGAATGACAAGGGTAGAGGTGAGTCCAGGTTGGAGTTAGATGCCATAAGGGAGGTAGTAAACATCCAGAAAGGGAAGCAATTATTACAAAGTACCAGCATGGCTTCATCAAGATGACTTAACTTATTTCCTTTTCTATTTTTTTTTTTTTGGATAGGGCCACTTAGCATCAGATGCCGGGGAAAACTGTGGGTAGAGTTGTTAGATTTTAACAAAGCATTAGATAGAATGTGTCATGTTCTTCTTACTGAGAAGATCAAGGGACCTAGGCCAGACAATCCTAGAATTAGATTTGGAACTGTTCAGAATTGTGAATTGGGGGCAGAACCACATGAAGAGCAATTAGACTTGATCACTTTGGGCCTAGAGGAAAGAACCAGGAGCAAGGACTAATGGAAGCTGCAAATAGGCCAACTGAGACCAGATGTCAGGAAAAATGTCCTAAGAGGAACAGTTGCCCCCAAGCAGAACGGGTTACCTCCTTGGGATGTGTTAAGTTTCCCCTCATCAGATATCTTCAAATAAAGGCTTTCACACATAGTAGAGAGGACCTTCTAAGAGGCAGCATGGTTTAATGGATGGGGTGTACAACTTGGAACTGGAAGGACCTGGGTTCAGGTCCTGCCTCAGACACTTAGTGGCTGTGTGATCTTAGGAGAGTTGTTTGCTCGCTCTGTGTTTCAGTTTCCTCACCTGAGAGTGAGGTGGACTCAGTGGCCTCTCAGGTCTGTTGTAGCTTGAAATCTTTGATCCTGTGATCCTTCCAGGTTGGACTAGCTTGCTCCTGTGGAAGCATCCAACTTAAATTCTGTGATTCCATGTGTGAGGAGGTGCGGGAGGGGAATGTTGCATTTAGCCCGAATGGACACTATAGAAGTACACAAAATGAAGCATACAAGCAGATTTCTATGCATATATATGTGTATATATATATATATATATATATATATATATATATATATATATATATGTGCATGCATTTGTATATGTTGTATATAATTATTATATGTATAGGTATACATTACATGAGTGTTCATATATATGAAAACGGATATATGGATCTATAGTTTGCAGATCTATATAGAACTACATACTGTTCAATTGTGTCTAACTCTTTGTGATTCCATTTGGGATTTTCTTGGCAAAGATACTGGAGTGGTTGGCCATTGCCTTCTTGTTCAGGATCACAACAGCTATTAAGTGTTGGAGGCTGGGTTTGAATCTGGGTCTTCCTGACTCCAGGCTAGGCATTCTATCCACTGTGCTACCTAGCTGCACCTAGAGCTATAGAGAGAGCATCCCAGAAGTCTTACTGCATTTTAAGCTATTAAAAGATAGACCGTCTTGGGACGGTCTGTAGAGCAAGAAGGTAACCTTCATGCCAAAGGAACCACTGGATTTAGAGCTGGAAGGGACCTTGGAGATCTAGTAGTACAACCTCCTTTTACAAATAAACTGAGTGATCAAGGCCAGCAAGTGACACATGCATACATGTACGTTCTATACATGTATATGCACATAATTATTGAGAGAAAGCACAATATAGTAGAAGGAGGTCTGACTTGAGAGTCAGGAGGGCTGGATACTCGTCCTGGCTGTGTCACTGACGCTGCTGTGTGACTTGAAGCACATCCCTGGCAAACTTTAAAGCACTAAATACTAGCAATCGTTATTAGCACTAGAAAAGCAGTTGCCTTATGACTTTCTGATGCACTTATCATGTAACACTGAGAAATCTATCCGTGTTTGTGCCTCACCCTGCTACTAAAGTGAAAACAGAAGAGAAGGAAAGAAGGAAAGAGGGAGAGAAGGAAAGAGGAAAGGGAGGTTAGAAGGGAAGAAAGGGACGGAGGTTGGGAGGAAGGAAAGAGGGAAAGACAGAAAAGGAAAGAAAAAGAAAGAGAAAGAAAAAGAAAGAGAGAGTTCAAAGGAAATAAGTGAGGGAGGAAGCATTTATTAAGATCCTACTATGTGTTAGGCACTGAGCTAATCGCTGGGGACCCCAAGAAGGGAAAAGTATTTGTGGCACCCCAGGTGTTTAATGAACTGGGCACCGCCGGGCTTCTCTCCTCCCCGCACTGGGGCGTTGGGAGCAGCCGCCCCCCGCAATCCTGGATCTCTTTGAAGTCCCGGACTATTAGCCCACGATCTGTTCCCCACCCCACCCCCACCCCCCCACCGCAGCCCGCGCCGCGGTTCGTTGCAGGAAAGCCTGGAGGTGCGCAGTCTGCGGGACGGCTAGATTCCGCCCGCCTCTTTCAATGGACCTTTGTGTAAACTTTCCATTCACCAGCGCCCCGACGTTTCGCCTGGAGCACTAGTGAGCTCGGCCCTCCAGGGCAGGGGGGTAGTTTCGCTTTTGCCTCCGGGCCGGTCCCCAGCCCCGAGCGCAGGGCGGGGCACACCTGCCGCGCTCAATTAGCGTTTGTCTATGGATAGACTCCAAGGTGGGCCGGCCGAGCCGCGTAGAGGAGGACCAGAGGGTGGGCGTCTGCGGGCCGGGAGAGGGGCCGCCAGAGGATCCTCAAGGTCAAGGAGGCTGGAGCGCCGGGCTCCAAGTCGCCCCCGCGGGCTGCTATCTGGTGACAATCACAAGGACTCCCCCCCCCCGCCCCCCGCCAGATGCCTCGTGATACGAGTGCCCGCCACACCCCAGACGCCGAGCCGGAGCTAGCACCCGGGAACACAGCCCCGGGCGAGGCAGGGGGTGGCGGTGGGGAGTGGGGAGCAGCCCCGCGCAGGGGCAGAACTGACCTCTGGGACATATTTGCCGCTGACCACAGAGGCCTACGGAGCGCCAGATCCGGCTCCGCGCAGCCGCACGAGCAGGGAAGGGCCCTTTCTCCCCCCTCCCCCAGCCCTCCGAGTCCCCGCGGTACGGGCCAGCGCGCCTGCGCACGCCCTTTCGCACGCTGGCACGCTAGCGGCGTACGGCGACGGCTAGGGGTCGCGAGCCGGCGGAGGAGTGGCGGGCGCGCGCCGAGGAGCCCGGGGCGTCGGACGCGTCTCCCCCCCTCCCCACGCCTCCCTCCCCCATCCCCCTCCCGCTCCGCCTCCTCCCTCCCCCCTTCTCCCTTCCCCCTCCCCCGACGATGTTTCGCTACGAGGTGAGCGCGGGCCACCGGAAGTGGCCCCCCGGGAAGAGGGGGGAGTGGGACAGAGAGAAGGGGGGGACCCCCGCCCCGGGAAGACTTGGGGGGGCGGGAGGGGCCGGGCCCGTTACTCCCGTTACACCTAAGGACCGACGCCCCGGCCTGCGAGCCGCTGCCCAGCCTGAGGAGACTAGGGAGGGGGGGGTCGGGGAGGCTGCCCTGGGGACTTGGAGGGGGGTTTCTCTGGAGCCCTAAAGGGCCTCCCCTGGGACCACGAGGAACTTCCTCTGTAACTTTAAGGGAGTCCCTTTGCGGCTCTGGGGTGCTTCCCCAGGCCCTTTGGAGGGCTCCCTCTATAACTTTGGGGGAGTCTCTCTGTAGTCTTAAGAGACTCCTCTAGGGTCTTAAGCGGCTACACTGTAACTTTGGGGGATTCTCTGCAGCCTGGACGGAGGGCTCCCTCTGGGGTCTTGGGGCTTCCCTCTAACTTTGCGGGGTTCTCTCCGTGGCCTCTGGAGCCTTGGGGTGGGGCTGAGATCAAGGCCGGCTGCCTCCCAGGTCCCCATATCTCGGAGGAGCCCAGGGAAGCAGGTGCTGGGCCTCAGGAGGAGGGGGGCGGGGGACAGCGCCTGCCCCGAGGCCTTGGCTGCAGGCGGGGCTGCTCACATGCCGTGGTCTGGGGCTGTCATAACCTTGACCTGGCTCCCAAAGGCCAGGGGGCCTTGTGCTCCTTCCTGGTGGAAGGCACCGAGGATGACGTTAGGGGAAGCGCGGTCCAGGGCTGGTCTGCAAGGTCCCCCTCATGCGGAGGCAGTCTTCTGGTTGAAGCTTGGGATGCGTGTCTGTTGTTGCTCCTGTTGTTAGAGAGGAGGGAGGAGAAAGTTTGTTCTTTGGACCGTAATCCCTCCCTTAGGTTGTAGCAGGAACTATCTAGACCAAACCTACAGTTGGCCAGAAATTAAGAGCAGGTAGCTTTCTCCAGTACTTCTCTGGGGTAAAGGAACTTGAGATACTCTGGTTGGGGTTGTGTGTGGGGCGGGGGTTCATCTCCCAATAAAGACGCAGCGCACACCTGCCTTTTTGGCATTGTGGAAGAGCCCTGATCTTGAAGTTAGAATCCGGTTTGAATCTCAGCCTTGCTACTTAATTGCTACTTATGTGTCTTTGGGCCCAAAAGTGGAATCAAGCACTGGAAAGAGCTCTAATGAGCATCTAATACAACATCCTTATTTGATAGGGGAAGAAACTCAGGCTGGAAGAGGTTAGGTGACGTGGGTACTAAGTGGTAGCAGACCTGCATTTGAATTCAGGCAGCCTGATTCCATACCCAGAATTCTTCTACTGTTACCATTCATGCATTCAGCAAGCTTTTATTAAATTCCTGCTAGTGGGAAGAGGATTGACTCTGAAAACAGAGGACTGTATTTTGTGTGACATTGGGCAAGTCTTTTCCTGTCTCTGAGTGTCAGTTTCCTCATCAGTGACATGAGAAGGTTGAAATAGCCTTTGATGCCTCTTCCAGCACTAGATCTGAGCCTGTGTGCTGGGCACTGTGCTGTTCTCCAGAGATACAAAAGTAAAAATGAAACATCCCCTGCCCTTGACCTTAAATGTAAATACACACACAAAGTAATTTCTGATAGTGGTGGGAAGAGGTGGAGGGGAGGATCAGGAAATATATGCAAGAAGTGAAACTTGAGATGAGCTTTGAAGGAAGATGGAAATTCTAAGAGATTCATGTGAATGTAACATACTTGCTAGGCCTCAGTTTCCTTCAGTGTCCAATTCTAAAATCCTGTGATTCCTAGTGGTGACTTTAAGCAAAGTGATTAACTTCTCTGAATTTCACAAGATCATAAATCTTGAGCTGGAAGGGACTTCAGATTATCTATTCTAACCTCTCTCTTTTACAGATGAGGAAACTGAGGTCCAAAGAAGTTAATTGACTTCCACAAAAACCATACCGTTAGTAAAATGGCAGAGTTGGAATTCAGGCCCAGGTCCTCAGACTCCAAGACTGTCATTCTTTCCACTTGACCACATTGCCTCCCTCATCTTTAAAATAGGGCAATATAGGGCCTCTTTCCCTTACATACCTCAGCTTCTTGAACACCTCTATGTTCTATGATTCTAATAATAATTGTTAATAAGAGTAACAACACTTCACATTTATATAATGCTTTAAGTTTTGCAAAGCACTTTACAAATATCTCATTTGATCCTCATGACAACCCTGGGAGGTAGATGCTATTACAGTTCCATTTTACACATTAGGAAACTGGCAGGCAGAGATTAAATGATTTGTCCAGGATCACAATGCTAGTAAGAGTGTGAGACAGATTTTGAAGTCAAATCTCAGTGACTCCAAGTCCAGGACTCTGTCCAGTGCACCAGCTAGCTCAGAGAACTGAGTCACAGGGCATAGCACTAAACCTCTGGTTCATTCACCCCACTAGAATTGGCGAAAAGTCTCCTTGGAGCCTTAACAGAGGGCTCGCCAAATGGCACTGACTTTGTTGTTGTTGTTGTTGTTGCTTTTTGGTGAGGCAGTCGGGGGTAAGTGACTTGCCCAGGGTCACACAGCTGGTAATTGTCATGTGTCTGAGACCGGATTTGAACTCAGGTCGTCCTGACTCTAAGGCCAGAGCTCTATCCACTGTACCACCTAGCTACCCCTTCACTAACTTTTGATGGACTTTTGATGACTGGAAATGAGAGGTGGGAATAAGTGGGCAGTTGTCATTTTTTAAAAAGCAGAAAGGAATAATTAACAGCTAACAGCTAAGTAGAGGAAAAAAATTCATATGCCATGCAGTTGTGTTTGTGCAAGGCCATGGAGATGATTTATCAAGATGTGTTTTGTTAGAAAATGGAATGAATTGTGAGGCTGAAGACTTGCTATAGAAGCTTTCTTTTTATTTGTCAAGTTAGGGGTGAGACAATGTTGAGAAATATTTAAAAGAAAGGAGTGATAGATTGAGAAGTAGATGAGCATGATGGAAATGAGTTTATAGAGGCAAATACCTAAAACTTCGAGCCAGAAATGTAATATAATTAACTTTCGATTCCTTTTTCTGCTTTAAACAGTGAGATAAGGAAGTTAAGGATTAGTTTCAGTTCTGACTTGTAGCAGTTGAGATTTAAGAAGTCCCTTTACTAGATTTCTGATGAATCATGTGAAATGGTGCAGTCAAGAAAATATTGTACGCAATGTAAATATAGGCATATACAAAAATGTAAATAAAGGCAACAAAGCTGAAGTTAAATGCCACAGACAGTGTTGGTACCAGACTATTCAAGCACATAGCCATCCTTTCTGCTAACAAAAGGTGACACATTGGCAGTGGCAGTCGAGCTATTAGGTCATTTAGCTGACCTGTTTTCAGAAAAAATACTTGGCAGGTATGGACCTTGGTGTACTGGGTTTGGGGTATTGGAAAGTGTCAGTAGTATCAAAAAATGTATCAACAAAACCAAGATTTCTCATAAGAGAAATGAAACTCTGGGAAGAAAAGGAGAAATAGGATAGCTACTGAAAGAGAACACTGCCCTGAAAGCAAATTCACCTTTGAAAGCAATGTCTCATATTAGATAAGGTTGTGTAGAAGAGAGACCACAGTCATCATGAAAGTTAATGGACTACATTCTTCAATAGAGAAGACAGTTCAAAGCAGTCTTTTCAGAGCTGAAAATGAAATAGGGGTGTGTGGACTTGTTGAATGCCTTAACCCTGTTTCTTGCCTCTTTAGTCCCTAGAAGATTGTCCTCTGGATGAAGATGATGATGCTTTTCAGGCTCTGGGGGAAGAAGATGAAGATATTGATCAATTCAATGATGACACGTTTGGAGCAGGTGCAGTTGGTAAGTATCACTTCACATTCTCAGCATTCCAGCACCTCTCCTGTGGCGGATAGAAGTCACCAACTTGACATCTCTGTTTTGGGTCTCTGTCACTAAAGCTTGATGTTACCATGAAACAGCCTTGATTTTTCTGGCTTTCAGAAAGAAGTAGAGACCCTGCAGCAAGTAGAAAAATTAATTCCAATTTTGAACTGGATTTTGAAATAATTTGGTAGTCAATGGGCCATGGAGTTCTTAGGGCTTCCCCTCATAGAGTTGAGAAGCAGTGTTTATTCATCCTTCAGTTAAGAAGGATGACATTAATAACACAGGTAGAGAAAGTGTAACGATAGTGACAAAGTTGGGATGTGAAAATATGTGTAGGAATTTAGAGTTGAGGCATTTGTGCACATGAGTAATCCAGACCAAGTGTAGTAGGAAGCAAATATATACACATGAGGAAAGAGAGGAAAATGAATAGTAGTGGATGAGGCTGAGGCTGACAAGTGGGAGAAAGGAAGGCCTTAGAAGATGCTTAAAGATTTTTCTGCAGCTTTCAATACAGCTAAGTTTTATTACATATCAGGCTGAGATGAAGACAGAGGGGGAAAGTGATAGAGAATATAAGGATGGGAATTGAGTTCTGTAAAATTCCGTAGAGGACTAAGGAACTGTCCCTAGCAGAAACAGAGCACTGTTCTGGGTACCAGCCAGAACCTTAAGACAAAGGGCCCAAAGGCCTTCTGGATTGTGCCCTTGACTGTGGAGGCAAGCTAAAAGGATATCATGCTCCAAAATGTTGAAGACTGCTGATACTAGGATGAAAAGCTTGTAGGATAGAGTCATAGGGCAGAGAGCTGTCTGTAATTTTGTCTTATCTTTATGACAATAGCATTCATCAACAGCTAATGTAACAACATAGCGCAAAATATTAAGTGCTACCATCTAGAACCATCTTATCTGTAAGGAGTGTATTCTGTTTTCCCCTTTTCCCAGAGTTCTTCAGTGTTAAAGTAAACTTTGAGTTGGTTCGTGGCTGTTGCATTATTATGGCTCAGTCTTAAACCTGCAACCATGGAAAGAATGATCTTTGCTCTCTGAGTAACTTTCAGTATTGCTCTGGGCAAAGTTATTTACTTAGATTGTGTTCCCTCTAAAAACAGGAATGATATTACTTTGTAAGGATGTTTGGGTATATGGTATTTAACCCCTCTCCCCTTCCCCAAACCTCCACATACACATTGCTGTAACCCTTGGAAAACCACGAAGAACAACAGAATGCAGAAAGTAAAGAGAGTTAAAATAATTTTCTGCAAGGTTATTTGTTAGCCTAGAGAGGAAGCATGACTAAGAAGAATTTTTCAGTCGACAAACTTCCAAACAGGATTTTCCAAGACGGTGATTTTCCTTTGAGAAAATCTTGTGATAAGAAACTAGAGTTAAAAATCTGTTGGCAGATTTTACACACACACACACACACACACACACACACACACACACACACACACACCCATCCTACCTCTCTTCAATAAGGAGCAGCACCATGTAAATATCAGTACTTACAATTATGTTAATGAGCTCCTTTAGCCTGTTTTATGTAACTTTTATATGTTCAGAGACTCAGCTTTTTGATTTAATAAGCCTAGCAATGTTAATAACTATGGGTTAGTTGTTACCAAGTATCAGACTTCCTTAAGAAAATAATGTGATTCTGTTCTGTATAAGTTAAGTTTTTTGTGTTATCTTGGAGTAGTAAACTTGGACAAGTAAAGTTTTAACGAGGCAAAGCTTGTGTACCAAACAAACTCAGAGAAGTTGCTGCTTGCCTGTCATCTCTGAGTTCATTGAATTTGGGTATTTCTTTACTTTCTAAAGTAATAGTCTGTCGGGGGCAGCTAGGTGGCACAATGGATAGAGCACCGGCCCTGAAGTCAGGAGGACCTCAGTTCAAATCCGGCCTCAGACCAAATATTTGACACTTACTAGCTGTGTGACCCTAGGCAAGTCACTTAATCCCAATTGCCTAAAATTAAAAAATAAAAAAAAAAAAAGTAATAGTCTGTCTTCCTTAGGGACTGTGATTGTCCCCAAGCTAAGTCTCCATTACTCCTTGATCATCTCTCCTGCTCTTATCCATTAATGCTCATTGGTCTTTCAGGGTTGGCCTCAAGGCCACCTGGATTTTATCACCATTGTGGCTGGTGGGATTGTCTAAATCCAAAAGCAGCTAAGAATCTGAGAGTCTGGTCTTGATGTCAGTATTTTTTGATTGAAAGGAAACAGGTCATGATTTAAGTGGCTAAGGGTATAAGCGCCGCTGCCGACTCCTCCTTCTTTTTCTCCTTCCTCTTCCTTCATCCTTCTCCTTCCCCTTTCTTCTCCCCCATCACACCTCTTGTTTTCTTCTTTTTTTTCATTTTTTTAAATTTTATTAATTTATTTTGATTTATCAACAGTCACTTCCATATGCTTTTGAGTTGAAAATTTTTCTCCCCCTTCCTCCCCCCGACCCTCCCCAAGACAGCGCACAATCTGATACGGGCTTTACATTTACATACCCATTAAACATATTTTCACATTAGTGAAGTTGTAAGTAAAAATTAAAACCAATAGGAGGAACCATCAGAAAGATGAAACAAAACTCAACAGAAGGTAAAATTAAGTGATAGTGATTCGACTTCCATAGTTCTTTCTTTGGATGTGGACAGCATTTCCATCCCGAGGCCTCTGGAGATGTCTTAGATCCTCATAATGCTGAGAAGAGTTCAGTTTAACAATCTTGGTCATTGCAAAACGTGGCTGTTATTGTGTACAAAGACCTCTTGGTTCTGCTCACTTCACTCAGCATCAGACCATATAAGTCTTCCCAGGTTTTTCTGAAGTCAGCCTGTTCATCATTTCTTATAGCACAATAGTATTCCATTACATTCATATACCACAACTTGCTCAGCCATTCCCCAATTGATGGGCATCCTCTCAATTTCCGATTTTTTGCCACCACAAAAAGAGCTGCTATGAATATTTTTGTACGTGTGGGTCCTTTTCCCATTTGTTTGTTCTCTTTGGGATATAGCCCTAGAAGTGCTGTTGCTCGATCAAAGGGTATGCACATTTCTTCTTGACTTGCAATGCCACTTGTGACCTACATGGATTGAGGTCAAACTTATTCATGTCTGATTAACTGCATTCTTTAGGTCATGTGAAAAGTATAGAGAATAAAGTGTTGCCACACAGTGAGTGCACTGGAGCTCAAAATGCTTCCCACTGGGTTTCCAAGTGACCTTACACATTTATTGAAACAAAATGAGAATGGTAAGATTATGGTAGACTATGCAGACATGCCTCTTTGATTCAGGATTAAATGTCTGATTTTAAAAATGGAACTTCTTGAGCAGAGAAGTTAACAAACCAGTGATTTTATTCTTTTATTTTTTTCAGTTTAGAAAAATTATTTTTATCTCTCACCCAACCACACCCCCTGATTGGGGGAAGGAGAAAAAAAAAGAAAGCCTTGTAACAAATACACATTGTCAAGCAGAACAAATTCCTGCAATGCCCATGCCCAGAAACATATTTCAGTTTGTATTCACAGTCTACCTCTCTTACCAAGAGGGGGCAGCATGCTTCATCATCAGTCCTCTGGAGTCATAAACTAACAGTTTTAAAAGGTTGCTCTTTCTGCTTGCTTTCTTCATCTGATACCCAGATAGAAGAAGTCGGATCTTAGTAGGGGAAGTGGCTAGTAAGAAGATGTGCAGTGATACTCCTTATACTGAAGAAAGCATGGCCTGAAAAAACTCATTGTTTACCCAACCATCGGTGTTATAAATGTTGTCTTTTCTTATAGCAAAAACACAGTTTGTTAATGCCATGAAAACTTTTGGAATTTGTAGGTGACTTTCTCAGATTTTTTTTTTCTGTGAAAAGAAAGATGGTATGAAAATTGTCATTGGGCCATTTATTCCAATAAACAGGGAATTGTTGAGCAAGGGAATTCAGTATGACTGGGAAAGTACCTGCTAATCTGTGTGGTTCTGTAAACGTATTTGGTATGTCTTTTCCAGATCTGCCATCTTTGGTACCGGAATGAACCGCTATTTCAGGGTCAGGGAAGGTCCTTTGTTTCCTAATTAATGTTTCTAAAGCTACAATGCTTCCTAGTACCTGGTGGATAATAGGAATGTTGTCAAATGTAGTTTTCTCATAGTTACAAGGTATGGGAAATTATTTATCACATTCCAGGGTGCATTGGTTTACCACAAGGGTGATGAATATAAGCAATTATTTTGTTTATTTGCAATAGTTAATTTTACATTGGGCCTTAGTACTTCAAGAAAAGGCAAAAAAGAAAAACAAGTCAAACAAGCTAGAGTCCTGCTATATTACAGAAATTCAGAGTTGGAAGGAACCTCCCAGACTGTAGTCCAGACTATGCCTGAGCAGGAGCTCTCCACCTACTCAGCAAGTGGTGGTCTAGCCTGTGCTGGATGGTGTCCAGGGAGGGCAAGCACAGGCTTTAAGGCAAGCCTGAATTTTCCTCTTGAAAGCTTCTCTGGGGCAAAGTAGAATGAAAACAATCCCCTTTTCACCTGATAACCCTGTAAATATTTGACTCCCCTAAGCCTTGTCTTGCCCTGGCTAAACAAATCCATCTTCTACAGTCTGTTTGGCATGATCTCAAGCCCCTTTACCCTCTAGTAGCTCATCATTGTCCTTTCTAAAATGCGACAAGCAGAATTGAACATCTCACCCCAGACGTGGCCTGGCCAGCTTGTAGGGCAACAGAAGCCTTACCTTTACCATCCTGGCCGCTGTTTCTCCCTGAGTGTAACTTCCTGCTGACTTGTGTCGAGCTTGCGGTCTAAAAGGCCCAGATCTTCTTCAGGTGAACTGCTTTATAAATAGTCATGCCTCACCATTCTTTTTTGTTTTGATTTGTTTTTTTGCTAGGCAGTGGGGTTAAGTGACTTGCCCAGGGTCACACAGCTAGTAAGTAATATGTGTCTGAGGGCAGATTTTGAACTCAGGTCCTCCTGAATCCAGGGCCAGTGCTGTATCCACTGCGCCACCTAGCTGCCCCCCTGTTGGTGGTGGTGTTTAGTTAGTTCAGATATGAAGAGTTTACATTTATCTATACGTGATTGAGTGAAAAGAGTCCTAGATTATGAATTAGAACCTGAGGTGTAGTTTTGGCCCTGCTTTTTTTTTTTCCAGTGAGTTTCTTAACACTTGTTGCTCTAAGATTCCTCATCTGTTAAATGAAGGGCCAGCTCTTAAATGTCGTTCTGTATGGTGCTACGTAAGATCGAGTATGGAGAGAGTTAGACATTCGTTCTTGATCTCTTTCCATATATTGCCTAAGGTAGACAGCATTGATACGTAGCCTGTCCAGAAAATCTACAAGCAGTTTATCCACAAGTTTAACACAAAATATGTAATGTGTACAACTGAAGAGGAACATTACTGTATGTTGTGAATGGATAAAGAATTAAACAGAGTGGAGTTAGGAAGAAAATGCTACTTCTTTTAGCTTCAGAGAGAAAGTAGAGATTTCGAGCGTGTCTCTCATAGCCATAGGAATGGAATAGTTATAGTAAAGAAGCTTTGGAAGAAGGAAAGAAGTGTGGTGTAGGGAAGCTGAAATGGGTGATGATCAGAGCTCTGCTAATCGTGAGAGTGAGGCCCAAAGACTCTGGGATGGCATGGTGGTAGCAACAAGAAAAGTTGTCTGGCAAAACTGACACAGATTGAGAGTAGAAGTCATGCTAGAGCCTGTGAAGGGAAAAAGCATATGCAAGTAAGAGATAAGCAGGAGCTGATTGGGTCTGTAGGAATGAAAAGGAAGAGGCAGAGTTGAGAGATGATGGAAGTGCATGAACATGAGTACTCCAGACAGGAACAGTGCTAGTGAAATGCTACTTTAATATGTCTGGGGAGGCTTATGTTTGAGCAAGACCCATGAGTGGTGTAAACACAAGGAAATCTCAGGATCAGTTTTTGAAGGTGCCTTAAAATCAGTTCCATAAATGCCAGTGATGTGGTAGGTAGGATATTACATTGGGAACTGAGGCTTTATCTGAGCACTGATCTGTTCTTGAAATGGGCAGTGGCTTTTGTCCGATTTTTTTCCCTCTTTTTAAAACCAAAATACCATCTTCTTTCTACTTACTTCACAGAGGTGTACTTGGGTTAACATGAACACCAACTCAGCATCCATTTATTGAATATCGTCAGTAAATTCCTATGTGGGGAGTGGGGTGGGGGTAGGGAGATAAAAAAAAAGGAGGAGACAGGATCTCTGTCTTCATGGAGTTAGTAGAATAGAAAATACATGTACAGATAACTAATTTTTAAGGTCAAATGTGGGAGTTTAATGAGAAATACAAAGTAGTAGAAGAGATGAAGACATTTTTCTGCCTGGGAGGATCAGAGAGATAGCTAAGAACTGGACAAGCAGACAGGATTAGGGAGCATTCCAGGCAGAGACAGTAGTATGAGTAAAAGCCACAAGTAAAGAATTTCAGAGTAGGCTTCCATATTAGGAAGCAGCAATTTGGTTAGTGGGTAGAATGTATAATTGGGAGTAGTGGCTAATAAGAATAGAAAGATTCATTGTGATCACCCACGTCATGGTGAGCCTCAAGTGAGACATTGAGCTTTATTTCATTGGCAAAGGGAATCTTCAAAGGTATTTGAGAAGTGAAGGTTCATGATCAGAGCTTTTGCTTAAAAGGATTAATCTATCAGCCGTAATTAACTGTAATGAACTCCCAATTTGCACAAGTTATTATCTCCTCTAGCCCTAAATATACGAAGGTTCCAGGACTTCTGGAATATTTGAGACCTTGGACTTAGTATACCAGCAAGGCAGAACCCACAAAATAACTACATTTTGCTCCCAAAAAAGAATAATGGATATAATCAGGATATGTACTGTATCTGTTCAGTAATGATCATGTTAATGTAGTATACATTAAAGTACCAATCAGTAAGCATTTATTAAGCACCTATTGTGTACCAGGTACTGTTCTGGGAACTCAAATATAAAGAATTGTTACTTTCAATTTAGAATTTCAAATTAGAATTTAAATTCTAACAAGCAAGTGATCCATAGGTTGTTCTGAAGCGTAAGCTCAACAACATGCAAGTCTATCCATAATAAGTTCTGTATAATAAAACTTACAGTTCTTAGCACTAATCTTAAACACAGAAAACACAGTTATTCCAATAAAGGGAGCGCTGAGTGTTTGTTTTGTTTTTGTCTTTGTGTTCCAAGCACTTAACACAGTATCTGGAGCATAGTAAGCACTTAGTACATGTTGATTAAGAGAATGACACTAAGTTACCTCTCCTAGACCTTCTGGACTCTGTCCATATGGACCAGAGTTGGGGGTGGGGGGAGCAAAGGAGAGGAAAAAGAGACAAATCAGGCTTCTGCTACATAGCTCAGCTTCAGATAAAATAGACCACGTTCAACAGGCAAGGCTGGGAAGGAGACCCAAAGTTCTGCTGGCTGCTGGGAGGAGGGGGAAGAAAAGTGAAAGCAAAGTTTCCAGGCTCCTGCTCCTTTTGGAGCAGCCATACAAGGCAAGAGAATGACGGGGGAAGAGGATGGGCCAAAAACCAAGAGAAGCTTTCCCTGTTTTTTGTCATACTACATCACACATTTCTGTGTTCTTTTTTAGAACCACCTCCTTCGAGGTGATGCAGAGCTCATGCAAGTTGAAAGCTGTGCCATCAGAAATCAGTTTAGAGAGGAGTCTGATGCCCATTAAGTTAGGTCAATCATCTCCCTTATCGTGGTATATTTTACTGATTCGAGAGGGTCGTGCTCTCTCTCTCTGCTAGGAAGCCACCCTCTCAGCTGTGACCGATTGAGGTACATTCTTATATTAGTGGAAACTAGGTGGGAAAAGGGCAGGCTTTTCTACTATCCTCCTCCCCTTTCAAACAGCCAGAAGGTATTAACTATTAAATACAGCATTGTCAGCTTGTGGAACTGGGGATATCTCATAACAAATATAAAAAGTAATGAAGGGGCAACTAGGTGGTGCAGTAGATAGAGCTCCGACCTTGGAGTCAGGAGGACCTGAGTTAAATCTGGCCTCAAATACTTGACACTTACTAGCTGTGTGACCCTGGGCAAATCACTTAACCCGGATGGCCTCACCAAAAAAAGAAAAGAAAAGAAAAGTAATGAAGCTTGTAACTAAGATGGTGACATTAAGAATAGAGAAAGGGCTGGTTGTGAGAGATTTTAGAAATAGAATATTTCTAAATGTGAAACTTTGCAGTTAATTAGGGGCATAGAGAGAGCAAGGGTGAGGGAAGAATCCATGAGGATTTTGATGTTTTAGACCTGAGTGATTGGAAAGATAATGATAAATCAAGGGGGATGGAAGGAGCAGGTTTTAGGAGAAAGGTGAATTTCACTTTAAACTTGTTGAGTTTGAGGGGAGTCAATGAAGTAGCCTGGTGGGGACATCCAGAAGCTAGTTATAACTTCAGTTGTATAGCTCAAAGAGAGAGGTCAGGACTAGAGACATGCCTTTGGGACTCTTCCCCTTAGAGATGATGGTGAAAACTAGAAGTAGAGGTAATTCTGAAGGAAGAAGAGAGAATATAAAAAAGAAGAGGTCCGAGAATAAGAATTTAGGAATCTATAAACCTCAGTTGCTTTGTAACATAAGTGCTTTTGTTAGCCATATTTCATCTTTGTGGTTTTCTTATAGATGATGATTGGCAGGAAGCGCATGAACGCCTGGCCGAATTGGAAGAGAAGCCAGTGGTGGCAGCTGAACAGACAGGCAATGGGAGCACTGATGAGATGGACTTGCTGGGAGACCATGAAGAGAACCTAGCAGAAAGACTCAGTAAAATGGTGATTGACAGTGAGCTGGAGGACCCTGCTATTATGAGGGCACTGCAGACCAGGCCTGTTGTGCAGGTGAGTGGATCCCCAGGCTCCAAGAACTTCGAAGGTGGACCCTTCTTGGTATTTCTACCCAGGCAATATAATTGAATGTCTTAAGCTCTGTAACTTTTTACTGTGCTGCAGCTCATAATAAGCTTGCTTCTAAAAGTGAATAAAAAATAAAAAAAGGCATCTAGTAGCGGTAGGCCTGCCTGTATATAAGGCTCAGTGGTGAAATGAGTTTTCTCAGATTGTTGAACTTTCTCTATGCTTATTCGGGTGAATAAAATAAAGCAACCAGGGAATTCAAATTGTTCTAGAGTTCCAACAGTTGTTCAGCTCTTTTCCTTTTTTGCACCACCAGCCTGGAGGTCTCAATTCTAGCATTTGGGATGGCTCTGCCGTTCTGAGACGCATACGAGGACCACTTCTTGCTCAGGTAGTATGTTAATTACATTAGTAATCCAGAGTACGCAAACAGTTTGCCATTGTGAAATATATCATTTTAGCAGAATGTAAGTTCCTTGAGGAGCTTTGTATCCCCAGTGACTTGCACAATCCTTGGCACGTTGAGTCCTTGAGACTCGATTCAGCAAATATTTATTAAGGCATGTTGAAATGTGAGGTACATTAGTGGCTGAAAAAGCCTAGTCTAGTATAACCTTTGTCTCCCCAATTTGGGGTATTCTTTTTTACCACTTTAAATTCAGTTTGACCATTCACCACTATAACTGTGCAACTGATTCAGGTCATAATTATCTCAAAATGTTTTAGTATCTCTGGAAATTGCTAGATCACTTGTATGTTCTGTTGGCTCTGTTTTTCAATCAGGAAATGCCCACAGTGTCTGTGTTAGAATATGCCTTGCCTCAGAGACCCCCACAGGGCCCAGAAGAGGAGCGGGACCTTTCTGAGCGGGCGTTACCAAGGCGTTCAACTTCTCCCGTCATTGGGAGCCCTCCTGTCAGAGCAGTCCCGATAGGCACCCCACCTAAGCAGATGGCTGTACCCAGCTTTAACCAGCAGGTATGTCTCATTCACAGGCACTCAGCCCAGGATATTGGGAATCTGGGCAAAATCATTTAGTGGATTTGTTCTGGGAGGAGGGGGGAAGATTTTGGTAGGCACTGAATTAGAAAGGAAAATAGCCAATTTAGAGTAAAGAAGAGAAAGATGCCCCTCTCATTCATTGCTGCTGCTGTCTAATAATTGAAAACAGATAGATTACCACTTGGTGGTATTTTTAAAAATGTTTTGGTGACCATCCAAAACACTGCCAGATAATTAAAGGCTGGGGGGAATGGGAACACACAGTGCTGTCCACATCCCTTTGTACCCTTAAGATGTCCCTGCTTTCCCTAGAGCCTGTGCAGTCCTGTTCCATAGACTTTCCTCCACCTGAAACCAGCAGCTGAAAAGGAAGGCCCATTTGGAAGGTATGGGGGGAGGGAGGTACTGGTATGGCCCAGCCAGGATCACTTCTGTCTGAAACAGTAGAAAGTCACAGGGTGTCATGAAGCTGCTGAGCATGGAGGCCATATCAGAATATCACAAAGTCTCCAGAATGGAGCTTAGTTAATCCTCCAGCTTTCTTATCCATTCCCTATCCCTAACTGTTTACCAAAATGTGCCATCATGGGAGTGAGAATTTGCAAGTCCTAGAATTTGCTAGTACCTCCCTCAGCATGGAAGGGGTGGGGATACTGGAGAATTAGCTAAATCTCCCTCAGCTAAAATGGGCACATTGTTGTTTGTGAGAGAGAGAAAAGATCAGGAGGTCCATGCTTGAACCTGTTTAAAAGCAGGGCCATCGATTTCCTTTTTACTTCTACACCAAAATCTGAGGGGAGGGACACTTAGAGTAGGTGAAAGAGAAACCGACTTGTATTGAAAGCCAATTCTATGTGGTTTCTTTTTGTTCTGACAGATTCTTTGTCCGAAGCCTGTTCATGTTCGTGCCCCAATGCAACAGCGATATCCTGCTCCCTATGGCGAGAGGATATCTCCAAACCAGCTGTGCGGTGTTGCGGTATTACACTTTCCTAATTCCTGTGGTTGTGCGTGTGTTTACATCCTAAACCATTCTCTACGGCCTATATCCTGAACCTGGACATGTATTTTCTACAACCTCTCTACTTCAGTTTCTTAATCTGATTCTCAAAAGCTCCTAAGGCCTAGTATGATTCATGCTGCTTATTTCTCTTTCCTCAACTTTCTCTTCTTTACAAATCCAGACTCTGTCAATTTGATCACCTTACCTTTGGCTTTTTAAGCCTTCTTTGCCATTTACTTCTTCATGTTAAATAACCAGAGTTTTCACTTTCTATACCTTGAAGTACCATTCTTTCTCCATTTTGTTCCTCCTAGGGGATAGCTTGAGTATCTTAAGTTGTTAAATTAATATGATTTTTACATGTGACCCAAGTATGTTTTGTGTTCCTACTGAGTGTATATATTTTAGTGATTGATTTTTTTGTGTCAAATAAGCTTCAGTTTTTCACTTTCTTTTCCAGAACTCTTCCCTTCTGGGCCACCCATTCCCTCCCAGTGTCACGCCTGTTCTCAGCCCCATTCAGAGGGCACAGCTTCTAGGAGGAGCACAGGTAAAAGGAGTGGTTGGGTTGCGCTTTCTCTCTCTCTCTCTCTCTCTCTCTCTCTGTTGCCAGATTGGGCCTCTCGCTTTCTTGCCTAAGGATGTAGCATTTGGGTTTTCTTAGTACTCTGTCACTCCTTAACATATTTTCTGCTTTGCTTTTCCCAGTAAAGCTATTTTTAAAAATTATTTAGTATTTTATTTTTTCCCACCAGCAAAGCTATGGCTGGAGAAGATATTCTCTGGTGGATAAAAGCATGCTGATCCCTTGGCACAAGGTCCTTTGTAGCTGAACTGAAGGCATTGTCCCTTTCTGTACCCGCAGCCTGGACGGATGTCTCCCAGCCAGTTTGCTCGTCTCTCTGGATTTGTAAGCAGTCCCCTCGCTACTATGAATCCCAAGTTGCTTCAGGGACGGGTTGGGCAAATGATTCCCCCAGCTCCTGGCTTCCGTGCCTTCTTTGGCGCACCTCCACCAGCTACGCCACCCCCAGCACAGCAGCATCCCTCCTGCCCAGGACCTCACCTGCAAAACCTAAGGTAACTAAAATAAAACATTTCATTTTGTTTGAGTATAGCTCATCTGATGCTCACTGGATTTCTTCTGTGTTGACAAAGTACGGTAGTATAGCATGTGTTTATGTCCCTGTTTCTAGAATGAGAAATTCAGCAAAAAAGGTATGTGCCCTTGCTAGCCCTTCGCTTAAATGTCAGGACTGCCTTTAGGAGATGAGTACTTTCAGGGTCTTGCTTCTCAGGTGCTTTGATATCAGTTCACAGCCTGGTCTCCTGAAGTCAATGAACACTTTTGTAACTTAGTGCCCTAAAATGCTGTCCACTTATAAACTTGAATTAGTTAACTGCCACCTGTCAGCTAAGACAAGAGCAGGCAGCGGAAGTTTTCTCCTGACACAAGAGCACTGCCTATCAGTCGGATGGCTCTTGGAAGTTATTTTTGTTTTTCCACAGACCTCAGTCCCAGATGTTCAGACCAGACACAACTCACCTTCACCCACAGCATCGTCGACTCTTACATCAGAGACAGCAACAGAATAGAAAGTGAGTACCAAGTGCTCTGGAGTTTGAATGGTGTTAATAGAAGAGATTATTTGTACTTTACTCTGATTGTTTTGACATTTAGGGAATGCCTTCATGGATTAGCTGATCAAATAATGACATATCAACAATAATTAAAAAAAATAGCATGATATAGCAGTGTAAGGTTTGCATAGCCCTTTACATGTGTAAACTCATTTGATCCTTACAACAACTCTGTGAGGTAGGTGTTATTATTATCCCCATTTTACAGATGAGTAAACTGAGGCAAACTGAGGTTAAGTGACTTAGTCAGGGTCACACAAGTAATAAGTATCTGGGGCAAGGTTACAACTCAGGTTTCCTGAAAATGTGTTATTCCCTTTTCTATATGTGCAAAGAAAAGAGGGGGAATAAAAGCAGTGGGGGAAAAAGGAAGGAGAAATTCTGATATTTCACCTGGACAGTTTTACAGTGCCCAGATATTTGATTGTGAATGTATAGCTATTCAACACTTTGGTGTAGTGGGCAGAGTGGTGGTCTTAGATTCTGAAGACCTGGATTCAAATGCTGGTTGCAGCACATTTTAGCTGTGTGAGCAAGAGTCTGGTATTACTTATACTGCCTGCCTTATGGGGCTTTTATGAGAAGATTGCTCTGAAAATCTCAAAACACAGACATGGAAGTTATTGTCCCTTGTCTTCTTACTTTATAAGAGTGGTAAGCAATGAGTGAATGAATTTGTGAAATTTCTTGAGTTACTTGGAAGAAATATTCTATGTAAATTTAAATTTTTAAAATTATTGATAAGTAGTATAAGCCTCTTCTCTAATTTTCGTATTACTATCACACTAAAATATTCTTCATTTTCCTGACAGTCTTTAAAAACAGGTGTATAGATCCTCTGACTTTTGCACTGTTCACTGCCTGCTTAGCTCTGTTTCCGATCTTCTTTCTGGGACCTTGCTCACCTGGCTTTCCTTCTTGCGTGTCTGCTCAATTTTTGCCACCTTGCTTTAGCTGTGAGTTTTCTTCTTGCTAGTATTTCCACGCAACAGCAGAGCACAAAGAGAATTGTATGGGAAACAACGAATCTCCATTTGTTCTAGTTCCATATGATTACTTTTGAAACTGTCCTGCTTCTCCATGCTTTCTTCTGTGTACTTGTGAAAATGTTTCAACAGCTCGCTCGCTTTGTCTCTCTCTCTCTCTCCCTCCCTCTCTCTCTCTCTCTCTCTCTCTCTCTCTTTCTCTTTTTTTAAACTCCCCACCAATTAAAAAAAGCAAGAGAAAGAAGAAAACTGACCAGGCAATAGGAATCCACACTGTAGCCATATGCAAGGCCAGGCACCTTTCTGCACCTTAAGTCCATCACGTCTCAATGAGGTCCACTTACAGGTCCTCCCCAAAATATGATTGGAGTACTTAAGCCTTTCTAAGCTGTTTTTCTTTACGATGTTACCCTTGTATAAATTGTTCTCTTGGTTCTGCTCACTTCACTACATCAGTTCATACTACTAAAGATTTTCTGAAATCATTTCTCACCATTTCTTATGCCACAGTATACTCCATTACATTCATGTACCATGATTAGTTCATCCATTCCACAACTGATGGCACCCATTTATATCCTTTTCTTTTCTTTCTTTCCCCCCCTTTTAATATCCCTTTAAGAATCAGGAAATTTTGTTTGTGGCTGTTCCATTCCTAGTATCTTCCTCCCTCTTCCCTCTCCTCCCCATCTGCACTTGTTTCCTTGTTGAGTTTAATAAATTTCTATAACAAACTCTGTGTTTAACCCTCTTGTGTCTGTTTGAGATAAGAATGAGATTTACCTCAACTGTGAGAAAAACCAAATTTTATCCCTTTCTTCCTCCTTTATAATAATACTCTTCTATTTTCCTCTCTTAAAACCTTCAGAACAGAAACAGTTTCTGCCACCCCCCACTCTCCTAGGTCTTCTGTTTTTCTTTCTGTATTTAACTTCCTCAGTACCCTTTAAAGACATTAAGGTTCCTATGAGACACTTATTTATTCTCCCCCGTTAGAATGTTAGCTTTGCATCAACATATAGCCCCTTTCAGTTGCTCAAATAAATTTCCCTTTGTAGGGTTCTCTGGACTCTTGTATTTGTATTTCATAGTTCCTACTCAGCTTTGGTCTTTTCATTTGAAATTCTGGAAAATCTTCTATTTCATTAAAAGTCATTTTTTCACCTGTAGGATTATACTCAGCTTTGCAATTTGACTTATCTTTGGTTGTAAGGTTATCTCTTTTGCCTCATAGATTAAGTAGAAGCTACCAGGTCTTCTGTGATCTTGACTGTGAGTCCTTGGTATTTGAGCTGTTTCTTTCTGAATCATTACATTATTTTTATTTTTATGTGGAAACTATGGATTTTGACCATGGTATTTCTAGAACATTTTCTCTTGGAGTGTTTGTTTGTTTGTTTTTTCAGGAGATGATCAGTGGATTCAGTTTTCACTTTGCCCTCTGGTTCTGAATAGATTTGGGGCATGAATTGAAGTATGGTGTTCTACCTGTTTGTCAGTCTCTTGATCAGTCTCTCCATTGATCTCTCTCTCTCTCTCTCTCTGTGTCTTTCTATCTCAGGACTTCCACGACTGCTTATTCTTCTCATCCAAACTACAAATAGCACCAAGAATTATTATCCTTGTATATTTATTTGAACACATTGCTAATGTGGTTCATCATAATGTTTTCAGTTGAATCATTTTCACAGCCAAACTCCTAGAAAAGAAGAAGCTTCTGTTGCTTCTATTTTACTACTTGCTATTACTTCTCAACACCTTACATTCTGGCTTCTGATCACATCACTTCAATGAAATTACCTTCTCCAAGGTTACCAGTGACCTAATTGCCAAAACCAATGGCCTTTTCTCAGTGCTTAACCTTCTTGACTTCTCCATTGCCTTTGACATTATAGACCACTCCCTCCTTCCTAGACATCTCTTCTCTATTTTCGTGACACTGGTATCTCCTGGTTTTCCTACCTCTGGCTATTTCTTAGTCTCCTTTGAAGAATCATCATCCTTATCTCACCCCCATGTTGTTCATTTTTGTAATTGAAGAAGACCAAAATGACATCGTGCTGTTGAGGTCAATATACAGTGTGTCTGACTGGCTGATCAAGTCAGTAGAGCTCAGATGGCTCTACCACAGGCCCTCCATATTTTCCTGCTATACCCCAATGTTCTCTTCTGGGCCCTTTGAATTGCCCTTCTATATCACCTGTATGTTCTGTAGGCATCTCATACTGAACATGTATAAAACAGAACTCATTTTTTCCAAAATAAACTCACCTATCTTTATGATTTTCTTATTTCTATTGAGAGTACAACCATTCTTTGGTTACCTAGGTTCAAAACCTTACAGATTCAGTAACCTTGGATTATACTCAATTCTTTGCTGTCCCTCAAATCCAAGCAGTTGCAAAGTGTAATTTATTCTATCTTTACTGTATATTTCACCTAATTTCCCTTTTCTCCATTCATGTAATCATCACCCTACTTCAGACTCTCATCACCCCTCATTTGTACTATTATAGTAGCCTACTAATTGGTCTCCCTGCTTCAGTTCTCTCCCTTCTCTAGTCCATTCTCCACATAGCTACCAAATGGACATTCCTAAAACACAGACCTGATCTTGTTACTTCCCTCCTCAAGAAACGTGAGTGGATCCTTTTGTCTCTAGGATCTTACACTGATTCCACTGTTTAGCCCTTAAACCCCTCATAATCTGACTCGAGCTTACCTTTCCAGGTTCCTGGCACCTTATTTTCCTCCATGCAGTCTGCTTTCTAGTCAGGCTGGCCTTCGTGCTTCTCTGTCATCTCTGCCTTTGCATTGGCTGTCCCTGTGTTTGGAATGCTCGCTCTCCTCATCTCTGCTTTATAACAGAATTCCTAGCTTCCTTCGGAGCTCAGCTCGAGTACCGCCTTCTACAGGAAGCTGGTGTTCTCTCTTCAGAAATTTGATGTGTGTGTTTATACACACACAGCCCACAAATAATGCTCCCTTCCCAGTATTTGCTCCTTGAGAACAGGGTTTCTCTTTTCTTTTCTTTTCTTTTTTTTGTCTTTATGTCTCAGCGTCTGGCACATAGTAGGTGCTCAGTAGGTATTTATCAGATGAACTTCTGACCATGAACGTCAAGGCTCTCTGCTGTCATATCGTATTTCTCTTGTGTTCACTGTGTCCGTCAGATGAGCCGGTGTTAATGCCCATATAACTTTCCTAGACACGTTCTTGGCCTTTGGTGCATTTCTGTTCATGCCTTTGTCAAACCATATTTCTGTCCTTCAAAGTAACTTCTGCTACAGTTACTTGGCTACATTTGCCCCATTTTTTCCAGGAATGCTTTGACATGAGTATAGCTGTGATTTTATAGTGTGAGAGAGAGAGAGAGAGAGAGTGTGTGTGTGTGTGTGTTATTTTGTGCTATACTTTTTTTTAATTTAACTTTTTTTAATTTATCTTTAGCTTTCAACGTTCACTTCTATAAGCTTTTGAGTTTTCCATTTTCTTTCCTTCCCTATTTTTCCCCCTCCCCAACATGGTGTGCAGTCTGATATAGGCTCTACGTATACATTCATATTAAACATTTTCACATTAGTCGTGTCGTAAGGAAGTATTAAAACTAATGAGAAGAACCACGAGAAAGAAGAAACAAAACAACAAAAGAATAAAAGAGATCAAATAGTATGCTTCGATCTGCATTCAGACTCCATAGTTCTTTCTCTGGGTATGGATAGCATTTTTCCATCAGAAGACTCTTAGAGTTGTCTTAGATCCTTTCATTGCTGAGAAGAGCCAAGACTGTGAAAGTTGGTCATCACATGATATGCCTGTTACTCTGTACAATGTTCTTCTGGTTCTGCTCACTTCACTAAGCATCAGTTCATAAGTCTGCCTGCTCATCATTTCTTCTAGCACAATAGTATTGCATTATATTCATATACTGCAACTTGTTCAGCCATTCTGCAGTTGATGGGCATCCTCTCAATGTCCAGTTCTTTGCCACCAGAAAAAGAGCTGCTATGAATATTTTTGTACATGTGGGTCCTTTTCCCATTTGTATGATCTCTTTGGGCTACAGACCTAGAAGTGGTATTGCTGGGTCAAAGGTATACTATACTCTTAAACAATGAATATTCCATATGCATTCTTGACTGACTGTAAAGATTTAGGTGTTAATCTTCTGGCCAAGTGACAGATGTTATCACTTGTCAAAGTTCTTGCTGTCTGTACAGTTCAGTAAGTGATACAGCATTTCTTTATATGCTTAAAGAACTTCAATTTTGAAAATTTTTCTCAATTTATCACAAAGTTCTGGAGTGGGGAGCCAAAAGATGTCACCTCCATTTCATTAGGAGGATAGTGGAGATTTGAGTTGTGAAGAAGCATTAATCATTTCAACACAAATTTTTAAGGGTTGCCTGTGTACCAAGGCATCATGGTAGGTGCCAAGAATGCAGAAATGAAAAGTAAATAGTCCCTCCTCTCCAGGAGCTTACATTCTACTAGCTCACACAATAGTGAGTGACAGATGGGCTACTCAGGATTCAGTTTCCAGACCTTTTTTTTCCTTATCACCTATATGCATTCATCTCCTTTTTACATAGAATATAAT
This sequence comes from Phascolarctos cinereus, assembly GCF_003287225.1. Lineage (NCBI taxonomy): Eukaryota > Metazoa > Chordata > Mammalia > Diprotodontia > Phascolarctidae > Phascolarctos > Phascolarctos cinereus. Next base: position 251,029,562 of record NW_027556402.1, on the reverse strand, counting down.
GCAATTATATCTTTAACTTGGATTTGACTTCTCTCTAGGGGTTCATTCTTACTACCAGAGAGGAGAATATTTTATGTATGTGTTTGTGTATATGTGTGTGTATATACATGTATGCATATGTCTGTATGTGTATAATGTTAATATTTAAACTTTTTTCTTTTTAAATTTTGAGTTCCAAATTCTGTCCCTCCCTCTACCCTCCCCCCCCCCGTGAAGGCAAGCAGTATAACAGTTATACATGTGAAATCCTACAAAACCTTTCCATATTAGCCATATTTCCAAAAAAAGCAAGAAGAATAAAGAAAGAGAGATAATTATATTTCAATTTGCACTGAGAGTTTATTGGTTCTCTCTCTGGAGGTGGCTAGCATTTTGTCATCATGAGTCCTTTGGGATTGTCTTGGATCATTGTATTAATCAGAACAGCCAAGTTTTTCACAGTTGATCATCATTACAATGTTGTGGTTACTGTGCACTGTGTGCTCTTGGTTCTTCTCACGTAGGTCTTGCCATGTTTTTCTGAAACCGCCCTCCTCATCATTTCTTGTAGCATAATAGTATTACATTGCAATGATATGCCACAACTTGTTCAGCCATTCCCCAATTGAGGAGTATCTCTTCAGTTTCCAGTTCTTTGCCACCACAGTAAGAGCTGGTATAAATATTTTTATACATATAGGTTCCTTTTCCTTTGGTTTCTTTGGGATACAGACCTGTAGTGGTATTGCTGGGTCAGAGTATGCATAGTTTTGTAGCCCTTGGGGTCTAATTTCCAGTTGTTTTCCAGAATGGTTGGATCAGTTCACTATGCCACCGACAGTTAATTAGTTTTTCCCAGAAGGGAGAAATCTCTCATTTTAAAATTAAATTGAGGGGCAGCGAGGTAGCACAGTAGATAGGGCACTGGCCCTGAAGTCAGAAGGACCTGTGTTCAAATCAGACCAAACACTTGACACTTACTAGCTGTGTGACCCTAGGCAAGTCACTTAACCCCAATTGCCTTAAAAAAAAAAAGATTAAATTGGTAGCTCTTTAAGCATTAAACCGTCACTCTGTATGTTTCTTGTGCCCTTGTGCAGTTATGACAGGGCTTTAAAAGGAATGATGACAAGATCGTATCCACAGATTGCCAAGACCCTATATACACAAAGGAGCAAGCAATAAATTTTTTTCAGGCCAGTTATGAACCTGGATTGATGTTTAGGTCAGACTTTTCAGAGCAAATCTAGCTTTGTGAACCTCTGCCCCCCAGATTCTGGACTGTCTTTTGTTGACCACTTTAGTTAAGATATTATATTCCTGGACCTGCAGTGGCTAACTCTTTTTCAGCTTTCACACTTTAACAGAAAGCTAGGCCATCAGCCAGTCTTCATTTTTTTCTTATGACTATGTAAAATGAAGAAACCGGATTAGATGATCTCCAAAGACGCTTCAAGTTCCAAAATTCTCCAAGTATTTTATGTTCTTTCTTTAAAAGGAATGCAGGGAATTGTCCGCCTTTAACTACATCTTTACATTGTGCAGTCATCTCCCCTGAATTATGACTTAGTTACATATTCCCATCTAAAAAATATTTTTATAATTGGTACGGTTTACTCTGGTGCTATGATTTACTCCATTTTTGCCCCTGTTTTAACTTCACTTCTTTTTCCCCTTCTTAGTTTCTACTTGTAGTTAACCATTTCAGCTCTATGTGATCCTCTGATCTCAAGTCCATTCCCTCTCGTGCTGTCAGTGTTCATAACCATGCCAAACTCCAGCCCTGGATTACTCTTGCCATCTGCCTTCATTCCTTCTTATATGATGCATAATGGAGCTGGAGGAAATTACTCCACCAAGCTGACTGTTAATGGCCTATTAATAGCATCAAAACAAAACAAAGTACCCGCCAAACCCAAGTCTTTGAGTGAATTAAGCATGTTTTTTTTCTTTTCCTTAGTCAACATCGAAGTATAAATGGTGCACCTGGGGATCGAGGAGGTCACCGGAGCAACCATCAGGAACAGCTACAAAAGGACCCATATGCAAACCTTATGTTACAGCGGGAAAAGGATTGGGTTTCGAAGATCCAGATGATGCAGTTACAAAGCACTGATCCCTACCTGGATGACTTTTATTACCAGGTACATGCTGTTTGCCAATTCTTTGTACATCTCTTTGAATCCCTAACTGGTTATTTTAACTAGTTAAGTACTTGAATGGATTTGTGATTTCACTGATGCAGGACTCCTTTCAGTCATGCAGATATTGAAGTCTATATTTGCCTTCTCATCTGCGAGCTTGCTCATGTACCACAGACAATCTGTAGTGGACCCACTCCATGCTCTGAAGACTTTCTTCTTTTTTTTTTTAATTTTCACGTTAGTGATGTTGTGAGTAAAAATTAAAACCAATAGGAGGAACCATCAGAAAGAGAAAACAAAACTCAACAGAATAGAAAAAAAAGATAGCAGTTCAGCTTCCATAGTTCTTTCTTTGGATGTGGATAGCGTTTTCCATCATAAGGTCTCTGGAGATGTCTTAGATCCTTGTATTGCTGAAAAGGGTTAAGTTAATCAGTATTAGTCATCGCACAGCGTGGCTGTTATCGTATACAACGTTCTATTGGTTCTGCTCACTTCACTCAGCATCAGACCATACAGGTCTTTCCAGGTTTTTCTGAAGTTGGCCTGTTCATCATTTCTTATAGCACAATAGTATTCCATTACATTCACATACCACAACTTGCTCAGCCATTCCCCAAATGATGGGCATCCTCTCAATTTCTGATTTTTTGCCACCACAAAAAGAGCTGCTATCAATATTTTTGTACCTGTGGGTCCTTTTCCCATTTGTATGATCTCTTTGGGATATAGCCCTAGAAGTGGTTGCTGGGTCAAAGGGTATGCACATTTTGATAGCCCTTTGGGCATAGTTCCAAATTGCTCTCCAGAATGGTTGGATCATTTCACAACTCCACCAACAATGCATTAGTGTTCCAATTTTCCCACATGTTCTCCAACATTTATCATTTTCCTGTTTTGTCACGTTGGCCAATCTGATAAGTGTGATGTGGTACCTCGGCATTGTTTTGATTTGCATTTCTGAAGACTTTCTAGATATTTTAACTTACTGTTGGTACCATAAGAGCATTTAGGCTGTCAGTCTGTTATCTTCCACTCTTTCTACACTGCTGACCCACCTCTCTTTCCAAATTTACATTTCTTTGACAATATTTTTATTTTATGCCCCCTTCCAAAAACAAAAATCTGTGAAATTTTCTTTTGAAATCTCTGATTGGCTCTGCTTGTTTAAACTGAATGCTGATGCATACCCAGTCCCTGTGATGCAATGAAATATTTTTTGTGCACGTTTCAGTTATTTTCAGTAGTCCCTTTCAGTTTAATAAATCAAGTTCCTTGTGTATTACCTCTGCTCATCATTCTGGTTCTGCCAGAGAAGAATGCTGTCAGCCTTACTTTGGATGACTCCTCTTATTTGGAGACTGAGACTTTTGTTCGACAGTAAGTGCCTCAGTTCCCCATGTCACATTTTCTAATCCCTGTCTACCTCAGTCCTGCCTCTGCTGTGTCCCATCCCCCTTTGTTCTTCTCATCCCTCTCTTAAGCCTTCTAGAATTCTCTCCATCCTTGTTTAATGGACTGTTCTTCATTTAACTCTTTTTCTCTTGCGCTCCTCCTGTGTTCTCTTTACAGAGACTTGGTAGCCCCTAGACAACACTGCATCCCAGACCATTGTCTTCGGCACTAGCTGTACTTCTTTTATTTCGCCCTAGCACGCTGGTTCTGGAAGGAGAGTTGGAATACTTCATGCTCCCCATGGCCACTTTTAGACTCTCACTTTGCCACATTAGTCATCAGTCTTTCCTCCTTTATGGTTCACTCTCTCGTCCCCATGTCACTCAGAATCCTTTGTCAAGCTATTCAGTGCCTGCTTCCCAGAGATAGAGAGCATGTCCTGATGTTCCCTCAAATAGCTTCAGCTCCAGATTCCTCAGGCTTCTTAAGTGCCATGACCTTCGTTCCACCTCAGCTACGCGGGGGATCCCTCGCAGCCTCCACCATCACTCACAGATATTCCACTTCTACCATCAAAACCTCTAGAGAAATGTTTAGGAGGTCATACCATCTCATCATTACATCTTTCCCTGTGCCCTGCCCCTCCTAACCCTATTCATCACCCTCATGAGAACTTCCAGATCCCTCCATCCGTTAGTGGCCTAGTCCATTGCCTCTGTTCTGATTTCAGTCTTTTTCCCCTTCTCAGTTTCTACCTTGTAGTTGACCATTTCAGCTCTGTACTGCCCTCTAATCTCAAATCCATTTCTTCTTGTCCTATCAGTGTTCACAGCCATGTCAAACTCCAGCCCTAGATTACTCTAGCCTTCTGTTGGGGGACATCACTCAACCGATCTGACTAGGTCCAGTACAGACTTATGTTACATAATCTCAAAGGGTCTTCTCAAAGGGTCTTCACCACAGCAAGTGAATGCTTTTACTCCGTCCCTAATTTATTCTCTCTTCCACTCAGCACAGAATCTATTCAGAGCTTCTCTCCTCAAGCCTTCTACACCACCACCTTGCCTTACCTTCTTAGCTGAAGACTTCACCTTACACTTTGCTGAGGAAATAAAGACCATTTGCCCTGGGCTCCTTCTCTGCTCTCTAGAGTTTAGACATCTCCTCTCTTCCCCTCCTTTCCTCCACTCTCTGAAGAGGTGGCCCTCCTCACCAAGGCTAACCCCAGGTGCCTTGATCCTCTCCCCTCCTGCATTCTCTAGCAGATTACCTCGATAAGATTCTTCTCTCTAATCTGAATTTCTTTATCTTCTGATTCCTTCTGTACTGCCCACAAATATGCCTGAGTCTTCCTTATATTTAAAAATATCCTCACCAGACTCTTTAGTCTCCTCAAGCTTTTATGCTGTGTCTCTTCTACCTTTTTAAGTCAAACTCATCAGAACAAACCTTACTCTCATTATCTTCTCCCCCAAACCCACCCTTTTTCCTATTTCTATCAAGGGCATCATGGTCCAGTTGTGTGTAGCCAGGTTTGAAACTTGTTGTGACTCCTTACTCTCCTTCAACCCACATATCTAGGCAGTTGCTGGCTCTTGTCATTTCTGCCTCCCAACATAACTCACATCTGTCGCCTTCTTTCTACTCACACGAGCACCACCCTGCTGGAAGCCTTCCTTATTCTCTCTCATCTGGACTGTTGAAGTAGCCTCCTGATGGGGCTCACTGCTTCCAGGCTCTCACCACTCTAATCTATCTTGCATACAGCTACCAAAGTTACTTTCCTAAAGGACAGATTTGAGATAGTGCTTCTCAGTAAGGGCAGCTAGGTGGCACGGTGGTTAGAGCACTGGGCCTGGAAAGGGAAGACTGATCTTCCTGATTTCAAATCTGGCCTCAGGCACTTACCAGCTGTGTGAGCCTAGGCAAGTCACTTCCCCCTGTTTGCCTTAGTTTCCTCTTCTGTACAAGGAGCTAGAGAACGAAATGGCAAAGCAGTCCAGTATCGATGCCAAGAAGATCTCCAGTGGGGTCACAATGATTTGGACAAGACTGAAAAACAACTAAACAGCAACTTCTCAGTAGAGTGCAGGGGCCTCTAAGTTCAAACATAAACTCACCCAGTTGGTTTTACTGCCTTTCACAACATGGCTTCACTTACCTTTCTAGCTCAGCGTCTGTGATTCCTCTTCCTGCCCTCTGTGGTTCAGTCACACTGGCCTTGCTGCTTCTTCCACACCATCTCTGTGCTCTTCACTGCCCATCCCTTGGAATGTCATTCACCTCCAGAGCCATATTCTGCATGAAGCCTTTTCTGATCTCCCCCCACTCCCTTATGTTTATTTTGTGTACGTGTTTCATTTTATATTTGTATGTGTCATCACCCCAGCAGAGCAGACGCTCTGGAGATCACTGGTTTATTTTTGTCTTTGTATCCCAAGTCCTTAGTGTCCGGTACATAGTGCTGCTTGCTTGTGTTTGTTGATGGATTAGATTAATCACAAAGTAGATTTTCTTAGAGTTTAAACAAAACCTGGAATATCAGTAAGTCAAACACTCTATTACCCTGTTATTCTGAATCATTAATGTTAGGACGACAAGGCATGTGTCAAATGATGCAAAAATTGTTATTATGATTTTACTTTGATATAAATTTTTCATTGTATATTTTCTTTGCTTTATAGATTTTTTTTAATGTACTGTGTCAGTTGATTGATTGCTTAAATTCTGTATCTTTTGGTATTAAAGATAATTTACAATCCTTTCTGTTCTCTAGAACTACTTTGAGAAACTGGAGAAACTCTCAGCAGCTGAGGATGTGCATGGAGATGGCCCCAAGAAAGAACGTACCAAGCTGATCACCCCCCAAGTGGCAAAGCTAGAGCACGCCTACAAGCCAGGTGAGTGAGGGCCTCGTCCCGTTCGTGTCTCGTGTCAGAGGCTGAGAGTGTTGGAGGGAGTGCAGGGCAAATGAGGCAGGAGTAATCCCGAAGGCGACATGGTAGCCCAACCTTAATGCAGCAAGCACATTTCCCATGATCCCTTAAAATAAAGAGGGAAGTATTTTCAGTTATTATTCCACTGTGTGTTCAAGTTTGCATAAGAGATTATTGGGAAATCTACTACTCGGAGTTTGGACATAAAGAATTATTTTTTTTCTCATAGTTTGATGAGAGAATAGCATGTCCTTGAAAAGCTGTCTGCCAACATTGTTGTGGTTGTTTTGTTTTTATTTTGTTTTTGCAGTGCAATTTGAGGGCTCTTTGGGAAAGCTTACTGTCTCTAGTGTGAATAATCCCCGGAAAATGATTGATGCTGTGGTAACATCCCGGAGTGAAGATGATGTAGGTGTTAGCAGAACTGTCTGCTTACAGGACTCTGGATTATCCCCTTTTCCTCTTCATGTCCTGCTTAGTGCCTTCGAGCAGTGGGGTGGAGAAAAGAGTTGTTACTTGTCTGACATCTGTCTGGTTCTTGAAAGTACATCATTATTTCTTTGCTTTTGTCTCTTTCTTGTTTCTTCTATGTCTCTGTGTCTTGATTTCTGTGTGTGTGTGTGTTTACGTATATACATACACACATATATTGTATATGTATTACATATGGATGCAGTTCCTCTCACCTACATAGAATGTTAATAAGTAAGTTTTATGTCCTTTGTTGTACACTCCTGGTTCAGTTGTCTGTATCTCTTTTCTGTGATATTGTCTACAGTAGCTTCTTCACTGTCAGCAGACAAAAGCTTCTTGTTCAGCTTAGTTTACACAACCCTTTTTCCACACTGCCTGTAGGTAGATATTCAGTATGTGCTTTGGGATGGCTGTGATAAGCGACATAGCACTGAGGCATCTGTCTTTTCTCAGGAGACCAAAGAGAAACAAGTTCGGGACAAGAGAAGAAAGACTCTCGTTACAATTGAGAAAGTAAGTCCTAATAGTTATACCTACATTCAGCCACTGGTAGAAAATTGCCAGACTCTTCTACACACGTACATATAGTTCTTCAGTACATGTTTATACACACACACACACACACATATACCTGCCTAATGTCGGAAAGTTTTCACGTGTTGGAATTACAAGAAAGGTTTAATAAATGGCCTATTGTCTGCGCTTCAGTCAGTTAGCAAACACTTCTTACTTGTTGCTTGCCAGACCTCTCTAGAAAGCATGGTGGTTTGAAGTTTTTAAGTACAATTCCAGAGTTTCCGTTTTAAAACGTAGGCAAAGTATAGACCTATTTTTGCTGCTTTTAGCCATCTGGAGAAAAGCTAAGTAGGGAGGAGATGGGACAGCACTGTGTTGAGGGAAGTTCCAAGTTAGTTCCAGATTTAAGAGAGCTCTGTAGTATCTTAGTCTACCTGCTAGGTTAATTTCAGTACTACTTAGTTTTTGCTTACTATCTCTCGTAGTTGAGAGGGGGCAGGGCTGATGGCATGCTGCCCTAACACAGGGGCCTCTGATTGTCCCACTTAGACATACAGTCTGCTCTTGGATGTGGAGGATTATGAAAGGCGCTATCTTCTAAGCCTGGAAGAGGAGCGGCAGGCACTGATGGAGGAGAGAAAGCAGAAGATATGTGGCATGTACGACAACCTGAGGGGAAAATTGCCTGGGCAAGAAAGGTAGGAGCTGTCTGGAGAGCATAAGATGAGGAGGGTCTTTCTTTTTTGCCTGCAGAATTATCCATCATCTGCCCCCACATAGAGTGCTTTTAGAACAGTTCTTTCTCCCAGATCATGGCGTACATTTAGCTGTGGTGGGCAAACCCCGCTCCTCCTTTGCAGTAAGCCTTTTCCAGAATTGGACTGATGAGAGCTCTCCCCCAAACCCCTCCAAATACCTGTAAAGAATGGCTCTAAACAAATTCTAAAGCACAGAATTGGACTGACCAAAGCACTTTTATGGCAGAGAAGCAGAAATGAAGAGGAAGAGACATCGAACATAGCAGGAGTGCTAAGACATCCTTGGCCAGTCTGATAACTCAGGAAAAATCAATTGTTTTTCTACCTTTCCCTTCAGGTTCAGGAATTGCCTAGTGGCGTAGACTCTTCGATGTACCTTTAAGTAGTATTGGACCTGAATAGTCCAGCTGTATATGAAGTGAGCCGGCTCCCTGTTTTTTCAGTGGGGATTTTTCCTGGAAAGGTGTTCATACAAATATACACTGGAAGGAATCGGGACATAAAGTTTGCCCTTGGATGTTTTGACAAAAAGAAAAAAAAATGAAATGGTTCAGCATGTTGGCCAAAAGCATTTCATGCTTGGAAAATTATCTTTCACCCTTTCTTTGAGGATAAGGGTTGGTTTTGACCATGGTGATGGTAAAAGAATCACAGCAAAGTAACCTTATGTGGGATATTCAGTTGGCAATTTTCTAAATGGAATAAATTAGGAGCTCCCTGTTGTTAACAGGATTTTACTGAGCCAGTATCTAACTTGGGAAGGATGAAACAGCAGGCCAGAGACAAAGTGCCAGTAATCGAGTAGATTTTGATTTAATTGGAAATTCTTTCTCTCTTTACAGGCCAAGTGATGACCACTTTATGCAAATCATGTGTATCCGTAAAGGGAAGAGAATGGTTGCCCGTATTCTCCCTTTCTTGTCCAAAGAGCAAGCAGCTGACATCCTCTTGGCAACAGCCAGGAACCTGCCCTTTCTGATCAAGAAGGACGCCCAAGATGAGGTAAATACTCCAGGAGAGACACCTTACCTGTAGACGTCTACTTCATAGTCATAACAGTTCTAGATTTTTAACTTTCCTTTTCTTTAAGGAAAGGGAACTCCTCTAGAAAGTGTGTTCTGGTCATTAAAACTGAAAACTTGTATGTTCCAGCCCTAGGTTTTTAATTGCTCAGGAGGTAGAGGAACAGGTCATATACACAAAAGGAAGCAGCTGGAATATTGCTGTGGATTTACAAAGTTGCTTATGTCCCATTTGGCATTTTCTTCATGATGTGCTTAGAGTGTAGCTTATATCTTCCTGTGGATTATTCTCAGTAAGCATTTATTAAATGTCACGCGCTGGGGATACAGATACAGAGATTAACACACCCCACTTGCAAGAAGCTTACATTCTAATTAGGGAGAAAACAAGCATGTATGTAAATATATAGCTATGACCCAGCATCAGTGCAGATGAATCAAGTAATGTCCCTGAAGCCCAGGCTGATATTTGTAAAACACTTTTTAAATGATCTAGGTAATGTTTGAATTCTTGTGCAGGGTTGCTAAAAATCTCATACAAAATTGGTAGTGGTTTCAGGAAATTCAGAACTGGATGAAGTTCAGTAGTACAAAGTGATGTCTTTAAAACAAAAGTAAGTTTCCTAAATACAAGATGGAGAAAATATGGGATGAGCACCTAAATAGCAGAAAGGAACTCTGAAGTTAATGGCAGACTATTTCAGTCTTAGTAGTAGGGAGCTGCTACTTGGAAAGATGTTAGGAGCAAGAGTAGAATACCACAGGATGCTCGATCTGGAAAGGGCCCTAGTGATCACTTTGCTCAAATCTTACTTTATAGTTAACTAAGGGTTCTAGAGATCAACTAATATGTTAAATTAATACATTGAGGGAAGAAATGAAAAGGAGCCAGAGAAAAGTATTAAAAAAATGATTTCAAGGAATGGAGAATATGTGTAAGAGGAGAGATTATATTTGAACTCTCTTGGGATGGTGAAAACACTGAAGGAATGGCTTTACTCTCTTAAAATATATAAAATTGTTATGAGAAAGGTACTGTCTAGTTATTTCCTTGAAGGACCAAGTAGAAAGAAATGGTTCTGAATTATAGAGGGAGAATTTGGAGAAGGTAAATTAATAAACTCATAGTTGTTGCCATCTCATTCACTAGATACATACCTTTGAAAACAGGGTAGATAATTATAATTGTATGTTATTCTGAAAAGGGGTCCAGTTGACTTCAGCCTGCTACCTAAGGGAGGGGGAGTTCAGGACCCCCAAAAGGCTAAGAACCCCTTGTCTCAGCAGTGATCAAAGGGTTGGATTCTTGTTTTGGCTTAGCAGTGAATTCACTTTATGAAGATAGGCAGGTCACTTTCTCGCTCTTCGTATCAGTTTCTCCGTAATACCACTTACCCCACAGAGTGATTAAGAGGATGAATGAGATAAAGTGAAAAGTACTCTGGAATCTGGCAATCTGGAAGTACACAGTGAAAGTTACAAAAAGAATTCCCCTGACAAAAATAGCTGTCCAAAGATTTTCATAGCAGCATTATATGTCATTGCAAGGGAAAAAACTGCAAGCAGCCTAAATGTTCCAGCAGTAGGGGAAGGATTAAACAAATTATGTTACATTAATGTAATGGAATCCTCTGATGTAACTAAGAGAAGGAGTGCAGAGAAATCTAGAAAGACCTTTATGAAATAATGAAAAGTGAAAAATATGATAGAAAGTGAATGAGAAGTAATGGGGAAAGAATATGGGAACATAAAGTGAGGTACTAGAAAACGTGTTGCACTTTTAAGTATTAATTACTAAGCAGTTTATATCAATGTGTTTAATGTTAAGTTTCTGATAAAATATTAAACATTTTAAATGATCTGTAAGTTCAAGATAATCTTATTTATTGCATATTCATAAAGATATTTTATACCTTTTAGGTGGTATGAAATTGCTAATAAAATGGACTTGGAGAAGTTGGGGTGCTTTAGCGCCCATTTTGAGGATAACATCAATTTTAGCCCCAGATGATTTGGAATTCTCTCGCTGTGATTTCTCCTCCTTTATTAAATCTTGTTTCATTGCGGGTACTATACAACATAATTCCCTTCTCTTCCCTACTTTGGCTGGAGGAAATATGCAGTGCTAATGTCTGAAGCTTTTGTCTTTCTTCCTTAGGTTTTACCTTGCTTATTGAGTCCCTTCTCCCTTCTCCTTTATCATCTTCCATCAATGACTGTCACCAGCCTTCTGCAACAGCTAATGAACCTACCTCAAAGTGCAGCTGCACCAGCACCCGCCAACCCACACCTCACTGCTGTGCTCCAGAACAAGGTGCTCCTTGTGCCCCTGAACTATGTACTACCCTGCATTCTCAACCTGAGCTCTGAGGGCTTGGCCTAAGGACCTTGGGAACGGGTGTTGCATGCTTCATGTATGTTACAGTTGCAGTTAAAAATCCAGACTTTTGGATAGACTGAGTGAAAATAGTAGTGTCTAATCCTACTCATCCTATTCCTCCCTGACAATTAGAATTGTCCGAGCAATTAAATAAACTGTGTGTCTGTTAATTCACATTCTTTTCTAATGCTGAGTGATAAGGATATTTTAAAGGCAACAAACTTTGGTTCTGAATTAGTTTAGGTAGGTTTAATATATACCATCTGTTCCCTTAGTTACTTTGGAAGGACATAGAAAATAGCAAATAGCAAATCCCAAAAGTTTTAAGTGCAGTTTTAAGCTATTAAAACTTAAAGACTTTTGGGACACCCTGTTTAAATATGAAAAAGGTCTAATTCTGGTTCTGACAAAAAAAATCCAGCCAACCCGGTGTTCTAGCTTTGACAGTACCGCCAAAGGGAATTTTGTGGGAAGGCATAGTTCCCCTGTCTGGTATCATATTCAAAAGGATAGAGATGTATATTCCAAAACATCCCTAGCTTCCTGTTATGACTTAATTATCTGTAAGTTAACCTGAGTCCTTCTACACTAAAAGATGAAAATCCAAGAATAAATAAGAGTTAATACATAAAGAACCTCCCTACTTCAGGTTGGCATGCCTAGCATCCTTCTGGGGGCAGAAGAGATTTGCCTAACTGTACATACCATGTGAATGAGCTTACTGTTTCCTCTTCATTGTGATGGAGACAAATTCAAGTTGGGAAGGAGTCTTGAGAAATAAATGGACACAGCCTCCACATAAAATGCACCTATTATCCTCTACAACATCCCCGATGAGGTGTCAGCTGGCCAGTGTGGACATCTCCAAAGACAGAAATCATACAGGATGGCTTTAACTGTTGAGAAGCTCTTCCTTGCACTGAACTGAAATCTGCTTTCTAATAACTTATACCCATCAGATAACGGAAGGGAAGCCACAAAAAGACAAACTGTGGTATAGACAAAGCAAGGAGAAAAAAAGTTGAGGCTTATTAATGAGAGGAGAGAAAAAGCAAGGAAGGCCCAGTAAAGCAGCTAAATTATCAAGGTAATGGAGGTAGCTTGTATGTGAGGATAGACTTTTAAAAAGTAAACTCTATAAAAATACACATGAACACTAAGAGAGGTATAATTGTAGCCACTACAGATCACAAAATTGAAGAGAAGTACAAACCAAGACCTAGTTACCAAATCCTGGGGTATTAGAAAGTAGATTTCATTTATTTCTCAAGACTCCTTCCCAACCTGAATTCATTTATGTCGCAATGAAGAGGAAACAGTAAGCTCATTTGCGCAGTTAGGCAAATCTCTTCTGTCCCCAGAAGGGTGCTAGTCATGCCAACCTGAAGTAAGGAGGTTCTTTATGTATTGACTCCTATTTACTCTTGGATTTTCATCTTTTAGTGTAGAAATAGTGAAGGGGCAGGTTAGTATGTGACTACCTGGAGTCTACCTGTAATGGACAGCCCTACATCATTCCCACCATCCAGCTCTTTCATTCCTATTTACATGCTGCTCAGTGGAGCTGGAAGTCACACAGCCTGCTGACTAGGTAGATTAAATTCATGTTATCCAACTTCAACTAGGCCCTGTCTGAAGTAAGGCAACCCACTTCTTCTTCTCTAGTCGATTCACTATCTTATTCACCAGAGAAACTTTTCCAAACTTCCCGTTCCCCAGTCTCTCTCAGCTAAGGATCTTGCCTCCTATTTCACTAAGAAAACTGAAGCCATTCAGTGGGAGTCCCTTCTTCTCCTTCTCTTCTTTTCAAAACCCCTCGACACTGTCCCCCAGTATCTAACACTCAAGTCCCATTTTCAGTCGTCCTGTCCTCTTCAGTCCTCAGTCTCTCCCTATCTACTGGATCCTTCCCCTGATGTCCAAGTAGCAGCTCGGTGGCTTAGTGGATAGAGTTCTGGACCTGGAGTCAGGAAGACCTGAGTTCAAATGCAGCCTCAGATACTTCCTAGCTGTGTAACCCTGGGCAAGTCATTTAATCTGTATTGGCCTTGATCCATTGGAGAAGGACATGGCAAACAATGCCAGTGTCCTTGCCAAGAAAACGCCATGGACAGTATGGTTCACAGGGTCATGACGAGTCAGACATCAATGACCATCCCTTTAAGCTACAGTGCTATATCTGTACCTTTGACCTCTTCAGCCAAACACTTAGGAGAGATTGTCTCTGGTCCTCTGCTTCCTCTCCTCCTCAATGTTTGACACTCTGACTTCTGACCTCATCACCTGACTGAAACTCCTCTCTCTAAAGCAACCAGTATGTCTTAACTGCCAAATAGGATTCCTCATTTGTGATTCAGATATGGTTCCTCGTCCTTTCTGCCTTAAACACTCTTAAGCCACTCTCTTCTCTCTGGGCTATTGTGACACTTCTCTGTCCTGGTTCTCCTCCTTTCCTGTCTGGCTTCTTTGTCCTCCAAGCCCATCCCCTCCTGACTGTCTCTGTCACTCATAGGCGCCCCCTGCTCTTTTCTCTCCCTGTGCTCCCTCAGGGACCTTGCCAGTTCACATGGGTTTACTTAGGATCACTCTTAGAGCTCTCTATGCTGTCCCTGTCTCCTCCCTTCCCTCCCGCTCTGCTTCATCGCGCTGCCATTTTGCTATTGGACATTTCAAACTGGATATCCTGGAGACATCCCAAGCTCGATGTGCCCCAAACCACCAACCAGTTACCTTCCTGCCACATTTCCTGTTTCTGCTGAAGGCACTGTCGTGCTGCTGGTCTCCCAGGTTCCTAGCCAGTGTTAGTGTTGACTCCCCCACTCTCTCTAATCAGTTGCCAAATCTCCATTTCTACCTCTACATGGCTCCCAAGCTCTTCTCTCACCTCACACAGCTGCCACCTTTGTTTAGGCTCTCTCTTGTCTCATCTGGATTATTGCAGTGACTTCCTAATTTGTCTCCCTGCTCAAGGCTCTCCCCACTGCGGTACATCCTCAACATTGCTCTGAAGTTGATATTTGTAAAGCTCAAAAGCTCACCACCCTTCTAAATAAGTTCTAGTGACCCGATTGCCTCCAGGATAAAACAGAAATCCCTCCATTTAGCTTTTAAAGCCCTTCACAGTCTGGCCTCAGTCTTTGCTGTAGATCACTCCCCCTCTGGTATTTTGTGATCCAGTCAAACAGAAGGTCGCACCTCTGTATCTTGGCACAGGCTGTCCCCCCAGCCCTCCTCATCTCGGCCTCACAAAATCTCTCGAAAAGACATGGCTCAGGCACCACCTTTTTCATGGAACCTTGGCTGAGCTCCTCAGCTGCTCGTGCCCACCCACCCCAGCTACTTTGTATTAGAGTGTATTCAGTCTCTTTGTGTTTATAGACTTGGGCCTGGCCTTGGTTTTCTCCCCTGGCAGACTGTCAGCTCCCTCTGGGTAGGGGTTGTTTCCTTCTCTCTCCTTGTATCCCTAGCACATTGTACAATGCCTGGCACACGGTAGGTTTGCTTGCTTGCCTTGCCCAGCTGACAGATCGATGCCTTCTTTCTCTGTGCAGTTTGGCCTATCATTGCTGTATCTGGTCCTGAGCCGAGGAGAAGAGCTGCAGAGTTCAGAGCCGTCTACAGAGTTAATGCAGGACACCCAGTGGTGAGTCAGGCCAGCGTTGTCTCCTTCCAGACGGGCCCCACGGGGAAAGGGCTGTGTCACTTCAGTGGTGTGGTAGTGCTAGTGCCCAGGATCTGGCCCTCTGTAGGCACTTGATAAATCCTGACCAAGGGCTTCCTTGATCTTTCTCACATGGGTTTTGTGGCTTTTCTCTCTCAGGACAGAGTTGATGTTCATGGCCACGAGAGAACTCCTGCGGATTCCCCAAGCGACCCTGGCTAAGCCTGTCTCTACACCTGCAAACCTAGCATCCCTCTTTTCTCGATATGTTGACCGACAGAAACTGAACCTGCTTGAGACAAAATTGCAGTAAGTTATGCTGGCCCCAAGTCTTGTATACAGGAGAAGGGGATGAATTAAGGAGGAAGGAAGAGACTGAAAAAATTGGTGTCCCAACAGAGAGTGATGTTGAATTAAAGATGAAGACAGAGAGAAAAGGGATTCTGGGGGTGTGGGGCATTTGGCGTGACGAGAATTGTTGTGCAGCTAGCACCATGGAGAAAGCACTGGGCCTGCAGTCAGGAAGACCTGAGTTCAAATACAGCCCAAGACACCTCCTAGCTATGTGACCTTGTGCAAGTCACTTAACCTGTGTCGCCTCAGTTTGTTCAACTGTAAAATGAAGATAACACCTACTTCACAGGGTTGTGGTGAGGATCAAATGAAATAATTTAAGCCCTTAGCACAGTGCCTGGCATTTCATAAATGGTTGTTCCCCTCCCCTTGCACAAGTATCCTTGCTCTGTGTAACCGATGACTTCCGTCTGGGTTTATTTTCCTGACATTCTCTCTTTTTCTTGAGGTTGGTTCAGGGGATCCGGTAGAAGAGCTCTGGAGGCACCTGTGTCTCCACGGGGCCGCTATCTGCACTGCTGCCATCACCAATGGAGTGTTTTCAGTGGGGGAGGGAAGGTGGCTCCTTCCCCAAAGCAAAGCCTCGTGGGATTGTTTCTCATCGATAACTGGTATTTGGAGACAGCCCCAATCTCCTGCCTCCTCCTCTCCGCTCGGGAAACTTGGCTGGCTATGACTTCTGCTGGTTCCTGCTCCTCACTGCTAGGTCACAATTCTGCATGCCCTGCCCTGCCCTGCCCTGCCCCTAGTTCTTTGTCATTTCACTGGGTTTTGTTGTTGCTGTTGTTGTTGTGGCTACAGAGTCACAGATGTCATCTCTTTCGTCTGATGTTTTCCCATCATTCATGCTGCAAGTAAATTATAGCCCACCAAACATGTTCCTCCCCCTGCCCTGTTTGATGCTCTCCAGTTCTTTGCCCCGTATTAACAAGACTCTAGGAGGGAACATTAGATAGAAATCCTGATAGTTGTGTTGTCTCCAGAGTTCCCGAGGAGTGATGTGATGGCTTGGAAAGAACCCCTTTCACTGGGCTGTCAACCAGCTCTGTCTAACTAACAGCCCGTGCCAGCTGGAATGTGGGGAATGTGTCTGTCTGCTGCAGCCCCAAATCTAACTTGCCGATTGCCCTTTGTGCTAGCGTATACAAATATGGGTATGCAACCCCAAGATAAATCACTGAGCAATGCCCTATCTCATTAGGCGCCCAGCTCTGCTCAGAAATCCTTATTCGTCTCGTCATTGCTCCTTCTGCTTCGGTTTTCATCTCCTCGCTGTGGAAACAGCACGTGCTTAGCTCTTTCCCTCCTCACTGAAACCAGAAGAGATGAGTTCATGCTTTCTGTCCCCTTCCTTGAGAGACTGCACAGGGTAACTGATTCTCTCCCATAGTCTGCATTAGCAGTGTAGGAACTTAACTGCACATCTTTGCACGCTTACTTACCCTGTCTTCCCAGGAATGTTTTAGAAAGCTCTCTTGTGGCTCTTTTCTAACCCTTTTTCATTTGGTCCTTAATGGGTAGAGGCCTCCAACGGTAACCATGGATTCTGAGTTTGACATGGTCCTCCTTTCTCTCCCCATCCCCCACCTCCCACCTATAAGTAGAGCTGCTGTCCCTGCTCCGTTTCACTCAAGTCCCATTTCCCAGATAACTGTGGGGCCTGGGTTTGAAACCCAGCCGGAACAGCCCCTTGTATTGCCCCTATTTCCTTAACAAAATTAACCAGGGGGCCTGGGTTTTATCCCCAGCAGGTACAGCTCCCAGGACAATTTAATCTGATGAATTTTCATGATCATCCTATACTGTTTCCTGCTGTTCGCACCTTTTAGAATGTGGTGGAGAGGAGAGGTTCTTTTATTTAAGAAGATGAACATTTTGCACATCTATATCTTATACAACCAGTGAAATCCTCCGTTATAACCAGCCTCTCTTGGTTCACCATCTCTTCCCCTTATCCAGCTCCAGTTTCTTTCCCAACCATTCCTTCTCCCACTAACATCAGTTTTTCTCCCAACCATCACTTACTGAATATTTCTACCTGTGCGCCTTCTTCCTCCCCCCTCCCTCCCTCCCACGCCCCAAGCCGATAAAGTGGATATTTCATTCTTTTTTCCTTCCTGTGCTTTTACTTTTTTTGTTTGGTTCTGATTAATGAAAATAAAAGTTTCTAAATTTACATTTTTATAGGGTATTGTAAATAAAAACAAATTGTATACTTGAGAATTATCCATGAGTTTCTTTGTTTCTAAATGTGTATTTCTAAGGTGTCTGTCACATTTAGTGACTCTAGCCACCACCTTTAAACGGGTAGTCAATGGAAATATCTAGTAATGATAACAGCATTTATATAGTGCCTGCTACGTGCCAGGCACTGTGCTAAGTGCCTTATAAATACCTCATTTGACCTTCATAACAGCCTTGGGAAATATACATTATTACCTCCGTGTTATGGTTGGGGAAACTGAAGCAAACAGAGATTAAATGGCTTGCCCAAGGTCACATAGCTAGCGTCTGAGGCTGCATTTGAATTCAGATCTTCCTGACTGGAGGCCTAGCACTCATCTACTTTCCCACCTAGCTACCTAGTATCTTTCCCCTTTTTGTTCAATGTGAAGGGAGAAAAACAAATAAGTTGTGTAGATAACTTTGAGAGATGTGTAATGACTACAAGGGCTGGCCTCACCAGCCCCAGAGTCAAGAAGACCTGAGTCCATGTCCCACATTAGCATGTGCCAACTTGTGTGACCCCGGACAGGTCATGTAAACTTTCAGCGGCCTTTCTAAGACTCCAAATTACAGAGTGGTTGCCAACAACAGTGGTGGAAAGGAGTTCCCTTACACAAAACACAGGTCCAGATTCCCACCCCTTTCCTCCCCAAATATGGATTATTTATATTTTTTTAATATGGATTATTTCTTTAAAATATTCTGGATATCTTATAATGCCTTTGTGCAAAATAGAATCCTGGCTCTGAACAGAACTTCAAGTCAATTTTATCTGTCCTTTTTTGTGTCCCGGAGGATATTAATAATTCCTTTTTAAAAGTTCTTTAGAAAAAGTAAGTCTGTATTACACATTGGAGGGTTTAGCAGCTCTTGTTTTGGATAAATGTGCCCAAACCTTTTACTTCAATTCTCTTATAGCAGCTCCCCAAAAGAGACTGGGGAAAGCTGCTCGGCCTCCATTAAGGCTAATAGCATACACTGTTAGCCCGTTTACCGTTTTCTGACGCATATCCTACCTCTGATTATGACCGACTTTATATGTAGTACGAAAAGACCTGAGTTTCAATTCTGGCCTCATTGCTAACAACCTGTACGACCATAAACAAGTCGCTCGTATGGTACAGTGTAAAGAGCACTAAGTTTAGATCCCCAAGACCCAAATTCAAATCCAACCTTTACTTCCTCCCTGTATGAACCTGAACCAATCACTTTATTTCTTTTTTCTTTTCAGTGAGGCAGTCAAAATTAAGTGACTTGCCCAGGGTCACACAGCTAGTGTCAAGTCTCTGAGGCTGGATTTGAACTCAGGTCCTCCTGACTCCAAGGCCAGAGCTTTATCCGCTGCATCACCTAGCTGCCCTCACTTTATTTCTTTAGGCCTCAGTTTCCTTATGTATAAAATGAAGAGAAATCTGCAGGTCTTTCTAACCCTTGAGTCTGGCTCTATGACTAGACCCTTCCCAAGCCCCTAACTTCAGCAAACATTAAGTGTCAATTATATGTATGAAACTTTAGGAACTGAATATCCATGCATACAGAGGGATAAAGAACGGCAGCAGTCTTCACATTCTCCCTTTAGTGTCTGGCTAAGGCTTAGTGATTGACGGGGCCAACATCTCAAAAGTCTGAAACTTCAAACAGCAGCACTCCATTTGGACAACACTTAGAGGTTTCTTGATCCTTTTTAACTACCACTGCTCTGAATCCCCCTCTGGATGTCACTTCCCATATGCAGGGACGTGAGGATGGGTAAAGCAGGAGAGACACTGTCAACCAGGGCTCATGGCCCAGAAAGTAACCTGGCTAAATGGATGCTCAATTCTCCCTTTGAAACCTTTGGTAGTAACCTCAGTAATCCTAATAAGGATGTAGTCTGAGTCTGAGAAAACCGAAGCCAGTTTTCCATTGAAACTGAACATTTAACCAGGCTCTTAAATAGGGGGGCTGACTCTTAGATCCAAAGCACATGCATGGAGTCCTGCCCAAGGCTATTTGGAGGACCCTTTTATCTTGGGTCATGCTTCTGTTCAGTCATGAAATCAGTTACTCTCTAGATAAATCCCATTTCCACTTTTCCTCATAGGTCCTAACTTTTCATCTTTTTCATCTGTTGTTTTCTGAATCATTTCTGTTTCTTTTTATTTATTTATTTATTCATTCATTCATTTATTTGTTTGTTTGTTTATTTTTTGCTCTTTTTGGTGAGGCAAATGGGGTTAAGTGATTTGCCCAGCGTCACACAGCTAGTAAGTATCAAGTGTCTGAGGCTGGATTTGAACTCGGGTCCTCCTGACTCCAATGCCAGAGCTCTATCCACTGTGCCACCTAGCTGCCCCTATTTCCATGTTTTTAAATTATATCAATCTAAACTGCTCATAATATTCCAGTTAGTAATGTGGCTGGTTACTAGAATTAGAGACTGGGTGAAATTAACTTGTGATCTTTGTGCTCCGGCAGAGAGAGTAAGTATTTATTTAGTTAATACTTAGAGGTGCCCAAACCTGAGTCAGAGGGGCACTTGTGGTAGTGCTGCCCGCAAAGCATGGCAATCTCATGTCTACACAGCATCAGTTAATCCATTCATTCAGCTATAAGCCCACTCACATGTAATTATATAGATATGTAAAAAGCAGTTCTATATATAAGATCACAGACCTTAGAAAGGACTTTAGAGGCAAGTCATCTAGCTCAACCTTGACCTGCCCAGAAATCCCTTCTATGTCCCTCCACTCCCATTCCCTACCATTTCACCGTCACACATAGTACTAAAGGCTAGGAAATTTTTCCTTTCATTACACTTGAATTCACCTCTTAGCACCTTCTACCTATCCCAACCAGCAAAATCTGTTACTTTACACCACTTAGAAGCCCCAAAATAGGTAGATTATGAAGAACATTGATTCTTATTTGTAGCTTTCTGTTCTGAGATGATCAGAATCTTTCTGATTCTTCCCTCGCCCTCACCCCCATATCTAGTCATATGCCAAATCTCATCTATTCTACTTACTCAACATCTTTTGCATCTGTCCCCTTCTTTCTACTCACACCACAACCACTCTTGTCAAGGCCTTCATCACCTCTCTCCTAGACTTTTGTACTAGCTGCCAAATAGATCTCCCAGCTTCCAGTCTCTGACCTTTCTGCTTCTTCCTCCACACAGCTGCCAAATTGACATTCCCAAAGTTCTCTAATTGTATCACTCTTCCGCCCAAAAAGCTTCAATGGCTCCCTATTGCATTGAGGATAAAATACAAACCCCTTTGCTTAGCATTTAAAATCAGGTTAACTACACGTGCCCTCCCCTCCCCCTCAGGCTTTCTACACTCCAACCAAACTTTTTCATAGATGATATTTTATATCCCCCATGCCTTTGCACAGATTGTCCCTCATCTCTGGAACTTTCTTCCTTCTCACCTGTCTCTTGGAATCCCTAGCTTCCTCAAGAGATAGCTTCTTCAGGATGTCATTCCCGATTCCCCCAGTTGCTGATAACTCACCCTCCCAAATCACTGTGTTTTTATTTTGTACACAATCTGTATTTACTTAGCTATGAAGATGTTGTATCCTCCCGAATAGGATGTAATAAGCTTCTTGCAGTCAGAGACTGGCACAGGTTTGTATTGGTTCCCCAGTGACTAAAACAGTATTTGGAATATAGTAAGCATTTAATTAAACGTCTATTGATTGAGTGATTGAAATAAGCCTTCCTGAAGAACCCCCCTAAACAATATCCTTCCCCAGAAACACGTGTTTCATCCTAGCAGGCTCAAGCCTCAGCCAACTGGCTACCACCCAAATCATCCTGTCAAGCACTAAGAAGGCCAAGATGTTTTCAGCTTTGGACACAAAGATATACTTAGCTGAATGTGTCGCTGCGCTGGAGTCAGTAGTGACAACTCGGTTGGGCAGGGAAGCAAGAAGAAAAGAGTCTTGCCAGTTCCCTCGCCCTAACACGATTACTGTAAGTCAATGAACTATGGATCCTTTCAGAAATGTCGTGTGTTTTTAGACAGGACATTTTCATCTGCGCATTAAATTATCTTGAAAATGACTGGCAACACTTAACACGTACCAGCTGTGTGACCCTGGGCAAGTCACTTAACCCCCATTACCTCACCAAAAAGCAAAAAGAAAAAAGAAAAGAAAAGAAAATGCCTGGCAGTAAGTAATAATAATAATAAGAGCCAACATATATACAGCACTTACTAAGTGCCAGGCGCTGTGCTAAGTGCTTTATAATTATTATCTCCTTTGATCCTCACAACAACCCTGGGAGGTAAGTGCTATTGTAATTTCCATTTGACAGATGGAGAAACTGAGGCAAACTTGCCCAGCATCAACACAGCCAGTAAATGTCTGGAGCCAGATCTGAGCTCTATTCCTTCTGACCCCGGGTCCAGTGCTCCATCCATTGTTACGCCTAGCTGCCCCATCACAATGTCTCTGATGGAGAAAGCTCAGTGGAAATGTGATTCCCTCAAAGTCAAAGCACCCCTGGTCCCACTGACGAAGAGATAGTTGACTCCTGACAGTTGTGGGAGAAAGGAAGGAAGGAAGGAAATAAGCATTGACTAAGCAGCTGCTATGTGCCAGACAGAGGGCGAACTGCTTTTTACACATATTAGCTCATTTGACCCTCACAACAACTGTGGGAGGTAGGCGTGAGTATTTTTTCCATTTTACAGTTCAGGAAACTGAAGCAGACAGTGGTTAAGTGACTTGCCCAGGGTCACATGGTGTCTGAGGCTGAATTTGAACTCAGGTCTTCCTGACTCCAGTCCCAGCACTCTATCTACTGCACCAACTAAGGTGCAGTTAGACTGCCGTGCAGTCTCTACCCAGGCCACTTTGCAAAAGTTGTGAGAAAGATTTGCTCTAAAATCAATCAACAGATAGTTATTAGGCACCTACCAGGTCCCAGGTATTGGGGATAAAAAGCACAATGAAACAAGCCTTAATCTTAATGAGATTAAATTCCAATGGAGACAGCAAGGACATATAAAAATATATACAGCAATGATATAAAATGAATAAATGTAAATACATACATGGTAGTTTGAGAGGAAAGTCTTTGAGGGGATTAGGAAAGGCTTCATACAGAAGATAGTTGCCTGATCTGTCTTGAAGGAAAAGAGGAATTCTGTGAGAAGAGAGAGTACATTCCAGGCATGGGAGATAGCCAGCCCAAAAGGAATGGAGATAAGAGATGGAGTGTCCGGAGTGAGTGCCGCAGGGGGTATAATGGCCAATGAGTCAAAAGTGATAAGCTCAGGCCAGATTGTGTAAGATTTCAAAGCTAAACACAGGAATTCGTATTTTGTCCTAGAGGCAATAGGAGACTGGGAATTGGTTAAGTAGGAGAGGCATATGTGACGAGCATACCATGTGCACTTTTATCCATATCATTGATAAAAATGTTAAATGGCACAGGGCCAAGAACAGCTCCCTGGGAGCCTCCCAGGTACCTTCCTGCTGTACTGACTCCAAACCATTCATTAACGTCTACTCTTTGAGTCCAGCCAGCCAACCAGTTCTGAATCCATCTGATAGTGTTATCGCCTAATCCCTATCTCTTTGTCTTCCCCATGAGAACAATATATGATATTTAATCCAAAACTTTGCTACAACCTAGGTAGTCTATGCCTAAGGCACTCCCCTCATCTACTAGTTTAATAATCCTGATCAGAAGATTAATTAAGGTTAATCTGGACTGCCTGTCCTTCAAGAAGCCTCTGCTAGCTCTTTGCAAGTCACCTCTTTTCTTTCTAGGTGTTTGCCGCCCATTTTCTTTAAGGATCCCTGCTAGACTTTTCCCCGGAATTGAAATCAAATCACTAGCCTATAGTTTGGAAAATGTTCTTTCCTTTTGTTTTGATCATTGCAAAAACATTTGCTCTTCTCCAGTTTTCTAGTACCTTTCACCTATCTCTGACCTTGGTATCATCCCCAAGCTTGTTCTTTGAAGTATCTTGAAACTTTTTCAGTGGATCTTGTTTGGACTATCAATTTGAACTCTGAACCACATGAACCCTGGCCGAAGGAGGAATTCAGTTGAATCCAGTCATCTCCATGCCATGCAGTCTCCACTCAGGCTATTAGCTTTACTTCCTCTCTTCTGGAACCATGGAATTCACCCCTAGTGCCACCCTGGACTTTGACTGATGAGCTTTCTCCTTATCTTGCCCTTATCCATGCCTCCACTTTACTTCCTGACCATCTCCAGGTTTTATGGCCAAGAAAAAATGCTCCCCCTAGTTTCCCTGTTACATATAATTTTTCCTCATTAGAAGAGCATCCCAGAGACCTCCTAAATTCAAATGTCTAAAACTGAACTATCTTCCCCCTAATTCCTTTTCTCTTCCAAATTTCCCTATTTTGGTCAAAGGTACCACTATCTTTCCAGTGTCTCCAGTTCATAATCTTGGCATTATCCTGTCCCTGTGTGCCAGGCATTGTGGGTACAAAGACAAACATGAAATGGTCCCTGTCCTCATGGAGCTAGATGTTTTCTGGGGTCCCTTAGAGCTCTAATTTTCCATAATAACCATCAAAACACAGAGAAGGCATGACCCCTGCCCTCCAGGATCTTACATTTTACTAATGCATTTTAGTAACTGAAGGAACATGGATTTACTTCACTTGGAACTCTGTTAAAAAGCCTGTTCTGAAGGCAGGTCTCACCTTTTCTGTATCCTCCCATTCCACCTTAGTGTTTCAGCCTATCGCATAAACTGGAACAAAAGAGCAAGGTTAAAGGACGTTCACCATGGTAAGACCTGGCCAGAAAACCAGGGAAAAGGCAAGTGAGGGCCTTGGAAGGATTACAGGTGTCGCTTATCACTTCTCTTCAGAAAGTTCAACTAAGCCAATTGCATCAATTGCCTGTTAATTGATGTTTTTGTCCCTGGCACTACTTCTTCCTGTCACACAGACTGGGAGTCACCTTTGATGCCTCCCTCTCTTTTATCTCCATATTCAATCAATGGCACAGGGCACCAATGCTTGTCTGATTTTCCTATTAAATGTCCCATCTCTCTATTCCCACTGTTACCACCCTAGTCAAGGCCCTCTCTGCCTGAATTACTGTAACAGCATCCAGGGTAGCTTTCCTGACTTCATTTCTAATGCGCTTTGCAAACACTTTTAAAAGTTCTTTATAAATGCCAGCCATTGTTATTCCTATACCCTAAATATCATCATCAGTCTTACCCTGAGGTAGCTAAGGGGCACCAGGGAAGAGTGGATAGAGCTACACCTAGAATCAAGAAAACCTGAGTTCAAATTTGACCTCAGACCCCTACTAGCTGTATGATCCTGGGCAAGCTGCTTTAACCTTGGTCTTCCTCAGAGTGAGAGGATAAAGTAACATTTCCCTCCCTTCCTAGTGAAGCAACTAGGTGGTGCAGTGGACAGAATACTGAGCCTGGAGTCAGGAAGATGCTTATTAGTTTTGTGACCCTGGTCAAGTTACTTAACCCCTATTTGCCTCAGTTCCCCATCTATAAAATAGGGATGCACTACAGAAGGAAATGGCAAACCCTACCAGTATCTTTGCCAAGAAAATGCCAAATGGGGATGTGAAGAGTGGGACACAATTGAATAACAAAGTATTATCATCTCCCTTAAAAACTCTCATGTCACCTCTGCTCAACAATCTTTACTGGTTCTCTACTCTCTGCCATGTTTTACTTAAACTGACTGGTTTTCAAGATCTTTCATAATTTGGTCCTCCCTAGCATATTATCATTTCCCACTACTCCTCAACACAACAATATGTTGGAAGACGTGTCACAGTTTACAAAGTAATTTCATATATATATATGATACTTTTTAAGCATCGTAAAACTTTGTACTTTAAAATACTTTATAATACTATATACTTTATAAGAACTTTAATATCTCTAAAGATAAGTGAATGAATGGATAGACAGATAGACAGATAGATAGACAGACAGATAGATGGATAGATGAATAAAAGCATTTATGCCCATGGTCCCCGAATCTCTAGGTTTACAAGGACTAGGCTCAATCTGGGGGGCCCAGAACCAAGAGGTCCAAGTTCTCTCTTTGGTTCATGCTTCCCCCCCTCACCCCTCTCCCCTTCCCCTTCCCTTCCACCAAGCTCTGAGGAAATCTTCTGAATAAAGTTTAGGTATGTGGGCAACAGGATCCCCTCCTACAAATATACAATACAGATATCAAACTGGGGCTTCGCCCATCACAGATGTGTAAGACACAAAGGATTCACAGGCACACATGAACAAATGTAGGTAACATGAAACATTTAATCTGTTACACTCATTAGACTCCACCTAGAAAGTAAAGACATGGGATAGGGTTGGAGAGCCAGCACTGAACAAATACTCTGTCCACTTTAAACTTGCATCATCAGAGCAATTCACAGCAGTGCTGGTGAGGAAAGGGACTGTGGTACAGAGATGGTGTTTTTCCTCTGGTACTTAGTACTTGAGAGACCCTAGGGAAATTATCTTGTCTTTCTAGGCCTTCCAAGTTCTAAATCTCTGATCTTTTGATCTCCTTCCCTGCCAGAGCAGTATTCTTCTTTCTCTGAGAAGGATGTTATTAAGGAAATCTCCCTGTGTGGGGCCTATGCATGACTCTTGAGCTTATGGTATTGAGCAAGTAATTTCTACAAGATTGGAAACACCCATTTTCAGGATCATTAATCTGTGATCTGTCTGCCCCCCCAAAAAAAGGGGGAAACAGAAAGGCAGAATGGAAATGGAAAATCATAAATTCTCTCTTTCAGGCTCACTGAGGCAAACCCAGGCCACTCATCTCATGTTTCTCATATAAGTTATAAGTTGTCATGGGGGCGCAGCAGCAAGAGGGAATGAGGGGTTCCCTCCCCCTAGCCCTTTGCTACACTCCAGTCTAAAAGTCTAAGAAAGACAAAACTCAGGAAAAGAAAGGAGTGACTGGGAGAGGAGGAAGGAATAAGGCATCTCACAATTTACTCTTGCAAAGGAGGGGCTATTCCTGATCAGGATCTGTGCTCCCTGACTCTCAGTCACCAATTACCTTTTGGCGGGGGTGGGGAGGGGGAAGCACTCAGGGTTGTGACTTGCCCACAGTCACATAGATATTAAGTGTCTGAGGCTGAATTTGAATTCAGGTCCTCCTGACTCCAGGACCAGTCTCTATCCACTGCACCACCTAGCTACCCCTCAGTAACCAACTATTTTAGAGGCAGCTCCAGTCACTGAAGACCAATAACTCAACAGCAAATGACTACTCCCTCCTTATCTACACCTCTCAAAATCTCCTTCACATAACAGTTCGTGCTCTGTCATCTCACTGAGCTGCTTAGGGACAGATTGAGCAGAGGATGCCCTGAGCAGCCCTGCTATAGAAACATCATTGAATTGCAAAACCTCCACAAGGTAAGCAGAGGAGGTGTGGTTATCCTCAGTTTATAGGTGTGGAAACTGGCTGAGAGAAGTCAAGCGGCTCACCCAATGTCACACAGGTAGGAAGTGAAGAAAGCCGGACTTCAACTCTGATGCCAATCTGACAATAATACTAACACCAGCTGGTATTTATATAGCACTTTAAGGTTTGCAAAGCACATGTGTTAGCTCATTTGAGAATCCTGTGAGGGAGGTGCTGTTATTATACCCATTTTACAGGTGAGGAAACTGAATATTGGAGAGGTTAAGTGATCCACAGCCGATATGTATCAGAAGTAGGTCTTGAACCTAAGTCTTTCTTTCTCTGAGGCTGGCATATATCTTATATCATGCTGTCTCTCTGCCTGGAATATAGGCAGCAATAGCAAATAACTATTGCTGAGGCTTTACAACTGCCAAATCTTTTGAATCTTAAGCCCAGCACTCTTTCTACCAGGCTAGGCTTCATACTCAGATCTCTGCTGTAGCCAAAACCAGTTTCCTGAATACACCATGTTTCTTTCCGCTTCTTTGTCTTCACTTACATTACCCTCCCCCCCACCTGGAATATTGTCCCCTCTCTACACTCCCAAACCACATTTATCCTCCAAGTTCAAGCTCAAAACAATTCAATTTTCATCACCACAATTCAATGAAGTAAATGTTTAAGTTTATTAGCATGCTAGATCTGGAAAGTTCAAATCCATCCCAGACACTAGCTTTATGACCCATAGCAGTCATTTAACCTCTGTCTGCCTCAGTTTCCTCATCTGTAAAATGAGGGAAATAATAGCACCTGCTTCCTAAGGCTGCTGTGAGACTCAAATGAAATAATATTTGTAAAACACTTTGCAAACCTTAAGACACTATAAAAGTGCTAGCTACTATTATTATTAATTATTATGAAAAGTACCTATTGTGCGCAAGGTGTTGTGCTAAGGCACTAAAGACTCACACACCAGTAGCGGACTAAGCTCAACAAGAGTCTTTGCTAAAAGTAAACCTGGAGTTAACTTTGCTTGATGACCCTCTTATCAAGGAAAGCATAAAAAGTAAAAATCAATGGTAACTCCTATTTCTGAGGCACTTTTAAGACTTACAAAGCACTTTCTTCATAGCGACATGAGTAGATAGAACACGTATTATTATTCCCATTTTACAGATGACAAAACTGAGGCTCTGACATTTTTAAGTGATTTGCTCATGATTACACAGTCAGTACAAGTCTGATGAGGGATTTGAACCCAAGTCTACCAACCATAGGATGCCCATCATTGATGATGTCCTGTACAAAATTCCAGATAGAAGAAGGATTGCTTAAAGGTGGTCACGTTCTTTTCTTTTTGAAATGTAATTGAAGATTTTTAAAAATGTCTTGCACTTCCCATTTTCCCTACTCCTCCCCCTACCATCTCTTGTAACCACAAAATTCAGTCAAATAAAATAAAATGACTCATTGGATATGTACGTCAAGAGATGTGGCTTCCTGCCACAGACAGTGAGGTCTTCCAAATGCTTCTGCTTATGGATGGCATTATGCTAACTGCATCATGCCCTAGAACCCCAATTGTCAGGCTACCCCCTTGCTTCCTTGGGCAATCTTGTTCCTCTCGACAAATACCAGGAAATATGGGAGGCTGCTTCTGATTCAGCTAATCTACAATAGACAAATGTGAGCATTCTGCTTTCATCATCAACTCTAATGCTTTCTGTTGCTCCAGTTCTGTGTAGGCCATGAGACTCATAAAAGAAAAGATGCTCCCCTCCTGAGGACTCCACAATCGCTCTCTCATTTTCACCTGTTTTTGCCTTTCTTTGCCTCCCCCCCAGCACTTAGAGTACCTAGCCCTTAGTAGCTGCTTAATAAATGCTCGTTGACTTCACTTGATTTCACCTGTCAGGCCATATCTGGTACTGCCCAAGAAATCTTTGTTCTTTGCTAGAAGATGACTGTAGATTCCAGGATCGTGTTGCATATGAAATTGCCCTCCTCTAAGTATAGTGGTAGGCAAGGGTTCAAGCATAACATTGTCCTCAAACTCTCCTCTCAGGCTATGTGTATTAGCCCATGTAGCTTCTATATGTTTCTCTGGTATGTTTTGCCAACTGCTGCCATACCTTGGTCTGGGAAAATCCACTCTTACAGACTTCTCACTTGAACAGAAAGGATGAGAAAACAATGGGCAAGTTCTGCCTCAATGCAGCCATTAAGGGTTCCTGGACAGGAGAATTCATACACCCACAGATTCTTCCACGACCCCCAAACCCAGGTCTCCTTTGGTCTCTGAAATGGAAAAAGGCAAAAAGGGGCTTCTGCTGGCTTTCTTGTAGAGCAGCACAGAAGCATGGCTCCTGCAACAAGATCAGAACCAACCAAATCATTATGGAGCCGCCCCAGTCGTTGAAACCTAACACTAAGAGGTGCCAAAGAACAGTTCCCAGGTAGCCAATTTGTCTTAGGGTAGCCTCAGTCTTGGAGACATAATTAGGGGTTATCCTTTAGTCTGAACGAGGTACCTCAAAGCCCTCTTAGAGAGGTTAAAGAGCTAACATTGGACACAGGTATCTCTGGGTTCCAATGCTGCCCTTGCCACATACCAGCTGTAGTGAACCTGGTCAAGTTAATTTACTTTCTTGGTGCTTCAGGCAAGTCTCTAAGACTGAAGTTGAAAGAGACCTGCTTTGGTAGAGAAAGTTCCTTACTGGGAACTCCCTATGCCAATAAAATCACAGGTCCCTTCTCCATTGCTAACAAGAGGCTAATGGCCATGTTTACATTTATCCTAAAGACAGGCTCATCAAGTTGATTGGGGTACTTCATTGTTCAATTCCTCCCTATAATGAGAACTTTGGTCTAGGTCTGTGGTATCAAACTCAAATAAAAATGGTGGCCACTAAGCTGGCAACATATTGACTGAGATAATCACATATTAACATTATCTGTGTTTTATTGTATTTTTATTCATTTGGTTAAATATTTCCCACTTTTAAAATAAGGGAGTGTTGTGAGCTGCAATGGCTCCCACCTATCTGATACTTCTAATTTAGCTATAACTTCCCTCCTATCATGTTGCAGCTGATTTATTTTAACCCAAATGCAAGACTTTATATATTTATGCCCATGTAGTTCACAGACAACGGCTCTGGGCTTACTCTCCCAGCACACATCTGGAGAGCAAGTTGCGTCCACATTGGGCAGGTACGTCTTCCCCTTGGTGTGCTAGGAGTACCTGTGAGAGGCTGTGTTATCATTATAATGCAATCAGCTTGAGACCCCATTCTGGTGTATTTCCCCACGATATCAATTGCCAGTGCCATTTGTCATCACCCTTCTGTCCCTGATTAGTCCAGTATTAGCATCAAAATGTCTTCTAACCAACTGGTGTTTCCTTTGTATCACTGACAACTAGGTAACATTGTTTAAGTTTTACAAAGGAATATTTACTGAGAAGATGTAGCAAGCACAGAAGTTACCAACATTTCCCCTGCCTGAGGGCAAGTATAGCCCCTTGGTATCCCCAAGACAATGCTCAAACTTAAAGGTTGATACCAAGCCTCGATCCCACCAAGTTCCCGAATCTGTCCCTTATTGCAGGGCATGGTGTCTCAGCTGCTGGGCTGCACCTTGAAGGTTGCTTCTCAGGACTTCCTTGGTGCCTCACCTGGATTCACTGTGGCAGGTACAACAGTCTCCACCATGCACTCCTACCACTGGACCTCTGGGGTCCATTAGTATCTCCTTAGGTCATTCTGTCTCCGATAATCCTTTACCTGAGAACAGGAAAGACCAGATACAACAGCGAAGGAAGCAACAGCAGAGCCATGCATTCACAGGCCACGTGGCAGCAGCCTGGCTGGGGAGAACCTGAGACTTTCCCTTCTCTGGAGGCCTGCAGCAATGCCTGCTTTCCCACAGGGGAAGAGACTGATTTGGCCAATTTATGCATACTTTGAAGAAGAGAGCAATGTCCCTCTGACCTATGTCTTCAGGCACTTCCAGATACAGGCTCACCAATTTGTATGTTCCCAGAACTGGGTCCTCATGGACACAACAGTCTCCTGTTATACCTACCTAATTTCATTTGATTGGGTTCAGCCCATTATTCTAGCCTATAGAGATCTTTTTGGATAAGAGTCTGTTATCTAATGTGTTAGTTATTCCCAGCTTCCTGTCAGTGAAATGTAAGCTAGTTAAGGAAGGGGAATGCATTGGTTTCTTTTTTCTTTATGCCCCAAACACAGAGTAGATGCATAATGAATGTTTGTTGAATTGAATTCACGTCCCACATTTGTATCCATAAATTTAATAAGCATGGAATTTCTGCTTTTATGTAAGTCAGCTGATAAAAATGTTGATAAGCACAGGGCCAAAGACCTGGGGCACTTTCTGAATTAGCATGGACCCATTCATGACTATTTGTTGGACACCTTCAGTCTCAAATCCTCCTAATCAATCAGCCAACGAAAAGGCATTTATTCAGCACCTATAATATGCCAGTCCCTTTGCTAGGGGTTGCAGACACAGAGACAAAAATAAACTAGTCCCTGCCTTCAGGGAGTATATATTCTAACTGTGATGTCTTCTGGAATGCTGTTGTCAACAGAGGCAAACAGAAACAGGGTCAGTAATCCAAACAGGAATCCCTGCAGGCCATGTACTGACTTAGTTTTAAAATGTTCTATTATCTAAGTTTTACTGTATTTTTGTTCATCTGTTAAATATTTCCAAATTACATTTTAATCTGGTTTGGAAGGTCCTCAGGATTGTTGTGGGTTGCATGTTCCACACCTCTGTTCTAGTCCATTTTACTCTATGTTACACACAAGGACACCAGAGTCACGTCCTTTCTTTTCTAAGAAATAAATTTTATTGATGTCTTTCTGTTTTTTTATATCACCAAAATTTTCCCCAGTATCTCCCCTCTACCCCCTCCCAGAGAACCATAATACATGGGTATGTGTATATACATACATACACATGTACATTTAAAACAAATATTTTTAAAGAAAACAAGAGAAAAACAGCAACACTGAACACACATCAAAAAAGTCTGAAAACATGTCAAGTATAACACCCTCGTGGCCCTCCCACCTCAGCAAAGGAGTGAGTTGGGGTGTCTTATGGCTCTTCTTTTGAGCCGTGTTTGTTCTCTGTAATTTGGCAGCATTCGCTCGATTTTTCTTGTGTGGTTGTTTTTTCTGTTGGCATGCTTGTCTTCATAGGGTATACTGTTTTCTTGGCTCTATTGAATTTACTCTGCATCGATTTTCCATGTTTTCTGTCTTCATCATATTGGTCATGTCTTATAGCTCAGTGAAATTCCTTTACATTCATGTGCCATGACTCGTTTAGCCATTCCCCATTCAATGGACATCTACTTTGTTCCACATTCTTTACTTTCACAGAAATCATTGCCATAAATATTTTTACACATATAAGGACTTTCTTCTTATCAGTGGCCTCTTTGATGTATAAGTTTAGTAGTGGACAAAATTATTTTGAGTAATTTATGGTTCCCAATCACTACCAACATAAAAAATGCAAAATACTATTTGGCATTCAAAACCCTTCATAATCTAGACCCCTCCTATCTCTCCAGTCTTCTTATACTTTAGTGCTCACCATGTACTCTGATCCAGAGACATCAGCTTACTGGCTAATCTACAAATAAGACACTCCATTTCTTGGATCTAGACATTTTCTCTGGCTAGCCCCCCCTTCCCCCATGCCTGAAAAACTATCCCTTCTCAACTTCCCCCGATTTCCCTGGCTTAAGTCTCAACTAAAATTCTATCTTTTGCAGGAAGTCCTTCCCAATCCCTCTTAATTAATTCTAGTACCTTTCCCTCTTATTTCCTTTTTTCTTTTTTTTTTTTTAATGTGAGGCAATTGGAGTTAAGTGACCTCTTCAGAGTCACACAGCTAGTGTGTGTTACATGTCTGAGGCCGGACTCGAACTCAGGTCCTCTTGACTCCAGGGCTGGTGCTCTATCCACTGTGCCACCTAGCTACCTCCTTCTGTTATTTGCTATTTATTCTTTAGCTAGCTTGTTTGTATATAATTGTTTGAATATTGTCTCCCCTATTAGATTGTGAGGTCCTTGAGATCAGGGACTGTCTTTCACCTCTTTTTGTAACCCGAGCACTTAGCACAGTGCCTGGCACATAGAAGGTGCTTAATAAATGTATACTAATTAGTCTATTTGAGGAAACTCCGCAGTATTATAGGGTACATATCACAGCACGATATCATGCATCACCAAGAGCAGCCGGATAACCTCACCACGCACAGAGCACGTACGTCTTCAACTTGGACTCCGTACCGGATCTTTGCCATCACAGTAGTGAAAGCCTTTGACGTGCATACACATCATGCTGTGCCTCTCCTACCAGTCATGATAAGAGGGCCAACCAGCAGGGTTATTTCTGTTTTGATGTCTTCTAAGGAATCTTGAAGGATCTTTTTGCATGGATGTATGTCTGGGAGACACTTGTAAGATATGACACCATATCTGAGGTGGACTTTAAAAGACTGGTCAGAATTCAACAGGTGAAGAGAGAGTATTAAAGGCACATAGAAGAGTGTGAGCCAAAGTCTGAAGGCACAGTGTGTGTCTGTCAGACCAGTTTGGCTGGAGCACAGAGGGGGCTGAGGGCAGGATACAGTTAGAAAGACAAAGCATGTGTGGCTCTAGGTTATAGAGAGAAGAGAAAAGAGTTGGTTTATTCTGGAGACAATAGGGAAACAGCAGATTTTTGAGCAGAGGAATGAATGACATGACCACATAATGGAAGATTATTCTGGCAACACAATGAAAGATGGCCAGAAGAAGGGCTTTTTCTAGGAAGCAGGAAGACCTTTCAGAATCTATTGCAGTAGATTCTATTGCAGTAGGGTGGGAGGTGTGTGTGTGTGTGTGTGTGTGCACGCGATGGGGTCCTTTTCAAGAGCAGTAGTAAGAACAGACAGGAACAGAGAAATAGAAGTGATAGGATAGACAATCAGCCAGATATAAAATAAGAGATCAGGAAAAATCAAAGACAATCCTCAGGTTTATCACACAGGAGGCTGGTGAAGGACAGTGCCAGAATTAGTGAAGTCAGAAAGAGGAGAGGTTTAGCAGTGGAGTATAAGAAGTGTAGTTGTCTGGGACACTGAGAGGTGGACGCTGAGTCAATAAACATTTATTGAGCACCTGCTCTGTGCCAGAGACGGTGCTAAGCAAACAAAGCCTTTGACCTTCCTATGGTGGTTGTTATTTTTCTTCATTCTCCAAGAGGACCATGACATCAGGGAGGTGATGCCAGGACATGCAAGTAAACTGGATGTAAGTGAGGGAGGGCTGTGCAGAGTCACCAGCCCCACTTTCTCCTCCAGAACCATCTGGGTCTAGTGGCCAAACATCAGTCAGGATGATTGGAGAAGGCCCTCAGGAGGTAAGAGTATGGAAGACAGACAGGGAAAATGCCCAGATGCCAGAAATGGAATGTGGTGTTTAAAGAATGCAGAGTACAGGGAGTAGAGCAAGTGTAAGACAACAGGAAGGGTGGAAAGAGGCCAGGTTGTGAGGGACTTTGGAAGCCAAACAGACTTGATATTTGATCCTGGAAGTAACAGGGAACCACTGGCATTCATTGAGCAGAGAGGAAGGGATCAGACCTACAGTTTGGGAAGGTCACTATGGCTAGAGGATGGACTGGAATGAAGAGACACTTGAGGAAGGGAGACCAATTAGAAGGCCAGTGCAATAGTCTAGGTATGAGGTGATGCGGGCCAGAACCTGGGTGGTAGTTGTGTAAGTGGAGAGCAGGAGATGAATGGGAGAGATTTTATGAAAGAATAGTAATAATAACGATAATAATAACAGCTAGCATTTGTATAGCATTTTAAGGTATGCTTGATCCTCACAACAACCTTGTGAGTTAGGTATTATCACTATCCTCATTTTAGTGATGAGGAAACTGAGGCAGACAGTGATTAAGAGAGCTGCCTAAGGTGCACACTAGTAAGTGTCTGAGGAATCTGGGCAGCATAGGGAGACACAGAAGGCACTGAGCTGGGTTTCATTCCTGGCTTCCCAATGGAGTTGTGTAAGTCTGACCCATAATTATGGACAGTGTGGTGTTCCAAAGCACATGTACCCCATCAGAATTTACAAGATGGTAACACCTTTGAAGGTGGTAGTTACTCTGTCTGATTTCATCTTTCTAATCACAATAACTCACATTTCCATAAGGCTTTAAAGTTTATAAAGGACTTACATTATGATGAGGCAGGAAGTATCAACACTTTTATCCTCATTTGTTAGATGGGCAAACTCAAGTTTGGGCAAGGTTAATTGACTTGGTTACATACAGTCTGCACATGAAGAGCAGGACATGGCAAACAGGTCTTCTGATAACAAATCACACTCTAACTTACAATCAGGGAAATTCAGTTGGGAGGACTGGGGAGTCCCAAAGGAGGTTAGGTATGTAC
Organism: Phascolarctos cinereus; assembly: GCF_003287225.1. NCBI lineage: Eukaryota > Metazoa > Chordata > Mammalia > Diprotodontia > Phascolarctidae > Phascolarctos > Phascolarctos cinereus. The sequence goes on along the minus strand of NW_027556402.1, from coordinate 250,993,827 downwards.
ATACAGCTCCACCAGAAAACCCCTAGAAGTAGAGAGGTGAGAATGGGCAGAGCAAGGAGGTAGAAGGGGGAAGTCCCCTCATTACACAACTTAGGCCCTTGTAAAGGGACAAGATTCCTGGGGCCAGCTGGAGGGGGGCAGAAGGATGCCAAATTGGCAACCGAGGGCAAAGCACCAGTCACCCTGCCCTAGTTATGGTCCTGCACCCAGGTCAAGGCCCTTCTACTACTCCAGAATATAACCCAACAGCCTGCCTTTAGTGCTTACAGTGAAAGCCTTTGCTTTTATTTTTAAATTTCCACCAGTGAACACATATCTATTTTCTCTCCCTCTCATCTCCTTCCCATCAATGGAAAAACAAGCAAAACACATTTCTGCATTGTCCACGTCCAGCCAAGTTTCCTCTTTGCCCCAAGCCCCCACCTCCGGGTCGGGAGGGGACGGCAGACCCGATCGTGGTCTCCGCATCCACCAGGGCTCCGAAGACTTTCCAAGTTGCTTGTGTCTACACACAGCGCACTTGCTGTCACTGTTTCAATTGTCCTCCCGGTTCTGAACTCCGCTATGGGTCAGTTCATACAAGACTTCTCCAGTGTCTCCGAAACCGTCCCTTTCACCACAATCTTTGGTGGAACCGAGGAAGAAAGGACAATCACAAAGAGCAGGCTCCGCCTCGTAATCCACCGCCCAGTTAAACAGAACGGATCCGGGGCGGGGGCGTCAAGGAGGAGGAGAGAAGGCCGGGCTTCGGAGACCGAAGGAGAGGGGGAGGCGAAATGGAGGAGGGGGGAGGGGTTGGGGCGGGGCGCGCAGGAGCTCAGGGAGGTGGGAGCGAGCAGGACGGAACCTTTGCCCATAGCTGCACCGCCATGGGCCCTGTAAGCTTGCGTCGACTCCCGAAAACCAGGTGTTGAGAAGCCCCAGCCTGTATCAGAGGATTCTGCAGCCCGGAGGAGGCACGGACACCTCCTGGGTTAAGGAGACGTAGCCAGCGAGAGAAGGCCCCGCCTGCACTGCGCCTGCGCTAACCCAGGCTCGTCCTCTTCTCTCATCTATGCTTCGCCCCCACCCGGTCCGAAGGAGACCACGCCCACAGCCCTATTCCCAGCTTGGATTGGCTGCTCTGGAACCCAGAGTCGCCATTGGTCAGCATCAACAGGCCTAATGTGTCAGGACCCCGGAGCCAGTAATCTACCTGGGTTCCGAGGTCCTGCCTCCTCCCCCTCTGCAAGGGTTCCCATCAGCGCTTGGCCTCCGAAACGCCTCTTCGCCGCTTAGTAAGTGGCACCGGCATCCACCAGTAGAAAGTGAGGAGGCCGAAAAGCTCCTACTCCCTAGGACCTCGATTGGCTCAGCAAATGTTAGAGTAAGCCAGAGCAGCAGGTGCCCAACAACCAATCGGTGAGGGCGGAAGAGGGTATGAGGAAGGAGTGAGGGAACGGGGTGACGTGGCGGTGACGGAGACATAAACTAAAACCAGTGGCGGAAGCCCGGGCCAATCAACTACGCAGAGGGTTGGGCCGGTTCCCTCTTCCTATGTGAGTGTTGACGACTTCCAACCCCCAGGACCAATGAACCAGGGTCCGGATGTGATTGGCCTCCCTGCCACCCAATCCGCGGAATCTCTGGCGGAAGTGTCCCACCCACGTGTACTTTGGGGTGGGGCTAGCTGACCAGCCTGGGAGGAGCGCCAATGGCGAGGAGCCACTGGCCGAATGGCGGCTGCAGACACCAATGGGAGACCTCCGACGCGGCGGCAGGTCCCGCCTCCCGGCCGCTGGACGGGCGGGGCGTGGACGTTGCGCGGCGGCCGCTGCTGCGCTCGCTCTGTGTGTGTGTGTGTGTGTGTGTGTGTGTGTGTGTGAGAGAGTCCGGGTGCTGTCGCTGTCGCTGCCGCTGCCGCTGCCTGCTGCGGGGCCGCCGGGGCCGGTGTCTGGGGGCGATGGCGGCGACAGAGCTGCGGGGAGTGGTGGGGCCCGGCCCGGCGATGGGTGCTGCGCCGGGCGGCGGAGGTTCGGGGCCGGCAGCAGCTGGAGGAGGAGGACGCGGCGACTCTGGGCCCGGGCCCGGAGTAGCTCCGGGCCCCGCGGCGGCCGCCTCGGGAGGAGGCTCCGGGCCAGGGCCGGGTCCCGCGGCCACGGCTGGGGGAGGGTCGGCGGCCGGCCCCGCCCCGGCTCCGCCCACGGGGGGCTCGGGCGGCGGGGCCGGGGGCTCGGGCTCCGGTTCGGCCCGGGAGGGCTGGCTCTTCAAGTGGACCAATTACATCAAGGGCTACCAACGGCGCTGGTTCGTACTGAGCAACGGGCTCCTCAGCTACTACAGGTTAGTCCCGTGCCTCAGCGCGGCGTTCAGGGCCCCCGCCTCGGGCCCAACCCCTCTCCTTTACCCCGCCCCCGCTTTACAAGGAGGGGGAGGGAAACTGAGGCCCTGGCCCAACCAAGGTCATGCAGGCAGTAAATAGGTGGCCGAGGTGAGATACGCATCCCTGGCGCCTGTCCCCAGTCCTTATAACCGCTGTATTGACTTTGACACGGACACACACACACAACACACACTGTCTCTGTCTCTGTCTCTCTCTCTCTCTCTCTCTCTCTCTGTCTGTCTCTCTCTCTCTCTCTCTGTCTCTCTCTCTCTCTCTGTCTCTCTCTCACACGCACGCACTCCGGAGTCACACGGGACTAATCAACCCAGGCAGAGGCACCGGTGCTTATCAGCAGAACACACGGGAGTGCCCTGTGTTGGTCTCAACTCGTGCCCTATAGAAACCCAAACAAACTCTTCCGGTCGGGGTTTGGCCCGTGCCCTCCTTACCCGATGCAGTGCTCATACCTAGCCAGACACAGAAAAAGACAGCCAAGCAGCACCAGTCAGCACGGTCACCGGCTGAGCTGCCAAACACACAAGCATGCCCTCAATTCAGGTCAACTCAGCAAATGTTAATTCCCCAAACTTTCTGCTCGGACGTGTGTTCTCTTTCCAATACCCTCACATCCAATAAGGCAATCACACGAGTAATCACAGGCACCAGCTTATCTGCAGAACACAGAAATCTGCCCTGGAGGTGGGTCCCTTCAGGCAGATGTTATTGCCCGTATCGTGTGTCCCACCCCCAGTACACCCCTGGATAGGGTATAAATAAAGCACAAGAGTGATCGACACGAACAAGTTATCACCACACATACACATTTGGAGATCCGTCTTGCCCAGAAGACATACAGGTTCACCTTATGTTTGATTCAGCAGTTGTTATTCTATAAAGCCCAACTTCGTTTAGGCCAGTCCACTTTACACTACATACTGCCTGTATAGCTCCAGACACACAGATAAATACACATGACCTTCCAGGAATAATCAACACATAGTTCTTTCTTTAAAACCCAGTCCAGCTTTATCAACTCAATAAATATTACCCTATGGAAACTCAGACATTCTCCACAACTTTAGAAAACAGCAGAGTATCAGAGCTAGAAAGGGCTGTAGACATATATCTTCCCTTCCCACTTCAGGGTTCAGACTTTAGTTTTTCCAGCCTTTTCATTTCAGTTGTGTTAGCCTTTAATGTGTCCTCTACCTCACCTTAAACAAAACACCTTTCCTATCAGAAATGACGTTCTTACTGCCCTCAGTACTGCCCCTCGACTTCCTTGTCTTCCTAAGATTTGCTTGAATTTTACCTCCCCTCCTTTGGGGTTTATGATTAGCCCAAGAAGGTGGGCCCTGTTCACCTCTACTCTTTTCTTCAACTGTCAGAGTTATAGAATCTTTGGGTCCAAGGGGACCTCAGATGCATGCAGTTTAACCAGTACTTGAAGCAGGAGTCTTCTCTACAACGTTCTCAATAGTCTTCTAAGCTCTCTTAATGCTTATGCTCTAAGCTCTCTTATGATCGGTTCTATTATGTAGTTCTAGGGTTAAGTGGGGGTACTCCAGTAGTAATGATGGTTCTCTTACAGAGTACTCTTGTCTTTTCCACAGTCCTAAAAATCCAAACCTAACACTGCAGTCCTGCACAACAAATTAAGGTCACCAACAATACACATCCAGGGGCAGCTAGGTAGCACTGGCCCTGGAGTCAGGAGGACCTGAGTTCAAATGTGACTTCAGATACTAGCTGTGTGACCCTGAGCAAGTCATGGCCCTGATTACCCTAAAAAACAAACAGACAAACCCCAGACCAGAAAATATGTACTTGCCATATAGATGCGTAATCTGGCTAGTTAATCCCTAACAGTACTCCCCCCAACGTCCCCCTTTCTGATGTTGGTTATATTCAGTGCAACCTAGTAAAAAGCAGGGGTCCAGATAATCTAGCTAGCTCCGCCCAAGGCCAGGTTTGGGTGCTAGTTTAATTGGACAGAAGTATTGAGTAGAAGACAATGGGTTATTGGCCTGTAATAATTACATTAACAGATCTTGGGTATTAGGTGTTCTTTAGTGTAGGATGGCTCACATGAGATGCTTAACAAATGTTTGTTGAATTGAATTAGGGCCTTTTCCAAAACACTATCAACTTCAGGATTCAGGAAACTCATGGCTCACACTATAGTGTTGGAAGTGTAGCACTGGCTGGCCGACTCTGCATTTCTGCTCCTTCTTTCTAGTCCCTGGCTAGCAGTCAGATTTTCCTGCATTCTCTCTTATATCAGCCTGATTGGAGGGCAGAATTTAGACTTACTTAAATTTTGCCTCACCTCATCCGGTTCCTTTCTCTCCAAAAAATGGCATGTAAACAAGGAAGCTTTGACTTTTGTGGTGATTTTTTTTTCCTGACCCAGATTCCTGCCAAATCCATTCAGTCCGTTAGGGTCTTGGACATCCCACTAGCCTTATTGTCACAGTCCCAGAGAAGTCCGTCGATTCTCTAAGCAGACTCTGACAGCAGATAAAATGTAACCCAAGACACATTGAGATACAGATGTAGATCAGTGGTTCTCAAATGGTGTGGGGACCATTGAGGATCTCTGAGTCTCTTTCAGGGGATCCAGGAGATGAAAACTATGAATAGAATATTACTCAAATGTTTTCATTTCTAATACTGTAACCATGAGTAGATATCCACTTAAACAAAAGTGTAAGTAAGGTATCCTGAGACCAAAACATTTGAAAACTGATACTACAGATTTACCTTGTCCCCTGGAGAATTCTGCTTACATGCCAACCAGGCAACAGTCTCTGAAGTTAGCACCAAGAGACACATATGGGGCAGCATCACAATATTGCTTTCTAGCCAGGCTTATGATTTTCATGCCCACAATGCCTACTTTCCCTTTATATATACCTACAGATTGTGCAGTGTGGTGGAGGTCCGAGGCCAATGGGCTTGGAATCAACAGACCTGACTTCAAATCCCAGCTCCATTAGCCATCGGCTGTGGGTCATTTGACAAGTCATTTAACCCCTCAGCTTTTAGTTTCCTCATCTCTAAAATGGCGATGATAAAATTTGTACTGCCTCCCTCCTAGGGTAGCAGTAAGGAAAGTGCTTTGTAAATCCTAAAGCCAGTGTCTAAGCTGCCTTTTAATTACATCCGCCCCTTCTAAAGCAATCCCTTTGAGGCTAGTTGTACTTTCTCTATACCCATACTTATTAAAGTGTTGTCCTTCCTTGTTCTTACAAGTCTGGTTCTCAGCCCTTGTGTCTTGTGCCCCTGCGTCACCAGCCACTATAATGGGTCTTTATATACAGCATTCTAGGTCTTAGAAATGAAGCACCTGCCCAGTCTTCTAGACCCTCAGGTATAAATCCTCTGCCCAGGGTTCCATCATCTTAACTATATTTTTTTAAGTGAAAGGCTTTCAGGTTAGGAAATACCACTTAATACCATATGCCCTTAAGAACTCCCCAATCTCATGGGCATCATGTCTCTCCTTACTCACTAGGCATTTAGGAGCAGGCACTTGAACCCACCAGTGAATTAGTGAATGGAAGCAGGCCTCACGGTTGGCTCTTGAAAACCACAGTCCTCTAAATACTAAGTGGTTAGTTTAGGGTTATCACACTGGGTACAAGAGATTACCATGAAGTAGCTTGTGGAAATTGCCAACAAGAAGGAATGTGATGAAGGGGCCAGGTGGTGCCCTTGGAAGGGTGAGCCTGTGTGTCAGCTGTGTGTGCGTGGAATTTGGCCTGTATTATTCATAGAGTAACTGAAGCCTGGTTGGGGGGGGGTAGTGCAAATAGCTTGCGGCATGGGTTCATGTTACTCGTGTATCAGGTAGAGGGAAGGGAAGGGAAATGCATGGTGTGTTGAGAAGCCTCACTTTTTTTCATAGTTGGAGGTGGGAGGGGGAGGCAGTGAGTGGTCAGAAAAACCTGGATTCTCCTGAGCAGAGTAAGCTAACTTTTTTCAGCACCTCAGAACCTTCTTGGCAAAGGGGTGCACCCTGTGCCCTTTTTTGGTATGTAGGAATTCAGGACAGCTCAGGTGTGCTTGGGCACTTAGTTGGGGGTTGCAAGGGATTTTGATCTCTTTGTGTTCCTGGGTTGGACAGAGCACAGTCTTAGCAACCAGGCTGCTTTTCATTGGTAGGGCCTGATCAATGGATATCTGTAGAATGGGGAAGTTGGCATTGGGAGGGCTCCAGAGCAGAGCACAGTCTTAGCAACCAGGCTGCTTTTCATTGGTAGGGCCTGATCAATGGATATCTGTAGAATGGGGAAGTTGGCATTGGGAGGGCTCCAGAGCCTTGCACATTTCTGCTTCTCTTGCAAACATACAGATTTAACCGAGGCTCGTTATTTAGTGAACACTCTCTTGCTGGTTGTTGTGTTGCTGAGCAGTGCCTTAAAGCTCCAGAAGTTAGTGCTATTAATAGACCTGCCAGTCAGGGAGCTCAGGGGAACTTTTACACCAATGATCAGAAGCAGGTCTGCTGAATCTCACCTAGCTAGGAAGGAATAGTGTGACCTGTGGGGCTTCTCATCAAGAGAGTCAGTGGGTCTTAGGAAGGAACCTATACCAGGAAGACCATGACTGGTTGTTCTTTTCTTACCACCACCAAAAATAAAGTTTACTTGAGGCTAAGAAGCAACCCCACACTGCATTTGCTGAGCTTCATTTCCAAAAGGTCTGAGAGGCTTCCACACCCTTCTAAAACAATCATTGAATTGAGCCTAGTATTAGAACCCAGGGTGAGAATTTTTCTTTTCTCATCCTTACCTTATTGAAACTGTTGCAGAGATGGGCTAGGGGAGTGGATTCCTAAGCCTAGCATATTATAAGTAGCAAATGTTTCCTAAAACACCTTGTGAAGGTGCTCCATTTTAAACTTAGCCTTGCAGGACAGTGCGAAAAGGAACTAAAGTTACTTAGCCATTATAACTTCAATAAAAAGTAATTCTACTGACAGCAAGAGGTATGGAAGAGCAGAGTGTGCTCATTTACAGGCTTGGAAGACAACCCCACGTAGGCTGCCTTGCATTTTACAGTCAAACAAAAAAGCACTAACTAGAATTTGCAGATGTGTAGGTCTGCTGTCTTTTCAAATGTCTTAGGGTATTGAAAGGGAATGGAATGTGTTGAGGGATAAATTTTCAGCCCTGCATTCTACCTGGCTTTTCTTTCGTTTCATTGGTGTAGATCAAAGGCAGAAATGCGTCACACCTGCCGAGGAACCATCAACCTGGCCACTGCCAATATCACCGTAGAGGACTCCTGCAACTTCATCATCTCTAATGGTGGGGCTCAGACCTACCACCTGAAGGCCAGCTCAGAAGTAGAGCGCCAGCGCTGGGTGACAGCCTTGGAACTTGCTAAGGCAAAGGCTGTGAAGATGCTGGCAGAGTCAGGTAAGTGGGGGCAGAAAGGGAGGAGAGATGCACACGGTGAACTTCTTTGTTAGTGTTTAACAGGAACCATCTTTGGCCCCATCGTGCTCTGCTGATTGGACCTTAAAGTTGACCTGCTGTTCCCTTGTGTCTTTTAGGTACAGTTCCCCCAAGTTTCTATCACCCCATAGCAATATTCTTATAGATGTATTCTATCGAGAACCTTTCTCTTTTTCACGCATACTGCCTACCTGATGCTTTAATATGACTTTACAGGTTCAAGAAACACCTTTGACTAATGGCTTAATCTTTGGGTTACCACAAACCCACAGTCTGGATCCAGTAGCATTTTCACTTCTCACTTCAGTGTTGTAGGATTTGATTTCTGAATTTGTTAATTATTCATTGCATCCTAAGTCTCATAGCCCAGGCTTGATGGCATCTCTGACTTGACTCTCCATTTGAGTCTTGAAATTATTGGACATAATACAGATCTGGGCAGTTTCCTTAAAACAGTAGTTGCAGACTTCCACGCCTGAAAGCCCCATTGCTACCTTGGTTTCTGTAAGGTGCATTGCATTTGTATGCTCTGGATTTTCCATCTAAACAGTCCTCCAGGGAAATTGGCAAAGTACCCCACTTGGACATTAGTGATTTTAGACAAGCTGTATTGAATGGTTGCTTGTAGGCTGAGTTAGGGTGGTCGTTTATAGGACTGTTTTCTCCTCACTGCCGTGCCATTTTTAGGGTTCACATAGCAAAGACAACACATTGTTGTAAATTCATGTTTAAGATTCCATTTGAACTTGGGCCTTTCTCCCTCATTGGGGAGGGATTTCGTCACTTTTTAATGCTAACTTAAGTCAGCTGTTATACACCTAGGGCTAATAATCAATAGGGCTAGTGACTTTTAGAAGTAAACTTCGTTATCTAGTCCTATATACTAGAGAATTAGTCAGCATAGTACTGCCTTATGCAGTTTCCCAGACCTCAGGTGAATATCCTTTGAAATATCTGACCCTGAGCCTGCCTTTGCGAGTGGTAATTTAGTTCCACTTCTGGATTTTGTGATGTGGACTCTTGTCCACAAGGAATTAGACTGAGATTCTCAACTCATTTCATACAGGGCCCACCGAACAGCCAACAGATGGTAGTGGATTTTCAGTAACAGTCAGCTTGGGCTGGATTGGAACCGGCAAACTAGAGGTAAAAGGCTCTAATAACCCACTCCTGAGCCCAGGAGCCATTGAGCTTTCCCTTCCTCAACCCTGTCCTGTAATCAGGGACTCATCTAGTCTCACTAGGGCCTCCAAGTTGGTAAGAGCTCCGGACGTGATAAGCACCAGGTTTAGCTGTGTCCAGAGTTGGTGTACTCCTGGCTGGTTCCCTGGAAAACATACCCCAGCTCGGAATCACTTCTTCTGTTTTGTTTCTCCCACAGACGAATCAGGAGATGAAGAGTCAGTCTCTCAAACTGATAAGACAGAGCTGCAGAATACCCTCCGGACCCTCTCCAGCAAAGTGGAGGATTTGAGCACCTGCAACGACCTGATCGCCAAGCACGGCACGGCTCTCCAGCGATCCCTCAGTGAGCTAGAATCCCTGAAATTGCCTGCTGAGAGTAACGAAAAGATCAAGCAGGTCAATGAACGTGCCACGCTCTTCAGGATCACATCGAATGCCATGATTAATGTAAGTGAAAACCTTATGCTGTGTGGCCCCTTGGTCCTTTTCCTGACTAGAATATACACTCCTGTATATACGCTGAAATTGGAGCCTCTCTGGCATAGAACATCAGGCTTCGCTTCACTGCTCCTGAAACTAGAATTACTAGGCTTGTTGCTGAAAGGGGAACAGGGTGCCCAGATGAAATGACCCTTTGTGTCCTGCTCAGGTAGACAGAAGGGCTCTCTGGGGCCCTCAAGTAAAGCCTGGGTCTTGCCTTGCTTGTGTATATTGGCCCAGAGTGGGGTGAACTGGTTTGGCAGATATAGTGTGAGAGGAAACCTTAGGAGGCTTGAGGATGCTGTCTGGCGTCACCACTTGCTTTCAGAGCTAATTCAGAATTACAAAGAAAATCTTTTCTACTTTGGGGACCCTTCTGTAGGTGGGGAGAGGGCAGTGTTGGAGTGTTTTCTGTCACAGGTGGATCTTGTTGGGAGGATCAGGAATGTTGGGAAAATGCTTCCTCTGCTTTGTTAGATGACAAATGCTAGGCAAAAACAGAACAGCTCTGTGATCCCTTTCGGACCTCCAGACACGGCGTGGTAAGTGCAGCATGAGCGTGGAGATAAAACAGGGCGACCAGCCTGAGAAGATATCTTGTTCCGGTCTCCCTTAAGTGTTCGAAGGATTATGGAGAGGAGGAACATTCTTTTTTGTTTGTTTGTTTTGGCTAGGCAATGGGGTTAAGTGACTTGCCCAGGGTCACACAGCTAGTAAGTGTTATGTGTCTGTGGCCGGATTTGAACTCAGGTCCTCCTGAATCCAGGGCCGTTGCTCTATCCACTGCGCCACCTAGCTGCCCCGAGGAGGAACATTCTTGAGAAAAATATTTGGGGAGTTTTTTCCTATTAAATGAAATGAAGATGTGGTGAGATATAGTGAAAAACTACTAGATTTGCAGTTAGAGGACCTGGGTCTGAATCCTCACTCTGCTCCTTACTACCTCTATGACTGCACAAGTTACTTCCCTTCTCCAGGTCTTGGTTTCTTCATCTGTAAAAGGGGAGAGTTGGATGAAAAGACTGCAAGGTTCCCTTCCATTTCTAAATTCTGTGTGTCCATTTATTTCATGGGGTCTCTGTGTCCAGTTTTGGGAGTGTTCTTAAGAATGTGCTTGAAACTAGTTTTATTCAACTTAGCTTCTAAATACCTGAATTTTTCTTATTAGTAGGGCAACTGTAAATGGTTTCAGTTATTCCCTTTATGACTAAATAGACAGTGCTGGTAACTTATGTTTTCATATTATTTTTTCTAAAATGTCCAACAGATACTCTAGATAGCCTTATAGCTAGAATGCCTCCGCCCCACTTGCTTCTGGCCTGGTGAATTTCTTGTTAAAAGACCAATTCTTAGCCACCTCCTCCAGGAAACCTTTTTTGATATCTCTAGTCAGTAATGGCTTTCTCCTTCTCCCATAACATTTTGGTTATACTTTTATACTGTATAAATATAGTAAGAGTGGGCACAAGGGCTTTCCAGACATGAGTTCATCTGATCCTCATGACAGCCCTGTGAGGTAGATGAGAAAACTGGGGCTCAGAGAAGCTCAGTGATTTAGTCCACGGTCACTCAGTGTCAGAGGCAGCATTTGGAATCGGAGCTCTAAACCCAGAACTCCTTTCTCTTTGCTGCCCCTCTGCTGTCATTCTGGATTACAAGACTATAAATACCATGAGGCCAGAGACTTGGTATTTCCCCCAGTCCCTAGCACTCTTCTGTGCATACAGTAGGAGTTTGATAACTGTTCAACTCGAGGTAGGAATTCTCTAAACCTCAGAAAGTAGCAAGAAAACAATTTGTTTGAGCCATCTGCTCAGGAGAAAGGAACGTAGAAAGATGGGTGACCTTGGTGATTTCTGCAAGGCTCCACTATCGAACCAGTCTTTCTGACTCCCAGGCCCATTGTCTTTCCCCAAAACAGCCTGTCTTTTGAAAGGTATCCTCTGACTCCTTTAGTTCTTTTGTGGCAAAGTCTCCCCATATAAAAAAGGTAGGTGATTAGGTCAATGGGAGGTAAGCTCACTTGGAGCTTTTCCTAAAAGGAATGATAAGAAAGCAGTGCCAGTGACATGGCAGTGGGGGGGTAGCACCCCTAGTGCCAGGCTTGGTGTCAGACAGGAGGGAGGGTTGCTTCCTGCCTCTCATGTTTATTGGTTGTGTGATCATGGGCAAGTCCCCAAAGCTCTGAGCTTCTGTTTCCTCGTCTATAAAATGGGAATGATGCCACCTGTCATTGTTAGTGTCAGAGGTGGTATTTTAATTCAGGTCTTCTCTTGGCTGCAGGGCCAGCATTCGCTCTCTTAGGCCATACTGACAGTAGACATGTGTGTCAGTGCCATCAGAGTGTGGACTTAGTGTTGTTGAATGTTCTATCTCCCCCAATTTATAACACAGTGTTGCATGTACAGTAGGAGCTTAATTCATCGCATAATCATGTGAATAGTATATATAAAATGCTTTATGAACCCCAAAATGTTGTTTACATGTTAGATTATTGTAAAAGGGGAGAAAATCTACTCTATACATAGACGTTATTCAAAATCTAAATGAAATGAAAGCACTCCCTTATTTTAAAATTTGCTCAGCATCCTCCTTTAATTTTCATATTTTCTCTCAATAACATTCCCGTTTGTATATTGGATTCTGTGGGGATGATTATTCATATTTTTAAGCTCTCCTAGTTAGGCGCTTGTACATCCCATTCAGTAGCAGTGTAGCAAAGTGTTGCGCCAAGCCTTAGGACCGCAGAGATGAACAACTGTCCAGTCTTGCTCTGTGTTCCATTGTAGGGAAGGGGGGCCAAGACATGGACACAGACCAGTATCATACAAGGTGGGGATTGGTTTGGTCAGTGGAGAGGTCCAGAAAAAGGCTGGAGGGAAATTTTGAGGAAATTTCCTTTGAGTTGAGGGTGAGGGAAGTTGTTGGGGAAGACTTCCTGAGGGTGGAGGCATCCAAGTTGAGCCTGAAAGGGAGAACGTAGCCATTGCTAGTCTGCTTTGCTTGTTATTCTCTCTCCCTGGTCTGCCCTCAACCTCTTCTCATTTTAGTGCTCTGTAAAATGCATTGGGCTTCTTGTCTGTATGCCCTTAATTTCCTACTTAATGATAAATTAGTCTATATATTAAGATGTCCATATCTGTAGCAATGAAACTGGGAAAATATATTGAACCGAGAAACATCATCACGAGGAGGAATAGGTTTGCTGCATCTTTAGAACTGTTTTCTAGGTTTCTGAATCTTTGCATTTTGTTTCTTTGTAAAATAACGGACCTGGATTAACTGATTTCCGACGTCCCTTTCAGCTCTCATTTTCTTCTTCCAGATTGGTCTAACCAAGGTGAAGGTGACCTGATCTCAAGAGATGGCCTTTCATGATCCTGAAATTTGAAGCATCACACTTTTCTTTTTCTCTCAGTTGTACTTTCAGACTTGATTCTCACCCCTGTATTAAGTGAGAAGGCTAGAGAATGAAGAATTTTACACTGAGCTCTCCATCTAGGTCACCCTCAAGTCTAGAACTAATGAAGTATCTCCTTAAAGCAAGCCCCAAAGCATCATCTGCTCTGGGCCCATTTGCCCAGTTTCATTGAATTTGATTAGATATTCTCCCCTGCTTGGGGCAGGCTTCTTCAGCCTTAGCCCTTCAGCTCTCTCGGTGAATTACTCTTGTCATCTTTTCATTTCTCCGTTTTGCCACAAGGTCCCATCTGCAGGGATAGATGTCATCATTTGTGATGTCAGAAGTCCCATGGCCAGGCTTGCTCCTCACTTGGCATTTCTTCGGTCTTTGTGACCACAAGAGCATTAACAAATAGAATCTCCTGCAGAAACGTTTTTTTCTCCTGGATTTGACCTCAGTTGTAATGGGAAAGTGGCTGTCATTGATCCTAGGGAATAGTCACTCACCATGACTGGCCAGGGTAAAGTTTCTCGGCATGGGAGTCATTTACTCAGTGGGGCTCTTAGGGGATCAGATCAATGACCTGCGTCCCTTCTGTTGCCATCCAGGCTTGCAGGGATTTCCTGATGTTGGCCCAGACGCATAGCAAGAAGTGGCAGAAGTCTCTGCAGTATGAAAGAGACCAGCGTATCCGCCTGGAGGAGACCTTGGAACAGCTGGCCAAACAGCATAACCACCTGGAAAGGGCTTTCCGAGGTGCCACGGTGCTGCCAGCAAGTGTCCCTGGCAGTGCCGGTTCTGTGAAAGGTAAGCAGTAGGGCTCTGGTGGCCTCTTGTATCACTTGGAGGCTATCTGTTGCTACCAGGACACGGAGCATCTAACCCTTTGGGTCCAGTGCCGCTGCCCCATTCCCTTTGTTTCTCTACTCCACATAGAATTGAAGTGATCTCCAGCAGGCTGGCCTCTACCTTTGCCTTATTTTTCTCTGTCCCTGCTTGGTGTGTATAGTTGGCATTTAAGAATGCTCGGGATATTGGGAAAATGAAGATAAAGAGTGTCAGCCTGGCCTTCCCCTTGCAGATCAGATCTGTTCTGGCAAAGGAGATATGAGTGACGAAGACGATGACAATGAATTCTTTGATGCTCCTGAGATCATCACCATGCCTGAGAGCTTGGGCCACAAGTAAGTTCATTTTGGCTCTCCACCCCTACGGGCTCCAGAGCATGTGACCTCCAGGAGGTCAGAGGCTTCAGTGGCAGTGAGGTTTTTCTTGATGTTTGCTACCAGGATCTGGGCCGGGTCCTTCAGTAAGTGGTGGGCTGTCTGCCAGCTTTGTGCACAGAAGCGCATTGCTGCTGCCCGTTCTCTGCCCAGGGCTATCATTTCTATTACTTATTTGTTCAGACCCATCTCTGCAGTCCAGCAGCCATTTTCCTTTTGACAGCTGATGCCTAGAATGAGAACTTGACAGTTTTAATCTTGGCCTGATTCTCGTGCTTTTTCCACTCATTTAGGCGGACTGGCAGCAATATCAGTGGGGCCAGCAGCGACATCAGCCTGGATGAACAGGTAGTTCTCCACTGTGAGAAGGGCTGTTAGCAGATCTTGGGAAGGGACAAGATTGTTGGTGGGGCTCTTCAAGGGGAGCTCCTCATTGCAATTCACTTGAAAAGAGCTAGAAGGAACACAGACTTCCCCTTTTTTTTCCCCCCAGGCTAGGGAAGAAGGTTGCTTTTTGTTTGTTTGTTTCTTGGGGGTAATTGCCTCAATCTTATCTTGCCCTCAGTATAAACATCCGCAGGAAGAGACAAAGAAGGAAAAAAGAACACGAATTCCCTATAAGCCAAACTACAGCCTCAATTTATGGAGTATAATGAAGAACTGTATTGGAAAGGAACTCTCCAAGATCCCAATGCCGGTGAGGCTCTGATTGGGTGGGTAGACTGGAATCATGGCAATTTGCACAGGCCTTTGTAGGGAGGGATTTGACCCATGTCAGTCAGTATCTGGTTAAACAGGCGGATGGCCCAGTGGAAAGACTTCAGACTTGAGATTGGGAGAGACCTCTCTGCCAATCCCAGCTGCAGCATGTACTAGCTCTGTGACCTTGGCTAAGTCTCTTGATTTCTCCAAGCCTCAGTTCCTTCCTCTAGAAAGTGGAATAGGAATGTTTGTGCTACCTACATGACCAGGATGGTGTAAAGAAAGCACTTTGTAAAGTTGACAGGGCTATAGAAATATGAGTAGTTGTGACTGTCAGCCAGGTGCAGCTCTGAGGGGTTCCTGTCTACTAGTACGAAGGCTGGACTTACGGGCAGCCCCGGCGTGGCTCCCTTTGCACGGGCAGCATCGTGGAGTCAGAGCTTGAGGGGCTGCTGGACATCACCTTCTCACCTCCTCTCTCTCCTCCACGTGAGCCTCTGGCTGGCACAGATGGGGTAGGAAGGAGCAGAGCGAGGGTGAGAGCCCAGGGCCTTTGACTCCACTTGAATTCTTCTTTCATTCTCTCCCGGAAAGGTGAGGTATCAGAAGTTGACTACTGTTGTTTTGGTTGTAATTCAGTTCGATTCAACTCAATGAATACTTTCTGCCAAGTACTGTGTGAGATGCAGAGGATACAGAGATGAAACTCATGGTTCTTTCCCTCAGGGCTTACATTCTACCTTGGGGGAGGAAAAAAGGGAAAGTACAATATTCTGCAGATAAGCATGATACAGCAGAGAGTGTCAACGGGGCAGATTGTGACATCACCTAAAATAAGGACAATCCTTCCTTGAAAATGGAGGAATTTTTTTGATTTTGAAATGATTTCTCCTTAGGAATAGTTGGTTTTGCTCCTCCCCCCTTACTCCCAGAACCTCTGGTGCCATAGCCATGAAAGCAGAGGAGAAAACTTGGAGGTTTAGAGACTGGATTCTGCGACAGGAGACAGGAAGAAGCTGTGACTGCAGAAGAGTCCAGGCAGAACTGACCTGCTTAGTGGCCACCTACAAAAAAATGCCATTCCCTATCCACAGTGCCTGAAATTCTGGGCTTTGCTAATGCTTATAGAATTCAATGAATTAGAGTTTGGGGTTCATCATTTACCTTGAGAAGTTCAAATATTCTAAAAGGGTTATTGGGCCATCAGTGAGTCATACTTTAGCATTAATTTATTTATACCTTTCTGGTTGAGATCATCTCCAGTGAGGGAATCTGAATTGGGGAGGGAACAGAGGAAGGAGAAGGGGACTGGGGGCATGGAGTAGGTGGGAGCTTTGACTCCCTGAAGGAGAGTGGTAGGGTACAGCCCAAGGGCTGGAGGCTGGGAAAGAGGGCCATCTGTAGAGAGAGCAAGTGCAGAAAAAAAAATGGGAGGGTATCCAAGGGAAATCCCACTTTGAAGTTTTGCCCAGAGCTGGCCTTGGCCAGAAACCATCTTCTTCCTTGTACTTTGTGTACCATGTCATCACTTATTTCTAGCACTCGGAGCTTAGGCTGGTACTATATAGCTTAGTCACATGAGCTAAATAGACTTCAGTGGGCCATCCTGGAAACCTAAGCACCATTTCTAATATTGTTTCTATGAAAAAATAGCCAGCTATTTTAAAGCTGCAGAAACAATTTCAGAGGTCCCTTTGTAAGTTGGGAACTTCCTGTAGCTAAAACTAAGTCTCCTTTACATTTAGGTGCTTGAAAAAAGCCACCTTCTTCCCAAGCTCTGCAGGTGTGTTCATGTCAAAGTATTCTTCACTACCCACCTGCTGTGAGTTCTGGTTCCCTCCCCAGGAGAGGGGAGGCATTGATTTGGGAGGCTGATCTTGGAAATGAAGCTCCAGCTGAAAGGCCTGTGCTCCTCCACTAATGTGCTCTGTCACTTTGACCAAAGCTCTGCACCTCTTGGTATCTCCATTTCCTAGTTTAGGAAGGAGTAACTTCCCAGTAGATGTATTTTATTGCCTTAGGAATAGGCTGTTGTGAATGTGTTGAACACATTTGGCATTTTTCTTCTTTTCCTGTCAGGTGAACTTTAATGAGCCTCTGTCCATGCTCCAGCGCCTCACTGAAGATTTAGAGTATCATGAACTGTTAGACCGAGCTGCAAAATGTGAGAACTCCCTTGAACAGCTGTGTTATGTGGCGGCTTTCACCGTGTCCTCCTACTCCACTACTGTCTTCCGTACTAGCAAGCCATTCAACCCACTCCTGGGGGAGACCTTTGAGCTGGACCGACTTGAGGAGAATGGTTATCGCTCCCTCTGTGAACAGGTAAGGGCCCTTCCAGAGATGGTGCAGGATGTTGGGGCCCTTATGGAAGCCTCTTTACGTGGAGGAGAAAACCTTCATGGGTAGTGGAATGGCTTGCCTTCTTGTGTCCCAGACTTTCAGAAATACCCGTTGTATCCTGGTATTTTATTCTTCCCTTTAAGATGTGATCATTGACTGTCTCGTGGGTCTATTTGCTCTCCTGGGCTTATAAGCATCCAGAATAGTTTTGAGTATTGCCTTTTGGCAACCTGATAGAGTGTCCCTGGGCAGGCCAGGCAGACCCTCCTAGCTGGGGCAGCAAGGTCCCCTGAGGGAGACAGGGAACAGCATTGCTGGTCAATTCAAATGGCCACCGCTGCCTTGTCTGCCATCTAAACCTCCCAGACCATGAAACCAAGAGTCAGTACCCTTCAGCCCACTGGACTTGCTTCCAGTCCAGTCTCCCTCTTATCCCTCCAGCAGGCAACATTGAAGGTAGAAATCCCTGTTGAGAAGAGGCCACCTTCTTCATCAGTACAAGCAACTACTGCTAGAAAGCCACCAGCTACAGCAGATGGGTGCAGGAACCCTGGGGGTGGCAGCCCCCTCCTCACCCCCCATGGACAGGCCTGTGTCCAGCTCTGCTAACTGCCAGCTGGCTGTGACCTCAGGGCAAGTAGGGCAACGTAGCTGAGGCGGCAGAACACCCTGAGAGAGAGAGAGAATGGACAGTGGCATGTGCCCTTGGACCCTGTGCCCCAGAGCTTCGGTAGTGGCAGTGCTGCCAGCCCAGTGCCTTCAGCTGTCAGGCTGGAAGCTGTTCTTGCTGGTTCTGCAGTCACAACTGCTGATGACCCAGAAAAGGATATTCTTGTCGCCAAGATCTTTGGCTCTGTCAAATGGTTTAACATCAGAAACTGATAGGATTGGATCAGTAGAACCGACCTTAAAGAAGAGTCCTTATCATCTTTGCTGCTGCATGCTAAGGACCATGGGCCCTTTCCATCTGACTGGCAGTTGAAACTTTCCCTGTGTGCTGTTTCCCCTGGTAGAACCAGAGCTCCTAGAGAGCAGGGACCGTCTTATTTTTTCTGTTTGTATCCCCAGACTTGGCACACTGAAGGAACTTAATAAATGCTTCATTCATTCAAAGAACCTTGGACCAGAAATTAGGAGACCCAGGTTCTACCTTGACTGCTACCAACTAGCTGTGCAAACTTGGACAAAGTACTTGCCCTCTCTGTGCACAGTGTCACCTTCATCTGTAAAATGATAGTTGGATTAGATGTTCTCTAAGATCCTAACAGCACAACAATTCTATTCATAAGGGGAAGTTTTTTCCCATTCATTTCTTCCTCCATATTTTTATCTCTCTTTTCTTCAAGGTGAGCCACCATCCTCCTGCTGCTGCACACCATGCTGAATCCAAAAATGGCTGGACATTACGACAGGAAATCAAAATTACCAGCAAGTTCCGTGGCAAATATCTGTCCATCATGCCCCTTGGTAAGGCACACTGCTTCTGGGGGCATGTCAAATGAGAGAGCATATGGAAAACACTTTGTAGATCGTAAAGTGCTCTATAATTGCTTCTAGAATGACTCTAGAATGCTTGTTACAAGTTAGATTAGAAACCTTAAACTCCAAGCCTCAAGTCAGTTTTTATTATGTTACTTACTTATATATAAATATAAAAATATTTTTATATTTTATTTATTTGTATTTTGTTTAATATTATTAATCTATTTTATGTTATATTTTATTTAAATTTTGCTAGGCAGTGGGGTTAACTGACTTGCCCAGGGTCACGCAGCTAGTAAGTGTCAAGTGTCTGAGGCCAGATTTGAACTCAGGTCCTCCTGATTCCAAAGGCTGGTGTTCTATCCACTGAACCACCTAGCTGCCCCGGGAGAGCCAATTCTTTATCTGCCCCAAATATAACCACTTCTTAGGTAAAGACAACAACTTTTATTATTAGGACAGTCAGTACTTTTATATTATGGTCATTTTTATTTTCCAAAATTCATGCATTTTATTTCTTCTTTTGGTAATGTGTTAAGTCTCTTCAGTTTTGCTCAGCATCTTCCAAATTATGGAGGGTTTTCTTAGAAATGCTTATTGGTAGCTAACCTTCTATTCTTTGCTCTGAACCTAAAAGTAAAGAGCAGCAAAAAATTTCTCTTTAAGCTGATAGAGTTCCTAACCCCTTCTTTAAGTTGATGACTCCCTACTGGGGGCCTCCACATAGGGGTCTTTCCTGAATGCTTAACCAGGGATAGGTACCTTCTGGATTCAGGGCCAAATGAGCTTGAGCAGGATCCTTAACAATTGGCCTTTGGCATCTGTTTGTTTTCTGAGATGAGATGAGTTTGCTCGTTGTTTGCAATACATAGGCAGGCTTAGTTCCTTTCTTTCGGTCTCTTCAGCGATTCTTCTTGTTGTAGTATGCTTCAGGAAAATGGAAAAAAGGTTTTTTAAAACCCTGTTGTTCTACATGATTGGGTTTTTTTACACACTACTACTTCCTGAATTTTTAAGAGTACTGTTCTACTCATGAGAGTTCCACAGAAGGACTTTTGGAAGCATATGCTGTCTCTGCTCGCTCAGTTTTATGAAATTAATAAAGTAGCATGTAGCCAGGTTCCTGGAAGAATTAATTAGAGCCCAGGCTCTAAGATCCTAACAGCACAACAATTCTATTCATAAAGGGAAGTTTTTTCCCATTCGTTTCTTCCTCCATATTTTTATCTCTCTTTTCTTCAAGGTGGGCATTTCTACTTGGAGATTCCATATTCAACTCAAGTTCAACATGTCCAAAACCAGCCCTCCTTATCACCCTCTCTAAAACTGCCCCTTCTCCAAACATCCCTCTTCCTCCCAAGGGCACCAACCAGCTTTCTAGTCACCCAGCCACATCTCCTCCTCACCCCTTCCCCTTCTCTACTAGGGACCGTGAAAAGAAGGCATAGGCCCTGGCCCACTTGAAAGCAACTGCCTCACCACAGCCCCTGTTCCTCCATCTCAGAGAGTTGCTGTCTGCTTCTGGGATTCTTTCACTTGGAGGATGGTGGCAGGGTTGGCTGTTGTTGTCTCCAAATTTCCTTTTCCATAGACTTAATAGTAGATTTCCAAGGTTACCATTTCATTAAAATTAACCAAAAATGTATTATGTGCTTGCTGTATGCAAGATACTTGTGCTAGGTACCAAGAATAGAAAGAAAAGAAAAACAATTGCTCCTGCCCCCAAGGAGTTTACATTCTACTTCAGGGTATTACATGTAAATAGATGAAAAATGGAAGGTAAGAGGGAGTAGAGAAAGAGTACTAACATGGTTGCCCAGAAAAGGTCTCTTGAATCTGGGACTAGCTAAGGCCAGGATTCTCCGAGGCCCTATGGTTCAGGAGGGAACAGCATCCCAAATAGGGGGGACAGATTAGCTTGGGCACTGGCACAGAACTTGAGGGGTGAGTTTGCAGGACCAGAAGCAAGCATGTTTGGTGGGCCATGGAGTGTGTGGAAGTGAGGCTATGAATTAAACTCCACAAGATAGGCAGGTGCCAGATTGTGAAGGGCTTTACAGGCCAGGGTGAGGAGTTTACATTTTACCTGAGGAGCAGTAGGAAACCAGTGAAGATTTTTGAGGAGGGGAGTCTAGATCTGTGCTTTAGGAAGCTCGTTTTGGCAGCTGTGTGTAGGACAAAGGAAGACTCATTAGGAGGTTTTCACAATAGTCCATGCAAGAGATGGTAAGTGTCTGAACTGGAATGATGGCAGTGAAGTTGGAGATAATGAGATGGATACAAAAGGTGTTATGGATGTTGAATTTATGATGCCTGGCAAATGACTGGATGTCAGGGGTAGAGGAGAAGGAAGGTACCAAAATATTCTGAGGTTGTGTTTCTGGGTGACTAGAAAGCTGGTTGGTGCCTTTGGGAGGAAGAGGGATGTTTGGAGAAGGGGCAGTTTTAGAGAGGGTGATAAGGAGGGCTGGTTTTGGACATGTTGAACTTGAGTTGAATATGGAATCTCCAAGTGGAAATGCCCAGCAGGGAGTTGTTGGTATGGGTCTCTAGATCAGGAGTGAGTTGAGGGCCGGATGTATTGATTTGGGAATAATTTGAATAGAAATGATCATTAATCTCATGGAAACTGATGAAAACAGCTCTTTACATGTAGCTAGGGTAGAATGAAGGTATTTGGGAGTTGAGATGCACGAACCTGGAGATCAAGATGTATATCTTTCGTTTTGTTTTGTTTTGTTTTTTAAACTAAATTTTATTTTATTTTCTAATGAGAATCTGGATTCAAATGAGGATTCTCTTTCCCATGTCTATTAGATTGTGAGTTTGTTGAAAATGGGGACTGTCTTTTACCTTTCTTTGTGTCCCCACAATTTAGCACAGTGCCTGGCACATAGTAGGTGCTTAATAAATACTTATCGACTGTGACATTTCAAGAGGACAATTGTTGTGATAAAGTTTTCACTTCCCCAAATTGGAGTCAGAGAACCTGCATTCAGATCCCAGCTCTATCACTTCATAATTTAATATCCATGTGGCCTTGGGCAAACCACTCACCATCTCTAGGCCTCATTTTCCTCATGTTTAAAATGAAGGGTTGGTATGCCAAAGTAAGGCTAACATGGGTAAATGATTTAGAAATAAAGGATGAAATAAAATAAGCAAATCAGGGAGCATTGACAATTTTACCTTTTAGACCTATGGATAAGGAAGAATTTGGGACCAAACAAGAGATAGTGAAGATCATGGGAAGTAAAATGAATAATTTTGATTACATGAAATTAAAAAGTTATTGCACAAACAAAACCAATGTAGTCGAAATTAGAAGGAAAATAGGAAATGGGGGAGGGGGAGAGGATTTATAGCAAGTTTCTCTGATAAAGATCTCATTTCCCAAATATATAGAGAACTGAGTCAAATTATAAAAAGAAGAGCTATTCCCAACTGATAAGTAGTCAAGGGATGTGAACAGGCAGTTCTCCAATAAAGAAATCAAAGCTATCTATGGTCACATGAAAAAGTGCTATAAATCACTATTGATTAGCGAAATGCAAATTAAAGCAACTTCGAGGTACCCTTACAACTATCAGATTGGCGAATGTGACAGAACAAGAAAATGATAAATTCTGGAAGTGATGTGGAAAAATAGGGACAGTAATGTGGGGTTGTAAGCTCATTCAACCATTCTCATCCAACAATTTGGAACTGTGCCCAAAGGGCTATGAATGTGTGTGTACCATTTGACCCAGCAATACCACTACTAGGTCTGTACCCCAAAGGATCAAAAAAAAGAAAAGAACCTGTTTGTGCAAAAATATCTATAGAAGCTCTTTTAGTGGTTGCAAAGAATTGGAAATTGGAAGTATGCCCATCAGTTGGAGAATGGCTGAACAAGTAGTATATGATTGTGATGGAATACTGTTGCTCTGTAAGAACTGACGAGGGGGGTGGTTTTGGAAACACTAGGGAAGACTTAATACGAACTGATGCAAAGTAAAGTGAGCAGAACCAGGAAAATATTGTACATCATAACAAATACTATAATGATGGGAAAGACTTAGCTACTCTGATCAAGACAGTCACTGAAGACAATTCCAAAGGACCCATGATTAAAAATGGTATCTACCTCCATAGTGAGAAATGAACTATAAGTGCAGATTGAAACATTTTTTGCCTTATTTTTCTTGCTTTTTTTTTTTGAAACAGTGATATGGAAATGTTTTGCATGATCTCACACGTAGAATTGATTTTATATCCCTTGCCTTCTTGCCATCCCTTACTGGGTGGTGGAGGGGTAGGCAGGGTGGGAGAGAAATTTGGAACTCAAAATTTTTAAAAAATGAATGTCAATAAAATGAGGGGGTTGAAGTAGAGGATACCAAAGGTCCCCTTCAACTCTTAAATCTATCAAACTATGAATTTAGTTTTGAGACCTTGTACTTTAGGACTGGGGCAGCTAATTGGCACAGTGGATAGAGTACCAGGCCTGGAGGCAGGAAGGCTCATCTTCTTGAGTTCAAATCTGGCCTCAGATACTTATTAGCTGTGTGATCTTTGGGCAAGTCACTTAACCCTGTTTGCCTTAGTTCCTCATCTGTAAAATGAGATGGAGAAGGAAATGGCAAACCTCTCCAGTATCTTGGCAAAGAAAACCCCAAATGGGGTCAGGAAGAGTCAGACACAACTGAAAATGACTGAACAATAAACACCACCACCCTAGAGCTGCCCCTGTAATTTAGCTACGTTGCCGCCAGATGGCAGTAGTGTGCCAAAGCCAGCAAGTCTAAGTCCGAAGTCTTCACTGTTCATGGCTCTGTCCAGCTCCCAACTTTTTGTAACATTCCAAAATAAATTTCTAAGGAAGTCAGACAACTTTGGTTTTAGATCTGTGCCTTCCATTAACTGGTTGTGTGACCAGAGCAATCCCTTTTCCCTCTGGGGTTCTGTGTGTTATTTGGTGAAAGGTGGATCAGAGTATCTCAAAGGTCCCTCTTGGCTAGAAAAGCTACGCGTTATGAAGTCCAGAAGAGGAGGAGAAGGAGGAGATGGTGATAAAGGGATGACATGATGTGTTCGTGGTCATAACACCACTAATTGTGGCAGGGCTAGAATTAGAAATCTGTTGTCTAGCAGTCTTCTGCTCTTTCTGTTGTTATACACTGACTTCTTGATCTGTTAGATTTCATCTGACCCTTTTTGGTACCTTTGACATTCAAGAGCAGAAATGTCTATCTAGAGGCAAGGTTGTTTTAAAAAAGTTAGGATCCTTTCTTTAATTTCTATTTTTGCTCTTGCGAATAGCTTTCGGTCAAGATATATAGATTATCAAAAGATATTTCAGCAGATTGCATTTCATTCAGTTAACCAGTATCTACTATGCATTTCTCATGGAGCTCCTATTTGCATGGTTGCTAGACAAAATTCATCATAGGTGCCCACAAGACAATAGCACTCTCTTAAAGAACAAATAAGCACAAATTAACTTGTCGAAGGCTGGAAAATGATCAGATTACCTATGTATGACAGTATCATGCCAATTGTCTAATATTTGGATAGTAATCTGTGCCTCCGCCTCCCTCCAGGTAGCATCCATTGTATCTTCCATGCCACTGGTCATCACTACACTTGGAAAAAAGTCACCACAACAGTGCACAACATTATTGTGGGCAAATTGTGGATAGATCAGGTAAGCTAAGGTGCCCACAGGGTCTCTAATGTTTAGAGGCCTTCTACTTAGGTGCAGCTTTGCAGAGAAATATGAAAGGTAAATGGAATTGGCCTACACGGTTTCTATTAGTTAACCTCTCATAACTGGCAAAATAAATAAAAAGCATTGCTTACTACTGACATGGGTAATAAATGGAACACACCTCAGAATTAGGAGGGAGAAACCCTGGGTTTGAATTTTGATTCCATCACTAACTAGCTGTGTGACCTTGGACAAATCACTTGACCCTTCTCAGTCTCTTGTTTACTTCTCTGTAAAAACAAGAGGTTCAGACTAGCATGATCTTTAAAGTCCTTTCAGGTCTAACCCTAGTATGTGCATGCTGAAGACTACATTAGAACTCTGTTATAAAATTCATTCATTAAGCAAATATTTATTGAAAGTATACAGTGTGCTAGACACAGACCAGGAGTGCAAAGGTATATGAAACATGAGTCTTCTTCTTGGTAAGTGTATAGTTTGGCTGAGACAAGCTACATAGGCATGAAAGTTAAATGAAAATGTAAGCTATCTGTACAAGAAATGCTATGAGGCAATATGTGATTCGGGGCCATGTGGAAAGTCCAAAAGAGAGAGACTTTATTGTGGGTTGGAATGGTTAGGGAAGGCTTCTTGGAAGAAAGAGCAGTTTCCTCAAGCTTGGCCTGAAATGGGTAGGATTTGGGTGAGTTGATAGGGTCTGAGTGAGCACAGTCTATGAAGGTGGTAAATGAATAAGATGTCTGCTGGGATCAGTAAAGAATCTAGCAGGACAGGGCTGGAGGGGAAGGAGAATGGGGAGTATGTGTGGCAGGGGAGGCTATGAAGTGTCGTTGTTGGGAAAACAAGCTTAGAAACCTCAGTTACCACTTTAATCTGGAAATTTTGCTACAGGCTACATTATGTCACCTGTAAGCTATGGCTAGCCATTATAGGATGTGTGTTTCCCATATATCCCTGCTGTATAAAGGTCTTATCTCTAAAGTGACTTAAGTGGGAAACGGTAGCTGATTCGTTATGGAATGTGCAGGTTGAAGAATGAGTGGTAATCAAATTTGATATTTGACATGTGTCCCAAGTACCTGAATCTCAGTAAAACCAACCCTTATTTCTCCCCCTTCATAGTCTGGCGAGATCGACATTGTGAATCACAAGACAGGAGACAAGTGCAATCTCAAGTTTGTTCCTTACAGCTACTTTTCCCGAGATGTGGCCCGGAAGGTAAGAGAAGTGAGAATCTGAAGTATTCCATGAGCTCCTGTGTGTGGATAGCCTTTTCAGCTGTGCCTTTGATCTCTTGTCTTCCTGTCTCTTCTGGAAGCTTCTGAATTGATCATTTACCCTTCCATGTCTTTCTCCCCAACCAGGTGTTCTTTCTGTACTGAAACTGTTCTTTTCAAGGTCACCGTTGGCCTCTTAATTTGACAAAGCCAATAGCTTCTTCTCAGTTTTTATTTGTAGGACTTGACGTTACTGATCCTTGTTTCTTTTGGGATTTGCCTTTGGCCCTCAGATTGGAGGGCTAGAGGACAGAGCAGAGAACTCCCAAAGCTTCCATTTGAAGAGTGCTCCCAGGCCAGCCGTCACTCCGTTACCTACTTGGGTGCTCTCCTGGGTGCCTTCTCATCTCCTTCCCCTTTCAGCTTCCTTTTCTGTATGGTGGGCAGGGACTTTTTCCTCCCGATATTTGTATCCCCAGCACTTAACGCAATGCCTGGCACGTAGTAGGCACTTACCAAGTACTAGTTGACTGACTCTTATATTTCTGAATTCTCGGTCTCTTAGAAAGCTTGTCCAGTCCTCTGGTCTCAGGCAGCATGTCTGTATAGATAATGACCTCCGTATGTGTATATCTGGCTGGCCCTAACAACATCTTGGGCCCTGATTTCCTCTCCTGAACTACTGTTCCCCATTTTTTCTTTTTCAATTAAATTTTATTTTCATTTATCAAGCATTTTTTTTCTCATTTTTACCCTCCACAGCCCCACATGAAGGGCAAAAGAAAAAAAAGAAAAACAAAATCTTTGTGACAGGCAAAACAAATTCTGAAATAGACTATGTCTGATAGCGTGCATCTCATTCTACATAATAGTCCATTACCAGTATCTGCAGTTGGGTAGATTTCTTAATCACTGGACCTCTGGAATCATGATTGTGTCCACTGGAATTCTTGAGTTCTTCGTAATTGCTTATATTTACAATGGTGTTGTTATAGTATAAATTGTCCTGGTTTTACTCACTTCACTCTATATCAGTTCATACAAGTCTTTCTAGTTTTCTCTGAGGTCATGTCTTCATATACCATAATTTATTCAGCCATTCCCAGTTGATGGATACCCCTTTAATTTTTGATTCTTGCCAACACAGAAAGAACTGCTCTAAATATTTTTGTGCATATGGGACTTTTCCCTCTTTCTTTGATCTCTTTAGGGTAGTAGTATTGCTGGGTAAAAGAGTATGCACAGTTGAATAGCTTTTTGGAAAGAATTCCAAATTGCTTTCTAGAATGGCTGGACCACTTCACAGCTCCATTAATGGTGCATGGGTGTACCGATTTTCCCATATCTGCAACGTTTGTTGTTTTCCTGTTTTGTCAGCTTTGTCAGTCTGATGGGTTTGTAAAGTGGTAGGCACTTCCGAGTTGTTTTAATTTCCGTTTCTCTAGTTGTTAGTGATTTAGAGCATTTTTGTATGACTTTTATTAGCTTGGATTTCTTCTCTCTAAACTGCCTATTCATATCCTTTCACCACTTATCAGTTGGAGGATGGCTTTTATTCTTACCCTAGCACTTAGCACAGTGCCTGGCCCATAGCAGGTGCTTAATAAATGCTTACTAAGTGACTAATTGACTAAATTAAAATCAGTTCCAGGGGCAGCTGGGTGGTGCAGTGGATAAAGCACTGTCCCTGAAGTCAAGAGGACGTGAGTTCAAAGCCAGCCTCAGACCAAACACTTAACACTTACTAGCCGTATGACCCTGGGCTAGTCACTTAACCCCAATTGCCTTTAAAAAAAAGGAAATATCTAAAATCAGTTCCTTGTATATTGAGACCTCTATCAGAGAAACTTGTTGCAAAGATTTTTCTCAATTAACTTCTTCCCTTCTCAGTTGCATGGGATTCATTTGTGCAAAAGTTTTAAAATTTCATGTAGTCACAGTTGTTTGTTTCACCTCCTATGATCTCTCTGTCCTCGTCTGGTCATGAGCTCTTTCTGTATCCATCAGTCTGACAGGTAATTTCTTCTTTCTTGCTCTGATTTAATGTCTCCCTGTTTCTAAATGTCTGCTGAATAACTCCACCAGGAGGTCCCCTTGAGCCCTCCAGCCCAGGTTACCTGTTTCTTTAGAGGGCATGTTCTTCCCAGTCATCCAGAGTCAGAACCTTGGTCCTCTTTGGCTCTTTTCTCTCCCGCCTCACATCCAGTCACTTGAGTTCTGTCATTTCACTTCTTAAATACCTCTTTCAGACATCTGCTCTCTGCCCTTCCTGACTCCCCCCAAATGTTTGGAATGACTTGGTCTCCAGTGTTACCTGTCTCCAATCCATCCTCTGCACAGCTGTCAGATTAATCTTCCTAATGTGCAGGCCCAGTGTTGGTGCTCTTTGTTGAAAACGTTTCTGTTGCTTCCCACTGACTGTGGAAGAAAATGCAGACTCCTTAACCTTCTGTTTTCATTCCCGCACAGTCTGGCTGAAATTTCAGCATGCGTCTCCAAATGTGTTTTGTGGTGCTCCGCTTTCCGCTGTCTGCACTCCAGCAAAGCAGGACTTTCTGCTTGCTTGTCTTATTCGGATGTAAGCTGGAGGGAAGGGACTTTGTGCGTGTGTGTTTTGGTTAGCTTTCGCACTTACCTCCGGGCCCTGTGCTTAATCAGTGCTCCTTGGCTTGGCTTGTGTGTTGCCTTCGCTCGTGGTTGGTGCTTTTCTGCACACCTGCCCTCAGGGCTGAACTGAAACAGAATTCTCCCCTTTTCCTCAGTCCGCTGTGCCATATATACTGATGAAATGTTTGTTCTTCTTCCGTGATACCTGCTCTAACTCCCTTGCACACGATCTGCCCTTCCCCCCCTCCCCACTGAAGTGATTCCCCCCCTTCTCAGTCTGTCATGCTGCACTGACCTATCCCATGCATAGATCATATTGACAGTCCAATCCCCAACAGTGCAAGTTTGTGAGATCTGGGGTGAAGTCTTTGTGAGGTCTGGGCTCTATTTATCTTTATATCCTTGGCAGCTAGCCAGAATATTTCACATATGGTAGATCTGAGCTACATTAAGTGATACAAAATTTCATTTGGAGGATCAAAAGCAAGGAATTCTTAACCTAGGATGTATGAACTTAAATTTGTTTTAATAACTGTTTTCCAGTATAATTGGTTTCCTTTGTAATCCTATATATATTATTTTATGCATAACAGCATGATTCTGAGAGCAGGTCCATAAGCTTCCCAAGATGCCTAAGGGGTCCAAACAAAGCACAAAAAAGGGGAGAATTCCCTGGTCTAGAATTTAAAGAGAAATGGTAGGAGAGGAGGGGAGAATTGGAATGAAAGAGCAGTGACTTTTCCACGTTTTAGTACTATAAAGCAATAATCATCAAAACTGTTTGGTACTGGTGGAAAAATGAAAAAGTAGATAATCTGTGGAACAGACTAGATGGGGAGGAATCAGATATAGTTGAACTCAATAACAGGGTTGGATCAACCTGAAAACGTAAATCACTTGGCAAAGAACCTCCCTTTTGAACAAGAGCTGAGAAAACCGGAAAACAGTTGGGTAGAAATTAGGCTATACTAACATCTTCTACTGAATAAGCTCAAAATGAGCTTATGGACTTGAGCCCAAAAGTCATAGCATAAAAATAAATAAGAGAAGCAGATCAGTTACTTTTTTCAATTATGGTTAAGAGTCAAATGCAGTGGTCACAGAAAGTTAAAGGTAATTTTTACTCTGTGAAATTGAAAAGCTTTCGCACAAACAAAATCAGGGTAGCTGTAAACTCAGAGGAATAGTCACATGGGGAGAAAAATCTTTGCAGTATATGGTAGGTGCTTAATTTGATGTTTGTTGAATTAAATACCATTATAGTGAAAGATCTTTGTATGATAAAAAATTTGCCAAGCCACATTTAATTTGATTGTAACTGAGGTGGTTGTGGCCCAGTGATTTCTAGTCATATTCTGTGTTATAGAATAACTTGGATGGGTCTGTGCAATTTATTATAATGGTCCTGTGGCTGTTCTTCCATATGAATTTAGAAAAAAATCAGTAATTGAACCCAAAAGTGACTACTCTGTGCCCCTATTTTGCATCCTGGTAGGTTACAGGGGAAGTCACGGACCCATCAGGAAAAGTACACTTTGCCCTTCTGGGAACCTGGGATGAGAAAATGGATTATTTCAAAGTTCTCCCCAGTAATGGGGATAATGGGGGTGACAGTCGGCAAAGAAGCCACGAATTGGAGGAAAGCAGGGTCATGCTCTGGAAGAGGAACCCACTGCCGTGAGTATGCTACCTAAGTGCTATCCTGGCCGATGAGGCACTGAGCTGAGAGGAATAGGCACAGCTTTCTGGCCTACTTTCCCCCTTCATTGTCAAAGGAAAGGGGCTGAGCAAGTCAAATGGGAGATTACAAAAAAAGTTTTCATTTTATTTGAATTTGTCTAAAAGAAAACAAAATCTCCTCATAATCTCTTGGCTACCTTTACTACTCATATAAGGTTGATGCTTTCTGAAATCAGTTCAGAGGCTGTGCTGGTTTGGGGAGGGGAAAAGCACTGTGTGATGGTGTGGGGACAGAATTTTCAAAGCCATCTCTAGGAGGGAGTCACCTAACACCTGGTCCATGATTGCCCCCGGGCAGAGAAGACTTGAGAGCCAGAATTGCCTCGGTAGTCTAGGGTGAGGTTATGAGCACAGCTGGTCAAATTTTAAGACAGTGGCTCTAACCAGGAAAACTGGAGACAGTTCAGGACAAATGTGCCACCAGTCTTAAGTCCTGTAAACATTGAGTGTTATTTTGGGGTTGGAATTATAGAGAAGGGCTGTGGAGAAAGTCATCTCATGATAGACTCCTGGAAGTTTGGGTGCCTCAGCAGAGCTTCCCACAGAAGCCTTGAAGAGTCCGGTATGACTCAGAGAGACTAGGCCAGGCGACACTTGTATTCTCATCTTTGGAAGGGCATGACTCAGTCCTGGAATCTTTCACCTTGCTCGCTTGGCCTTTCTGCAGTGCCCTTACCTCTCTCTGATGGAGTCTTGCCTCTGATGTCCCCTGGTCTTTCACTCTAGGAAGAATGCAGAGAACATGTACTACTTCTCTGAACTTGCCCTAACTCTCAATGCATGGGAGAGTGGCACGGCCCCCACGGACAGCCGCCTGAGGCCCGACCAGAGACTGATGGAGAATGGACGCTGGGATGAGGCCAACGCGGAGAAGCAGCGTCTGGAGGAGAAGCAGCGTCTTTCCAGAAAGAGGAGGGAAGCCGAGGCTGCGAAAGCCACTGAGGACGGTGAGAAGAGCTGCCACTGCATCTCTGCAGCGGAGATAGCGCGGCTCAGTGCCCCACTGATTCCTTCTCGTTCTCTCTCTTTGTAGGCACTCCATATGACCCTTACAAGGCCCTGTGGTTTGAGAGGAAAAAGGACCCTGTTACCAAGGAGTTAACCCATATTTATAGAGGAGGATACTGGGAAAGTAAAGAAAAACAGGACTGGAGCTCATGCCCAGACATTTTCTGAAACTACAGGAACAAGAGGGAGGAGGAGCAGAGGGATCAGAGGAGGACGAAGGTTGGGAGAGAAAGCCAGCCGCTCTGACTTCCTTACCTAGTGCTTTCCTCAAGGTCGTCTTTCTTCACCAATCATTTGTTCCAAAGCAATCACCAGGAGCAGAAGCCCTGGGGGTGGTGATTGATTGGCTTCGATGCCTTACCTGATTGAACCCGGCATTGACATACTAGAGCCCTGTGTTTGTAAGGGAGAGGTTGGGGAGCTGGGGGTTAGCATTATTCGTACCTGCAGGTGTCTCTGTCTTAGACTCTTCCTCCTCCCTCTTACCCCATTTAAGATTATGCCACCTCTAGTCCCATCCTAGCAACAGTATCTCACTCAGCCAAGAGACATGTGAGGTGAGGGCGCGGATTAGAGGTATCTTGGTGCTGCCAAGAGCAAGCTCTGATATTAGAAGCTTCTTTTTTAAAAAATGCAAGTGAGAATCTCTGTGGGCGACATCTGTAATGACTGTACTTGGGGCTCTGGTGCCTCTTTTTAATAAGAGTTCTCCAAGGCAGGCTAAGTTTTAGAGGGCCAGGGGGCATGCCGTGCATACCCAGGAGCTGACTGCTGTCAGATGAAATTACCTAGTGGAAGAGTTTACTTCTATGTAGGATGGGGGCAGCCACCAAAGCTCCTTTTATTGTTGGGAGTTTGTCTTCATCCACGTAGAACTCCCCTTGACTGCTCTCCGTCTTTTGGGCTACATAGCAGCTGGCTGCCACTTCAGCCATCGGTAGGAGGGGGCTGATCCTCAAGGATGATAGTACTTGTAACTTTGGGGGCTGCTTGGACTTCTGCAGCTGAGAACTTTTCCTGAGAAGATAAGAAGGGCCAGAGCAAGACTTCCAGCCATTCGGCTCTCTGTATCACTCCTCACCCCTACCCCAATTGCCTTCTGTGCTTCAGCTTTCTCTCCTGGCGCTAGGTCGCCACGGGGTCTGTGTTCCGGTGTGGAGCAGAACTCTGCCTCTTTTCTGACATATTTTGGAATGAGAGAGACAGGGAGTAAATGATCTCTGGAATAAGTCTTTCCACCATCTGTCTCAAGCCCCATGGACTGGAGCCACCTCTTGAATAATTTGTTGAATATGTGTATATTATATATATGTAGAGAAAAATCTAATTTTTCTGTTTTGATTTTCCTCCCTTTCATTAAGAATCTTTTTTTTTTAATCCACCCCACTCTGGGACTCTTTGCATTGAGCATATATTGATGTAGATTTCATGTTCTATTTTTACACCTCAGATGAGGCAGGAAGATTTCAAAGCTGGTCAGGATCATGTGTGGGCTGTTAGGGAACAGAGGAAGGTTCTCATGGCTCATCTCATGAGGTATCCATAATCTCTGAACACTGGTAAATACCCTTATTGCCCTGCTCTCAAAATTGAAATCCTTCACCCCTCCTTCCCTTGCTTGGGAGTTCTGCAGCTGTGAGGCCCCAAGAGCGACTTCTAGTCGCTCCCCAAATTGCTCCATGGGGGTGTGAGAGATCTGCCACTGTTTTCTCTTGCCTTCCTTCCCTGCTGGTTTATTTTGTGTCCTTAGTCTCCCCCAGAAAACCTTCCACAGCCTTTCTCATCCCTCCCCCACCCAACACCACCCACCTCTGGTTGAGGGTCACACTGAGGTGCCTTCCTTGTATGCTTTTGTTGGTGTTTTTGATTTTGTTCCTTAACAAATGAGCCTCAGCCAGCGGGGGTATTGGCTGGGGAGGGCTGGGGAGAACGGTGTGTGGTGTAGGTCTGGGTCGTTCCAGAGGAAACCACCACTCCATTGAAATGGAATTCATGCCGGCTCAAGGATTTCCCGTGCTTCCTTCCCAGCTTTGACGGGCATGACACAAGGATGATTGGGGGACTTCCTCCAACATGCCCCATTCCCAGAACAGGGAAAGGCTAATATATAGGCGATGGATCAAGTAAGTGAATTAGGCAAAAGGCTTCAGAGTGGGCAGTCCTCAGCTCCATCA
This sequence comes from Phascolarctos cinereus, assembly GCF_003287225.1. Lineage (NCBI taxonomy): Eukaryota > Metazoa > Chordata > Mammalia > Diprotodontia > Phascolarctidae > Phascolarctos > Phascolarctos cinereus. Next base: position 250,960,726 of record NW_027556402.1, on the reverse strand, counting down.
GCCCCGTGGCCTACCTTCTCTTCCCTTACTGCCTACGTTCTATTTCTAGGTTTGGTACCGAATCAGAATCCGATTCCTGCCAGTGGGAGAGGCTTCAAGTCCTAGAGGTGGAATAAAGGCAGATTGAAAACAAAACAAAACTATAATTATATTTTTGGGTTTTTTGCATTATTGCTTTTTTCCAAGAAAACAACTAAATTAAATAATTTTTAAAAAGTCCCATTGTCTGTCTGTTTCTCTTCCATTCATATATAAATAGGAGAGATGAGGGAAGACCTGGACCTCATTCTTTAATTCTTGGGAATATGGGATCCACAGAATGACTATGTGAGAAATGCACAGAAGCTGTTTGAAATGGTGGAGAACGAAGAAGGGCAGGAGCAGCAGCAACCTGAGATGTTTGTTTTCTATAGTAAAAGTATGGACGGCGCCTGTTCCTTTAAGTCCCACTTGGCAGTTCAGGGAAGACAGCTGAATTGCCTGTGAAGTCTATAGAGAACGCCAGTCAGAGGACATGTGTCCAGTAACGCTGACTGGCTTCTCCTTAGCTCCGTCTGTCTGATGGTGCTAGAGGCTTCGAAGCAGGCCAGCCTGAGCCTGATGCCTCCTTTGGCACGCCCTTGCCTGGCTCTTAGCTGCCAGTCTCATTGTGATCATCATTATTGTCTGAGGCCAGGAGATGATACATACGAAATTTGGGCAAAACAAATTCAAGAGTTCTGGGACCAGTGCTTTTCTTTTAAGTTCTCTTGAGAACTTTTCATTTCTTATGGTCGTGGAGTTCTGCTTGGTCTAAACTGAAGTCATGATGGAAGGAGGGAAAGAACCCTAATTTTTAGATGAAGAGAGCCTCATATTACCACTGCTTTTGTTGTTTTCCCAGGAATCGAGGTTAAGGTAGTCTGATGATGTGGGAAAATCATGGGACTTCAAATAGGACTGGTTTGAGTCCCTGCTAGTCTTAACACCGAGTAGCTCTGTGACCCTGGGGAAGTCGCAACCTCTGTGAAACTTAATTTCCCCATCTGCCAAATGGGGACTATAACACACACATTCCCTGCCTTACAAGGTTGTTACAAGGAATCTGCTTGATAGATCTTGACACATTGAAACTAGAAATATGTGGAGTAGATGATTTTTGAGAACCTTCCTAGCTCAGATTTTGTTGAGTTATTCCAAACTAATTCTTAATGTAGATTTCTAAAAATATCAAGTTGCACAGAGAATGTGGAAATATGTGGGAAGCAGGTTGAGATGATTATCTTTAGGATAACTTTAGGATATTTGAGAAAATGGGACAGAGCCTTGTTTGCCGTCAGACTTGTGTCCTCATTACTCATTTGAAAACAATTCATCCATTGCCCCATTGCTTAATCTGTTAGCCTTTCTGCCTTTATCCTTGACTCCTTAGTGGCTTGGTGACCATTCAGTCCTCCTTTGTTTCCATGAGCTACACGCACTCGTGCAGTTGTCTACCTTTAAGACTTGTCCTCTAAGTGGATCTCTGTATTGTTGCCCCTGAAATGTGGGTGTTTCCAGAATTCTTACTTAGACCTTGGTCATCGAAGGGGCTTTACCTCAGACAAACAGACCTGGGAAAGACCTGAATTTTAAAAGACCGGTGTCATCCACTGCATCCAGGACCATCATCAGTCATCTTAGCTCTTGTCTTGCCACTGGGCTCCCATGACTGGAGGAGAGAATGAGGATGATTACTTTGCACAGCTCTCCCTCAGACTTAATTCACTAGCAAGTCAGGACATTACCCTCATGATGTCATTGGTCCTCTTTGAGAATGAAGGATGAACAATAAAAAAAAATGGTGTTCCCACAAGTTCTTACTGTGGGCCTTCTCTGTACTTCTCCCTTTGGTGATCTCTTCCATTCATGGTTTCAATTACTGCCTCCAAGCAAATGGCTCCCAAATTGTTACGTCTAACAGGTAATTCTTATTCTCTGCAGGTTTTGTGTCTGTTCTTCCATAAATCCTCCACATAGGATCCATCCAATGTGTGGAGGCCTTAAGGCCTTTTTTTTATTTCTTGGGTACCAAGGGAGAATTCAAATTTTCTGCCTGTTAATACTCTGCTTTTAGCCCCTGACTGGTTCACATCCTTTTTTGGTCATGTGTCCTTGACGATCTCCATCATACCACTTTGGGCACACAGGCTATCTTTGGAGGCAAGCTTTTCTGCCTCCACTGCTCTTCAAGTCAGTGGCAACTTCTGTGGCATTCCAGGATTTGTGACCATATAGCATCACCAGGGGAGTGCTTCCATGGGAAAGATAGGTCTCTTCAAACAAAGTCGATGCCCATTGATTGGAGAGTGTCTAAGTACAGTGTGGTAAATAAATACAATATATTATTATTCTGCTATAAGAAACAATGGTCGATGAACACAGAAAAGCACGGGAAGACGTGAATGGATGCAAAGAGAAGTAAGCAGACCACAGCAATTACGTAATGACCACAACAAAGTAAAAGGAAAGGCCCACAGCAACCAAATAATTGAAATAATGTTGCAAAATTATAATGACCGAGCTTCACCCCAAAGACGAGATATATTAGAAAGCCACTCTCCACGTTTCTTGGCAATGGGAGACTGAGGGTGTGGAGCATTACACATAATGTCAGATCTTTTCATTGTACTACTTAGTTTTGTTGAATTCTGCCCACAACCCTGCACCCCTAATAGAGTTCTGTTATAAAGGATGATTCTAAGATGGGGCAGGGAGTGGGACAGATTGAAAAATGATGGTGAAGTAAAAACAAAAGATAACACTCTCTCTCTCTCACTCTCTCTCTCTCACTCTCTCTCTCTCTCTCTCTCTCTCTCTCTCTCTCTCTCTCTCTCTCGGATAAATAGGTCTTTGTACTGGGGAGCAGCTTGTCATCAAAAGCATTATGTAATTTTCCAAATGCAATCTCAAAATTCTTCCTCCTATTCAAATCTGGGCCCAGTTCATAGTCCATCCTTAGGGCCTTTGTCATATAAATCATATGCATAAATAAATGCACTGACATGTATGCATAAATGCATAATTCAATGGGCTGGTCATGCAACAGCAATAGGGCTTTTTCATACATTTAGGGGTTTTTTTTTGCATAGGTTGTTAGGCTGAATCTCTGCAATAATCACAGATCTCATTGAGGGACTTGGATTTAATGTAGTTGACACAGTATCATCTGCATACTAGCATCTGGAAGAGCTATTTTCCTTCAGAGAATCATAGGTTCACAGAATTTCCATTGGGCTCTGGGTGGTCATCTAGTTCAACAGAAAAAAAAAAAATTCCCAGAGCAGTATACCCAATAAATAGCCAGCTTTTGCTTGAAGACTTCTGAAGGGGAGCCAACTACCCCCTGAAATGGCCCTTTTTGTTGTTGGACCGCTCTAAAAGGAAATTTGTCTCTCTCTAACTTACACCTGTTACTACTAGTCCTGTGTTTCTACTAGTTCTGCCCTTGACCCAAACAAAACAACTCTAAATCCTCTTCTCTCTGAACCTTACACATGATTTCTTCTAAGACTGGTGTGTCTTCCTGTTTTATGCCCTCCTTGGCAATTAAGCTAATCAGATCATTGTGCAGTCATTTTTGAGGTTAACATTTATTAAATTCACAAAACTTATATTCCTCCTAAATCTGCCTCTTCCCCTAGCTTCACCAGTCTCCCAAGTTCATCACCTTATGATCATTTTTAACTCTTCCCCCCACTCCCCTCACATCCTTTCAGTGCCCAAATCTGCTTATAGAGACTTCTGAAACATCTTTTGTGTCTTGTCCCTCGTCTCCACCCCAATTTAAGCCCTCTTCTCTTTCATTGTAAAAGCTTTCTGGATCTAGTCTATTTCCTCTCTACGTTGCAGTTCAAATCATAAAAGATAACAATAATGTCATTACTCTACTAAGAAAACTTGAAGTGCCCTTCCCATTGCCAGTGAATAAAATGCAAACTCTTAATCCCAGGATTCAAAGGTCTTTACAGTCTGACTCCAACTGATCTGTTCAGCTCTCATGCTGTTGCTCTTCACCTTGTCTCTGGCCAAGCTAGATCACTCACTGCCGCCTGTTTTTCTCTCCCTGCCTCCCATCCTACTTGATACCTTCTTCATGCCTTTGGTCACGGTATCTCCACCCCATACCTGCAGTGGAGGCATCTACCCCTCCTCTTTCTAAATCTGTTGAAGTCCCATGAGGTCCAATTCAGGTATCTCTTCCAGGAAGCATTCCTGGACCCCCTCAGGCGAAAGATCTCTCTCCTGCTTCATTTCTTATAGCACTTTGCCTTGACCTGGAAGAAGAGCTGGTATGCTGACATGGACTATAACCGAAGGTTTGACACCATCTTTCCAGTTTTCCAACCCTGATAGATGGAGGAGGTGGTTATTTCTTCACTTTTCTGCCTTCAGTCAGCTTCCTGCTAGGAGCCTGAGATTGAGGCTGCCCCCAGGGAACGATCCCAGTTTCTACTCTTCCTGGTCCTTAGAATTAGGATTAGAGATGAGATAACGCATTTTTAAAGATTTGGTATCCATTCACACATTTCAGAGGGAAAAAGAGTAGGAAATATGTGCGTGGTATGTAAAAGCCAGATATGTACGCATTCCTCTATTTACAGGCACAGGGAGACATCACAGACCTAGGAGCATCCGTGGCAACAGCTGCAACCCTCTGGGGGCTTTGTAGACACAGCCCTAGGCACAGTTGGTACTGGGCAGTAGGAACAGCAGCTTTTCTTGCAGGAGGCACAGCTGCAGGCTTTGCATTTGCTGGAACTTGAGCGGTGCAAGCTCCACAATCTTGCAGTCACAGTTTGGGTCAAGGGCTGTCAGGTAGAATATTGGGCATATAGTTCTCATGAGAGAAGGACGGGCTGGAGAAAGATATTGTCGAGATAACATTGATAAAAGCTCTTAGCACAATGCCTGTCAGCACATAGCAGTTATTTATTATTAAGTGCCTACTATGTGTCAGGCACTAGATAAATAGGCAAACCTGTGTTCTCTTCTTAGGGGAGGGAATAAGCATGATTAAGCTCCTACGAATACCTCATTTGATGCTTACGTTAACCCTGGGATTTAGGCACTTTTATTATCATCCCCATTTTGCAGATGGGGAAACTGAGGTTAAATGACTTGTCCACAGCCACACAGCTAGTAATTGTCTAGGGCCAGCCTTGAACTTGGGTCTATCCTGACTCCAGGCCCAACACTCTATGTACTGTATGACCTGGTTGCCAATATAATAGATGTTGTATAAATGCTTATTCCTTTTCCTTCCCTTATTCCTCATTTCTTAGAAGGGGCTGTGTCCCATATATGGGCTGCAAAGTCTGGGAAACCAGTATCCATTGCTGGTCCCTGTCCCGAAGGTGGACATGTCAGACTACTGACTGAGTCATAATTTTAAGGATTAGCAGAACATCCCCAGAGGAACTTTTTCTTCTTTATACTTGATGTAAATGTGACATTCAATATGTGTGAAGATTCCTCTGTAGATATGAGATCAAAGAATATGAAGGGGCAGTTCTTAAAAGAGGTACAAATGATCATTTAGCCCTCAAAATAATTTGAACTCTAATAATTGGAAAAGTCACAAGTTTAAAAACTCATAGATACCGCCTTATATCAATTAATAATTTGTCTTTCTATAGTACTCAAATGTTTGTGAACCATGTTTACAGAATTCCAGCATTAGAATTGAAAGGGATACCCTAGAAATGGTGAAGTTTTCCAGATGCTTCTGTGTGCAGGTGCCAATGGGCTGATTGTATGAAGCCCCAAAGATGTTGCAGTCTCCTAAATGTGGTTCAGAATTTACTCAAAAGAGTTTGCACTAATCATCTACACTTGAAAAACTGAGTGGGTAGAAAATGTTGGTTTTCTAGACTATGATGACCAGCCCTCTAGCATGAAGATCTTGAACAGATACTGTCCATAGAAAATGAACTGAGCTAAGAGTCAGACAGAAGGAGGAAAGCAGGCAGGATGGCCGCTAGTAAATTTTGTTCTGCTTTTTAAAAAGCCCAATCTTCTTCCCAAAACAAGGACCCAGCTTTTTAATATTAATATTCAACCAGTAGGGCCGGTGGGTGGCACAGTAGATGGAGAACTGGGCTTGGAATCAAGAAGACTCATATTCCTAAATTCAAATCCACTCTCAGATACAAGTTGTGTGACCTTGGGTGAGTCACTTAACCCTATATGCCTCAATTTCCTTATCTGTAAAATGAGCTGGAGAAGAAAATGGCAGACCATTCCAATATCTTTTTCAAGAAAACTCCAAATAGGGTCATGAAGAACTGGACATGACTGAACGACAGCGAAATTCATCTAGTGATGCTATAGAAAGTAAAGTCTTGGAATATCGGTGGTCTCAACATCTCAAACTGAATACCAAGATAAACTCCAAATGGATGCACGACATAGACAAAAAGATATCATAAGCAAATTAGATGGGCAAGAAAGAAATTACCTTTTAGAGGTCACATGAATTTTCTATCAATTTAACTAGCTAACACTAATCAACCAGAATGAATTAGAAATAGGTTTTAGTACTCTAAGAATGTGGCAGGCCCTGCTAGCAGTTGATGGGGAATGTGTCATTCACAATTCGTCAACAGTATGTTTACAATATGTGGAGCAAAGAAGAAGAAAAACAGTTATTCATTCAATATGAATATATAATAATAAATAATGTAAATAAATAGAAGGTTAAATAATATGGCTGGTGGCCATACAAAGAAAAAATAGTATACTTGTTAATGGAAGACAGAAAAAGGGAGGTATCTTCATAGTAGAAGGAGTTTGACTAAATCAATGAGCACTTAGATCAGGCCAGACAAGGGAAGAGGATCTTCCTAGGGACTCTGGAATCCTCCACCTTTAGGAACTGAGTCATTTTGTACCCGTAAGAGGAGGAACACGCCACTAAGGGACACCAGCTACTGCAACTGGTTTTGCAAGTTCTTGGGGGATCACAAGCAGCAAAATAGCTGATACAGAACAAGATAGAGTCAGTTATGTTCTCCCTCAGATCCCTCCACACAGATCTATAGAAAGGGGAAGAGTTCATGACCAAACAATGAGAGAGAGGATCAAAGAAGACAAAAATGGACAAATCTGTTTATCTAAAATTAAGGTTTTTGCACAAACATAACTAATATACTTAAAATTAGAAAGGAAATGGGTAACTGAGGTGGGGGGAATCTCTTCAGCAAGTTTCTCTGATAACAAGGTCTAATTTCCAAGATATATAAGGAACTTTGGCCAGGATACTCTTACTTTTAGGAAAATATGAATGGATACAAAGTGTTCAGAAGCAATGATTACAGCAACATAAATGGAAAAACAAAAATTTGAACCTTGTGAAATTATAATGACTTTGGCTCTTTTTTTTGGGGGGGGGCTAGGCCATGGGGTTAAGTGACTTGCCCAGGGTCACACAGCTAGTAAGTGTTATGTACCTGAGGTTGGATTTGACCTCGGGTCTTCCTGACTCCAGGGCTGGTGCTCTATCCACTGTGCCACCTAGCTGCCCTGACTTTGGCTTTGAAAGAGGTATGAAAATGTACCTCCTTCTCTTCTTTGCAGAGGGGAGACTGCTGATGTTGAGCACTGTATATAATATCAGACTCATTTAAGGTGTTTTGCAAAACTCTTCTTGTTATTTTACTGCTTTTTCATTCTTTAAGGATTGGTTATATTTGGTGGTTAGAGAGAGATATTGGGAAATGAAGGCAATGTAAAAAGAAAAGGTTTCACTAAATTTTAGAAAGAAGTCATATAGCCCAATCTTCTCTTTTTATTATTTGTTATTATTATTGTTTTATTGCCATTCAATAAACATTTATTAAACCCTACTGGAGCACTTAGGTGGTTCAGTCCTAGAGTCAGGTAGGACCTGAGTTCAAATGTGGCCTCAGACACTTAATTAGCTCTGTGATCCTGGGCAGTTCACTTCACCCTCCTGTGTAAAATGAGCTGGAAAAGGAAATGGCAAACCACTCCAGTGTCTTAGCCAAGGAAAATCCCAAATGAGAGCACATGGCTGAAGTGACACAGCTACCAGGTATCTACTGTGCCCTAGGCACAGGGCCAAGTACTGGGGATACAAATATGAATATGAAAGACAGTATCTGCCCTCAAGGATATTCTAATCTAATGGAGGAAGACTACACACAAAGAGAAACTGAGGAAAGTGGCCAAGTCCCCGAGGAGGAGGAAATGTAGAGAGAGCTGGCCTGGATGCCCTCCTTAAAAAGAAGTATGCCCCTCCCTCCAAGCCAAGGGGCAGATAGTTGAAGAATTTAGGTGTGTGAATACCAAGGCTGATGCAATCTGGTAGGATGATGAGGTTATTGGGAATTTGATGGATACCTTCAAAGGAAAGGATAACTTTAATATAACAGTCACTTCCTGATGTGTTCCCTTATCCCACCTCATCCCACCAGCCCACCTGTAACAAAGAAAAATGGATAAGCAAAATGGAGCAAAAACAAAAACCAAACCATGTCCAAAAGCACATGCAACATCTTGCATCCACCATCTTTCCAAGGAAAAGTTGTTCAGTCACGTCCAACTCTTTGTGACCCCATTTGGGGTTTTCTTGGCAAAGATAATGGAGTGGTTTGTCATTCTGCAGCTCATTTTACGGATGAGGAAACTGAGGCAAACAGGGTTAAATGACTTACCCAGGGTCCCACAGCTAGTAAGGTCTGAGGCCAGATATGGACTCAGGTCTTCCGGACTCCAAGCCCAGATCGTTGTGCACTATGGTGCCACATAGCTGCTCCCAAGGAAAAGAGGGAGAAGCATATTTTTATTTCTTTTCTAGGCAGATTGATCACAATAATTACATTAAGCTTTTATTAAGCACCTACTGTTTATCAGGCATTGTACTAATCTAGGAGGAAACAGACAGAAATGCAACAGCTCATGTCCCTAAGGATTTTATATTCTATCTGGGAAACAACACTTAAGACATATAAACAAGTACAGATATAGAGTGTATATGAAACTAACAGAAGACAATGGGGGAGGCATAAGCAAGAATCAGGAAAGATCTCCATTTTTCTGGTTTCCTCCAATTCATCGTTTCTTAGGGTACAAGAATATTTCTTTTTTTTTCAAATTAATTTATTTTTAGTTTTCACCATTCAGTATAAGCTTTTGAGTTTTAAATTTTCCCCTGTCTCTCCCCACTTCTCTCCCTGCCTCCCTCCCCAAGATGGCATGCAATCTGATATAGACTCTACATGTACATTCCTATTAAACATTTTCACATTAGTCATGTTGTAAAGAAGAATTGGAACCAATAGGAGGGACCACAAGAAAAAAGAAACACAGCAAACAGAAGAGGGGGGAAAAAAAGCAAATACTGTGCTTCCATCTGCATTCCTGATGGGGCGCTTGGGTGCTTGTGCTTGGACCCCAATTTCTCCCTAGTCTCAGAAACACTGTCTCTGACAGTTTCTCCTCAGCCCAAGGACACTGTGCTCATGAGTGGGCCCCAGTAAGACCATTATCTTACAGTTACAAACAGCACCTGAAGGAATTATTAGTTTGAACTGGCTTTGCACTGGATCATCAAGATATTCTTACTCACTAGACTATCTATACTACCACCCTACCTCATTATCTAAATCCTGGACTCTTCATTATCTGTATTCTAGACCTAACACATATGTATACTCCCTACATCTATCTTGTCAAACAAGACATTGCCTGGTGGCAGACTGGACAACTCTCAGTTACCCCTGAACTCTAGTTAACTTATCACACCTCCATGTGGCCCCCCTTGTGGGCTTTTCCTAGTGAACTCTGGGTAAAATGCCTGTGAAGTAGGTACAAGAAGTGCATGTTCTTTTAAGAACCTACCACTCCTTAACCACTCCCTAATCCCACCCTGAATCACCTAGTTAGCATATTTGACACGTTTTATTATGTTTTATCCTATATAAACTTTAACCGTACCCCTTTAAGATCACAGGTTCCTTAAGAATCCTTGCCCGCTGAAAAGCATAGCAATAAACTTTTTGCCATCTTGACTTAAAGAATGCTTGAATCTGTGAATTCATTCCAGATGACCCCATTGTATACTCTAGTCTTTGAGGGGTCACAGCCTCTCAGACCTCGACATTCCAGTTCTATAGTTCTTTCGCTGCACCTGCATAGCATTTTCCATCATGAGACTTTTGGAGTTGTCCTAGATCCTTGCATTGCTGAGATGACTCTATCAAAGTTAGTCATTGAACAATGTGGCTGTTATGTGTACAATGTTCTTCTGGTTCTACTCACTTCACTCGGCATCAGTTCATAAAAATTTTTCTAGGTTTTTCTGAAGTCTACCTGCTCATCATTTCTTATAGCACAATAGTATTCCGTTACATTCACATAGCACAATTTGTTCAGTCATTCCCCACTTGATGGGCATCCCCTCAATTTCCAATTCTTTGCCACCAGAAATAGAGCTGCTATAAATCTTTTTGTGTATGTGGGTCCTTTCTCTATTTTTATGATCTCTTTGGGATAGAGCCCTAGAAGTACTATTGCTGGGTCAAAGTTTATAGCCCTTTGGGCATAGTTCCTAATTACCCTCCAAATTGGATCAGTTCACAACTTCACCAAGAATGCATTAATGTTCCAATTTTCCCACATCTTCTCCCACATTTATCACTTTCCTGATTTGTCATGTTAGCCAGTTTGATAGGTGTGATGTGGTACCTCAGAGTTGTTTTGATTTGCATTTCTCTAATCAATAGCGATTTAGAGCATTGTTTCACATGACTATAGATAGCTTTAATTTCTTCATCTGAAAACTACCCGTTCATACCCTTTGACCATTTATCAATTGGGGAATGACTTGTGTTCTTATAAATTTGACTCAGTTCTCTATATATTTTAGAAGTGAGGCCCTTATCAGAGATACTGGTTGTAAAAATTCTTTCCCAGTTTTCTGCTTCTCTCATAATCTTGATTGCATTGGCTTTATTTGTGCAAAATCTTTTCAATTTAAGGTAATCAAAATTATCCATTTTGCATTTCATATTGTTCTCTATTTCTTGTTTGGCCATAAATTCTTCTGTTCTCCATAAATCTGAGAGGGAAACTATTCCTTGCTCTTCCAGTTTGCTTATAGTATCAGCCTTTATATCTAAATTGTGTACCCATTTTGACTTTATTTTGGTATATGATGTAAGATGTTGGTCTATGCCTAATTTCTGCCATACTGTTTTCCAGTTTTCCCAACTGTTTCTATCAAATAGTGAGTTTTTTATCCCAGAAGCTGGGGTCTTTGGGCTTATCAAACAGTAGATTACTATAGTCATTGACTACTATGTTTTGCAAAACTAACCTATTCCACTCATCCACCACTCTATTTCTTAGCCAGTACCAAGTAGTTTTGATGATTGCTGCTTCATAATACAATTTAAAGTCTGGTATGGCTAAGCCACCTTCCCCTGCATTTCTTTTCTTTTCATTAATTCCCTTGATATTCTGGACCTTTTGTTTTTCCAGATGAATCTTGTTATATTTTTTCTAGCTCTATAAAATAATTTTTTGGTAGTTTGATTGGTATGGCACTGAATAAGTAAATTAATTTAGGGAGAATTGTCATTTTTATTGTATTAGCTCGGCCTACCCATGAGCACTGATGTTTTTCCAATTATTTAGATATGACTTAATTTGTGTGAAAAGTGTTTTGTAATTGTGTTCGTATAGTTTCTGGGTTTGTTTCTGTAGATAGGCTCCTAAATATTTCGTAATGTATACAGTAACTGTAAATGGAATTTCTTTTTCTATATCTGCAAGAATATTTCTTAACAGCTTCCATAATCCAATCAATGCATACCCACAATGTTTCTGGTTACTTTCTCTAGCAGAAGGCGCTTTTATGAATAGCTTGGTGGCTATGAGACCTATTTCTTTCTGTGACCTTCAGTCCCTTTTTCATTTTACTGTTGAGGAAACAGAAAATGAAGCGTCGCACAATTTCCAGAAAAAAGAAGAGACCGAGCGATGGTTTCAATCCAGGTTTTTGGATTAACTTTCGCGGTCTTTCTGGCATACGACAAAACTTTCCCAAAAATCTCACAGAAGTTAGAGTAGTTAAGAGTAAACTACACAGACTCCTGCGAAAAACACTACTCAAGAGCCCGGATAGCTCAGTCGGTAGAGCATCAGACTTTTAATCTGAGGGTCCAGGGTTCAAGTCCCCGTTCGGGCGAAAAGCTTTTAGATTGCATACATGCACGTAGTGAAAACCTATTTAATTAATTAAGTCGAACCGACTACCTAAAAAATGTGTGAGGTTTTATGGCATTTCCTGCAAAAAATGAAATGGAATTGGGCTCTGGCGCGACTCATTTGGAGAGTTTCACTTCTATGTTCGTAATAGCAGGCTAAAAACGCAGGCACAAGCGCCCGAACAAGGACTTGAACCCTGGACCCTCAGATTAAAAGTCTGATTCTCTGCCGACTGAGCTACCCGGGCTCCTTGAGCTCTTATTTTTCGTTCCAAAGGTGAAAAGGGCAAAAGGAATTGACATACTATGACTATATTTGGCGCCAAATGTGAAGGAAATGAATGGAAGTTACCGTAAGCGAGAACTTTATTAATGTGACAGAGAATGGCCCCAGGTGGTGGCTGGGCGCGGAGGTCGGGGAGAATAGCTCTTAAAGAATAGGCTTGAAGGCTTAATCCACACTATTTTGTGAGGATACAGCAGGGCCGGAGATAATGGGACGTGATGTTTCTCCCTCACTTATTCCTAGTGGCCGCAGGACGGAGAGAGACTCCTCCTTGGGACTCTTTCCAATACCTTCCCGCCCCCGCCCCCGCCCCACCCATCACTGTGACATCGGACAGCTCAGGCAAGGGTCCTAGAAGCTGCGGACCCAGGCAAGCTCTGGCCAGGGGCACTTGGCCGCTAGAGGCTGCAAGAACTTTTCTCTAGCCAGAGCAAAGAGGAACCGCTTTTCGCGCAGCCGAAATAGCTCAGTTGGGAGAGCGTTAGACTGAAGATCTAAAGGTCCCTGGTTCGATCCCGGGTTTCGGCATAAGTTTTAAATTGTGCTTTCAGACCCCCTCGGGTTTTATCCTGAGTACTTGGCTTTCGGGAATACTGGAGCCCGGGAGGCGAGGAAACAGAATGGGATCGGGGGAAGGGTGGGCGGCTCTGCCCTGTCAGGGATGCGGTTGCAAAAGCTGATGAGGCACCCCCTCAACCACTCTTCCTCCCACTGGTTCCCAGTATACCGCTATTTCGCCTCTATGCGGCCTCAAGGAGGACGGAACTGGGGGTGAAGATCTGCTTTCCTTCTGTCCCTTATTTTATCCCTTTTCTCTCATTTCTTCCCTCTTGCCACCTCAGTACGTCCTTCTAATCCATCTCTCTCCCTTCCTTCCTTCCTTCCTTTCCTCCCTCCTTCCCTCCCTCCTTCCCTCCTTCCCTCCCTCCTTCCCTTCCTTCCTTCCTTCCTTCCTTCCTTCCTTCCTTCCTTCCTTCCTTCCTTCCTTCCTTCCTTCCTTCCTTCCTTCCTTCCTTCCTTCCTTCCTTCCTTCCTTCTTCCTCCTCTCTCCTAATGTACATCTAGTAGCAACCCTAGCTGCACCCCTCATGACACCCCACCCTATCCCCAGAAAAGAAGGAAACTCAACGGAAAGGTCCCTCACAGTAGAGATTTGGCTCGATTTTCTGGGAGTATAGTTATCTAGGCTCCCTCAACCCTGGGGTGGGTGGGGTCATAGCAGCAGTTGGGGAGAGGAGGTGGTATAGATGGGACCTTCCGGGTTAGTCCTCGGTTAGGCGAGAGAGTAAGGGCATTCATACTGCATCTGGAGTGAGGGAGTTTGGGGGTGGGGGGATGTTATTAAAATGAACTACTGAAGTTACCAGGGTCGCAGGGGGTCTTCCGTTAAAGATGCGATAATTGGATCGTCTCCAGTTAAGAAAGATGGCTCAGGGTCCGTACTGGATCCATTTCCAATGGTGATGTTCTCTGAAAATCCCCTTTGCCCAATGTCCTATCCATGCCATTCAACTCAATAGGTTTTGTTTAAGTACCTCCTCTCTGCCAGGCACTGAGGACAGCAAGACAAAAAGGCAACCCCTCCCTCTCTCCCCCCCCACTATGAGTTTTACAGGATCACTTAATCGGACATAGCAGAAAGTGAAACCCAAAGCCCAGGAACTGTGCTCAATCTTTTCAGTTACTACTCTAAAAACAAATCAGACAAAGATACCCAACAGTAAACGAAAACGCGACTCTGGTGGGACTCGAACCCACAACCTTTGAATGCCTCTCCCACGCAGCTAGAAGTCCAATGCGCTATCCATTGCGCCACAGAGCCACATAGAAACTGTCTCTTTTTAAAGGAGTAGATAAACGAGGAGTAGTTAAGTAAAGTATCGTTTTAATAGTCCTGAAGTCCAATACACTGTTCACTGCTCCACACGGTTCTCTAAAGTACGAGGCTGGCAGGACTCCAAAGCTATGGATGGCATTATCTGTCTAGAAGTAGGAAATTTCTTAAATTCATACTTGATTCCTGCTCAAGTAGTTTTAATGGCTCCCTATTACCTCTAGGCTCAAATATAAATTCTTCTATACTCATAAACAGGCTTCAAGCTATCCATTCTAGACTGATTACCTTTTCTTCTCCCTCAGGCAGTCTGTGTTCCGAGCCCAACTTGCTTACTACTCTCTATCTCCTGTCTCTGGGACTTTGCATAGGCTGTTTGTTACCTGGTCCTGAAATGCACTCTCTTTCCTTCCCGGCCCTCCTCTTCCCCCAATTTCATAGACTCTAGCTCCATCCAAGGCTCAGCTCACGTCCTACGTCCTACACAAAGCCACTCCACATCTTCCTAATTATTAGTGCTCGGGAAACACAAGGACTGTTTTCCTCTCTGTCTTCGTATTATCAGCTTCTATGATAGTCCCTAGCATACAGTGAGTGCTTAATAAATGCCTTTTGAATAGAATTAACTCGAATCGACAACCTCAGGAATCCGTTGAGACTCATGCGCACCGGCAGATACTCATGCCTTTCCTGCGAAAAAATAAAATGATATTGGCCTTTATCGTAGACACCTATATTTAGAGTGGGATCTGTTTCACTTATGTTTGTAATCCTCCCAGGTAGCACTGACTTGGAAGGCAGCAGAAACTTCATAAATCCTCGCTAAGGATGTGCTCTAAAAGCGCAAGGGACCACCAGAACAGGGACTTGAACCCTGGACTGTCAGATTAAAGATTTGATACTCTGCCGACCGAGCTATCCGTGTTACTTAGGAGTCTAGCTTTTTGTTCAAAAGGTGAAAAGGGCAAAAGGAATTGACATACTATGAATACGTAATCACATAAATATGAATGAATGGCATGTTGCTCATGGTAGTTGGAATCCTGAGACAAATGTCCAATGACCCAGTCCTAGTATATGGCTCTAAGGCCCTCAGAACAGCCCCACCAGACCTGGAAAGGCTGCACACATGCTCAGTAAGCTTGGCTTCCCTACCACTACTTACTTCAGTGAACATTTTAGAAAGTTAGCCCCCTCTAGAGGCTGCAAATTAAGGAAGTGGGAGTAGAGAGTGTCTCCAACGAAGTTACCTCTCCACAAAGCAGATACCAGAAGTACTACATGGTTGGGTAAACTGAGGCACAATTATGGCTGTCACGGGGACAAGACCAGAGATTAGATGTCCAGGCTTGTGTCCAGATATGTCCTTCTAAATTGTGTCCTTCCTTTAGGCCTTGGTGAGTGGGTCCTGCCCAAAGGCATGCACTCCCAGACTAGAAGGGCAGTGTGCTATTTGCTTGGAATCCAGTGGACCTCTCAGCCTGGATGAAGAATTTGAAAGTTGTTCCCCCCTCCCCCCAAATGCCAGGCTGAAAAGTCTCTCTTTTTCATTGCTATCACTCTGATTCAGCCCCTGAAGTGACTTCCTAACTGGTGCTGTTGTCTGTCTGTCTCTTCTCAGAGCCATCCTATATATATACACACAGGCTGCTAGAAAACGATCAGTGGCTCCTCATGGCTTAATGGATAAAGTCATTCTCCACGGCCTGACATTCAAGGCCTTCCACTGCCTGTCTAACTTTACTTTCCATGAATCCCTTTCCCCTCACTGAATGGTTCATTCCCAGAATAGAACCTACTGCTATGGAAGTGGAGAAGAAAACTCTTTCAACAAACCCAGTCCTTTAGTAAATGGCATCAGTCCTAAAAGGCTAAGTTCTGCCCCTCTTTCTGCCTCCTCTATTTTTTGTCACCATTATTCATTTTGTCTCCCTAGCTCACAGCCTTGGGGCTCCCTGTGACAACATTTCCCATCTTACATCTGAACAGTTACAAAATCTTATTCATTCTATTTCCACCACACCTCTAGAACCCTGATGAATGAATGAATCAGAAAGCATTGATGAACCAATTTTAACTTCTCTCCCAGACTCAAATCTCTTCCCACCACAGTTCATCCACCACTCAGCTGGCAAGATGATTTTTCTAAAGCTAGGTCTAACGCTCTCCCAACTGAGCCATTTCAGTTCCACGAAAAGCGCTTTGTCTTTGCTCTGGTTAGAGGGAAGCTCTTGCAGCCTCTAGCGGCCAAGTGCCCCTGGCCAGATCTTGGCTGGGTCCGCAGCTTCTGGGACCCTTGCCTGAGCTGTCCGATGTCACAGCGATGTATAGGGAGAGGACGGGAAGGTGTTGGAAAGGGTCTCAAGGAGGCGTCTCTCTCTATCTTGAGGCCGCCAGGAAGAAGTGAGCTCAGAACATCATGTTTGATCATCCCCGGGTCCGCTCTGTTCTCACACATCCTTACATGTTGCGGCGTGGATTTAGCCTTCAGGCTGATTCTTTATGAGCCATTCTCCTCGACCTCCGCCCCAACCCACCCCCAGGGGCCATTCTCTTCCATTCATGCGTATTTCTATGATTACACATTCATAGTATGTCAGTTCCTTTTGCCCTTTTCAGCTTTCGAACGAAAAACACGATTTTAAGGGGCCCGGATAGCTCAGTCGGTAGAGCATCAGACTTTTAATCTGAGGGTCCAGGTTCAAGTCCCTGTTTGGGCGATGTTGCCTGCGTTTTTAGCCCAGATTATTAGAGAGGATTTATGAAGTTGCGCCTACGACACAGTCCAATTTCACTTCATTTTTGTCAGGATTTGATTAAAGTGGCAGGTAAGATTTCCCCTACAGCAAATGGAAGCCTAAAAAGAAGGTAAGATTTAGTTCATTACTGTCGTTATGAATATTGTTTTTTTTGGTTCTGAGATCTTTGCTCTTAATCGATTAATACAGGTCATCCTTTGTTTTCTAAATTCCTCAGTCATCATTTCTTAAAGTGCAATCATATTCTATAACATTTATTTATCTCATTTTGCTCAGTCATTTCCGCATCTGTGAGCATCTGCTTTTCCCCACTTTTTTTTTTACTATAAAATATTTTGCTCTGTATGAGATCTTTCTTTTTCCTGTTGACATTCTGAGGAGTACATAAGCTCCTTGAAGGCAGCAACTATTTCTTTTGTATCTTTGTATAGTCTCCAGGTGCTAGAGCAGTGTTTCGCACATAGCATTTGATTACAATATCTGTTAATTAATTGATTTTATATATATAGTAGAGACCAGCGGGTCAAAGGACATTAACTGTTTTCTCCCATCCTTTAAATCTGCTCTGAAGAACAATCAGACGGCTGTATAGCGCCATCCACAGAATATGGGTACACTTGTCTTCCCATAGCCTTTCCAACAATGACTTTTTCCATCTTCTATCATCTTTGACACTTTCTTAGGAATGAGCTGATGACCTCAGAGTGTTCCCTAGATTTCAAGTAAAATGAAAAGGATTTAAAGACTGTGGGGTCAAGTTTTAGAGGGTTAGAATGTTCTGCTCTGCTTCTGTGAAATAGAATCATCCCTAGGAATCCTTCTCAGATTCCCGTTTTGGAATAGGACCACCTCCTTCAGACCTCACATATCATGGTGTTCTGCATTTCCCTAACAACATTTAGCTGGTAATACAGGGCGATTACAGCCTTCTTTGTTTTTGTTTCTTCTCCTTATCTCCTAGTTGACTGTGAGCTCCATGAGGACAGGTAAAGGATATAAGCTCCTTGAGGGTGTCTGTCTCACTTTTGCTTCTGTATCCCACAGTGCCTGGCCTCAAATAGGTACATAATAATAAATGCTTGCTGATGTTTCCCATCGTCTAGCAGACTTCTGCACACAACGAACCCCAGCAGCTCAGGCCTCCTTGGTGCCCTTGGCCGCGTAGCCTACTCCCTAGACTGCTTTGACTTTTCTTCAGCCAGAATGTATCTGTGGATCTAGAGTAGGATTCGTCTGAAAAAATAGCAGGCTCTCTCTGAGCTCTGGCCTCCATCCCCTGTTAGGGAGGGAGATGGAGAGAAGTGAAGGGGCAGAATCATCTCCTGCTTCATTAAGACTTTTTTTTTGTTTCTTTTAAAAAAAATTATTAAAAAACATTTTTTTTAATTGCTCCTTCCATGCTATAGGAAGAGCATACTGAAGATGAGACATGGCTGGGGAGATCTCACTAAAATTAATAAAGCTGAGATGGCTCTCCATGGCTTTTTGGCCAAACGTATTTATGCTTTATAAAGGAACTTTCTTTCAATGTCTTAATTAGCGTGCTGTCTCTTTATTGGAGGTACAGTTTATACACACATATATACATTATATACACACCTCTATATATATATATGTGTGTGTGTGTGTGTGTGTGTGTGTGTGTGTGTGTGTGTATACATATACATATACCCCAGAACAGTGTTTATACATGTGTAGGAGAAACAAACAGCGACCGAAAATCGGCTCGATTGCTCTCCTCTCCCCTTAAACGCGGTTGGACAAGTGGTCCTGGCTTACCTGTAGCACAAATTGGCATAAACAAACAGGAACTAGCGTTTTAAGGAACAGGTTCCCAAATGCAGGCTGCAAAGCCACCCCACCCTGGGGGATGGTGGGCGGCTTGGGGAGAGATTGGCGTGCTGTGTTTCCCGTTCCTCTTCTATTCTTAAACACTAGGAAGGGCAAGTAGGGACAAATCTCCGTGACTAACCTAACCTTTCAGCAAAAGGGCGGAAAGAGCAAAGTTCTTCCCATCGGCCCCAGAGGGTCTCACTTCTCCAAGTCCGTGGCTTTCTACCCCTCCAGGCTTCCCTTCCTTTCTTTCTGCGGTCTCAAACCTGGTACAGGAGACTTAGCGAGTGTTGATGTCCCGAGGTGGCCCGAAGATCCCAGCTCTGCAAAGAGTGTTTTGGCCTCTCGCAAGACGAGGTGGGGGCGGTGGGTGGGGTGGAGAGAGACTTTTCTCCTTCAGCCCTCAAATATGCAGACGGGATAAAGTTTTAGAACGTAAAAAAGAGGTGGGATAAAGGAAAAAACCCACAAGATGAACCATGGAAAAAGCAAATTAAGATGTTCACTTACCCAAGCTCGCTTTTTGACTCGAGAGCCCGGATAGCTCAGTCGGTAGAGCATCAGACTTTTAATCTGAGGGTCCAGGGTTCAAGTCCCTGTTCGGGCGAGCAACTCACGTTTTATGGAAGAAAAACACTAAAACTTTAAGAATAGTGTCCCCTATCTCCAGGGAGGACTGATCAGTGGAGCGGGATTTGTTACCGTGGTATTTCCTGGGAAAGGTAGAGGGGAAAACTGTTTCCCGACCTGAAGCTCTGGAGCTCAAAGATCCGGGAAAGGGCAGAACAGAGTCTCTGAGCTCTGTTTTGGTCATCAGAGCTTTTGAGATGTGGAAGGAACGTTAGGAAAAGCTTGTTGAAACAACTCAAATAAGAGAATATTTTCAGAACATTGCAAACTTTAAAGCGCAACATAAATATTAGTTGTTATCGTTATCATCCCAATCTCTTTATTCTACAGGTGACGAAACTGAGGCACGGAGAAGGGGAATGATTTTCCAGTCATATAGAGGATAGGAGAATCAGAGCTTGTACCCGACTCTTGACTTACTATCCCGGCGCCGGGTATCCCCTGGAGGTAGAACGAACGGCCGAGGAGAGAATAGGCAGGCAGGGCCCATGCATGAAGTAAGCTCTTAGTATGTGCCAAGCCGGGGCAGCGAGCTGGAACACAGCCCAGAGTAGATATAGGTGAAAAGAACACAATCTGCCCCAAGAACCTTTTATTCTAGGGCAGGAATCCCTGAATTCACGGATAAATTTAAAGGGGTCCGTGAATTTGAATGGAAAAATGCTTCTTTATTTTCCTTAACTTCTAACTAAAATGTAGCATTTCTTTCAAGGATTTATTTTTATTTTATTTTTTATTAATTTGTTTTGATTTATCAACAATCACTTCCATATGCTTTTGAGTTTAAAATTTTTCTCCCCCTTCTGATATAGGCTATACATATACATTCCTATTGAACATGTTTTCACATTAGTGATGTTGTAAGAATTAGAACCAATAGGAGGAACCACTGGAAAGAGGAAACAAAACTCAACAGAAGAGAAAAAAAAATAGCCAATATGGTATGCTTCGATCTGCTTTCAAATTCCATAGTTCTTTCTTTGGATGTGGATAGCATTTTCCATCACGAGGCCTTTGGAGATATCTTAGCTCCTTGCATTGCTGGGAAGGGTTGAGTTTATCAATATTAGTCATCGCACAACATGGCTGTTATTATGTACAATGTTCTCTTGGTTCTGCTCACTTCACTCAGCATCAGACCGTGCAAGTCTTTCCAGGTTTTTCTGAAGTCAGCCTGTTCATCATTTATTATAGCACAGTAGGACTCCATTGCATTCATATACTACAACTTATTCAGCCATTCCCCTCTCAATTTCCAATTCTTTGCCACTACAAAAAGATCAAAGATTTATTTTAAAACATGATTCTGAGAAGGGCTCCTTAGGTTCTGCTGCCCAAGGGATTCGTGGCACAAAGAAAAGTTAAGAATCTCTTCTAGAGGGTGAGGATGCAAGATCATACAGAAATAATTATATGCGCATGCGCTTAATTACATGAAACATAACGCAGAGTAATTTTAAGGACTGGAGAGCACTACCAACCCACGGGAATCAGGAAAGGAGCAGGCGTCCAAGGGGTGGGGAGATTGGTGGGTCTATCTGAGCCACCCAAGTTTCAGTCTGAGTTAATGAAGCTATCCACCAGAATGCAAATGGACAATTGAAATTCACAGAAGGTTGTACTCAGCTGAACTCTCTTGAAGACTTGTTTGAATGAAGCAAAAATTTGGAACCTCCAATCTTGAGAACAGGTAGGTTTAAAATCAGATCTTAAAGACCACTGGGCAAATGGAGATTTGGCATCTGACACAAACTTGAGGGATGGGGAGGTGACTTCCTAGGCAACTACTGTTTTCACTCATCATTCGTTGCTTTTTAGGTTCCTTTGTAGGCCTGATGAAGGCAGATACCACAGAAGGGTACCCTAGCTTAGGATACTACCCCCAGATCCCTTTGTCCTAAGCTCCCCCCCTCCCAGGGTGATCTCACCCTCCAATAGGGCAATTGCCAACTGTGCAGGACTGCATTCCCTCTCCCACAAACAAACAACTCCCCCCCCCCCACTTTTTTAGTTCCAAGAGAAAGTCAACATTTTGTAAACTCTTACTGCATGACAGCCACTGTGTCAAGTGCCTGAGATACAAAGAAAGGAAAAAACAGTTCCTGCCCTCAAGAAGCTCACATTCTAAGGCAGGAGATGACCGGCAAATAACTATGTGCCTAAAAAACAAAACAAAACAAAAGCTTGATAAATTACAGATAATCTCCAAGAATAGGCATTAGCTTTGTGGAAATTGAGAGAGGAGGTGGGGGATTAGTGGGAAAGGCTTCTTGGAAAAGGTAGAGTGAGAAGGAAGCCAAGGGCATTGCAGACATGAGAGATAAGCCAGTAAATAAGAATGGAGTGGGGGAGATGGAGAAGGCTGGCATCGTGGGATTGTAGACTCTGTGAAGGAGAATAAGGTAAAAAGAACTAGAAAGTAGGAGGGGCCAAGTTATGAAGGGCTTTAAAAGCCATATGGGGAGCCATAGAAATGTATTGAGTAGGGGGATCTGCTTTAGGAAGGTCGTTGACAACTCAGTAGAGGATGTACTGGAGTGGAGTGGGAGTTGAGAAAGGGAGACCATGCCAGTGTTAGAGTAGAAAAGGGCATCTACATCTGAGATGTTGCAAAGGTAGAATAAAGGACTTGACAACAGATTGGCTATGGGAGGTTGAGTGAGAGTGAGAAGTCAAGCATGACACCTAGTCGGAAAGCCTGGTTGATTGGGAGCATGGTGGCTATCTTAACAGTAATAGAGAAGTTTTCATTGAAGAGTTTTGGTTCTCTGGGAGTGTGTGGAGAGGAATGGGGGTGGGGGTGGAAATCCAGGCAATATAAAAACAAAAGATAGCAACAAAAACTAATAAAAAAAAAACCAGGGTGGCAATGAACTACGGGAGTCCTTGAAGGTCAAGCTAGAGGTTAAACTAATACGAACCCTTCAGAGTGAAAAAGAAAAAAGAGCCAAACAAAGAGCTAGCGCTATGATCATTGGCATACATTTTAAGCAGTAGAAAAGAAATGTTGAAAATGTACAAAGAGGAAACGGCCCCAAAGAAGAGCTATGAGAAGACACTTCACCCCAGATCCTTCATGGGGATGGGGCTTGGGGGGTGGCATGAGAAGTTCAGGGATGTGGAACATGGCATATGATGCTAGATTTTTACACACACACCTCAATTTTGACAAAACCTTTTCCTTTTTGCCCTTTTCATTTTTTTCTTTAAAAAAATCCCTCTTGGAGGGAGATGGGGACAGAGAGAAGGGAAAATCTAAGCAATGTAAAGTATATAACTGATTTCAGTTCTAGTGTAAAAAAGTATTAGAAGTCATTCAATGCGTGTCTGGGGGTATGATATTGGAATCAAAGGCATGCAAGAAGTATGTGTGTGTGTGTGTGTGTGTTGTGGAGGTTGGGGGCGGAGGTTTCTGACAGTGAGTGGTTTAGTTTGTCTGGAGTGTATTAGTAAGTGGAAAAAAGTGACAGGAAATTAGGTTGGAAAAATAGGATGACGTTGTACCTTGGGGGCAAAGCAGTTTGAAACGACGAAAATCCTTTGGATGACAAAAAAAAAAAAGGATGACTGTGACCAATGTCTTAGGCACTGACTTGTATCTTTAATGGGTGTCAGCCTGTAATGATTTTTTTTTTCCTCTCAAGCCATCACTTTTTTTTTATAGGATCATAAATCTATTTAAAGCAACAAGTTAAACCAAGTAATAGATGAACTAATTATTTCAACCCCTCATCTATCCGTCTGGCCGTCAGTCTGTTCATCCATCTGTTCATCCATCCATCCATCCATCCAACATTCATTTAGGATTCCTTGTGCCTCAATGCATCCTTAGACACGTCACTACTGGACGCCCCTCGGTTTGGTCTGTGGTCTCTCTGAAATATTTTCCTGTTCTAACGTGATGATTTAATGTATCTTTTTCTGACTTTTGATTACGAAATAGAAACATTCAGAAAGCACCAAAAAAGTCAGCTCAGACTTGGCGGCCAACACAGTTTGACATTGAGCGTGTGGTTGCCGAAATAGCTCAGTTGGGAGAGCGTTAGACTGAAGATCTAAAGGTCCCTGGTTCGATCCCGGGTTTCGGCATTAGGCTTTTTTTTTTCTTTCCCCACTCTTAATCGAGGGAAATGCTCGATCTCAATTGAAGAGGTCTGTGTCAATAAAGATACAGTTCTATCCCCCTTCCCTCACATCCGCTTTCAGGGATCCTCACAGACCGCTCTCTGGTTCAGCATGGAGCGCTGAAAGATTCAGAGAAGGGTCCGGTGCATATGGAGGGCTCCGAAACCGGACGTGGACGCAGGGCTTGCGCACTTCGGACCGGCCCTGTGTTCCTCAGGTCCGGCTGCCGCTTACTCAGGCTACACTTAATTAATTTAATAAAACAATAAAAAATATGGAACTAATCTGCATGCCCTCTTAAGGACCCGAGACGAAACGCCACATAACGCCTGGGCTCTATGGTGCAGTGGTTATCACGTCTGCTTTACACGCAGAAGGTCTGGGGTTCGAACCCCAGTGGAACTAGGAAGCTGACGTTCGTCTGTGCACAATCGGTTGCTTTTTCTAGGATCCGAGGTGTGTGTGTCTGTCTGTGTATTTGTGTATGCGTATGACCGTGCGCGCTTGTTTTAAAGGAGCATTAACTTTCTTACGAGAGCTCTTGCTCCCATTTTGCTCCTTCACGGAGGTAACGACACTGAATTCCCCATTGCTGGAGGTGTGCAAGCATAGGCTAGACGATTTCATTGGAGATGTTTGTAGACGTGTCATCTAGCCACGTGGAAGAGTGGACTTCATGAGCTCTGAGGCTCCTTCCACGTCTGAGGTTTTAGGGTACTAAACACGAAATAGAGCACGGAGTTCGGACAGCTCCGCATATCCCGATCTGGTCCTATTGTGGCTTCTCGTGAAGATGAATATTTGTTAAACGCCTACTAAATGCCAGGCACTGTGTTAAGCATTGGATCAGTTGAGATAATGCAAGTAGGCCTTGCACAAAGGAGTCATCAATGAAAAGATTATGGAAAATAGATACAACCATTGCTATTTATCCCAATGATCACTTTTATTACTATTAAATGACCTAGATTTTTCTTGGTGCAGAAAAAGTAATCACCCGGCTTAGCAGGGCTGCGTCGTTCAAAGTTCCCTTCCGGGTTTTTCTCAACTCCCGGAGATAAGAGGTGGGTTGAGTCTGTATTCATATGGGAAGTGGATTTTCCAGGTTTTATTTCGCGCCTCCCACCTTACGTGGACAGTGACTAGAGAATGTATTTAGGGTTAGAGGCAAAAATCAAATCTTCCTACCAGAAGTGGGGTTCGAACCCACGCGGACACTTGTCCATTGGATCTTAAGTCCAACGCCTTAACCACTCGGCCATTCTGGTCGACGACTAAACGGCTTTACCCCCTCCTGAGAGGAGGTCTTATCTCCCCGAGCCTCTCAATTGCTCTCCTGGTGACCATCTTGGTGGCCCGTGCCGAATTGGGGAAGAAAACCCAACTTTAAAGAGGAGAGGCAAGGAGACCTTGGGTTACTCTTTGGCCACCTAAAACGTTCTTTGTCTCGTCCTTCAGGCCCAGGAGGTACTGACACAAGACGCAAAAGCTAGGTGATCTTTGGGACCCGGAGCCTGTGTTGAATAAGCATTTACTAGCAGCTTGCTTAAATGTGCCGGGAATTCTCCACAAAGCTCTGGGCATCCAGAAATGCAAGTATTCCTGTCTTCAAAGAGTTTACAGTCTATCCAGGGATCCTGGACCCGGAGCCTGTGTTGAATAAGCATTTACTAGTAGCTTGCTTAAATGTGCCGGGAATTCTCCACAAAGCTCTGGGCATCCAGAAATGCAAGTATTCCTGTCTTCAAAGAGTCTACAGTCTATCCAGGGATCCTGCAAGTATACGAATGAGTATACAAGATATCTATACAACGTAAATAAGTAGGTAATGGGGGAAGGAGGGGAAGGAAGTGGTCTGGAACCCCTTTCCAGACTGTCCCTCCTTCCCCGCATCCCTTCGGTCTTCTTACACCTCCTCTGCCTCCCGCGCGCAGATGCAGGGACACTGATCTCCGCGCTGTCGCTGGAACAAACCCTTCCCCCTCTCAACTGCGGACACTTCCCTTGGCTGGCCCTCATGCTCTCATTTGAATGCTTGCTCTCTCTCCTGGTCTCCTCTTTCTAGCTTCTCTGGCTTCCTTTCAAGTCTCATCTGAAGTCCCACCTTCTGTAAGACGCCCGTTCTCATCCCCCTTGATAAGGTCGTGCCTTTCCTCTGAGAGTATCTCCAATTCATCCTGGCTATGTCCTGTTCGGGCGTTCTCGTTTACCTGCTGCCGCTGCCATTAGAATGCAAACCCCTTGAGAGGAAGGGATTGTTCATTTTTGCCTTTCTTTGTATCCTCAGAGCTTAGCACCGAGCCTGGTACGTGGTAAGTGCTCCACAGGTGCTTATGTACGTGACCGAGATGGTTTGTTGGTTGATTGTCCTTCGTTCTCGAAGAAGACCAAAATGACATATCACTGTGTTAGACTGAGATGGAATGTCTAGTGGAAGAAACGCACCAGTTCACAGGTATTTGTTAAGCACCTTCCAAGAGCCAGGCACTGAGGCCACAATGAATAGACACTGCTCTCCAGGAGCTCACAACCATTCCACAAAACACCTCTCTCTTTTCCTCCCTTTTGGTACCAGGAGCTACGGAAGCAGAGCCTGCAAAGTCACACTGCCCCAGCTCTCGGGTAGGTTATGGGAGTACGGAACCTGGCAGCGGACTTCTCCACATTTTCTTGGGAATGGTAGGAAATGAGTTCCAGGATGCTAGTTCTCCTTGATTTTCATTTCTAAAAACACGACTCTGGTGGGACTCGAACCCACAACCTTTGAATTCCTTTAGCTCTAACTAGAAGTCCAATGCGCTATCCATTGCGCCACAGAGCCATTCGTCCAAAGAGGTCTGCCTTCATCGTCACATCTATACGCAAAAGGCAGCGTGCCTCCTGGGGAAGGGTATACTTTCTAGAGCATAGGAAGGGATACTGGAGTTTACAGTTGGTAGAGGCTTTGGGGATCATTTCTTCATCCCCCTCGTTCCTCGTGGAAAGCACAGTTGGGACACTTGCACCCCACCGAGTGCGCGCATACTCGTAGGGCGTGGTTTGGTGTTTGGGGCTGGGGAATCTGGCGAGGCAGTGCTTGTCCGATCCATTAGCCCACGACCCCTCACAGATAGGGTTAGCGCCTAGCTCCCGATAGGACAAGCGGGATTTGTGGGTACAGATTGATGAGGTCCAGTGAGACTTTCCCTTGTGCTTAGAACAACATTTATCTCTCAGTTCGGGGAAAGTAAAAAGAAGAAAAAAAATTGAGGAGGGAGGAGGGGACCAGGTAAGGGAAAGAAATTTTCCTCCAAAGATTCTTAATGAGCGGTAACTCGAAGGTTCCATAGTGTAGCGGTTATCACGTCTGCTTTACACGCAGAAGGTCCTGGGTTCGAGCCCCAGTGGAACCATGCGAAAGAGAAGCTTTTAACTTTTAGCTGGCGATCCCAGAAAAATTCTCATCTCCTGGAAACAAGCAAAATCCGAATCCTGTCCTATTCAATTTCCTTTACAGACACACAGACACAGGAGGAGCATCTTTCGGGCTCCACACCCTTTAAACGATCCGATACCTCAAACTGGAAAGGTAGGGAGAATTGACCTGTGATCGCTAAGGTCTATCTCAGCTCCACATTCAGCGATGGCCCAAGATGAACCCATCCTTTTCACTTTCTTCATCTGCAAAATGGGTCTGTGTTTGGAAGGAGAGGGGCAGGGCTAACGGATGCTCCCAAAGGAGTTTCTCTTCCAGTTCTAAGTCCTATTATCTTTGGACAGAAAACTCTCCCTTCAAGCAAGGCCATTGCTGGAGGTGTCCCACCTTGGGGGAGTTGGGTATGCAGCCCGAGTTCCCTTAATCCCCAAGCTCGGAGGACGTTGTCTGGGCATCCGAGCCTTGTAGAGATAGAACTTTGTCATCACCTTCGCCTTGGAGTCACGAACGCTAAAGTATTCGGAGGACCCAGAAGGAGAGCCGGGCGGGTGCAGGGGCGGCAGGGGTGCTCTGGTGGCTAATAAAACGAAGAGGTCTGGGTCTAAGCGTGTGCCAGGGTGAAGCTATATTTGGAGGTTTTGAGGGATCACGCAGTCAGTAAGTGAGCGCCGCTTTGTGTCAGGCACAAAGCTAGGTTAGGGGACAGAATGACGAAGAATAATAAGTGATACGTATTTGTAAAGAGCCTGTATTCTACTGTGGGGAGGGGGCAACAATAAGCATATGTATGTATATATACTTACACAAATACATGTTACATTTATATATACAATACACACTACAGCACATATACATACATACGTGCATGCATAGGTAAATGTACATACATATACGTATGCACACACATCATAAATCTAAAGTTAATATAGACCAAGTAAGCCAAATGAAGGGGTTTAGGAAGAAAGGCACAAAGGGTTCAGGGAAAGGCATTCAAGAAGAATTTGGTGCTTGGTCTGAGCCTTAAAGGAACAGAAGGACTCCAGGCCAGAGGGAGGACAACATTCCCCCTCCGCCAGCTGTGCTCTGTCATCTTGGAAAAGACACTCTCCGTCTCTTGGAATCTATCAGATGGGACTAATCATACACGTATTACCTGCCGAGCAGTGCTCTTGGAGGGCAGGAAGGAAGCAGTTTGGGAGACTTTAAAATACTACACACCTTCTGCTCCTACTACCAGGCCACAGCCACCAGAGATGCCTCCACCACTGATGCTGCCACGATCAGCCGATGCTACCACCGCCAGTGAGACTTCAGCAAGACACCACCAAGAGATATGGCCATTTGCCGAAGATTCCCTTCCAGCTGCCCATCTCTTTTTTCAGTCTTTCCTTTTCTCTTACCTTCACAGCAACTTCAGTTCCTAGGAAGAAGTGAGTCCAAACAGTTAGAACCAGTGCAATAAGGCTGGGTTTGTTGGCTACTGATTTTGGGGGGGGGGTGTCAGTCTGGTCAAGGAATCTTCTATCCACCCGTCTGTTCCAGAAACATCAGACCCAGGAAAAGACTCCACTGCATGCCCCTTAAGGCATTCTTCTCCTATCCACAAGTACAGGAGAATGGGGCTATGCTAGAACTTAGTTAACAATGCAGCTTCCCCTAGCATTTTGAAGTTTACAAGACTCTTCTGTGAGATAGATTGTGCAAGGGTTATTCCCATTTTACAGGTGAGGAAATTGAGGTCAAAAGAAGACAAGGAAATTGTTAACAGAGTCACATTGCTAGTAATATTTGAGGAAACACTCGCAAGGGTGAGGAACCTGCAAAAGAATCCCCTTTGGGTATTTGTTCTGTGAAGTTTGGATTCAGTCAAAGGGCCACACTCAAGGACCTAGAGAGCCACATGTAGCCTCAAAGCTGAAGGTTCCCCATCCTTTTGAACCCTCATCTTCCTTCTAATGTTCTGACAACACTAGACAATGCTGGTGAAAGTTATTGACCTTTCTTATGGATCTAGAGAGAACTGAGCCTGTTAGTCATCAAAGCCAGACCTGGGAACCGGGGCCTCATTTCCACTCTATAGTCTAAGGGAGAGAGTGTGCTGTAGTGAGGCCAACAAAAGCCTGAGGTTGTCCAGGGCTAAAAGACAGAGCCCACTTAGAATTGTCCAGTATTAGGGCCAGTCCAGTATCAGCCAAGTTGTTGAGAACCCAGCAAAGACATCGAATGACCTACTCAGTCAGTTGTACTTTGAGTCAGTGTCCAATCTTTTCCTTTTCTGGATGCTGGGTGTGTTTGTGAAAGTGTATGTCCCTGGTGTTGGGGGAAATGCTTGTAGTTACTGTTTTTGCTATGCATTTGAGTAACTTGTCTGTGCTAAAGAACTGAAGGACACTCATGTCATGTTAGAACAAGAATGGTAGAACTGGAAAGGGCCAGCTGGTGCTCATGCAGCTGGAGCCTTAAAGTTGGAGTCAGACAGAGGTCCTGGGTTCAAATTCTGATTTGGCCAAGTCAACTTTAACCTCTCTAGGCTTCAGTCTCCTCATTTATAAAATGAGGGGGTTGGACTGGATGGTTTCTAGGGTTCCCTTCCATCTCTGCATCTGTCATCCTATGGTCCTGGCTGAGGATAGGCAAGTCTTAGACTGTGGAATGTTAGAATTGGAAGAGGACATGGACCAGAGTTCTAGATCTTAGAGGAATTTTAGAACATAGAATGTTAGAACCAGAAAGGATCTTAGCAAAGAGAACTGTAGAATGTAACAGCTGAAAGGAACCTTAGAATATAGGATAGGATCATAGGAGCCTTAACTTGGAACTGGATGCAACCTTGTCTAACCTTTTGCTTGACAAAGGCTCAGAGGCCAATCGAGGTTGAGTGACTTGCTCAGGGTCACACAGCTAATAAGTGTCTGAGAGAGGATTTGAATCCGGGTCTTCCTGACTCCAAGTCCAGTGCTCCATCCTTTATAATATCATAGAACATTAAAAGCAGTGGGATGTGCCGGTAAATATTTAGCATCTGGTTCTCTGAAGAAAAACAAAAGACTCACAGTACTTTAAAATTTAATCTGAAGTGTCCCTTTCAAACCGAAGCGGGCTAATGATGACTTAAAATAGAAGTAGAGGAGATTTCTTTTTATTTTACTACTTTTTGCTTTTTGGTGAGGCAATGGGGGTTAAGTGACTTGCCTAGGGTATACTAAGTGTCTAGTGAGACTTCAAGTGTCTGAGATCAGACTTGAGCTCAGGTTGTCCTGACTCCAGGGCTGGTACTCTATCCACTGTGCCACCTAGCTGCCACATTACAGGAGATTTTAGAGACCTAATGTAACTCCTTCTGTTTTGACTTATCCCATTTGCAGATGACACAAGGCTAGGAGGGACAGTTCAGATGTAGTAGTAGTAGTAGTAGCAGTGGTAGTGGTGGTGGTTGTAGTAGTAATAGTAGTAGTAGTAGCAGCAGCAGCAGCAGCTAACATTTAGATAGTGCTTCCTATGTGCCAGTAGACACTATGCTAAATGCTTGCTAATTATCATCTCATTTAATCTATACAACAATCTTGGGAAGTAGGTGCTATTATTACCCCCATTTTACAGATGAAGAAACATGCAAATGGGGGTTGAGTGACTTGCTCAGATTCACATAGCTAGTAAGTGTCTGAGGTTGGATTTGAACTCAGGTCTTCCTGACTCCAGGCCCAGATACTGGCTGACAGACACTATCCGAAAAGATATTGACCATTCAGAACACAAGAAAAGATAGGGTGAAAATAACTTCACAAGTTAAGGTGAGGGAGAAAGCTAGATATCAATTCATCTGAAAAAGATTGGGGGAGAGGAGGTAAATTTGGATCTCAATTTATTTGATGTCTTGATAATTGTATTTCAATATAATTGGTTTCCTTTGTAATCCTATGTTTTTTTTATTTAATGCCTTTGTAAACAGGGGTCTAAAGGTTTCATCAGCCTGCCAAAGAGGTCCAGGACACAAAAAATAGTTAAGAATTCTGAATTAGAGATGTCTGATAGAGGACTGATCCGCTTAGGGGGCTGATGCTTCTTCCTCTTGGAAGTCTTCAGGCAAAGGCTGGATATATAGGTATACTGTTGAGGGGATTCTGGTTTGAGTATTGGTTGTATTAGATGAGCTTTAGGGTCCTATCCAACTTTGAAATTTCTATTATCCCATACTTAGGAAGTTGTTCAACTTCTCTGAGAGTAAGTTTTCTCAATTTTAAAAGAGAGTGATAATAACTGTAGTGCTTACCTCATAGGATTGTTGTCAAATGAGACAGTGTTTAAATGCTTGGTAAACTTTATAGTGCTATATTATAATGATGGATTGATGCAGAGAGCCCTCTATCCAAGTGATCAACTCAATAAGACTGTAGAGTGTAGTCTTTGGTTGAAAGAGACACCTTCTAGGGAAGTCAATAATTCCTCCTCCACCTCTATGGAGAAGACACAAGGAAGTCCTCTGATTGTTCCCTTCTCTGATTGGCTGTCTTCAGGGTGATTGTCAAATAAATCAGGGGCTCTTCTGCTTAACTCCCCGTTACATAAATGTAAGCAGTTGTATTAATGTAAAAAACTAGAAGCTGAAGGGACTTGAGAACACAGAATGTTAGATGTGGAAGGTACCTTAGAGAACATTTTGTCCATTTCCCACAGGCGTAACATGGAGAGAGGTTGCATCATTTACCTTCGGTCACATGGTGAGTCTGTGGTGGGTTCAGGTCTCCTGGTTCCCAGGCCATTGTCTTTTCCATTTTTATATGTAGTCTTTAATATAGATATTCTTTGAATGGAGGAGGGTCTAGTGTGTCTGTGCATTTTGTTATGTGCCTTGCTTTCTTCATTCTTGGAATAACCCAAACCCATTGCCTTCACTGGTCACTTAGGCAACTCCCATCACTATTCTACAGAACACAGATATCTGCAAGAATATACTTCTCATGCTATCTTGCCCCCTGCAAATAATGGGCATAAAGTTCAAGTTAACCTTTCTCAGTTCCCTGTTAGCATAGAGACAATTCCTTTGCAGAAGGTGCAAGTCGTCTCTGTAATCTCTTCATGGCTGACTTCATCTCTTGGTTTCTCAAGGTGTAAATCAGGGGATTTAAGAGAGGGGAAATGACAGTAAAGGTGACAGAGATGACCCGGTCAGAGGGAAGGGCAGTGAAGGGCCTAGCATATACATAGATACAGGGTACAAAATGCAAGGTGACCACAGTGATGTGGGAGGAGCAGGTGGAGATGGCTTTCCTCCTGCCCTCTCCTGTATGAGACCTCAACATCACCATGATGCCTGTGTAGGACACAATGAGTAGAAAGAACCAAAATGTGGCAACTAGACCATTGTTGGAGATCATAAGGATCTCTAGCACAAAGGTATCAGTGCTGGCAAGTTTGAGGACTTGGGGGACATCACAATAAAAACTATCAATGATATTGGGCCCGGAGAAAGGGAGTGGGAGCAACAGAGAGATCTGTACTATGGAGTGTATGAAGCCCCCCACCCAGGAGGCTACCAGGAGCCCAAAGCACCTTCCTTTACTCATGAGGGTCACATAGTGAAGGGGCTTTGAGATGGCCAAGTAACGATCAAAAGCCATCACGGAGAGAGAAAAAACATCAACCCCACCAAGGAGGTGGAAGAAGAACATCTGTGTCATGCAACCATTGAAAGAAATAGTCTTTCTTTCAGCTAAAAGATCTAGCAAAACCTTTGGAGAAGTGATGGAGGAGAAGCAAATGTCCACAATGGATAGATTTCGGAGCAGGAAGTACATAGGTGTGTGGAGGTGAGACTCACAGGTCACAGTGAGCATGATAAGAAGATTTCCCAGCAGAGTTGTTACATACACCAGAAATAATAAAAGAAATAAGATGATGCTCAGCCTTGGAGACTGGGTGAGCCCCATAAAAACAAATTCCTTCACCCTGGTGTGATTTCCTAGTTCCATTAGCTCATGTTTCCTCTTCCTTGGCCACCTTGGGAAGAAAGAATTAAATAATAAACAATATACACTTACTCAGATATCTCTCTCCTTCAATTACACCCACCAGCTGCTGCTCTCACTCCTATTCATGTGCTGCTGAGTGAAGCTTGAGGAAATCGCAAAACAATGCTGGCGGGGCCTACTATAAATTTATATGACATAATCTAATTGGACTCTCATGGAGGCAAAACGATCCTATATAAACCTCCCTAATTGATTCACTGTCCTCCCAACCACATCAGTTTTTCCAAACCTTTGTATATCTCCTCAAACCTCCCACAGTTTTCCTCCCTCCACTCTCTCAGGTGAAAATCTTGCCTCATCTTTCACTTTTAAACATGATGCCATTCACCAAGAGTTCTCTTCCCTCTTCCTCATCTCACATCATTCAGATGCCTCCTTAATCCCTATTTCATATAATGAAGTGGATCTTCTCCTTGACAAGGCAGACTCTTGTACATGCTCAAGTAACCCATTGCACCATGACTTCCACCAAATTGTCCTCTCCATCATCCCCACTCTCACTTATCTTCAATCTCTCCATCTACTGTCTACTTCTCTAGTGCCTA
This sequence comes from Phascolarctos cinereus, assembly GCF_003287225.1. Classification (NCBI taxonomy): domain Eukaryota; kingdom Metazoa; phylum Chordata; class Mammalia; order Diprotodontia; family Phascolarctidae; genus Phascolarctos; species Phascolarctos cinereus. The sequence goes on along the minus strand of NW_027556402.1, from coordinate 250,927,019 downwards.
AAAACAGGATGAGATTTCCCAGTCCAGTTGTGACATACATGTCTCCCTCATTCTCAGAAAATCCTCACTTGCTCCAGCCATCCTTACTATGTTATCCTATGCCTCTCCTTGTTTTTGGCTAAACTCACTGAGAAGGCAATCTGCAATAGGCTCCTCTACTTGTTTTCCTCATGTTTGCTTCTTAACTCTCTACTGTCTCGTTTTCAACCTCATTCAACTGAAGCTGCTCTTTTCAAAGTTACCGGTGATCTCTTCATCGCCAAATCGGATGGCCTTTCTTCATAACTTCTCTGCAGCCTTTGCTCCAGTCAATCACTCTCTTCTTCTTGTTACTGTCTTTTCTTAGGTTTTTGTGGTGCTGTTCTCTCCTGATTCTCCTCCTCCCTAGCTGCTGCTTCTCATTCTCCTTTCTTGGGTCTTCATCTGGGTATTGCCCACTAATGACGGGTGTCCCTTAAGGCTCTGTCTTGGGCCCTTCTTTCTTCTTTCTCTAGAGTATGTGTCTTGGTGATTTCATCAGCTACCCTGGATTCAGTGATCATCCTTCTGCAAATAATTGTCAGATTTATTTACCGAACCCTAACATCTATCCTAACCTTTAATCTTACATCTCCAACTGCCTACTGGGTAGGTCAAATTAGGTATCCCATAAACATTTTGAATTCAAAATGCCCTAAAATGAACTCATTCTTTTCCCCCAAACCTTCCCCTCTTCTCAATTTCCTTATTACTGTTGAGGGTTTTACCAATGTACCAGGCACTGAGGTTCTCAAGGTGAGGGTCATCCTCAATACCTTACTTTCTCATACCATAAAATGATTCTTCTGCTAAATCCTATTGATTTTAGCTTTGCAACATCTCTTGTATATGTCTATGTTTATGTATGTATGTATGTATGTATGTATATATATATATATATATATATATATATATATATATATATCTCCTTTTCTTCTCTGCCATTGCCACCACCCTTGTGTGGCATCATCACCTCAGTTCCAGACTGTTGCAATAACCTTCTAGAGAGTCTGCCTTTTTCAAGTCTCTCCCTACTCCAATCCACCCTTCATTCATCTGTCAAAGACTTTAAAGGAAGAAGATTCCACAGCTGAAGAGGTGGAAGTAGTTTATTCTAATCATGTAGAACAACTTGGGACAAAGGACAGAGGAAGTTGAGTGCAGTTTACATTCGGAAAGCAGGCAATAGTTTAATTGAACCGTGAAGTTTTATTAATCAAAATTATTTGGGGGTATTCATTCCTTCATTGAACAATCATATTATTAAGCTCCTACAGTGTGCCAGGCATTATGTCTGACTTCGTATTAGGCACTAGGGATACAAAGATGTTCTGAAGTAAGTGACATCCTCTTGGGGGAAAACATGAATGCCAGTGAACAAGCTGAATTGAAAAATAGAATTTTTAACTTTAATTAGAAATTTTAAATATAGAATATATATAATGTATATAAATGGAAATTTTAAATATAGAATATATAAACAATATACAATAGTGGAAAATGACAAATAATATAAATAATAAAAAATTATATCTATATACATATACAAATAAAGTAAATCCAAACTAATTTTTTGAGGGACACTAATAATCGAGGGGAGTTAATGAATGCCCCACGGCTCTTGAGCTGAGCCTGGAAGGAAGCTGGGGATTATCAGAGCTGGAGGTGAGGAGAGAAACTTTTCCAAGCATGGCAGACTGTATGAAGGCACGGAGGTGGGGTTGAAATGTTGTGTATGGGGGAACAGCAGCCCACTGGCCAGTTTTCCTAGCACATGTGTTGAGTTGTTTCAGCCATGTCTGACTCTGTGTAACCCCATTTGGGGTTTTCTTGGCAAAGACACTGGAGTGATTTGCCATTTCCTTCTCCAGCTCATTTGGCAGGTGAGAAAACTGAGGCAAACAGCGTTAAGTGACTTAACCAGGGCAACACAGCTAGTAAGTATCTGAGGCAGAATTTGAACTCAGGTCCTCCAGGCTCCAGGGCAGGCACTCTATCCAGTGGACCAGCTTGCTGCCCTGCAGAGTACACGAGACTGTGAAGGGCGTTACTTGCCAAAAAAAGGATTTTGTATTTTTTCCAGAAGTGACAGCCAGCAGTTGGTTTTAGATTTAGTTTGCAAATTTCTTGGGGACATGGACTGGCTCAATTTGGACTTTGTGTCCCCAACACATGACATACAGTAGGAGCTTAACAAATGCTCCATGATGGATTAACCAATTAGTTAAAAATAGAACTGAGCAGGATCTCCTGGGATGAGAACACTTCTGGTCCAAACTCTTTCCCATTCTATCCTTCATTTCCTGTCTTGTATGGTAAAGGCAGATGTTGATGACCATGCCCCAGAAGTGTTATGTTGCCCTGACTGTCCATCACAAGAATCAGTTCTGTTCAGTGGGCTGCACTTAGACAGGTGGGTTTTAGAAAGAATGCCAATTAGAATAATTTTGGGACTCACTCTGGGTTACCCAAGGAATTTAGCCTATTACCCCACCCCATTCCCCATCCCCAAAGAAACCACACAAACACACAGTCACGTGCACACACACACACACATGCACACACACACACACACACAGACACACACTCACATACAGACACGGCACATTCTCCTTGAGGATAGTGCCCGTAATCTTCTCTAGTCTCAGTTTCTGACTGATACCATTTTGTATTTTCATTTGAAGAGACTTAGAGAAGGTTGGAGTGAGGCTGTGGGATGAGGGCTTTGGGTGAAAGTGGCATTGGGACTGAGAACAAAGGAGTAAAAGCAAGGATTGCTATGGGAGCTCTGAAAGGCTTTCTCCTCTTGCTCCCCAGGCTTTCTTTCTCCAACCTGTTCTTCCCCTGGCTTGTACCCTCAAGCACAGGGATTCAATTTAATTCAATTCAATAGGGATTTACTGAGTGCCTAGAGCACAAAATGTGGGGTATTCAGTGACCTCCCTTTCATAGCTAGCATTCAGAGATTAGGAGACTTTTTCCTCAAGCTGTTAGTAGCAGAATCATGGACATTCTGCTGAGTTTTCCTGCATGTGTCCAGTTACAAGGAGCAAAATATCTCTCCTCTTCCTTTTGTCTTTGTTTCTCTGCAACAGCTAGCGCCTTTGAGGACCACCAGAGGTCTGCAGAGCGCTAAGGGCCGCTGTCCTTGGTATTTAGAGAGCGTTAGCTCCCTTTCCCAAACCCAGACATTTAGGAGACCATTCCACTACTCGGAGCGAGCTTTCCTTTGTGTCAAACCTATCCTGGGATTGGGTCTGACAGCACCTTTGTAAGATCTCTAGTGTGCTCTTGGCTCATTACATCCAGGCTAGGGGTGGAGACAGTTCTATTTGTGGCTTTGTTCTTGACGTTGGACAAATCACTCAGCCTTTCTTTTCCCAGGCTAATCCAATCCTCCATTGTAGCTGGCTATTCTTGTTCTCATTTCCTCTGTCTTCTCCTCCCCACTCTTTCCTTTCTTTTCTTGTTTTCTCCTTCCTTTTCCTTATTTTGCTCTTCCTCTCTCCATTTTCTCACTCCCTCTTGTTCTTTCTTCTATCTCCTTCCTCTTCTTCCTTGTTCCTCCCCTTTCCTCCCTCCCTCCTCTTCACCTCTGTCATCATAATTGGTATTCTTGCCGACACTTTCTTCTTCATCTTCCATTATCTTTTTCTTTCCCTTCTTTCATCCTTCTCATTCTCCTCTTCTACTTTTCACATCTGTCTGACATTTCCAAGTTTCCATATTGATTTCACCTTCACAACAACCCAGTAAAGGAGACTATAATGAGTATTGATGCACTCATCTTTACAAATGAGGACACTGAGATGATAGGTATTGAGGGACTTTCTCTCAGCCGGCGTGAAGAAAAGGCACCCATTTACTCAAGGGTTAAATAGCTTCTTATTGACTAAACCAAGAGCAGAACCCAGAAACCTCGGTGCTTGATTCACGGGTCCTTTCCCTGTGCCTCATTTCCAGACTATATGTTGGGGGTCAGACTCACAAAAACAGAAGAATGAAGCCCTCTCTGGAAGAATGTGGAGGAGGCTTTACTCCCCCATGACCAGCTGCACAACTTTGTTTTATACAATACAGACACATTAGTATATACTCGAGCTTTTAGCTGTCTGGATCAGGGTTAATAGATGGAAAGATCAGGGCCTATTCTGTGCGTGTGCTAATATTCTCTAGTTAAGTTCCTGGATTCCATTCCATTCATATTATGTCCCCACAATATACAGTTCCTGGCCCATCCTTCCAAGTAGAAGGACTTCTAGTGAGGTCTTGTTGACAGATTGTGTCTTCCCCCCACCCCCAATCTCCCATAGAACCAGCCTAGCTAAGTTGGTTACCTTCCTGGCTGTAGGCAATTCATCTTATGGCTGTAGCAACTTTCACAGACTATTTGCCAGCTCACAGAGGGGTTGTCATTTCCATGGAGGGAATAATCACACCAATGCATTTAGAGATACTTGAATTACTGAAGCATGTGTGTGTCTTTATGTTTGAATGTGTTCATATGAGGCAGCTGGATGGCTTAGTGTCAGGAAGCTGTGTTCAGTTGTTTCAGTCATGTCTGACTCTTTGTGACCCCATTTGGCGTTCTCTTGGCAAAGATACTGGAGAGATTTGCCATTTCCTTCTCTAGCTCATTTTACAGATGAGGAAACTGAGGCAAACAGGGTTAAGTGATGAGGGCGAGTCTTTCTGACTCCAGACCTGGCATTCTAGGTATTGTGCCACCTAGGAATCAGGAAGACTAGTTCAAATTTGGTCTCAGACACTCACTAGTATGACGCTGGGTAAGTCACTTAATCTTGTTTGCCTCAGTTTCCTGATCTAGTAAAATGAACTGGAGAAGGAAATGGCAAACTACTCCAGTATCTTTTCCAAGAAAGTCCCGTACAGGGTCATGAAAAGTTGGGAATGACTGAACAACAAAAACAATGTTTGTGGTGTGTGTGTGTGTGTGTGTGTGTGTGTGTGTGTGTGTGTGTGTGTGTGCGGTTACACATATATAACTATACGTGTATTTCAGATTCTTTCAACAAGTCTTTTAGTCATTCAGATAACAATTTTCAGGGATCCCAGCCCTGGAAACTACTCACAGTTGGCTGCCACGCTGACACTCTTCCCAGATTGGTAGGAAGCTGCTAACCCTTCTGCTGTTCAGTTCTTCTGAGCCAAGGCAAGAGGACTTCCACAGAGCACAGTCCCATGATGTAAGTAAGGCCACTAAGCAATTAGAGGATGTAGGGAGCATCCCTAGTGGGTCATTGGGCAGAGCTGGGATGGGGCGTAGGCCTGATAGGCAGGCTCTTAGGGCTTAACACACAGGGGACTGAACGAGGGACACTTTTTAATGACTTTTTAGAAATAGGTAAATTAGTGCCAAGAAATTCTGCTCAATAGTCAATGGTGGGATTTATTTTGTGATTAGTCAAGTTGCTTGGATTTCAGTGAAGGTTTGATTTTTCCTTGTTGGCTAGCAACATAGGTAGCGTACAATATTGAACTGCTGACATTTTGTAAAATCATTGGTGATATGTTAAAATTGTAGGCTCTAGAGCTGGAAGGGGCACCTGACATCATGTCTTCCAGCCACACCTGAGCCTACTGTATATCTTAGCTCTAAGTCCTCACCAAGCTTCACTTAATGCCTTGGTGATGGGGAGCTGGCTTTCTTGTTGAGGCAGGTAGTACACTTCTATATAACTCTAAAGGTTAGGATATTTTTCCATATATGGAGCCCAAATATTTTCCTCTTTAACTTCAATCTATCATTCCTAGCTTGTTATATGGGACCGAGAACAACAAATTCCGGTCCCATGGGACAGCCTTTCAAATATTGGAAAAGAGTTCTGCTTCCTCTAACTCTTTTCTTCAACAGGCTAAACCATCTCCAAATTGTAATTTATTCCAATTTTAATAAATAAATAAATTACTAAATTAAATTTAAATTAGTCTAATTAATTCTAATTTAAACATTCTCACCATTCTAATTTTTTTTTGGGGGTGATACTTCTTATTTGTTGTCATTTTAAGCTTGAAAAACAACAACACCTACAATCATTTCAACACACAGAAGGGGATTAGATGTGAAACTGTATAGTTTGTTTTTTTAAAAAATATATAATAAATACAGCACGTCAGTTTTGAGACTGTCCTGCTTTCTCTGTGTCCTTCTGAACTTTCCTCTTCTATTTTGTGCGTCAAAAAAAAAAAAAAGGATCCAAAGACCCTATTTCCTTTTTTTTCTCCTTTTTCTTTGGTATCAGAATTGGCAGTAGCACCCTGCCCCCCATACCCTACATTCCAAATTCAAAAAAGGAAAAAAAATCCTTACAACGAATGAGCATGGTTTTCCTGTTGAGTTTAACGTATTTACACAACAATTGTTTTACTTGTATTTGTGCATTTATTCAATCTTCCTTTGCCTGCTGCTGTTAAGAGTGAGATTTATATGGTAGTTATTCCTCTGATCCCTTCTTCCATTCTCCTTTTCTCATTAGAAATGGAAAGTATATCCCCCTCCTTGCTTTTTTCACTAGGGAATTCTTTTTCTCTACTTTTCTCCTCCAAGATGATTGAGACAGAAGAGATACATCACTTGGTCTTTTTTTTTTCTTCGATTCCTCCATGACCTAAGATACTAAGTTTCTGAAGGATCACTTGTTTCTTTTCCCCCTCTTTGAATAGAAACACTTCATTCCTTAGATCTATGAAAAAAGGAAGATTTTATGGCCAAACAAAAGATATAGAACATTATGAAATGCAAAATGGATAATTTTGATTACATTAAATTAAAAAGTTTTTATACCAACAAAGCCAATATATACAAGACTAGAAGGAAAGCAGAAAACTGGGAATTTTTTTTTTTACAGCTAATTTCTCTGATAAAGACCTCATGTATTAAATAAAAGAGAACTGAGTCAAATTTATAAGGAGTCATTACTCAATTGTTAAATGGTCAAAAGATATGAACAGTTTTCAGATGAAGAAATCAAAGATATCTATAGTCATATGAAAAATGTTCTAAATTATTATTGGTTAAAGAAATGCAAATTAAAACACCTCTGAGATATCAACTCATACCTATCAGATTGGCTATCAAGACAGAAAAGTAAAATAATAAATGCTGAAGGGATGTGGAGTGATAATACACTGTTGGTGGAGTTGTGAACTGATCCAACCATTCTGGAGAGCAATTTGGAAGTATGTCCAAAGGGCTATAAGACTGTATCCCAAAGAGATAAAAAACAAAACAAAACAGGAAGAAGAACTATATGTAGAAAAATATTTATAGCATATCTTTTTGTGGTGGCAAAAAATTGGAAATTGTGGGGATGCCCATCAAATGAGAAATGGCTAAACATGTTTTGGTATATAATTGTGATGGAATATTATTGTGCAATAAGCATTGATGAGCAGGATGCTTCCAGAAAAATGTGGAAAGACTTATATGAACTAATACACATGAAATGAGCAGAACTAGGAGAACATCGTACATGGTAACAGTCATATTGTATGATAATTAACTAAGAATGACTTAGCTATTCTCAGTAATATAAAAGATTTAAGACCATTTTGAAGGCCCTATCATGAAAAATGCTATCCACCTGGAGTCCAAGAGAAACAATTGACGGAGTTTGAATATACATTGAAGCTTACTATTTTTTAAACTTTATTTTTCTTTTTGTCTGTGTTTTCTTTCACAACATGACTAATATGAAAATATGTTTTACATGACTGTACATGCATAACCTTTATCGAAATGCTTGCCTTCTCAGTGAGGGCTGAGGAAAGAGAGGGCAAAAGAGAATTTGGAACTCAAAATTGTAAAAAATGGAAGTAAAATTGTTTTTGCATGTAATTGAACAATATTAAAGTGAATAAAAAAGGAAAATGTCATTCTTCCATAGTTTTGGTTCAGTTGTGTCTGACTTTGTATTTATGTATTTATTTTTTACCCCATTTGAAGTTTTCTTGGCAAAGATGCAGTATTGGTTTGCCATTTCCTTCTCCAGCTCATTTTTTACAGATGAGAAAACTGAGACAAACAGGGCTAAGTGACTTGCCCAGGGTTTGAGGCCAGACTTGAACTCAGAAAGATGAATCTTCCTAACTCTGGTCCCAGCGCTCTACCCATTGCACCATCTTATTCTTGCCGTTCTTCCCATTTTCTCAAGTGTATTTTCTAGGTGTCTCTTGGCTCCTGTGTTTACATTTCAAAATTTCTATGCAGCTCTGTTTTTTCATCAGGAATACCATAAACTAAGAGTCCATTTGAATTCCCTGATAACTCACTGATGGATTGAGACCCCTGGGTTATCCTCCTTTACCCTCCTTTATTCCTCATCTTTCTTATCAGCAAATATGTGGTAAGAGCCTACTGTGTCCAGAGAACGGTTCTGGGCCTGGAGGAGATGCAGATGAGTTAAAACAAGGTGCCACTATGAAAAGTATAATTGAGATCTGTGCCCCCTCTCCTTCTAGCTTTCAGTTTTCCTTGTGCCTTTAGACCACTCAACTTTCATCCCTAGACACCAGGGCTTTTTTTTTGGGGGGGGACTAGGCAATGGGGTTCTGTGACTTGCCCAGGGTCACATAGCTAGTAAGTGTCAAGTGTCTGAGGCTGGATTTGAACTCAGGTCCTCCTGACTCCAGGACTGGTGCTGTATCTACAGTGGTACTTAGCTGCCGCACAGCACTGCTTTCCTACCTGAAGTCCCAGAGGCCTTAACCAAATTGTTTCAGAAACAAATTCTATTGATGCTTTTTTCTCCTTTTACATCACAATCATTTCTGGCAATACTCTCCTCTCCCTTTTACTCACCTAAAAATGAAAACTTCTGTATTGTAACAAAGAAAGCCAAGATAATTAATTACTTGATGATGGTGGGTCTATAGAGTAGATGAATCTCATTACATACTTTGCTTTCTACACTTGGGATAACAGCCTTGTGCCCCTTCTATGGCTACGTAAGGCATTACCCATTGTAAAAATGTTTTTTCACCAAAACCACTTTGTCCCTTTGGGAAAAGCTCTGCCTTCATGTAGTGGTTAGCCTACAAATAGCGACCATGTGGTGTTTTAGGGATTCACCTATAGATTTTAAACCTCACACAATTGGGATGTAATATCAACTCACATTTACATGGAACCTTAAGATATATAAAGTGCTTCTGTCACAACAACCTTGTGAGGTGAGTTGGACAAAGATCGTTATCTCCCCTCTCTTCTGTCTGTCTTGCATTGGTTGCATGTGCTACCATTCTCCTTGTCAGTTAGGGCTACCTCCAGTCCTGGTCTATAGCTGGCTGCTGGACCCAGATGGCTCCTGAGGAGAAAGTGAGGCTGGTGCCTTTGCACAGCCCTACCTCACTTAAATCCAATTCATTTGCACGTCATGGCATCCCCTCCCTAATGTCATGGTCCTCTTCTAGAACAAAGGACAAACAAGACTCATTTCCAATGCCTCACTCACCCCACAGATTCAATCTATTGCCAAATCTATTTCATTTCTACCATGACAAAGTCTCTCATACCTCTCTTCTTCTCTCCATCCACATACCTATCACCCTAATGTAGGCACTAGGAGAGGAATAATACTAATATTGTTTTAAGGTTTTTTTTAGTAGGTTCTAATTGTTATTATAACTTTGGCTGCATAATAGTCTTTTATACTGCACCCATCAGAAGGATTTTGATGCAATGGAATTTGGTTCTATCTTTCCTAGTTCCCCATTAGCACAGAGCCAGTTACCTTTCAGAAGACACAAGTCGTCTCTGTAATCTCCTCATGGCTGACTTCATCTCTTGGTTTCTTAAAGTATAAATCAGGGGATTCAAGAGAGGGGAGATGGCAGTGAAGGTGACAGAGATGACCCTGTCAGAGGGAAGGGCAGTGAAGGGCCTAGCATATACATAGATGCAAGGCACAAAATGCAAGGTGACCACAGTGATGTGAGAGGAGCAGGTGGAGATGGCTTTCCTCCTGCCCTCTCCTGTATGAGACCTCAACATCACCATGATGCCTGTGTAGGACACAATGAGTAGAAAAGAACCAAAGTGTGGTGAGGAGACCATTGTTGGAGATCATAAGGAGCTGTAGCACAAAGGTATCAGTGCTGGCGAGTTTGAGGACTTGGGGGACATCACAATAAAAACTGTCAATGATATTGGGCCCGGAGAAAGGGAGTGGGAGCAACAGAGAGATCTGTACTATGGAGTGTATGAAGCCCCCCACCCAGGAGGCTACCAGGAGCCCAAAGCACCTTCCTTTACTCATGAGGGTCACATAGTGAAGGGGCTTTGAGATGGCCAAGTAACGATCAAAAGCCATTACAGAGAGAGTGAAAATATCAACCCCACCAAGGAGGTGGAAGAAGAACATCTGTGTCATGCAACCATTGAAAGAAATGGTCCTTCTTTCAGCTAAAAGATCTAGCAAAACCTTTGGAGAAGTGATGGAGGAGAAGCAGATGTCCACAATGGATAGATTTCGGAGCAGGAAGTACATAGGTGTGTGGAGGCGAGACTCACAGGTCACAGTGAGCATGGTAAGAAGATTTCCCAGCAGAGTTGTTACATACACCAGAAATAATAAAAGAAATAAGATGATGCTCAGCCTTGGAGACTGGGTGAGCCCTATAAAAACAAATTCCTTCACCCTGGTGTGATTTCCCTGCTCCATTAACTTGTGTTTCCTCTTCCTTGGCCACCTGGAGGAAAGAAGATGTAATGTTATAACTAGGGAGAGTATGGCACACCCCAGCTGGTGACAGAATGTTGTGGCAAGGCAGTATGCATAATCCTTTCTTCTTACCCAACTTTGTGACGTCCCCATGTCCTTGTGTAAACAAGTGATTTTAAGCTACTCTCCTCTGTGACTATCCTCACCAGCTGTTTTTATTTATACAATCTTTTATCTGCTTATGAAGTCAGACACCAGTGGCCAGATACTTACAGGTGATTGGGCAGTCTCCCTACTCCTTATTCCTGATGTGAGAACAGAAATAGGACTGGTCCTCTATCTTTATTAAAAAAATCCATGCCAATTATGGAAGGATGACCTCCTCTACTATGGAGGAAGCAAGGACCCAGGAATGCCAATATATTGAGGCAGTATCTTGTTCAGCAGGTCCTGGATGTACTGACTTTAAGTCTCTCTTTGGGAAGGGAATAAGCATTAATGTAGCACCTACTATACGCCAGGTACTGTGCTAAGTGCTTTACAAATATAATTTTATTTAATCTTCACAATAATCCTGTGAGATTGGTGCTGTTTTTTAAAAAAAGATATATTTTTATTTTTTTAAGTATTTCCTAATTACATTTAAAATGTATTTTTAAACATTCAATTAAAAATTGAGTTCCAAATTCTCTCCTTCTCTCCTATCCCTTCCCTCCCCCTTGAGAAAGCAAGCAATATGGTATCAAGTTAACATTGAAGTCATGCAAAACATGTTTTCATATTAGTCGTGTCACAAAACAAAGCACACAGATATAAACAGTAAAAATAAAACAAACAAGTATAGATGCTGTAATTATCCCCACTTCATAGTTAAGGAAATGGAAGCAAACAGAAGTTAAGTGACTTGTTAAATATCACACAACTAGTAAGTGTCTGAGGCTGGATTTGAATTCATATCTTCCTGACTTCATGTATAGCACTCTACCCATCGACCCACCTAGCTGCCTAATAAAATGGTCTTGGAAACTGCTACTTATGCCTACCCCTCTTCCTGCTGCAGCCTGGATTCTAGCACTCCTGAGGCTTTGAGAATTTGACGCTTACAGCTACTGAGCCTTGGCTACATCTTTTGCCTCTTCTCTCCTTGCTTTGGGTCTCTCCCATTCTTGAGTCTTCATAGTTTGTTTTAGGCCTCAAACTTCTCCTTTTATGAATTAGAGTTGGCCTACCGCTTTGACCACCACTGATCATTTTGATTCTTTGGTAAAACTCCATCTCAGTCCTATAACTTCCATTATAAACTGGGGCAGAGTTTACATGTTCACTAGAACTCATATTGTAGGGAGGACTGTGAATTCTGCTCTCTCCTTTGCTTCAGGTCCTACCAGAAACATCCAAGTCTCATCCAGTTGAGATCAGTAAAACCATGAAGTCCAATGAATGAGAATTGTCCTGGCATTTCATTTTAGGGCTGTAGCAAATGGCAAGAAAAGAAGCTTTAATTATGGCCCCCCTTCTTGCCTCTGAAGGCCATTGTGGCCCTTACCTTATTCTATCCCTCCTCTGAATATTGTGGGAAATTGGCCTGACGTGTGGCCAGGGCACCAGCTTGGTGTAGTGGAGAGAGCACGTGCTAAGGAATTTGAAGACCTGAATTCTAATTCTAGCTTTGGCACTTATGGAATTCATGACTGTGGATAAGTTCACTTTGTCTATCCAAGGCTCAGTTTCTTCGTCTTTAAAATGAAAGAACTGTATTGGGTGTTCTCTAAGGTCCATGCCAGCTCTAGTTATCTATGGACCTATTTTACTAAGAAAACAAGACTGAGTTAACATGGTACATCTTGGTTTCAGCCCAGGTTCAGGTCAATTTCCTGAGCCTACTTGTCCATCTATCACCTTGTACAATAATAATGGTCCCTGAGGTTGCTGGTTTGAAAATACTGCATAATCTTCGATCTCCACAAAATACACAGTTCTGTTCTTTCAGTACTGCCTAAGGCAAAGCACTGGACTGGTAGATGTGAGGACGCTTTTCCTTGATGAGCTCCTACCAACTCACTGGCTGTGCAATCTTTTGCAAGTCCCTTGCCTTCTCTGAGCCTCAGTTTGGTCATCTGTAAAATGAAGGGATTGGACTAAATGGTTCCTTTCCAATCCAAATATTGAGGGTCTGTAAAGCCAGAAGAATTTTCTAATACTGAACTAATCCGGAAGTTTGGGTAGAGTACTAGTCCTTTCAAAGCGCTCTGGTTAATTGAGATTTTCCTGAAATATATTTGGTTGGGAATCTTTTTGGTGAATGAACTGTGTCAGGGTGGCAGTGACAAATGAATTCCCTTAGATGATCACACACACACACACACACACACACACACACACACACACACACACACACACAATCTTCCTTGGAAGCAGTGACCTGGACCTTCTCCATTTTCAATTCCTGACCCTTGACCTTCTGTGTTTTTGGTAGGAGATCAGAGAGCTATTTGTGCTCATTTCCCTGTATTGGCAGGGAAGCTCAAGCAGATATGAGATACCTTGTTACGTTTTGTACCAGCAGTCCATGCTACCTGTTTGGCCTTTGCAAACCACACGAGGTCCAGTCTAACGTTGATGATCTCTGTCCTTGGTGCTTAAAACCACTCTTTACTTTCATCCTTCCCTTTGTGTTCAACCTGCCCAGGGTTTAGATCTGATAGTCCTTCTGTATGATCCTCAGTGTACTCTCGGCACTTAATAGACAGCACATTGCATCCATGACCAGGGTGAGGCAGGGGTGATGGTGGTGGAGGAGCAGGGGTTCTGTTTATAGCTTTGTCTTTGATGCTGGACAAGCCAGTCTGTCTTTCTATTGCCCTCAATCCTCTTATCTGTTATTGAAGTTCCTTTTCCTTCCTTCCTCCTTCCTTCCTTCCTTTTAGAACCAGTGCTTGTACCTCCCTGCTCCCCAGCCTATGTCTGGATGGCTCTACCTGCAGACTTACCAGCCTCCATTTTCAGGGGCTATTGTGGCAGCTCCCCCCAAGTCCCTGAGCTCTGAGGATGTTTCTGAGTACTTTGAAGCGTCAGGGAAAACTTTTCTTTTTGGCAGCCCCCAGTTTGCTCACTAGCTCTTTAAGAACCTCTGATGGAGTGGCCAGTCTAAAGATTCAGAATATCTTGACCTCTTACATCAGGGGTCTGTGATTTCACTGGTGTGGAACTCTCATTACTGACAGAGATTGTGACCGCTTCTAATGCTAACAGATGATCTTCCTGAGCTGTTGTGGCCGACATCCCCTCTAGCCTTTTGGTAATGAATATCTCTAGATCAAATGAGACAACAGATAGGAAATGTTTTGCAGACCTTAAAGTTCTATATAAACATTATGCAGTTATTATTATTGTTGTTGTTATTATTATTATTATTATTATTATTATTATTATTATTCATCATTATTTTTTAGTTTGGACAACAGACACACAACACAGGTGGTCACTGAGGCCTTTCAAGCTTGGTTGCATCTGTTAAAAATTTAGTACCTTGGCATAGCCTTGCAGGTCTCAGTGCTATATCCCAGTGGCAGAGAACCTTTGTTAAAAAAAAGGTGGGGGAAGCAGGGTGGTAGATTAGAGCCCTGGGGACCAGGCTTCAAATGGGGTTTCTGCTATTTACTTGTTGGAATTTATACAAATCAGTTACCTCAGCCTCAGTTTCCTAATTTATAAATTGAGGGTTTTGGACTAAAGAATTTCTAAAGTCCCTTCTAGCTCACTAAAATATATATACACTTAGAAAAAAAATCCTGGAAATGAACGTATATTCAATGAGTGGCACTTTATTTTATTTTGAAGGCAATGGGGTTAAGTGACTTGTCCAGGGTCACACAGCTAGTAATCGTCAAGCATCTGAGGTCAGATTTGAACTCAAGTCCTCCTGACTCCAGGGCTGGTGCTCTATCCACTACACCACCTAGCTGTTCCATTAAGCAGTGCTTTAAATGACATCTAGCTGGTCAGTTGATAGAGAACTGGGTCTGGAGCTAGGAAGATCTGAGTTCAAATCCAGATTTAGACACTAGTTGTGTTACTTTGGACTTAAATTTCTTAACCTCGGTTTGTCTTATTTTTTATTATCTACAAAATGGGAATAATAAAAGAACCTACCTCCCAGGATTGTTGTGAGGATCAAATGAGGTAATATTTGTAAAGTACTTCGTACAGTGCCAGGCACAGATTAAGTACTATATGGCTGTTATCTATTATTATTTTTCATAAATGTACATTTAAAAAGCATGCATTTTAATAAATGTATATTATATCATATTAGAATATATTATATTAATTATATATAAACATAATAATATATTATGATAAATATATATTTAAATCAGCAGCTTCAACCTTCTATGACTAGAGATAGTGAGACCGGCTTCTTGAGAGTCATACCAGTAGGATAGGAGTGTGGTGAAGAGGAACTGAATTTAAAATAAGCAACTCAGGTGAGGGCACTTGGTGGTGTAGTGGCTAGAGCTCTGGGTTTGCAGTTATGAAGATGTGAGTTCAAAGTCAGCCTCAGACACTTAACTAGCTATGTGACCCTGGATAAGTCATCTAACCTATGCCTGCCTCAGTTTCCTCAAAAGTAAAATGGAGATAAAAATGACATCAATCTCATAGGGTTGTTATAAGGATCAAATGAGATATTTGTAAAGCACTTTGCATCATGCTTGGCACAGAGTAGGAGCTTAATACATACTTATTTCCTGCCCTGCCCACTTGAGTTTGAATCCTGCCTCTGGCACTTGCTACCTTGGTGACCTTGGACAAGTCATCTAACCTATCTAACCTCCACGGGCCTCAGTTTCTTCATCTCTAAATGAAGGGGTGGTACTAAATGACTTTTAAGGTCCTTGCTCTAAATAACTGACTGGATGACTGAGAATTTAAACTCTCTTGAGTCCTGCCAACCGGCAAAGACTTCCAGTAAGATACTCAGCTTACAAAATGTGTCTTTTGTTCCAGGATCATCCCGGCTAGCTTCAGAGAAGCTCTACAGCTGTCTGAGCACAGAAGACATTCTACACTCATAACAATTTCCAAAGACCAAGACCTATTTAAGCAGAGGGGTGTCACTTGCACTAATAAAATCACAGATGCCTGAGGCATTCAAACAAGTACATATAAAAAAGGGGTTGGAGTCAGGAAGACCTGACTTGGAATCCTGCCTCAGACACTTACCAGCACTGTGATCCTGGGCAAACCACTTAAACCTCTCTCATCTCAGTTTCCTCATCTGCAAAATGGGAATAATAATAGTACTTACCTCCTATGGTGCTTGTGAGGATCAAATAAGATATTTGTAAAGTACTTTGCAAATGTTAAAACACTAGATGCTATTATTATTATTATTATTGTGACATTTATCCGTCTATACACAAATTTCAGCAAGAAAACAAATCCAGATAAGCCAATTATGTGATCTAGTCCATCAGACAGCTAAGCCCAGGTGTCCCAGCCCTGGAAGCTACTCACAGTTGGCCATCATGCTGGCAGTCTTCCCAGGTCACTAGGATTATTCTTGTCTACTATATGGCTCTTCTGAGCCAGGGTAGTAGGAATATCCTCACACAGTACAGCTGAGGCAATTATAGTAGGCATGCAGGCTCCATGATGGGATGAGCTGGGACAAAGGGTAGGCTGGGCAGGAGGGCACTTAGGACTTAACCCACAGGGGGCCCAACAAAGGACACTTCTTAATGACTTTTTGTAAGTATACTTAGTAATGCCAGGAAAGTCAGCTCAACACTAATGGGACTCAGTTTGTGATAAGTCAAATTATTTGAATTACAGGGAAGGCTTAAACTTTCTGATAAACAGGAGCACAAGAAAGACGCAATGTTCAACCACTGATATTTTGTTGATACATCAAAAGTGTAAGCAGATTAAAATCTTATCTTTTCAAGAGCTCAGAGATTTTAGAGTCCACCTGTCAACCTTCGCACTTCACATGAAGAAACGGAGGCTTAGGGAAGTTAGCTAACTTGCTCAAAGTCACACAGATGCAGACATCAGAAGAGGAATTTGAAATCAAATCTTCTTGACTAAAAGTGTATCACTCTCTCTACTCCACCAACATAATAACTATCTCCCTTAACTATGGGTGGGGAATGGTTCTTAACCAGCCACAATAGAGGGGGAATTATAACTGGAAAAATAGGACATTTTCACTACTTAAAAATCAAGCTTTTATACAAATGAAAGCAATCCATCCAGAATTAAAAGATACTGAATAGGAAAAATTTTTCACTAAATCTCTGGTAAAATTTTGATGTTGGACAAATCAATAAGTTTCAGATTAAGATGCTAGGAACAGCCAATTTTCTGTTTTAATATTTCTCCCTCAATTACATGTAAAAACAATTTGAAACATTCTTTTAATTTTTTTGAGTTCCAAGTTCTCTCCCTTTCTTCTTCTTTCTCCCTCATTGAGAAGGCAAGCAATTTTGATAGAGGTTATACATGTGTAGTCATGCAAAACATATTTCCATGTTAGTCATGTTGTGAAAGAAAACACAGCCAAAATAATCCCAAGAAAAATAAAGTAAAGAAAAAGTATGCTTCAATCTATACTCAGACTCTATCAGTTCTTTCTCTGGGGATAGATAGCATTTTTTATAATATGTCTTTCAGAATTGTCTTGGATCATTGTATTGCTGAGAAGAGCTAAGTCATTCACAGTTGAATATCATACGGTATTGCTTTTATTGTGTACAATGTTCTCCTCAGAACAAGCAATTTTTTTCTTGAGGCAATTAGGGTTAAGTGATCTGCCCAGAGTCACACAGTTATGTGTGTTATATGTCTGAGTCTGTATTTGAACTCAGGTCCTCCTGACTCCAAGACTTTATCTACTGTGCCACCTAGCTGCCTCAGAACAGGCAATTTTAAAAAGGAAAAAGCAAACCCGTGTCCTCCTGACTCCAGAGCCAGTGGAATCCTTTTTTTTTTTTGTTCCTCATTCTTCTGGACCTCTCTGCAGCATAAACTGTTCCTCATTCTATCTTCCTCAGTACTCTCTTTTCTTTAGGTTTTGGTGACGTTGCTCTTGGCTCTTCTTTGCATCTCTGATTGCTCCTTCTTATTTACTTTCACTTGATCTTTATCCCAGTCATGCCTAATATCTGTGAATATCCTTTAAGGTTCTGTCCTGGACTCTTTTCTCTTTATATACTATTTTGCTTGGTGATCTCAAGTTCTCATGAATTCACTTATCATCTCTATAAAGATGATTCTCAGATCTATTTATCCAGCCCTAATCTCTCACCTCATCTTCATTCTCCCATCTCCAATCACCTACTAAACATCTCAAATTGATAGCATGCTGTTTTCTCTATTTGATTATCAGTTCTTTGAGGTCAGTGACTGTTTTTGCCTTTATTTGTGTCCTAGAATGTAGCATAATACCTGGCACATAGTGAATATTATTTTTTTAATAAAAGACAATCAGAGTTAAGTGACTTGCCCAGGGCCACACAGCTAGTAAGTGTCTGAGGCCGAATTTGAACACTCAGGTCCTCCTGACTCCAGAGCCAGTGCTCTATTCATTGCACTGCCTAGCTGTCCCACTTAGCAAGATCTTAAAAAGTGCTTATGGATTTGACTTTACTGAAGCATTGTCTAGGTTTTTTTTTTATTCTCTGCAAGCCCAAGTTTCTAAATACCATCTACAAATAGACATAATTTATTCTCTGTTTGCCCATCCCTAGTTTATTAATGCAATTTCTCTTTTTTGCTACTGTAGCTAGCTTGTCTAGCAGTATATAAAATAACACTGAAGATAATTAGCATTCTTGCTTTATGTCTGACTTTATTGCTAAAATTTCTATCCTTTCCCCATTACAAATGGTTATTTGTGATAGATACCTTTGTTCATATTAAAAGTTCTTCTATTCCTATGCTTTAAACTAAAAAAAACACAGAGTACTGTATTTTATGAAATACTTTTCTGCATTTATTGTTACAAAACATGATTTTAATGATTTTACTTCAATTCATATGTAAAGACTTTTAAGACAGTAATAATAACAATATATTTATATTTAATATTTTAAGACAGTAATAATAACAATAATAATAATGGATGTGAATCCATTTAGTCTTGGAAAGGATCATATTTCCTGCAATCCTCTCATGCTACATCCAAGGAAATGAAGCACTGGAAAGGTTAGGAGACTCATTCAAAGTCATGCAGGTCATATATGGTAGAAGCCAAATTTGATTCCAGGTCCTTTGAATATCAACTGAACACTGTCATGCCATATGGCATTTATTCTCATTTGTGTGTAACATTGCATCTTCCTTATCATATCTTTGTGAAATAGATAGAGGAAACATTACCCCCATTTATCAAATGAAGAATGTGAGAGTCAGATTAGTTAGGTTAAGTGCCTTATGCTCACATTTGGTGATGAAAAGGATTGGATAAATTATTTAGTCTGACAAAATCCCTTATTTTACAGGTAAGGAAACTAAGATGTAGAGAGTTTAAGTGACCTGCCCCAAGTCATACAGATTGCAGTAAATAACAGAAGTAGATTTTGAACCCAGATCCTCTGACTCCAAGGCCTGGTCTCTTTCCACTACTTACTACTGCCTTTGTCACTTAGTTAATATCTATTTTATTGACTATTTCAAGCTGCCTACTCTATCCTCTGCAGCACCTAGATTTTTTGTCTGGGGTTGGAAGCAGGGGAAGAGAGAGGGACTGAGAGAGAACCATTCTTTTTTTAATTTAATTTTTTTCTTTTTTATTAATATATTTTTAGTTTTTTAACATTCACTTTTGTAAGCTTTTGAGTTTTAAATTTTCTCCCCCTATCTCCTCAAGATGGTGTGCAATCTGCTTTAGGCTGTGCATATACATTCCTATTAAACATATTTTCACATTAGTCATGTTTTAAGGAAGAATCATAACCAATAGGAGGAACCACAAGAAAGAGGAAACCAAACAAAACAGAAGGAAAAAAAAAGAGCAAATAGTATGCTTCTATCTGCATTCAGACTCCATAGTTCTTCCTCTGGATGTGGACAGCATTTTCCATTATGAGACTTTTGGAGATGTCTTAGATCCTTGCGTTGCTGAGAAGAGTTAAGTCTATCAAAGTTAGTTGTTGTACAGCTGTGTTACTGTGCTACTGTGTACAATGTTCTCCTGAAGAGAACCATTCTTAAAGAAAAGGAAAGTTATAGGCTGTTTGGAAATAATCTCAGCTGCAAAAAGAACTTCTCCTTAACTGGCTGCATGACCCTGGGCAAGTCACTTAAACCCTATTGCCTCACCAAAAAGAAAAAAAAATCAGTAGAAAAAGAACTTCTCTTGTCTTAGAGCTTAAATAATTAGAAATTTCTACTGAAAAAAAATTCTCATTTAAAGGATGGGGATTTAATCAAAAAGCCTTTTATTAAGTACTACCGTTGTCTGGCTATCGTGGGCAAACAAAAGATTTCACAAGATTGAACTGGGAGTGTTTAGAGACACCCTTCATATGGTGAGCATCTTTTCATTTTTGTTTTGGGGGCAGAAAGAGGAGGCAAGAGAATTCATCAATTAGTCACTACTGTTACAGTTTAACCCTGATATTTCAAATTGTGTGAACAATTCACTCATTTTCCCCTGCAGTCCAGGTCAAGTCTAAAAGCATTTCTTAAGCACCTGCTATGTGCTGGGCACTGTGCTAAGAGCTGGATGTATAAAACATGTACAACAACAACACCATCACTGCTCTCAAGAGGGAGACAAAACGTAAACAACTATGTGAAAACAAATTATAGATAGGTTAATTGAAGCTAATCAACAGAGGGAAAGCACCAGCATTAAAGAGACCCTAAGGGATGTTAGCTGGCACTTGAAGGAAGCCAGGAGGCAGAAATGAGGAGGGAAAGAATCCCAGGCAACTGGGACAGCCTGAACATGCTCCAAGTCAGGAGACAGAGCGTCTTGTTTGTAGAACAGCAAGGAAGCTAGTGTTGGAGGGTAAGTGGAGGAGTGCTGGGAAGGTGCGTGTGAGTAGGTGGGGGACATATGCTAGAAGTGCAGCTTCTGGGGTTTTGAAAGGTGAAACAATAAACAATAGCCACACAGTCAGAGAAGTTTATAGAATCATAGATTTAGAGTGGGAAAGCATCTCAGATCTCATCTGGTTTAGCTTTCCTCCTCTGCCTCATAGATGAAGAAACTGAAGCCCAGGGGCAAGAGACATGTGGTACATCTGTGATTCAGCCCCAGATCCTCTGGCGCTCATTTCGGCATTCTTGCCATGGCATTGACTGCCTCTGAGTTATTTGACCCTTGGCAGAGAAACCAGTAGTTTGAACTTCATTCGCTACGGAGAGGACATAATTGAATAATGTGGAATAAACCAACAGGGATTTTATGGCTCTTAAGATCTGGCTACCACCTTCATAGGGCAGCTAGGTGGCTCTGGGTCACACAGGGTGTCCCAGGGGGATAAGCACCCCTGGTGTGAGGGCTTGCTAAGCCCTCTTCAGGGCTGCTCATACACCCTTGGTGTCTACCTGTCACCCAACTCTCACCTGTGGCTCTAAGAAGATACAGTGTGCGCAGCAGCCACATCCTGGTAAACTGCCTCGGCAGATGGGCTAAAGCAGGTTGAGGGTAATCTACTGGTCTCAAACCCGAGTTAGGGGGAAGATCTACTCCAAACAGGTGAAGGCTTCCCCCAGGGGAGTGTGTAGATGACAGCAATTTATTCCAATGGCTGTGAGGTGGCTGAAGCAGGCACTGTGGAGCACTTAGAGCTTGGTTAGACATTGAAGATACCAAGGTCATCCACCGCATCCCGGACCATCGCCAATCTTGCCACTGGACTTCATTGACTCTGGAAGAAAAAGTAAAGCTGCTGACTCTGAGCAATTCTGCCTCACGTAAATTCAATTCACTGGCAAGTCAAGACATCATCCTGTGATGTCACTGGTCGTCTTTGAAACACAAGGAGTAGAGTTTGGGGCCTGAAGTTAGGAAGACTCTTCTTCCTGAGTTCAAAGCCAGCTTCAGATACTTACTAGCTGTGTGGCCCTGGGTAAGTCACAACTCTGTTTCCTCATCTGTAAAATGAACTGGAGAAGGAAATGGCAAACCAGTATCTCCAGTATCTTTGCCAAGGAAAACCCAGATGGGGTCATGGAGAGTCAGATAGGACTGAAAAATGTCTCAACAATAATAGCTTCCTGCTTCTAAGTCCAATCTAAATAACCCTTACGCTCCCACCCAATTTTGGTATTTGCTGCCCTCTGCAAATCCGTTCTAGTGCGTTTGGCAAAAGTGAAATCCTGGAGAGGTTTTTACTGACTTTGGTGGGGGGTGGGAAGGGTTTGCATTTCCTATTTGAATGCTTTCTCTAGTACCTTGTGAAAAAAAAAAACAAACCAGAAACATCTTGGGAAGAGTTTATGGCGCAGTTTGTAATCAAAGTCATTAATTCACATTCACCCCTATATTCAAATACATGGTGATAAAATTTAGCAAACCAATAACATTTTACAGAACACCACCTGTCTTGTTGCTTGCAAAAAGGGCCTTTTCCCAACCAGAAAAGAATAAAGGAAAAGTAGGAGAAAGGAATGAGTATTTATTAAGTATCTACTTTGTGCCAGGCACTGTGCCAAGCACTTTGCAAATGTTATCTTGTAAAAAGAAAAAGGAAAAGAAAAATTAAACCTCTCTTTTCAAAGTTAAGCAAAGGTTATACAAGTTACAAGAGGGATTCTCATCTAAGTGTGATGTGGATTAGTTGGCCCTTAGGGCTAAACGGGCAGCTAGGTGGCCCAGTGGATAGAGTGACAGGTCTGGAGTCAGAAAGACTCATCTTCCTGAGTTCATATCTGATCTCAGACATTGACTAGCTGTGTGACCCTGGGCAAGTCATTTAACCCTATTAGATTCAGTTCTTCGTCTGCAAAATGAGCTGGAGAAGGAAATGGCAAACAGTTCCAGTATCTTTGCCAAGAAAACCCAAAATGGGGTTGGATAGGATTGAATAAGAGCAAAAGGACATGTGTATCTGAGATTCTGTGGAAGTTCTGGCACATTTTTCCTTTGTGCATATATTTATATTATTGCTCCTTGTGACCTGTGGAATTCTCCTCTTCACTCTTGCTTCTGTAGTTTACATTTTTAAAACTGACTCAACCCCAAACTCTCAAGAATTCTCCATTGTTAACTGTTGAGCTGCTAACAAATTGCCCGAACTGCTTGTCAGAGAGAAAAGCAAGCAGTTTAATAGTAAAATCACCATGATATCAGCAGGCCCAAGTAGAGTAATCAAAACCGCAGTGTGGTTCAGTCCTTTCTCCCATATTGAGTGGTATTCAATTTTCTCCTTCACTCCCTTTCCCAATAGGGGTGAAACCTCATTTCTTTATGTACTCTTGTGCCCCAGCTGAACCACAAATTAAGTCAGGAAGTCCATCGTCAGCTAAAGCTCAGCCTTTTGGTTTTGGAGGCCTTAGGAAAGTCATTGAGCAAACCTGAACCACCCCTTTTTCTGTAACCGTGGTGAGGGGCATGATCTTAGGCACTCGCAGCACTTTCTAGATGAGTGGCTGTCCAGTAACTGAGGCATGATCAGCCTGAGTCATGGACCAGACAATTCCTGGAATTCTTAGCCACTCTTTCCTTCTTTTCCATGGAGTGGTGGGAAGGGATCTTGGAAATGCCTGCTCCTTGAGGGTAAGAGGACTTTCAATATCTGAGAATTAAGGCTGGAAGCAGCATCCTTCTCAGGTAGAGATCATTCGGCCTCCCCTTCTCCCCCACATCTACTTTCTCTTTGATTTGTACAAGCTCTGAATTGGAATCCCTCCACAAGCAATACCCAGAAGCAAGCTCCATAAGGCTTGGTACTGGGCAGAGGATATTATGTACGGTCTAAAGACTGAGCTCTAATTGGTCAGTCTCTCCTTACACCTGAAAGAAACAACAGCAACAAAGCAAAATCTCACTACTTGTGTCACTTTCATATTTATTTTTTCTTCTATGCATTAAAAATATTTTTTATTGATGCTTGGTTTTTTTCATGTCTAACAATGCCTAGTAAACTCTCTCCTACCCTTTCAGAGTAGAAGCCCTTCCTCAGGACAAATATGTTTAGTAATACAAATCGCCACAATGGCAATGTCTGAGAATGCATGTCTTATTCTGTTCCTCTGGTCCATCATCTCTCTGCCAAGAAGGGGGAGGTATTTTTCATCATACAACATTTATCATCATCATCACCACCATCATCACCACCACCACCACCATCATCATCATCACCACCACCACCATCATCATCATCACCACCACCACCATCATCATCACCACCACCACCATCATCATCACCACCATCACCACCACCACCACCACCATCATCATCATCACCACCACCACCATCATCATCACCACCATCACCACCACCATCACCACCACCACCATCATCACCACCACCACCATCATCATCATCACCACCACCACCATCATCATCATCACCACCACCACCATCATCATCATCACCACCACCACCATCATCATCACCACCATCACCGCCACCATCACCACCACCACCATCATCATCATCACCACCACCACCATCATCATCACCACCATCACCACCACCATCACCACCACCACCATCATCATCATTACCGCCACCACCATCATCATCACCACCACCACCATCACCACCATCACCGCCACCACCATCAGCTAGTATTTATATAACACTTTAAAGTTTGCAAATCTCCTTACTGATACTCTTCCATGTAGAGACAGCTAAGAGGTGCAGTGGATAGTGTTGGATTTGGGGTCAGGAAGATGGAGTTTGAAACATACCTCAGAGACTTGCTAGCTCTGTGACCCTGGGTAAGTCACTTAGCCTCTTTTTACTTTAGTTTCCTAAACTGTGAAATGGGGTCAACAGCAGCACCCACTTCACAGATTGTTGTGAGGATCAAATGAGATATTTGTAAAGTGCTTAGCATGGTGCCTGGCACATAGTAGGTGCAATATAAATGCTTATTCCTTTTCTCTTCCTTTCCCATTTGACCCTTACAATAACCCTGAGGGGCAGGTGGTATTTTTGTTCCCATTTTACAGGTGAGGAAACTCGGACAAAGTAAGGTTAAATGACTTGGACAGGGTCACACAAGTAGGAAGCATCTGAGAAAGGATTTGAATCCAGTTCTTTCTGACTGCAAGTCCAGCTCTGCAGCTGTTGTACCACTCAGATGTTT
Source organism: Phascolarctos cinereus (assembly GCF_003287225.1). Classification (NCBI taxonomy): domain Eukaryota; kingdom Metazoa; phylum Chordata; class Mammalia; order Diprotodontia; family Phascolarctidae; genus Phascolarctos; species Phascolarctos cinereus. The sequence goes on along the minus strand of NW_027556402.1, from coordinate 250,902,042 downwards.
CTTTTTTAAAATTTTATTAGTTTATTTTGATTTATCAACAATCACTTCCATATGCTTTTAAGTTTAAAATTTTTCTCCCCCTTCCTCCCCACCACCTTCCCCAAGACAGCGCGCAATCTGATATAAGCTTTACATTTACATTCCTATTAAACATATTTTCACATTAGTGATGTTGTAAGTCAAAATTAAAACCAATAGCAGGAACCATCAGAAAGAGGAAACAAAACTCAACAGAAGAGGAAAAAAAACAGCAATTCAACTTTCATAGTTCTTTCTTTGGGTGTGAATAGCATTTTCCATCAAGAGGCCTCTGGAGATGTCTTAGATCCTTGTGTTTCTGGGAAGGGTTAAGTTTATCAATATTAGTCACCGCACAATGTGGCTGTTATTGTGTACAACGTTCTCTTGGTTCTGCTCACTTCACTCAGCATCAGACCATACATGTCTTTCCAGGTTTTTCTGAAGTCAGCCTGTTCATCATTTCTTACAGCACAATACTATTCCATTACATTCATATACCACAACTTGCTCAGCCATTCCTCAGTTGATGGGCATCCTCTCACTTAGCTGTTTCTACACCCATACTCTGAGCGAGGCCTTGGGGATGTCCCCCTGAGCATGGTCAAACAGAATGTAGGTTGATTCTCTACTTTAACTGTGTGAGTTGAGGAAGACTTTGGATTTGTTTTCAGAAACAGGTTTTTATGGCTACCCTGTGTACAGGGCTGGGCAGATTGGGGAGAGGCCAGGGTCCACCTGTGTTCCTTTCATTTTCACAAGTGGTGAATGATCCAGGAAGTCCCAGAACCTGAATTGTTGTGGGGTTTCTGGACCTTGCAGCTTCAGAAACCAAGGTAGAGATGAAGCCTCTCAGAGCTCCTTCCTCCTCTCAGACTCTCCCAGGATTGAAAGGTGGGTGAGTGAAGCCTTGTTCACGTCCTGCCTGATGGCTATGCTGACACCCTGGCCCAGTGTGTGTCACTTGCAGGCCAAGCCATGAGACTGAGCAAAGCTGCTCTCAGGGGGTGCAAGAGGACTGGGTTTCTTTTGGGTCACACAAGGCATACTCCTCTCTTCATCTGTCTCTTCCCAGGGACATTTTAAACTGAGTGAAAACTGTTCCATGCACATCTAGCATAGCTGGTAAGAACAAAATACTTTCAAAATGGTAAAGTCCTGTTTATAGGGACAAACATTGGATGTGGGAGAGTGTGAGGGAGGTAGGATGGAAATCTTTGGCTGTTGTCAGTACCATTGAGTCAAGGTGCTTCTTTCTCCTCAATTTGTTGCCTTTCTCTGAGTCACAGCCAGTCAATAACTTTCGTGTACCTTAGCAATGAGTCTGCCGGGGGTGTCACTGGCATCTCAAAGCCTAGGTAGAAGAGATGGCAAAAAGGAACGAAAGAAAGAAAGCAGAAGAGGTAGAAATTGAAAAGGGAGGGAGGGAGTGATTGTAGGAGAGAGAGACACACACACACAGATAGAGAGAGAGAGAGACAGAGAGAGACAAAGACAGAGAAAGCCTGAGAATTGGAGAAAGAGAAAGAGAGAGAGAGAGAGAGAGAGAGAGAGAGAGAGAGAGAGAGAGGCAAAAAGAGAGAAGAGAGACAAAGACAGAGAGAGAAAAGAGACAGAGAGACAAAGAGAGAGACAGGAAAGCAAACAAAAAAGCTCTTAAGGAGTGGGGGGCAGGTCATCAAAAAGGCCTAGGAAGGTTCCTCCCCCCATCTCACCCCACCATGCCTCCCCTCTCCTCTAGATACCTGTCTCATCTTCTTTACCTTTCATCTCCTTCCTTTCTGCATTTCTCTTTCCTTCTTTTCTCCCCTTCTTTCCTCTTTCCTTTCCATTTCTTTTACTTTTTATTGCCCCCCTCATATTCTCCCCCTCTCTCTTTCTTACTCTGCATTTCTTTCCCCCTTCCTTCTCCCTTTCTTTGTCAATACCAGGGACTTAGGATTTGCAGGATGTGACCCTGTGTTGGGGTCAAATTGCCAAGGTAGTTGTGACGGCAGAGAATGGGTGGAGGGGTGAAGCCAATCCTTCCAGTTCCTCTTTCTCCGTCCATCAAACATTCCTTGTCAGTTTTTATCTGACTCCTTTTGTGGTATCTCTGTGTCTACAGCTCTGATAGAGATGGCGGTGCCCCTAGGCTCCTGTATGCCCAGCTATGTCCTGTATCTTCTTCTCCAGGTGACTCCATGGATTTCAGGTGGGAATTCTGCCTTTTTTCTCCAGAACTTGGGCTCTGAGGGTTATGGGATTAGAATGGAACCCTGTGGCCAATGATTAGCCTTCAAGTCATGTAAGGCAGGAGGATTCAAAGACAGCCAGTGCTAAGGTACCAGACCATAAGACCTGTGGGAAAAGGTTGAAGGATCAGAAGTTATTCATCCTTCACAACGAAAGGGTGAGAGTTGTATTACATATGGAAGAGCCGGTGGGTCATAATGATCTTGTGGGTCCTAGGATTGACATACTGCTGCCTTCAAAACACTTTGCTACCTGTTCTCTGATGTTGAAATGATTTAAAAAGGAATTCTCTATGTGTGGGAATCAACAGCATTTTTAAAATGAGGTCTGTACTGGTATAGGGAGCTTCCAGAGAGAAAGCTCCCTCTACCAACGAAGATTCACATCTCTCCAACTTGGAGGCTTGGGAGTTGCTTGGGTAATGAGAGGGTAAGTGACTTGTCCAGGGCACACAGCAGGTATGGGTCAGAGGCGGGACTTGAATTCGTGTCTTTTTAACTCTAAGATCATTGTGCCAAACTGCTTTTTCTTAATTCACATGCACCTATCGCTAATTTTGGATCCTTCCATGACGGCAGGTTTGATGGCATTTAAGTTTTTCTCTAGTTAGAGTCCCATGGGTCTGGGTCCTTCATATAAAGGATGAGAAAGCTGAAGCTAAGGTGGTTACAGTGAGCTATCCAAGGTGGTTAGTGTCAATGCCAAGAACAGAACTTGACTTTTCCCACTCCAAATCTCATACTCTTTCCACTAAACTATGTTGGTGTTCACTTCTTTGGAATCCTCCAGTCCTTCCTATTAAAGGGCACTTTGGCTTTGATCTGATAACAGAATTCATGAATATTCATCTAGAGGCAGGATGGAACTGGGGAAACTTTGTAGCAGAGGAATGCCGACTATTTTCCTTACTAAAATTCTTTTGTTACATTGGAACACAGTTGGGGAAATATCCCTCTATGACATACATCCAAGTGAATTGTGAATGGCACAATTTGGGGGATGGGAAGCACATCTAGAAGGCATACGACCTGTCTCTATGTTGAGGAATAAATCTTCTTAAACTGGGACTTAGGGGCAGCTAGGTGGTGCAGGAGAAAAGAGTGCCAGGTTTGGAGTCAGGAAGACTAATCTTCCTGAGTTCAAATCTGGCCTCAGATACTTGCTAGCTGTGTGATCCTGGGCAAGTCACTTAATTCTGTTTGCCTCATCTGTAAAATGAGCTAGAGAAGGAAATGGCAAATCCCTCCAGAATATTTGCCAAGAAAACCCCAAATTGAGTCACCAAGAGTCAGACATGACTGAAATTATTGAACAACAAACCAGGACCCATGGGAGAAACTTCTATTTCTAAAGACCTCTGAAGATATCTTGTTTTAGAGTTAAGAGGGACATTAGAAATTGAAGAGGAAATGTGACCTTAAAAGTCTAATGGATTTGAAGTCAGGGGATTTAGGTCCAAATTTTGCCTCCAGATCTTTTGCCACCTATGTGACCTTAGGCAAATCATTTCACTTTTCTCGGCCTCAATTTCCTCATGCATAAAATGAAGGAGTTGGAATAAATGAGCTCAAGGATCCCTTCCAGCTTTAAATTTATAATCTAATTCAATACTACTATTTTTACAGAGGAGGAAATTGAGTCCCATAGACATGAAATGATTTGCCCAAGGTCATACAGAGCAAGAATTTAAGTCAGGTTCTTTGATTCCAGAGACAATGCTCTTCCCACTATATAACTGTAGGTTACAGTTGCCTAGCATTCTAATGAAGGAACACAAACTGTGGAAACTGTCACTGGTTTTTGTGGAATCAGAGTATTTAAATGAGGACTAAATAGTCATTTTAAATATTAAATTAAATTAAAATTTAATTATATCAATAACAATCTGTTAATTAATTATTTAATTAATAATAATTAAAAATTAAACACATATTTTGGAATCATGTAAATTTTAATATAGATGGTGCAGTTCATAGATCATGGAATCCTGCATGTAGAGCAGGAAGGGACAAGAATGGCCGTCTATTCCAATCCATTCATTTTACAAAGGGGGAAACTGAGGCCCAGGGGAATGAAGGGACTTGCCCAACAGAGTAAAAGTAGTAACCGCCAGAATGAAGAATCTGAACTGAGGTCCCCTAGTGACAAGGGCAGTGCTTTCCTCACAGAACCATACTGCCTGAGGTTGATACAAGAGAATTTACTGATTCAATTATTTGAGTTTGGTCTTGTCACTGAGAGAACTGCTCTTTGACTTGATAAGCCAAGTCAGAAGACTGGGCTTGTGTCCCAGCTCCACCACTAATTAACATTGGGCTAGTCACATAATCTCTCTCTGAGTTTCAGTTTCCATATCTGCAAAATGAGAATAATGGCAGTTGTACTACCTACCTCCCAGGATTGTAGTGAGGTAAGTGCTTTGCTAATTGCAAGGGCTTTAGAAATATGACAGCCATCATTAAAAGGTTTTTTTTTGGTTTTCTTTCGTTTGCTATAGCTCCAGTTTTCTTAGTTTGAATGGACCTTAGTGAGTATCTAGTGCAACCTTAAGAATCAGAGACTTACAAAGTTTGAAGTTGTTGTCAGTGTGCTGACTCTGAGGCTTTGTGTTTCAGCATCCCTTTCCTCAAAGAATTGTGCCTAGATCATTGCTTTTGCAATTGGCCTCCAAATCTTGGGACTCTTCATTTTGGGGTGCATTCATTTCATCAGGAAGCAGTGCAAGTTGAGAGGTATGACTGAGAAATGGCCACAAGGGGGAGCAGTTGAGTTGATCTTGAACATGGGCAGTGGAAAGCCAGCAGAGATGATCATTAGCTTTCTCAGTGGCAATGACCGCCTTAAGGCAGAGGGAAAGAGTCGAGGTCCTAAGCCCAATCTGGAAGCTACTTGATGCCCAGTGACCCTGCTATATAAGGTATTTTAGGAGGGAAAAGGTGAATCCCTCGTGACTAAATATCAAGATTTACTTCCATTTTATGCCTAATTACATCCCTTTATTAAGGGTGGCTAGCTAGTTGGGCTAGCTAAGGAGGCAGCTAGGTGGCTCAGTGGATAGAGGTCCTGGACCTGAGGTCAGGACAGCTCCTCTTTGTGAGTTCAAATCCAGCTTCCACAAACTAGCTGTGTGACCCTGGGCAAGTCCCTTAACTCTGGTTGCCTTAGTTTCCTCGTCTGTAGAATGTAGGAAATGGCCAGTTACTCTAGTGTCTTTGCCAAGAAAACCTGCCACCGTCATGAAGACTTGAACTGAACAGCAACAGCACACTTCTGATAAGTTATAGCCCCAAATCTAGAAGAAACCTTAAAAGATCATCTAGTTTACTTCCCTGTCTTCATGTAGGTGAAAATCCCTCCCAGGATGAGAGCAGGTGCTTTTTCCTCTATTGAAGATCTTTCTCCTCAGTTAACAGAGGAGAAAGTTTTCTTGCTTTGGTGGCCAGGCCCAGCCTTTCCTGCTTTCTTTTAAGTTTGTGCCTCTGAGGGACTCCCTTCAGCTAGTGGAATGCCAGCTTTGTCTTTCTGTGGGGGCAGAGAACAGCAATTGATCACTATTCCTTCACTAAAATTCTCCCTGTATAAATTTGCCACCTCCACTTTCTCTCTCCTCTGGATTATACATTTAAGATGGAAGTGATCCAAAGTCATTTAGCCCTCCCCTCTGACATTTACTACTCATGTGACCTTAGACAAATCACTCAACCTCTCTGATCCTCAATTTCCTCATCTGTAAAGTTTGGGGGATTTGGACTTGGTGACCTCCAAGAACTCTTTCAATTGGAAATTTCTGATCCTCTGACCCTTGTCCAAGTACCTCATTTTACCCTGAGTGTCATAGAGGTGAAGGGACTTGGAACAAGGCCACACTGGCAGTAATTGGGAGATCCAGGTTTGGAACCCACATCTTCTGTCTCTGGATCCAGGGCTCTGTTCAAAAGCCCCATTTCTTTCAGTCTTTCCCCATGAAATATCACTAATCTTCTAAGGGCATCTTCCACCCAGCTTCAAATCAAAAACAAGCTGTTTTCTGCTTCTTGTTTAGTTGCTTCAATTGTGTCCAACTCATCATTATGGGATTTTCTTGGCTAAGATACTGGAGTGGCTGGCCATTTCCTTTTTCAGTTCATTTTACAGATGAAGAAACTGAGGCAAACAGGTTAAGTGACTTGCCCAAGCTCACACAGCTAGTAAGTGTCTGAAGTCAGATTTGAACTCAGGTCTTCCTGACTCCAAGCCTGGCACGCTATCCACTGAACTATGTAACTGCCCTGAACAAGCATTTATTAAGCACCTCCTATATGCCAGGGACTGTGCATTATGCTCTTGAAGAACTTACATCCTTTAGGTGGGGGGAGACCAAGCAGAACATATAAAATATATACAAAATTAATATGAGGTAATTGGGGGGTAAGGTATATGGCTGGGTGGGGGAGCAAATCAAAGAAGGAAGCATGCAGAAGGTAGCATTTGAGCTGTGCTGCAAAGAAAACTAGGGATTCTCTTCTTCCATCCCAGTTCCTTGACTGATGGAAAAGATACCCAATTATCTAGCGTCACAGAAATGAATTCCTCTACTCCAAAGAATTAGTTTAATAAGACACATGGAGAATAACAAGGAAAATGAATGAAGAGAAAAATATTTTCATAGACAGAGTGGACAATTTAGTATCTGAAAATGAGTTTTGACTCTGCAAGTTATATTTCATTCATTTATTAATTCAAGAAGTATTTCTTAAGTGCCTATTTAGGCCAGACACTGATTTAGGTACAAGGGATATACAGGCAAAACCAAAACAGATTCTGCACTCAAGGAACTTATATTCTATTGGGGGAAAAGAATATGTAAATATATAAAAGAGAAACAAGATCTATGCAAAGCAACTTTTCAGGAAGGTTAATTGAAAGAGAAAAGAGAACATCGATGGGAAGGGAACCTAGACTGGATTAAAAGATGAATGTTTTGAGATACAAGAAGATAAAAATTCACACTTTCTTTTTCTTCCTCCAGAAAATCAACCTCAAAATGAAGAAGAGAAAGGTAAAATCCCATAACTTAATGGTAGACTTGCATTTTCATAGGATGGATAATAACAATGGATGCGTCTTTAGTAGCTCATATTCTTTGAGACATTCCCTCTGCTCCTCTCCCTACAGGAGTGGAAAGGTGTTGTGCTGAGCCATCTACACATTCTGTCATGAACTTATGCTATTGTAATCAATGCCATTTGTGAGATACCTGACCAGAGCTAGCCTTAGAGTCTGGTCATCAGGTTGAGTAGTTTTCTGTGTGAAACTAACTAGTCTGGGCCCGGATTGAATTATGTAGTTCTCAATGGTTGCAGTTCAAAGGAATCATTCGTGGCTTCTTCCTCAGGCTAAAGGGTAATGCTGAGCCCCTTGTTTTAAGTTCATCAATATATAAAGCTAATGATGAGGCTGTTTCTCTATCAATTGGAACATGCTTAAGATAAGTATCTGTAATTCTTTTTATGAGACCTATGAATTCATTGGAAGGGAAAAAAGATTATGAAGTGCCTACAGTGTGCTATGTGCTTTGCCAATATTATCTCGTTTGATTCTCACAACAACCTGTGGCAGGTAGGTGTTAGTATTAGCTCCATTTACAGTTGAGAAAATGGAGGTAGAGAAAGGATAAGTGCCCTGCCCAGGGTCACACAGGCAGGATGTATCAGATGCAGGTCTTGTACCCAGGTCTTCTCAACTCTGAAGCCACCTTTTTCTACACTGAGCAATATTGCCTTTTACGGTGAAATTGTCAGCACCAGAAAATCCCAAACAACATCATAATTGCGTATCTTCAAGACGTCATAATAGATAGCTGAGCCCGATGTACCTTTTAACACCCCATCCATGCCAAGTAGTTGAAGAATGGAATTTTTTCCATCCCTTCACTGTTTGATCTAGCCAATACTGTACAGTTTTCCCCCCCCCCACAAGGACAATATTAACACCAAGTAACAGTCCATCCATACAACTACATTGTGAATTCAGTAAAAAATCAGGCAAATGATTTATTCTAGACGCTAGAATAGTAGATCTACAGTTTAGCAGATAGAACACTGGGCCTGGAATCAGGAAGGCTCATTTTCATGAGTTCAAATCCAGCCTCAGACACTTACTAGCTGTGTAACCCTGGGCATGATGATCCTGAGCAGTGATTCACCAGTCAGTGAACAGACTTCAAGGCAGAGTCATCCTGAAGTTGGCAAGGCAATGGTGGGAAGGTGGAGTAGTCAAGAGAGTGAACTGAACCAGGAGTGAAGCTTCTAGTAAAAGAGCTGGGGCTAAAAGCCAGATCTCCTGATTTTGATATTAATGATCTCTATTTTCCTCCCTTTTCCTGCCTTAATATGGACCTCTTGTAGAGACAGGCACACTTTTTTGGTTTGGCCAAAAGCATTACAGTCCATTAATTCTTAAATTCTAGGAAGTGATGGTGAAGGAAGGACCCGACACAATGGCCCTGCATTTTAGCAATCTAATAGTGATAATGTAGAAAGTACTTCTTGAGAAGAGACTTCAGAGATTAAGATCCTGCCTTGTGTCTACAGTTCCATGCTCAACTAAAATCTTTGCTTTTTTTTGGTCTTCTTTTCCCCAACAGCGGCTCTTCAAAAGGAATGTGGTAAGTTTTCTACATTGGCCAAGTGGTGTTTTTGGAATTGTGTCATCAGCATCTCATCTCCGTATTTGTTTAATTGCACATTCCAAAAAAGTCATTACAGATGCAGGTGAGTTACGTATGTGAGACCTTGGGCAAATCACCTCCCTTCCTTGAATCCTGGTGGACTGCATATCCTCAAAGGACTCTCCCCAATCTAACACTCTTTGTATGAGTCTGTGATCTGACACCTACCTTGGAGAGCTCCCTACCTACCAAGCCAAACTTTCAACTTCTTCTTTTAGCAGATTAACACCCTTAGCTATCATTCAAAAGCCTTGAGTTCTAGCTTTGGCTGGGTCTTACCTATTGAATGACCTTAGCAAATTGCTTGCCCTCTTTGGATTTTAGTCAACGCACATATATCTCTATCTTTACAATCAATAACTATTTCCTGCCCCCTCCACATTTCTCAGTGATGTAGAGTGGGTGAATGAGATAAAAAATACTTTGATACTTTTAGAAAAGAATGTTCAATAAAGTTTTAAGTTCAATACTAGCTGAGGGGCCTAATATTTATTCTGGACCCAAACACAGGGACCAACCCACTGGGAGCAAGTTAACTTTAAAAAGTCTAGTAAGAAATCCCTATCCACAAAATCAAAGTTTTGGCTAGATTTCAAGAGGAAAGACAGGGCAATGTAGTTGAAATAACATTTGACTTGGACTTTGTTTCTGGTTTCTGGTTTCTAGTCCCAATTTTTCCATCAACTTGCTATGTGACCTTGGATGGGTCACTGTAACTCTGGGCTTCAACTTCCTCTTCTGAAAAAGGAAGGATTTTGATTATGTGATTTTTAAGGGCTCTTTTAGCTTAATATCTTCTGAGTATTTTCTAGTGTTTAAGTAAGTTCCTGTGGTAGAAGAGATGCTCATAAGATCATAGATTTAGATCTGGAAGGGAGCTTGGAGGTCACTTGGTTTCACTGTCTCATAGGAAAAAAAGGGCACATAGAGGTTATGTGCCTTATCCACAGTCATAGAGCTAGTAAATGTCTGAGATAGGATTTGAATTCAGTTCTTCCTAACAACAATAGCATTTACACAGTGATCTAAACTTTACCAAGTGCTTTACAAGTGTTATCTCATTTGATCTTCACAATAACCCTGAGGAGGAAACTGAGGCTGAGAGAAGTTTTTGACTTTCCCAGAGTCACAGAGCTAGCAAGTATCTGAAGCAGGGTTTGAACTCAGATCCTCCTGTCTCAAAGTATAGCACCCTGTCCACTCCATTACCTGGTTGCCAGATGCTGAGTCCAGCACTCTATCCACTATATCATCTGGACGTCCTGGGTCTGGCAGTCAATTAACATTCATTAAGCACCTACTATCTGTCAGGCACTGTGCTAAGCTCTGGAGATAAAAAAAAAGGCAAGACAGTTCCTGTCCTCAAGAAGCTTACGATCTAATGGGGGAGATAACATGCAACAACTATGTACAAGCAACTTATATACAGGATAAATTGAGGATAGCCTCAAAGATAGGGCACTAAGGTTAGGGAATACATAGTGGGTGCTTAATGAATATTCCTTGAATTGAATTGACAGTGTACATTAGCCATAGACTAAGTAGAACATTGGATTTCCTACCTCCCATTGGCCATCTACTGTTATACTCACTCTGGAATCAAAGGCAATCAATGTTTAATTTCACAGTCGTTGTTCTACCAGTATAATACCCTTCCATTCCAGTTCTTCAGGGTGCAACAGTATGCCCTCAGAAGCTTTGGAGGAGAAACAGAAACAATCAGTTTCCTGAATCTTTTGTAGAGGGAAGAATAGAAGGTGGGGACAAGTTTTCCTTCTCTTCTTTTTACCGTAGCCCCTCATCTACTCAGTGCGTGTTTGTTACTCTTTCAAACCTTCTCCTGGGAGCCATTGGAAGCTGGGGCCTAAGACATATGGTGTGGTTGTCCCTGTCATCTCAGAAAACAAAACTGAATTGAATTTTCTACTTTCAGATTGGAGAAGGGCCTGGAAACATGCAGGTGAGGCACCCGGGGCGGGGGGAGATATTTCCTTTTATACGTACTCAAGGTGACAGTAGTGGCTTTTTCTGTGGGCTCTAATCCCATGTTTTCAAAATAACATGTTTTGAAGAGAAACCTGATCAATTAATTGTTTTAGTCTGTATGCTGCCAGAACAGCCATTTGTCTGTATTTGTGTCCCCTGGACCTGGGGCTGCAGATATAGGTCACTTTTACCTGACCCAATGTCAGATAACTTTGAAAACATCCAATAGAGTTCCATCAAACACACGGAGCAAACGCAGTTATTTTCAAAATAGCCTTGTCAGTTGCTGGAATTCAATCACTTTCATTTGAAACTGACTTCTTGGTGAAGACCAGGGCAGAATGATTTTTAATGATGTTTTCTCTTAGTAGAGTATAAGCTCTTCGAGGGTAGGAACTGTTTTATTTTTGTTTTTACATCTGCAGGGCCTACCATAGTGTCTGGCACATAGGAAGTGCTTAGTATCTGCTTTGCTTATTGAATTGAAATTTGTGATACTGAAATGTCTCAAAGATGGTTCTATTAAGAATTCTCAGAACCTCAGCCTATATGGCAGTCAATCTTTATTTATTTATCTATTGGCAATGGGGTTAAGTGACTTGCCCAGGGTCACACAGCTAGTAAGTGTCTGAGACCAGATTTGAACTCATATCCTCTTGACTCCAGGGCTGGTACTCTATCTACTATGCCACCTAACTGCCCCTATGGGAGCCGATCTTAACCACTAGTCATTTTCTTCTCTCTCTCATTTCCAAGGTAGCTATGGCACCTTGACTATGTATATAGTCAATCCTAACCTATGACCTTGAAAAAGCAGAAACTAGATGTTTGTCAGGAAGTGGATAGGGGTGAGGGTGTCTTGGGGTGGCTGTAGGACTGATGAACTCTACAGTTCTGGAAGTAGTTTCCAGACTCTTGTGATTCACCAAGTGTATCTCTTTTTACAGTACGTGTAAGTCTGGATCAGGCCACAGCTCACCCCATCCTGATCCTATCTGAGGACCAGAGCCAGGTGACCTATGGGGATGCTGAACAGGGTGTCCTTAAAACCAGCCAACGATTTGACTTTCAGCCTTGTGTGATGGGCAGTAAGGGCTTTGCCACTGGAAGATGTTACTGGGAGGTTGGAGTGGGAACCAGGGCAGCCTGGACCCTGGGTGTTTGTAGGGAAGCAGTGAGCAAGAAAGGCTGGATTGTGCTGTCTCCAGAAGAAGGGTTTTGGACAATGAGGTTTTATAAAAACTGCTATGAGGCTCTGAGCAGCCCTGTGACCCCTCTCCTGACAACACCCTTTAGCTGAGTTGGAGTTCCCCTGGACTGTGAAGCTAGAGAGGTTTCATTTTACAATGTGACAGGTAGAACACATATTTATACCTTTCCCTATTGCTTTCTTTGGCACTATCTTTCCCTTTTTCTGGGTCTCCCCTGGTGCTCCCCTTACCCTTCCCAGGTTGATCAATGAGAATATCTCTCTTATAGAGGTGCCAAGTGATTTTCATCCAGTGTGTATCCCAGGAGAGCTGTCCCCAGCTCCTAACTGATCCCTCTCTTTAAGAAACATACTTATCTGTCAGTCAACAAGTTTAGTGAGGAGTGAAGGAAAATCTTTCAGTCCAATCTAACTTTGTTTCCACAAAGATCCTGAGACCCTCAGGAATGCCCTACTATTACAAGATGGACCAGTCACATCCCTCTTCTTTTAGTAGGACATGGATTCAGCTGGATTAGACTCCAGGAGAATGTAACATGGGACTGGGTTCCTCCAGACTTGGGACTTCTCTTGCTATCTTCGCTTCCATTTTGTTTTAGGAGTAGGCACAAATGCAACATACTTTAGCACTTACTTTGGGTTTGGAAGGATATCTATGAACCCAGGGTTGAGTCAGAGACCCAGAAAGGTCGTTCACCTCTGAGTTGATGACGCGGTAGAAAACCATTGGGTCAGAAGTATATGCTGATGGTAATGCTGCCGTCAAGCTCTGTGAGTAGGATTCAGTGCTGTGATCTTTAACATGAAGACTTTAATGAAGAATAAAATAATAATAAACAAGAAAATGAGTCCAGCTTTTCTTGTAGTGGAGGAGGGAGAGAGTCCAGACTAGGTAAGTATAGAGAGCTAGCTACATGTCAAAATGCTAAGTCCTGCCAATAACCAGCTGTCAAACAGAAACTTTGTCCAGATCCCTTTCATATTAGGACTCTCTTTCCCTCCTCCACTGTCCTCTTTCCCCCTCTCCATTGATGACATCATTAGGGCATACCACATTGGTCTTCCACGTACTCTCCTTCTTCCTTTCCAGATGACTCAAAAGGAAATTTGAACTCCAACCTATTTCACCTTGACTCAGCATTGACTCAAAATTCTCTTTCTTGTAGCTCATAGATCCAGAGGAAGCAAGCTTTCACACCTGAAGAAAAGGTTTTGAGCCCTCTACATTAGGCAACTTCCTCTCTATCAAACCTTCTCTTCTAGGGAGCACTCTTCTTGGGAATTTCTTCTAGGGAATTTTCTATTAATCTGTATACGAATATATATCCTCACCCTCTTCTATTTCTGTCATGATCACTAGACTTTTAACCAATCTTTGCAAAACCTACACAGAAGGTCTCTTCTCTCTTCCTCCTCATCTCACATCAGCCCGATGTCCTGAGCCATTATCTTGTCTTTCATCTATCTCCCATAATGAGATCGCCCTTCTCCTTCCCAAGGCCAACCTTTCTACATGTACAAATGATCCATTCCATCTCACCTTCTCCAGCAGATTGCCAACTTGCCATCCCTATTATCATCACTACTGATTCACTTTTCTTCAGTCTCTTCCTGTCTACTGGCCACTTCTCTGTTGTCTACAAATATACCCACAGGTCTCCTTAACTTTCATAAACCCTCACTTATTCCAAATAGCCCTGCTAGCCCTTCTCCCACTTTTCTACTGCTTTTTGTGGCTAAACTCCAAGAGAAGGGCATCTGCAATAGATGCCTCTACTTCTACTCTGCTCACTTTCTTCTTAATTCTTTAAAGTCTAGCTTCTGACCCCCTATTCAATCAAAACTGCTCTTTCCAGGGTGACCAATGATGTAATCACTAATACATACAGGATAGCCTTTTTTTTCAATCCTCATACTTTTGGGGGACATGAGATGTGGCTAAGCAGTGGAATGCATACAGCCTTGGACTTGGGGCCAGGGAGAGCTGAGTTCAAATATGATCTCAGGTGAATATTAATTGTGTGACCCTGGGCAAGTTGCTTAACTTCTGAAGCCTCAGTTTCCTCATCTGTAAAATGGAGATGATAAAAGCAGCAGCTTCTCGAAGTTTTCGTGAGAATCAAATGAGATAATATTGGTACATTGCTTAGCACAGTGCCTGGCACGTAGTACGCAATTAAAAAATGCTTGTTAGAATAACAACCACAAAATTAACCTCTCTGCAACCTTTGATACTGTTGATCACTTTCCTCTCCCTTCTTTCTAGGTTTTCATGATACTACTCTCCCTAGCTTCTTCTCCTCCCTTTCTGCTTATTCTCATACTACTTTGTTAGATCTCCATCTAGGTCACATCTGCTAACTGTGGGGGTGTGCCACGGCATTCTGTCCTGGATCCATTCTCCCTCTGCATTATTTCAAATGATTACCTCATCAGCTGTTATGGATTCGAGGATGACTTCTATGCTGAGGATCCTTACATCTACTTATCCACCCCTCGCCTCTCTACTAACCCTCCAACTTCCTATCATCCTGTGGACATCTAAAACTCAACATGTCTAAATTTCATTATCACTCAATCTCACTCAAAATTACTCACTTTCAAATTTCCTGTTACCCTCACACACACATCCACTCCTTCACATTTCTCCCCACAAGCACTTCCTAAAGCACAAAACACGCTAATTTAAGAAACTTCACATGGAGGTGTTGTGCTGAGGGGAAGAGAGAGAGAGCTTTTGGAGCCTGGGAGAGTGATTTTCACCTGTATCAGGTGGAGATCCCCAGGCAGAAGCAGGTTTTGCTATGTCTGACTAGGAAGCAAAGCCTTCTGCTGAGGACTTGGGGGGAAATGCAGAAGAAAAATGCATTAAAATCAAAGTCATTGGGCAGCTGTGAAATTCACTTCAAGGCGAAAATGACAATACATCTCAAGAAACTCAAAGAATCATACTGTCAAAGACAGGATATGCTGTTGAATTCACTCAAATTTCTTTTTGAAGGTCAGAGAATTGCTAATGATCATACTCCAAAAGATCTAGGCATGGAAGAAGATGTGAAAGAAGTTTATTGGGAAGAGATGGGGTCACTCAGCAGTTTCCATCATGTAATTTTTGCCCCTTTTTCCCCTTGGTTCTTTTTTTTAATTTTTAAACAGTAGTTCTTTTGTAATATTGTATTCAACACTGAGTTGAAACTGGCACCCTGGCTCTGGAAGTCTTACTTTCAAAGTCTGCTATTTTGAATTCCAGTGCTCCTCCTATATTATCATTTGTTTTCATAATGCCGAACTCTTTTGATCAAGCTGCAGTCCCTTCCTACTTTTCTACCATCCTTTTTGAAATGTATGTGCATGCATACCACATTCACTCAGCATTACAGCCTTGAAGGTGATAAGACCTGCCAGCGCCAGTGTTCTAGATGACTTTTCCATTGACCCTGAAGTCCTGGGGTGTTATTACTTCCCTCTTGGACTATAACTCTCAGTGAGCAAGGGAAGTTTTTCAGAGGGCTGAACTGTGGAAAAATGGTGTTTCTTTCATTTGAAGCTACCTTTTAATGTATCTGATGGCCTGGGCCAGAAGAAAAATATCAGGTTGGAAATGGAGATGATAGATCAGGTTGCAATCATGACTAACTTCACTGAAGAGGCAAAGCATTTCAGGATTCTAAATTTTGTCAGAAAAACCCAAAAAACCTATCAATTTTCCATTTGAAATTAATAAAGGTACTGATGCAGAAATGTATATGGCAAACCACTAATATCATTTGACTTTATTGTATTTTTTGGCCTGGGGCATGGGTTTTAAATGGGTATTATTTGTACCAGTTTCTTTAAAATAAACAAAATATTTGTAAAAAAAAATCCTCACCTATCATCCCAAGAATGAAATCCAGATTTCTAATCTAACCATTTAAAACTCTTCACAAACTGGCTGAAGGTTACCTCTCCATGCTTATTTCACATTATTCTCCTTTCCTCACTGGGGATAAGTAGCACTGAAGCATTTACATGTTTTTCTGTTCCTCCTCATTTGTGAGTTCGGTGATACCATGAAGAGAGAAGACCTGCATTGGTTACCGTTTTGGGAGACTTTGGGCAGCCAGGGGGTAGCAGCAGGGTATTAGGTGGACCCTGTGGGTCTGGGTTTATTGTCTGACAAGCAGTAGGAAATAGTATAGAAAAGGAAGTAGAAGTGAGAAAAGACAAACTCCATTACTCTCAAAAGTATTCATGGTCAGGGTCTGTGGATACATCTGCACGTGAGGATGTGTGGCCAATTCTCGAGAACATCCTTCTAGGTACTGTAGTCTAATATTCTTTCTCTGCTTTCCTTTGCTTTTTGATATTTTTTCTTGCTTAAGGCCTATTCTCTAGTCTGAGAATTTTTCTGTCTGTCCAAAAACATTAGTAGCATGGACTTCTTTTCTTTTTTTTTTCCTCCTTTTTCTTTCTTTCTTTCTTTTTTCTTTCTTTCTTTCTTTCTTTCTTTCTTTCTTTCTTTCTTTCTTTCTTTCTTTCTTTCTTTCTTTCTTTCTTTCTTTTTTTGGCTAGGCAATGGGGTTAAGTGACTTGCCCATGGTCACACAGCTAGTAAGTGTTATGTGTCTGAGGCTGGATTTGAACTCAAGTCCTCCTGAATCCAGGGCTGGTGCTCTATCCACTGGGCAACCCAGTTGTCCCTCATGGACTTCTTTTCACCCTAAGGTTTTGGATTTCTGAAACTATGATTTGAAGATGAACAATAGCAGTATCTGAGTGCCTTTTTCATTTCCCTGATACTCATTTCTTTGTTTGTGGCTTTTCCTGCCTGTTTTACCTTCTTCATCTGCTTCTCTCTCCTGACACCCTCTTTCTCTCTGTGCAGCTAACTGAAGCCAGGCATTCAAATGGTCCTGTCTACTAGAAGAGTTTGCTGTGTTTCTATCATAGAAAGAGCCATCAGTGGGGAGGCCAGGTGAGAGGCTGGGCCCCAGCTGCATGTCAGTCCTGAAAGAGCAGAGATATTTACAGCACGGATGCAAAGGGCAGCAGAACACTCCAGCCAATAACTTTTTTTTTTTGGTTGAAAGCTTATTTGAATGTCTTACTATCAAATACCATGAAGTATAATTGCTGTTGTTGGTAGTTCTTTGTTCTTTTTTTTTCCTTTGGTGAGATGATTGGGGTTATGTGACTTGCCCAAGGTCACACAGCTAGTAAGTGTTAAGTGTCTAAGGCTGTATTTGAACTCTGGTCCTCCTGACTTCAAGGCCAGAGCTCTATTCACTGTGCCACCTAACTGCCCCATAGTTCTTCGTTCTTGAAAAGGACCATGACATCAAGGAGGTGATGCCATGATATGTAAATAAATTGTACTTAAGTGAGGAAGGGCTGTGCAAAGTCACCAGTCTCCCTTTCTCCTCTGCAGCCATCCGGGTCCAGGGGGAAACACACACACACACACACACTTTGAGTTCTTGTTTTTCATTTAGCAGCTTCTGAATTTCCCCATCATTTTCATCAAGCCAGTCTTGATGTTTGCGAGTGTTCTGACCCAGATGAGTAAAGGTGGTTCTGTACACCAAATCTCTGAAGGCTACCCACTCCTTTTCTCCTTCACTGTTACCAACTGTGTGTTGGCTCAACTTTCCCTCCAAATTAACAACAAACTGTTTCTACTCAGAGAAGCACTCTAATCTGTTGACACTAATTCTTATGGTAGTCATTTTGCTTTGGGGCCATGGCTTTTGTTGAATGAGAATATTTAACTTGGAGAGGATAAGTCTATGATCAGTCCAGCACTCTGCCCACACATTGCCTTCATTACTTTCATATCCAGTCTATCTCTTCTCCTTACAATCACATAGTCTATTAGATGCCAATGTTTGCTGCGAGAGTGCATCCATGAAGTTTTATTACGTTTAGGTAAATGGAAAACAAATGTTGGTAATGAAGTCATGAGATGCACGAGTCTTCAACAGTAAGTGACCATTGCTGTTGCTGTTTCCAACTCCATTCGACCAAGGACTCCCTGCCATGTCTGGTAGTCTGAGCCTACTTTAGCATTAAAGTCTCCCAGAATATTTTAAGCTTCTCCTCTTTTGACACATTGATGACAGTATACCAGCACCATGCCAGGAAACAATCGCTACCATTTGAATCGTCTTAGGAAGATTCTGAAGATCACTAGGCTGGATAAGCTACCCGACGCTGAGGTCCTTTCTTGAGCTAAACTGCCAAACATTCAAACTCTACTGCATTGAATGTAACTATGATGCTCTGGCTACATTGTTCAAATGCCAAATGTATACTTGCCTAAAAGATTATTTTATGGAGAACTCACAGAGGGCAAGCACTGACATAGTGGTCAGAAGAAGTGATGCAAGGACACTCTCAAGGTCTCTCATAAGAACTTTGGAATTGGGGGTAGGTAGGTGGCACAGTGGATAGAGCGCTGGCCCTGGATTCAGGAGGACCTGAGTTCAAATCTGGCCTCAAACACATAACACTTACTAGCTGTGTGACTCTGGGCAAGTCACTTAACCCCATTGCCTAGCCAAAAACAAAACAAAAACAAAAAAACCTTTGGAATTGATTATGTGATTTGGGAGACACCGGCACAGCACTGTCCAACATGGTGTGCCCTCATCAGAAAAGGTGCTGCACGTTATGAGCAAAGCAGAATTAAAGCATCTCAAAAGTAACACAGGATGTGCAAATTTTGAGAATCCACCCCAAATGTTCACACGGACTAGTTGTGCCCGACCTGCGGTAGAGCATTCTGAGCTCATATGGGTCAGATCAGCCACAATCTGACACATTATAACTTGCCTCTAACATAGTGATGTCATTTGGGTACTCTGAGAATGTAGGACAGCAACCACACACTCACACACACACAGAGATATGCGTTGAAGGGAATAATGTCTAAGACAACAGCCAAAGACAGGGGAGCCAAGCTGTTAACCCCTTTAGATGTCAGAGAGAGGCCTACATATTTAACCCTAGAGTTCATAGGGATCCGCTGGAGGTTGTGGGGATAAGGACTGACATGGTTGGACCTGGGCTTTAGGAATTCCAGAAATCCATGATCTCCAACGTTGGCTAAGTAGAGAATCCACAGAATGCATTTTTCTCCTGATAGAAGATAACTCCAGCCTGGGGAAGGAAAGCGCATAAGCATTTACTAAATACCTACCATGTGCCAGGAACTTTATAAATATCCTATTTGATCCTCACAACAACCCTGGGAGGTAGGTGCTGTTATTATCCCCATTTTACATTTGAGGAAACTGAGGATGAGAGAGACAAAATGACTTGCCCAGGGTCACACAACTGGTAAGTGTCTAAGATCAGATTTGAACTCAGGTCTTCCTGACTCTAGTGCTCTATGCACCATATCGCTTAGCTTTCTACTGTTACAGTAATTATTATGAGTACTCTGTCACATGAGAGGCTCAGTTACCAGGAAGGTTATAGTCGAACTGTTTCACTTTCATTTCCCAATGGGTCAGATGACAATTTTAGAAAACAGGCTTTTCAAGCCCTGAAGGTGGCTCTTTTGGGAGGTGTGGTGGTGTTTGTGACCCAGTCATCGTGGGCAGCTCTGTGACCTCGTCATTTAGATTGTGTCCCTAAGCGTGGATATGTTTTCAGAGACAGATAAGAAGACCCTAGATTAAAAGCTGGAAGAGATGTCAGAGCTCTTCAGAGCAACTCCTTCATTGGAATGAAAGGAAGCTCAGAGTGGTTAAGTGCTTGACCCGAAGTTCCACTGGCAGCAACTGGCTAAGCTGGAATTCTAAAGGTAGAGCTGCCTGAGATGATTTCTCTGTCTCCTAGGGAAGTGGCCCTTATTGTCCTTTTCCAGCTCCCCTGGCTCCTCTCAGGTAGGTGGGACCTTGGTGCTGAGCCCCTGCTCTCCTTGCTGCCTTCTTCTGGGAGGGATCTCCTTGCCTCTGGGCCTCTCTGACATTCTTTTTCTTGGCATCTTCTTTGTCTCCCTTTCCTGGTGTGGTGGAATGTTTCAGATCAGAGGATATTGGGAAGAATTGGGTTTGGTCACATTTCCAATTTAGATTTCAATCCTACTAGTGTCTCAGGACCCAGACGAGATTCCATGTCATGTATGAAGCTGCCCTGACAATGGAACCTTTGTGACCTTTCCCTGCTTTCCCTCATTGCATTATTGGTTGTCTTATTTGTTTTATCTTCAAGGGTGCTGGGTCTAGGACCAATGAACCCTGATTTCCCCCCCTTTACCTTTCAATCTGGTTCAAAATCATCTCAAATCATAACCTCAAGGGGGAAAACTTGTCATAAAACAACAACAACAACTTGTTTCCCCCTCTATTTACTGGGTTTTTAAGAATACATTTTTAATGAGTTTTCTTCACAGCACAGTCATCTGAATATGTTTTCTCACCATATCCACACATGGAGATGTGATGTAAGCGGGGGATATGAAGTTGATGGTAGGTCGCCCCAAATTGGGTCATGGGGTCTAACAAGGCAGAGTAACTTTGCAAAGTCTCTGTCCTTGAAACTGGACCATCTATGGGGATTTTGTGCCACTGGGGTTGTGATGTTTACTGTGAAGAGATCACTCATGAAATGAGGTGTGACTTCATCTAAAACTTAATTTACTAATGACTGGACACAACCATCTGCCTCTGCCTCTTATATGCTGGTACCCTTTTTCTACAATGCCTCACATATACAGCACCAGGCAGTCAATAGGTGAACTTCCCCTGAAGAAAACTAGATTGGAAAATTTCAGAAACTTTTGGGCTTCTGAGCCCTCCAAGTCCCTCTGCCTCTTTGGTATCCCCCCTTAGAGTGAATGTTCCACAGTGTGCTCTGCACCAGACAGCATCTCCTAATCTCTGTTGATCATTCCAATATAACACTCGTAGGTAAAATCATGTTTCTCCTTCATGGTACCCAATAATCTTTTCTTTCTCCTTATATGCTTTATGATGCCTCATTACCTACAAAAGCCTGCCCATCTTTGCCACCTTTTGGAATTGCTCTCGTCATTTTTAATCCACTGCCTCCTATTCCCTCAAATTTGTCCTTCTCTTTGGGATTTGTTTTAACTTGGTGAAGGATGGGTTGAAACTGGGAGATATTTGGGTCAGGGAAAGCAAAGAGGCTATTGTAGAAGATCAGATAATGAGGGCCTGAACTAAGATGGTGGCTGTTCTGATAAAGAGAAAAGGACGTATGCAGGAGATGTGGCAACTGAAACAAGATTTAGAAACAAACTAAATATATAGTGTGTATGATAGAGAAGAGTCAGAGATGGTACTGAGGTTTCATCATTCTTTGACTGTAAGGATGATATAGTGCCCTCAATAATAATAAGAAAATTTGGAAGAGGTGTGAGTTTTGAGGAGAAAGATGCTGAGTTTAGCTTTGGACATGTTGAGATTGAAGTGCTTACAGCATATCTAGCTTAAAATTCCTAACAGGCAAATTGTTATTTTGGACTAGAATTGGATATTTATATGTGTGTGTGTGTGTGTGTGTGTGTGTGTATAAAAATACATATATGTATACACACACACGTATATGTAATCTGAATTCAGGTGATAATTGCATCTATTGACGCTAAAGAGATCATAGTGACAGTGTACAGAGAAAAGAGAAGAAGACACAGAACAGAGACTTGGAGAACACACACAGTTAAGGGGCATGAAATTGATGATGATCCAGCAAAGAAGACTGGGAAATATAATTCATCAGAATGCTAAAAGGAGACATAAGACAGAGAAGTAGTGAAAACACAGGAAGTAAGGGTAGATATAAGTGCCCAATGGGGCAGAGAGGTCTAGCAGGATGAGAATTAGGAAGAAGCCATTAGATTTGTTGATGAAGAAAACAGGTCTTTGGTAATTTTGGAAAGATTTTGGAAAGAGAGAGAGGACGTAGAGATACTATCTATAGCTTTTTCAAGGAACTTGGTTGAAATATATAGGAAAGATGGAGGATGGTAGCTAGAAGTGTGATAGGATCATGTGAAGGTTTTTAGAGATGGGGGATACTTTGGTGTGCTTGTAGGGGCATGACCAGTAGAGAAGGAGAGATTGAAGATGAAAATGCCAGGGTGATGATATTGGGAGAAATCTACTAGAAAAGATGAGAGGGATTGGGCTTAAAGGTACATGGCAGCTAGGTGACACAGTGGATAGAGAACCGGCCCTGGATTCAGGAGGACCAGAGTTCAAATTCTGCCTCAGATATATATATATATATATCACTTACTAGCTGTGTGACCCTGGGTAAGTCACTTAACCCCCATTACCTAGCCAAAAAAAAAAAAGAGTACTTTGGAAAAGGTTGGTTTTGGTAAGGAGAAGGGCCACCTCTTTCTTCTTCAGAGAGTGGAACAAAGAAAGAGATTATATCAAGGGGTTGTGAGATGAGGAGGAAGGAAAAGAGAAAGCTCACAGTTAACGACTTTTATTTTCTTAGAAAATTATTAGGTGAGGTCTTCAGTTGAGGCAGTGGTGATGGTACTATGGGAGCCTTAAAGAGAGAAGAGAAGGTTTCAGATAGCCATTGTAGTCAGTGGAATAGTGTTAAATTAGTTAGTTAATAATGTTAATTAAAGAGTAAAAAGATTATCCTGCTGCAGAGAGGGCTCATTTTCTTTTCAATCAGGAATCAGGAAAAAAAGACCCCTCTTTCTGCTGCCACCTTTCGGCTTCTCAAAATAAACTAAATGTCTCCTATTTCCTAATTCGGGTAACATGATATAGAATGATGTCCCTTTGAATTTGGAAATGGGTCCCAAATATGATTACTTTTCACCTTAAAAGAAACCTTGTACTTTTTAATTTCATGGTAGGGAGAGGGGAAGGAAGTTTAAGCTTAAAATTTAAAGGCCAATTCTTGACCAGATTTGAAGGGCCATGATTCATTGCTTTTATTTTACAAATTTAAAACAATATCACCACCAATATCAGGTTGCCCCAGCCCTTAAAGCCACGAAAGAGTGCTGGATCAAGAGCTTGTCTGGTACCATGGCACAATAGCTCTTTGATGCATGAGATCAAAAGGCCTGTAAGGTTGTCTGGGCCTTTTCATTCCTGCAGACCACTTTAAGGTAGGTAATAGGCTCCAGTCTGGACACCATTTCGGCCACTTTCGCTGTAAGTGTTTCTCTGTTTGATGGTTTTACGTATCACATTCAAAGATGAACCCAGGTCAAATGATTTCCTAACATCATCTCTATTTGAAACCTACTAGAGACAAGAACCTTGTCTTCTAAGGAAGAAGATGTCATTCCTGACATGAGATGGAGATGCTCTTAAATGACATAAATGTTTCGTGGTCCTGGTCAACACCGCTAAACAGCAAATGAATAGGAATTCAGGGTTAGGGTCTGACAAGGCTTGAGCCTGGCTAATCAGGGGGTTGAGACAGAATGGCACACTCCACTTTCTGGAATGAGTCCAGTTCTAAATTACCCGAACAACTTGTTGGCAGCCCCTGGGATGTGACCAACTTTCCTTGGTCTTTCAAAACGTGATTTTTATGCATATATTTCCTTTCCCAGGACTTTGTGCACTCACTGCTTGGTTGTTTAGCCATCTGATTACTGATTTTATAAGGTTGTGACTTAATTCAGTATATCAATCAATTCCCTTACCCACATATTA
Organism: Phascolarctos cinereus; assembly: GCF_003287225.1. NCBI lineage: Eukaryota > Metazoa > Chordata > Mammalia > Diprotodontia > Phascolarctidae > Phascolarctos > Phascolarctos cinereus. Next base: position 250,878,236 of record NW_027556402.1, on the reverse strand, counting down.
TTGTGGGGATTCCTTTAATGTATTGGGTGGACCAAATGGCTGCCAAGGTCCCTTCCAATCCTCACATTCTCTAAGCTTGTCTTCCTGTGAGTGCTGAGAGGAGAAGAGAGCAGAGATTCTCTCATTCAAATTTTGGGCCCTCTCCAGCCACAAAAGCACATATTACCAATGGTTCTGCACACAGTACATTCTTTTTTTTTAAAAAAAATTATACTGATATCTTTAGTTTTTATGTTGATATTGCCTGTATCTCTTTTTTTTTACATTCTAGCATCTCTTTTTCTCCAATTCCCATAGTGCTATCCATATAACAAAGAACATGTTAATGACAAAAAAGCAAAGAAATAAATCAGCCAAAGTGGTCAATAAATTGAAAGACCTTGAAAATATATACAATGTTTCCCACTTGTGGACCACCTGTTCTGGACAGGAGAGGGAGGAATTGTTTTTTTCATATCTCTTCTTTGGGACCATGCCTGTGTTTTGTAATTTTGCAACAGTCACTTTTGACTACTGCGTGGTGATTATTCTTTCTGTGGACTCTGTTGTATTCTGTGTATATAATTTTCTTGATTCTGTTTACTTTACTCTTCATCAATTCATGTAGGTCTGTCTATACTTCTCTGTATTCATCACGTTCATCTTTTTTTCCCAGCACAGTCATATACTATTATATTCATGTGCCATCTTTTTTTTCAGTCATTCCTCAGTTGATAGGCTTCTATAGTAGGTTCTCAATAAATATTTGTTAATGGAATCACTGCTTAATCTACTGGCCATTTTATCTTAATCTTTTAGAGTTTAACTTTTTTTTTAAATTTATTTTTAGTCCCCCCCCCCCCGGCAATTGGGGTTAAGTGACTTGCCAAAGGTCACACAGCCAGTAAATTTCAATTGTTTGGTCTGAGGCTGGATTTGAACTCGGGTATTCCTGACTTCAGGGCTGGTGCTCTATCCACTGCACCACTTAGCTGCCCCTTAGAGTTTAATTTTTCAAAGTCAACTACTTTTTATTCTTCATTTCAAAATTGGCATTGACTTGTCTCCGATGCAATCAAACAATAGTTAGCTTCAAAAAGCTGGCTATATCTACATACCGTTGAATAACTACTTTAAACATGTGGTGGTATTGCTGGCGAGATTTGTTTCACTTTCCAGATTCAACTTTGATCTCTCAAAAGAACATAGCTTGTGATTATAGTTCACATCCAGAAGGTCAATGCAGTTATTTACTTGGGTGGTTTGCCTTATCAGTATTAAGCTATTGGTATGGTGAAGTGGAAGAACTCTTTAATTTTCCATACATTCTTAAAAAAAAAACCTTTCCTAAAACCAAGAAATATAATAAACAAAGTGACTAGTCTTGTAGATAGAACAAATTTTAAAGACATAAATTCATCAGTAGAATTTGGTGCTCTTTTCACAAATTCTTGACTGTTTTCCAACTTTCCTTAATCTAATTTTGGTTATATCTCAGACTTGGTTCTCTGCTTCTTTTTCTTGTGGTTAACACCTCTCTCAGCTGGTCTATATTTCTGTGCCTTCAGTTTTAAGTCCACCTGTACTCAAAATTCCTTCTGGCTTCTCATATGTAGAAGATTTTATTTTTAATGACAACAATCTGCGCTTTAGTCACTTGCCCAATCTGCTTAAGCCAATGCAAAGGGAATGGCTTTATTTTCTTCTACTAACCTAATAATCATTGCATCTTGTTAATCAGCAAAGGTCAGGCAGAGTTAGGATTTGTCTGCCCAGGTAACTAGGAGAATGTGGGACCTATACATTTACCTATCAGGAAGTTAAGGCATAATCTCTGATTCTGTTCTATCTTTTCATTTCGTGGCTCAAAGAAGCACAAAATTAAAACCGTGGAAAGAGGGTCTTGTTCAAGATACAAGTTAATGCTTTTGGTAGCTAGGTAGCACAGTGAATAGAGTACTGGGCTTGGAACAAAGAAAACATGAGTTCAAATCCTGTCTCAGATGCTTAATAGTTGAAAAAATGACCCTGGGCAAATCACCCTTAGTTTCCTCTTCTGCAAAATGGGCATATTAATAGCACCTTCATCACTGTGGGGTTGTTTGGATGAAATGAGCTAACATGTAAAGTGCTTTATACACCTTTATGTCTATAAAAATCTAGCTATTACTGTGGGGGTCTTTTATTGTCCCCCCCAATAGAAAAACCAGTTATTCCTCATAAAACTTTCTAGCTGTAATCACTAGGTTAGTTAAATTTAAAATTAATAGAATTTGTAATTTAAGCAGCTGAGATTACACCCATTAGAGTATTACTTTTACAGACTTGCCTCTGGTTCGATCATTAGGTTTCAAAACAAATGTTTCATTTATCCATTTTTATTAATGCCTTTGGTTTTTATGTCACTTGCATTTGCTAATACATTCCTATATTCTCCAGAGCTAAACAATGAAAGCTTCCCTTATGACAAAGATTTTTTTTTAAAGGGGAAGAAAATAGCTGTTTCATAAAACCTTTGTTCAGTCCTGTCTGTCTGACTCTTCATGACCCCATTTGAGTTTTTCTTGGCAAAGATACTGGAGTGGTTTGCCATTTCTTTCTTCAGAGGAGAAAACTGAGGCAAACAGAGTTAAGTGACTTACCCAGGATCACTCAGTAGTAAATGTCTGAAGCTGGTTTTGAACTGAAGTCTTCCTGATTCCAGGCCAGGTACTCTATCCATGGTATCACCTAACTGCTGCTTAAAAAACCGGTCAGCATATAATATCTAACATTTGTATAGCATAGGTTTGCAAAGTACTTTACACATATCTCATTTGATCCTCTCAACAACCCTTTGAGGTAGGGACAATTGCTATTATTATTCCCATTTACAGATGAAGAAACTGGGGCACAGAAGTTAAGTGACTTTCTTTGGTTCAATCAGCTGGTAAGTATATGAGACAAGATTCAAAGTCAGGTTTTCTTGGCTCTAACTCTAGCCCTCTCTCCACTATGCCTCTTTGCTATATAATTAATTTGCTATATCTGATAGAATATAAAATATTCCACACCCGTTGTCCCCCACCTCTATGGTGAAGGGAGCAAAGTTCACTTTCTCTACTCTTTTCTTGGTCAAAGCCAGGGCACTGTAAATGCAGAGCTTGATTTCATTTTATTGTGCTTCCTAATTATGTTGCTGTCATCTGTGTACATTTGTTTCTTGTTTCTACTTGTCACTATGCATCAGTTCATATAATTCTTCAAGTGTTTCTCCTGTTTTCTTCATATTTGTTTGTTCTCAACAACTAAAATTTCATTATATTCATGAACTCGCAGTAGCTTTATACTTTCCCAACCCATAGACACTTACTTTGTCTCTTTCCTCCCAGATTTTTTCCACCACAGAAAGTGCTGCTGTGACTCTTTTGGCCAACATGAGACTTCTTTGACCTCCTTGAAATGTAGAAGTAGAGTTGCTTCTGGATCAAAAGGTACAGACATTTTAGTTACTTTTATTAAAACATTATTCTGAATTACTTTCCAGAGAGTTGGACCAATTCAATATTTTCTTGAAACCTGTAGCCATCATTACCTTTTCACATATTTTTAATCTTAGTCAATTTGTCTGGTGTCAGGTAAAACCTCAGAATTGTACTGATATACAATTCTTTTATTATTACTGATTTTGAGCAGTCTTTCATAAAGCTGTTTATAATTGCCAATTCTTTCAAGAACAGTTTGTTGTTATTCTTGGCCAATTATCCATTGGAGAATGGCATTTAGTCCTATGTATTTGTGTTGGTTCCCTATATATTTTGGATAGAAAATGTTTACCAGAGATATTTAATCATTTCCCTTTTCATACTAGCTGCATTAATTTTATTTATGCAAAAGTTTTTCAATTTCATGTAATATAATACCTACTTAATCTTTAGTGATTTTCTCTATTTCTTATTTGGTTAAGGCTCCTTACTTAGCTGAGCTACATTTGTGAAAGATGACCCCATTTATTTTCTTCTAATTTTTTTTTATGTTAGAACAAGTTATATGGTATAAGATAAAGGCAGCTTTTAAAAAAAGTTTCATTGTACCTCTTTATGTCCATTTTTAGAGGGGAGTTTTGGTGATGTGTAGGGATAATTTGAATCTCAGGAGAACCTAGCCCACAGAAAATATGACCTGTTTTCTTAGAGTGCTTGACTAGCTTTGCATTCACACTCAATTTTGCTTCTTTTAGTAAATTAACTGGTTTGGTCTGCCAACTGTTCTGACTATTTTTTCCCATTAAAATAACAATCCCGCTGTTAAATTAATGATCTGAAATAAAAAGGAAACTGAGGACAAAGTTACTAAACCATCTATAATTTAATTTGCAAAGAGAGCATTTGCATATCAGATTAGGTCACCTGACTCTTCAGATGTCAGAGACAAAGAGCAGTTTACAGAGCTGATTGTTATAACAGAAAACAGGAATAAAAAAATTGTTTTGAACATAATTCAATTGGACAGGTCAGGTCACCTGACTATTAAGTTTCTCCCAGCCTTTCTTAATTCTACCCAGAATCCTTAATCCTTAATCCCACCTTTCCTTACAGGTGGTATGTTTTGTAACCAGAAAGTCTACTAGGAAAGTGGAGCATGTGGTCAGTAGTTAGCAGTCACTCCCCATTTTCTTTAGAAGATTCCATTACTCAATTTAAATTCTAGCTCACAGAAAAAAAAAAGAGTTTATCTGCTAAGGCTGGAGAAAAGAAGTAACCTCTGGCTGGCCTCTCTCCAGCTTCCTGAGAGGGGCATTTAGCCTCTGGTTAAAGCCCCTTTCTGCCAGAAAGGGAAACCTAGCCTTTAAAAAAGGGTACTTTTATGATTACTTTATTGTATCTTATTCTAAATTATCTGCTACTAAATGCTAAAGTCTTCTCAGTCTGTCTCTTCACTAAATCTATAGATAACATAGATTTAAGAGACTATGTTAGTCTGGCTTAGCTGTTAGGGCTAGCTTTTCCTACATAAGGGAGCTTAATCCTATAATCAAACTAAAAATAAATCGATCATCAATATTAGTGGATTTCTTTTTCACTGCCCTTAGTCTGAATTTTTAGGCTCACAGATCAGTGATCTCAAGGCAACTATTTTTTATCCTGTTTGTCTGGATCCACTTTTCTCTTATGTTTTTTGTTAACTGATAACAATGAGGTTTTGAACTCCCCAACCAGTGAGATCTTTTAGCATGGGAGTAGATGATTATCTCTCAGAGATACTTTGGAGAGGATACTGGCATGGGATGGGTGGTGAAGAGTACATTAAATGACTTTGAAGGTCCTTCCTACTCTAAAGTTTTATTGCTCTTATGTTTCTGTAATCTACAAAAGGTGGAGATTGGTCTCTATTGTGTCAAAAGTATTTTCCATATTAAAAAAAAACCTTTTTGACTTTATGCTTTTCCCACATTCTGCTGCTTTTTATCTTGTCCCTCTCCTAGTATTAACCCTGGTTTTCCCTTGACTCTGCCTCCATTCTCCAGGGAAGTTCACTGTGTTGGGACCACAGGAGCCAATCACAGCCTTGGTGGGTGGAAAGGCTACATTCCACTGCCACCTCTGTCCCCAGAAGGATGCTGAGGATATGGAGGTGAAGTGGTTCCATGAGAAGCATTCGGATCTAATTCATCACTATAAAGATAAGCAGGACCAAATGGAATACCAAATTCCAGAATATAAGGAGAGAACAGAATTCCTTCGAGAGAATATTTCCAGTGGGAATGTGGCCCTGAGGTTGAGCAATATCCATCCATCTGATGAGGGGAAGTATTTGTGTCAATTTAAAAGTCCCATCTATTCTCATGAAGCTGAATTCCAAGTACATGTGGCAGGTGAGTTTGTGGCGGGTGCCAAAGTCCTCACGTGGAAGCAATAGCTATGGGGAAATTTGCTTCTGGGGAATACAGGCAGCCCTATCCTGCTACAGAGATAAAACAGGGACATCCAACGTTAAAGGCAATGTTGCCTTGTTCCTGGGTCAGACCAGCAAAAGGGGAGGGTGATCCAAAGGGGAAGATCCTATTCTGGAAAGTAATGGTCCATTCCAGTCAGAGACAAGTAGTTCAGATGAAGAAATGGAATGCAATCTGAAGCAAATACTTAAGTTAGATTCACTGGGGTAAGCTTTCTGGGAAGCTACTTGAAGTGAGAATAATGGTCAAATCAGGGTGAATTTCCAGCAGTTATTGAAATGGTATTTTGGCTAATGTGCTAAACTGATGGATAATTATGCCCATGGTTTGGGTTGATCAGTTTAAAGATCCTCTGAAGACAAAAACTAAACTAAGCCTGCCCTCAAGTAGTTTACATTTTGCAGCAAATATATTGATAAGTAAACATAATTTATATACAAAGTAGAAAGTAATTTCAACGTGAGAAGAATGACATGTCTGGATCTCTGTGTTAGGAAGTGAATTTTGAGATCTGGGTGCAGGACAAATTGAATTGGGAAGAGATTAGAAGAAGAGAGATTAATTTGGGGGGGCAAGATGTGATAAGGGCCTGAACCAGGGTAGTGGCCATGGGAAGATGGAGAAATGAATTAATATAAGAGATGTCATGGAAGTAGAATAAAAAAAAATGGTGACTGGATGTGGGTAGAGAGTGAAAGGGAAGAGTAAAGAATGATATAGAGTTTGAGTTACTCAACTTAATTGACCAGAAAGAGTGCTATTCTTGACAGAAATAGAGAAGTCAGTGATAAGGGTGTGTTTGCAGGAAAAGATGAATTCTGATTTGAACATGCTAAGCTTGACGTTCCTAAGGGACATCTAGATGGAGATGTCTGTAGGTGATGTGGGACAAGTGGTCAGGAGAGAGACAAGGACTGGGAATGTATATTTGGGAGTCCTCTGAATAGAGTGACAACTTAATTCTTGGGCACTGATGAAATGTATTGAGGAGAAGAGAGTATATAGAGAGAAGGCCCAGGATAGAGATCTGGAGCACACCCATACCACAGAAGAAGTTACCGAAAAGGAGATTGAGGAGAGGAGGAATACTACAAAGATCCAAGTACCTCCCCGCCCCCCCCAAATGGTATCTGGGAGGATAGGATGGTCAACATCATAAAAAAAAATATAGGATGAGGACTGAGAAAAAGCCATGAATTTACCAGTAAGAATTTGTTGGCAGCTCTAAAGAACACAAATTCAGTTAAATGTGGAGGCTGGAAGTCACATTGCATGGTGTTGAAAAGTCCATGAGGAAATGAAGGCAAGTCCATATGTCCTGGTGCATGATTGCAGAAGGGAGGAGAGAAAGAATAATCTCTTGAAGGAACAGGACATAGTAATGAAGACCACAACTTCCCTCAGTTTCAACTGGGAGGATACAGGTTGAAGCTGCAAAAAGCTTTTACCAGGGAAAGGGTACAGTATTGTGTCCCTACTTACCCCTTTCTATACTATATAATGCAGCTTCAAGCTTCAGGAAACTCATAGACTGTGTGAATGTGGAGATGAGAGGATGGGAGATTGTCACAGCAAGGCTTTGGGGATCCTGTTGTTATTTGCATAGATGCATGATGCTTAATATTTCTGTCCATACCTAGGAACACAATCTGCACAGAAACCTAATTAGATGTAGATAGCCATGATTTTATTCACTGCCTACTCTTTTCAGTGCATGTGCTCACAAATGTGCACAGACATACATGTGTATATATTTCACGGACATTGGAAGGGAACCCTCAAAACATCTAGTGCAACTCTACCTGCCCAGGAATCTTCCCTCCAATGTCCCTGAGAAGTGATCATCTATTCTTCTCCCGAATATCTTCAGAAAAAGAGACCCTACTATCAACTGAGGCAGATTGCTTAATTTTTGGACAGCTTGCATTGTTACAGAACTTTTCTGAAATCTTCCTCTATACAACTTCCACCTATTGCTTATGCTTCTGGGACCTAGCACAACAAATCGAAGTACTATTTAATGGCTCAGCCCTTCCAGTGTTTGAAAGCAGTGATCTTAATCTCCCTGTGTTTATTCTTCAGTTTCTTAAAACCATTTTCTTCTTACCCTGGACAGTCCTTTAATACACTCCCATTTGGTGAAATTTTTTCTGAAATTTACCAAACTGAATGAACCATTTCAGATGGAGTCTCTCGAAGCCTTTGCACTGACCTTCTTAAAATGTCTTTTCTCCTCACTTCTCTTTCAAAGAATCCTTTTCTTTTTTTCAAGTATCATCTTCTCAATGGGGCCTGCCCTCCCTTCCAGATTTCGTAGTACTTAACTTCCTGCTTTTTACTCTCAATTAGTTTGTTCATTCATTCATTCATTTGTTTATATACTCATCTATCCATTTATTTATTCAGTCATTCATTTATCTATTCATTCAGGTGCTTAAGAGTAAACATTGTCTCATTTCATTCAGTATATTTGTTTCACCAGTGCCCAGCAGGGTAGCTCTCATAGTATAGGTGTTTAATAAATCTTTGTACCTTGACTGATTCAGTGTTTCACTGTTAACTCATATGAGGTTTCCAGTCACTCAGTTCCCTGGCCTTTCTTAAACACAGTGGCCGGTCAGGTGTCCCTGCTTTTGTATTTGTGCAGCTGAGTTTTGGAATTCCAGTAAAGGCCTTTATAGTTCATTATTTCATCTGTGATGTCACCATTTCTGCCTGCTGCAATCTGTTTGCATCTCAATACTGCTACAAAATATTAGCTATGTCTGTCATTTGTGTCTCATACCCTCTCCATCTCTCTGAAATGTCTTTGTCTATGTTTCATTTATCAGTGTACCTGTAGTCTTCTCCCACCTCTCTTCCAACATATATTCCTTGAGGACGGGGACTTCAGCTGATTTTGGCTTTGTGTTCCCAGCACTCGGTACAGTGCCTGACATATAGCAGGCACCTAATAAGTTCCTATTTAAATTAAAAAATTCTACCTCCCTCATTGGATAGGTATGCCACATACAGTGGTGTAGATATGTGCAGTTTTTTTCATCCCATATTTTCCCGTTTGCAACAGTTGCAAAACGTACATAGTTAATAAGATAATTAAAAATCATTGTTTGCATGGAAATGACCTCCAATCTGCTGTGTTTCTCTCTCCTAGGAATTGGCTCAACCCCTCACATACACACCAACTTTAATGGAGCGGATAGGCTTCGGCTGACATGCACATCTACAGGCTGGTATCCAAAGCCTGAGGCACAGTGGAGGAACATTTATGGGGTGCCCTTGTTACCAATGTCGAAGAACATTAGGCAGAAGGACGATGGGCTGTTCTCTGTAGAAATGTCGATCGTGGTGTCATCCAGTTTAAAAGAAACCATCTCTTGTTTCATTTGGAACCCCCTCCTCAAGCAAGAGAAGGAAGCAAAGTTGATTCGGGAAGGTCAGTTCCATCCCTAAATACCAGAGCTAGCCTTGTGCCCAGAAAGAGCAAAATGTAGGCCCTAAAAAGAGCGGGAAAGCCAGACCCCTCTAAATGTTTCACATAATCATGGGTCATAGTGTCTGACATTTCACTATCAGGAAATGTAGGATCTCAACAATGGAAGACACTCCAGAAATTCTCTGGTCTTAAGTGGCAGAGTCTGGATTCAGATGTATCTTTAGAATACAAATCCACTTCTCTTTTCAATATACCAGGCTGCCCCTTCCTTTGGCTTCCTACCATTCAAGGGTACTGAGACTCTGGGGCTTTACATTAGCAAGGAGGCTCCCAGGACTGGAGGCCGTTCACATTCCCTTATTGCTGAGGGGAGCTGTGTTTGCTGTTCGTCAACTGGCCTAACCATTTCCAGTGAACCCATAGAAGCAGATTGAACAAGGGCACATATTCACGTGGCTTCATCTGCTCCCTAAATGCTCCCCCCATTTTCTCTTTATTGGTCAAAGCCCCTCTTCTCCCACTGGTGAATTCCTTCTGGGGCCTCTGCTTTGGGGGCAGGGTCAGGCTGGCCATGCTTCATTTACCCTCCCAGTCATGCCAAAATCTTTAAGAATTGTTGAACCATGACTCAGCTGTCCTCTCACCTTGGCATTTTCCTTATCACCTGGGACCTTCTCTTCTTGTGATATGTTTGCCATACTACATTTCCCCTACTCCATCCCCTTTCAAGCTTCCCTTTATGTGTTTTCTTTCACCACTAGAATGAAATGGACATTGTTCTGAAGACCAGAACTGTCCTTCTTTTTGCTTCTGTTTCTCTCTTCAGCACTTAGCACAAAGCCTGACAGGTGTTGTTGTTCAGCTGATTTTCACTCATATCTGACTCTTTGTGACCCAACTGGAGGTTTTCTTGGCAGAGATATTGGAGTGGGTTGCCATTTCCTTCTCTGGCTCATTTTACAAATAAGAAAACCGAGGTAAACAAGATTCAGTGACTTGCTCAGGGTCACACAGCTAATAAGTATCTGAGGTCAGATTTGAACTCAGAAAGATGAGTCTTCCTGACTCCAGGCCTGGCACTCTATGCACTGTGCCACCTCGATGCTTGGTGTTTACCTGCCTGCCTAAAGATACGGACAGGAACAATGTGTCATTCTTCACCCCTGAACTTCTGAATTGTGGGCTACATAACAGTACACATGCATTAGGAGCATTTACCAACATGGGGGCGAGAGAGAGTTAGAACATGAGCAGTGCACTGAATTTGGAATCAGGGAGACACAGGTTCAAATTCTGCCTCAGTATTTGCCCTAACTATGTAACTCTAGGCTAGTCACTTAACCTCTCTCTGGGCTCCAACTTTCTGATCTGTAGAATAATGGAACCAGACATTCTGAGGTTCTTTCTGGCCCTACAATCTGTGATAATTCTACTCCCAGTAATGCTGATTCTGCCAGGCCTCTTATAGGGCATGCCTATTTAGTAATAGCCCCTGGAGGAGGGTACATGGAATACAAGGGTCATTATACTGTTGATCATATAAACACAGAGCAGGACAGACACATTCAAGAATCCTAGGCCAGTCTTGCCATCCTGACTCCCTACTAACTCTCCTTCTTTTGACCTTACCCTACCCCAATTCAACAAACATTTCCTTGTTTCTTGAACTGGTAATCTTCAGGAAGAAAAAGAGCTAGCTTCAGATCAATTGGTAGTAACTATAGCATCTCTCCCTCTTAATTAGAGTTGTTGGAGAGAGACTCCATTTGGCCAAATCATAGGTGACATCTTAATAAGTCACACCAGCTCCCTTCTTGGGCCTATGTATAGGCTGCCTTCCCTGTTGTGCTAACAGCAATGCAGAGGAGAGTAGGGCATCTGTCTGCATAAGCTCAGGAAGACCTCAGGGCCAGTGTTCCGACCAGGGAATCAGGGTACTGTGAAATTAGGATTTCTGGGCTCTAGGTCCACCATATGCGAACCTTGGGTAAAGCTCTAGAACTGCTTGGGCCTCTGTTTCCTCATCTGTTAAATTAGGATTTTGCTCTAATCGGTAAGGCCTCTTCAGGCATCAACTGCCTATAACTCTGAGATTTTTTTTTTTTAGATAACTTGCTTCCAGAGACCTCTTCTGGGATAATCCCATTGTTGATCTGTGTATTTATTGCTGGAATTTTCCTATTCTTCACTTATTATGATGACATTCTACAAACAGTCCAAGGTAAAGGGATAAATGGTGGGTAGGTTGGGCTTATTTTACAATGCAATGGGACCTAGAGAAGATTATGAACTGTCTGAGTCATTACTTGCAGTTTATTCTTGGTTTGACATTAGGGGGATCAGTTCAGATTACGAGAAACCCATTGCAAATCCAATTTGATTCTAAGTGGATACCTGTAGGTGGGGTGTATTAACGGTATCTTACGGGAACTTTCAGATGCAAGCTAGATGTTGTTAGACGTAGGCTTCAGATGGAAGATGAGTGTTGGAGCTGAGCTTTGGAGGAAACCTGAGAATCTTGGAGGGGAAGAGGGACAGTGTAGGTAAAGGTACAGAGATGAGAGATAGAACGTTAGGCACAGGGAATGAAAAGAAGGCCAATTTGGCTTCGTGAAAGAGATCAGGATGCAGTAAGCTTGGAAAGGTAGGTTGAAACCTATTTAGTAATACAGGCTGATGAATTCATTCTTCCTCACATTTTTCCTGAATGGTCATAAAATAGACAGTAGATAGCAATAGCACTGGCTTCATAGTGTCATTGTGAGGATCAAATGAGATAATGTGGCTTAAAGTGCTTTGCAAACCTTAAAAACACCACATAAATACCATTATTATTATTAAATATCACCATCATTATTATTATGCATTTGTGGTCCCAATAACAAAGTCTAAATACTAATGAAGGAGCATAGACACATATTTTTTCACTTAATTATAATTCAGAGCAGATTTTATTAAACTATGTGAAAATATCCATCTCTCAACATTACTAATCTATTGATTTTTAAAATAAGATGATAAGTGGTTCCTATTAAATTACTTTTGATTTTATTTCTCTCAGCACTAAGAGCCTGGATGCAAGATTCCTTTGAATAATTCTGGAGATTTTCTGGATCCTGGAGAGTATTAGGGGAAGACAATGAAACAACATGAGTAGCTGATGTTAAGAGCCTTTAGAAGTCCTTTGAGGGACTATCTTTGCTCTAGCCCGGAAGCCAGCTAATTGATTGACACTGATCTCGGCCATGTATTTTCTCTTTTGAGATTCATAACAGGACTATGAGATAGGTCCTAGAGACATCGTGATCATTTTCTAGTTGACTCATCCATGGTCACGCAGATAAAAAGTGTCTGAGGTGTAATCTGAACTTCAGTCTTCTCTGAGTCTGAAGATTCTTTTCCTTCTTTCCTCCGCTCTGGTGCTTCATACAATTTGGTCAAACTTGCATCTAACTTGCCAAAATCCATTCATCATTTCAATCCAACTCGATAGGCGTTATTCTATCACCCATTTTCATGCTCATGCCTTTGAATAGGTAGTTCCGCATACCTGGAAGTCACTCCACCTTCACCCCACCCTTTCAGTGGAAGCATTAGATTGAATGGGAAAGATTAGTTGGGGAGATAAAGATGATGAATTGATTAATCAACATTTTTTAAGCACCTACTAGGTGATAGGCACCATGTTAGGCCTGGAGATACAAAATTACCTCCCCTTGAGAAATTTACATTCTCTCAGGGCAGACATATACTTGCATATGAACATATATACATACCTACTTTCATACTTACACACATACATTTACACACTTGTAGAATGAGTCAATAAATATTTAAGTACTTACTATGTGCCAAGCATTGTGCTAATCCCTGGGGATACAAATATGAAAAAGAGAGTCCCTGCCCTCAGGAAGCTTACAGTCTGATGGGGGAAGACAACACATAAAGAAAGATGATGAGCATGTAGGGGAAGGAGAAAGTACTCAGCATGGAGGCATGACCAAAACCAAAAAAGTCCCCTATGAGTACAGCCAGAGGGAAAAAAAAAGAAGTCCAAAATGAGTGCAGCCAGGTAGGAAACGAGGAGATGTCTGTACTCTATCCCTTCCGTAAGTGGAATGTGAAGAGTTCATGGCTCCTCCCTCTCCCTTCTCCTCAGAGGGGGAACCATACTGGTGAGGTCTGAGTCAGCAGTCCCTGATTGATTGGATCTTTCAAAATGATGAGATTTTCCAGTAATGAGTTTACTGGGTGCTTGGTGGAAACATCAAAGATGTCCAAAATGGGTGCAGTGATAGAGTTAATGGGGAATAAGTTGAAGAGATAGAATGGAATGGAGAGGGGAGAGCAAAGATTTGCAGGATCCTAAGCACCTCTCATCTCCTATCTGTGCAACCAACCAAGGCCTTTAATGATTTCCTTGTTAGGGTTCGTACATTTAGTGCACTTGTCTTCTATTATGTCTAACCCTCAAGGTGCTGGATATCATACTGCAGACTAATCAGGTAATAATATGTAAATACCCACCCATAGTTATATGATAAATTGCATGGTGTAGATTATAATTGCAGGGAAATACAGATCAGGGTGAGCTTGGTTGGGTCAGAGTCCAGAATATTGGGCTGTAAGTCTTCAGACTTGGGAAGTTTGCATAGGCCATCTGTTTTCTCCCATGCCCCAAATGATAAATCCACAATATCTTTGACCAATGGCTATTTAATTTCTGCTCATAGAATCCAGTGTCGGGGAGTTTATTGCCTTCTGAGGTAGATAAATGCCTCCAAATTTTGCACACTCACAGAATCACAATGTGTGTAAATTGAAAGAAACACCTGATATCATTCAGTCCAAAAGGATGACTTCTGTAAGAGACTTGATTTAGTCTGCATTAGAAGGCCTCCCATGAACGTGGACTGAAGGCTGCTGAAGGCAGCTCATGCTACTTTGGGACAAGCTCCCTTGAACAAAATATTAAGGAGAAAAAAAGACTTGCATAAGGTTCTTCCAGTTGAAAAAGTAAAAGCAAGGGAGCAATATACACAATAAACGGCAGTGTAAATATGGTGAAGACTGAACATCGCAGGTACTCTGGCCAGAAACTGCTGACAGCACCATTACTGTCTTGCCAAAGTTAAAGGGCAGATCTTTTCTTTCAGCTAATGATCCATAAACTGAATCTTTATTTGTGGGATGGGTGAATGTTTGTTGGGAAATTGACTCATTCCTTCACTTTTCCCCAGATACTCTTCAAACCATTTCATGATATCTTTTGTTTTTACATCATTTATATTCCCCACTGTTTCTCTTCCTCCACCCCTTCCCAGGTGGTCTTATAATAGCTTGAACTTACAATAACTACCTCTTATAAGCTAGAACCCTACGGTTTTCAAAGTACTTTACAAATATCAGCTCACTTTATTCTCACAACAACCATGTGAGGTAAGTGTTATCATTACCTCTATTTTACAGATGAGGAAATTGAGGCCGATAGAAATTAAGTGATTTTTCCAGGGTCACACAGCTAGGAAATATCTGAAGCCATATTTTAACTCAAACCTGTCTGACTCTAGGTCAGGAGTTGTATTTATTAGCTCATTCATTATCTTTCCAACCTTATCTCTCTGTTGATTTTGTTTTTCTTTTCAAAATGTCAACTTCTGAGCTCACTTTGGTGTTATTTGCTTTGGTGGTATTCTAGTTTTTTTTTTTAAGTTTGTGTTTTCTTTTTTTCTCCTTATATGAATTTTAATTTACTACCTAACTGCCTCATAATAAAGAATTTTTTAAAAAAGGAGGAAAAGATTCAATAAAACTTAATGAGCACATCAATGTTTAATTTAATACACAGTGTTCTACATCCATGGCCACCCTCCTCTGCAAAGAAGGGCTAGGGAGGAATCTTTTTGTATTTCTTTTCTTGGGCCAAACTTAGTCATTTTCATTTATAGGAATTCTCAACTTTAAAAATGCCAACTAACATGAGTCTTTCCACATACACAGAACAGGGAGAGGAGGAAGAAAGAATATGTAGAAGGTAATAAGTGACTTCTCATTTATACTGACATGCAGGATAATTCTGACAGCATTATGTGCATCAAAGAAGGAAACGTAGAGGTGCCCTCTCTCTCTTTGCAACTAGAAGAGTCAACAAAATTCTGATAAAATTCAATGGACAATATTGGTTTGGTATTATCACCTATCAAAGTTAAAAGAATAGGATTTCTTTTGGTTAGAAATCAATAACCTTTTTCTTTTTTAACTGAGGAGTAGACTTGGGCATTTTTCAGAAGCACTAATTTTGTCAAAGCAAAATTTATCAATAAATTAAGAAAAATGTAAAAAAAAATTAAAAAATGTGTGACTGAAAAAAACACTTCAAAAGCAGGGAAAGTATAATTAATTAAATTTAGTGATGAAGGATCTAAGCCACCATCTGGTTCAATTCAAAAATTGAATAGATGAAGAAAATGAAGCCAAGAAAGGTGACTTTCCTAAGGTCACAGAGTGGCAGAATTTAGATAAATTCATTTCCAGAAGCACAGAGGAACAGTTCAAGGTCTTTGAAGGAGAATCAGATCTAGAAACCAGTGTAAAATCAAGAGCTGACTACCTCCTTCTTTCTCCTCCCTCCCCCCGCCACATACCTTTTTTTTTTTTTTGGTGTGAGGCAATTGGGGTTAAGTGACTTTCCCAGAGCCACACAAGCCAGTGAGAGTTAAATCTTTGAGGCTGGATTTGAAGTCAGGTCCTCCTGACTCTAGGGCCAGTGATCTATCCACTGCACCACCTAGGTGCCCCTGCCCCCCAGATACTTTTAAAGATAAACTTGGTGAGTTACATATTTTCACCATCATTATACAAATATAAATGGGGAGACTAGATGCTATGGAAAAATTCTCATCTCTTTGTGTTGTTGCTTTCAGAAAAAAAGAAAGTCCTGAAGGAGTCAAAAGATTGCCATCTTAAAAATTGAGTGGGTCAGTCAGACAGTGAGTCAACAAACATTTAAGAGCCTACCATATGCCAGGCACTGTGCTAAGTGCTGGGGATATAAAGATGGAGAGTCATGCTCAAGAAATAGCATGTAAATCATTATATGTGTATTATAGAGAGATGGAGGAGAGTAACACATAATAAGATGGGGGGATAGGTTATGAAGAGCTTTAAATGCCCCCAGAAGGACTTTATATTTTATCCTAGAAAGAAGAAAAAGATAACAGTGAGGCATATCAACATTACTGAGACATGGTTGAAAGCGTCATACCTCTGAAGACTCATATCAGGAAAAAAAAACTCAACATAAACTTCAAAAAACCCCATAGACAACCAACAAAACAAGAAACACGAAGGCAAGCCCAGAAGTAGCCATTTTGAGAGTTTCAATGGAGAGATAAAGTTGAAAAAATCATCTAACTAATATACTTAATCATTTAGCTAAATACAAGAAATGACTAAAACTGAAAATGTATGTGAAGTGGATGAATATGTAGAACAATATGAAATATAAAAATTAGCAAAATAGAAAATAAAGGCTCTAAATAGCCAAATATCTGAAAGAGAAACCAAGCTTGAGGAATTCCTGAAGAAAACTCTTCTAGCCTGGATTTATTTAAAATGGAATTTTATTAGACATTTAGAGAACAATAATTCCTAGGCAACATGGAGGAAGAAGGAACAAAGGGTTATAGATTTAGATCTTAAAGAGACTAAGGATCTAGTCCAGTCCCCTCATTTTACCTGTGACAAAGCACAGTGTGGCAATAGTTTAAAAGATATTCAAATTTAGAGAAAAAAATTGATGATTGGGAAGTGACTTAGAAGACAGGCATCCAGTAGAAGTTGCCTTATCAAAGGATTACAAATTGAAAGTTATTGGAGACCTTAGAGGCCATTTAGACCAATCCACTAACTTCATAGAGGAGAAAAGAGAGGCATAGAGAGATTAAATTACTTTCCAGGTCACAAAGTTGTTAAGAATTAGAATTGAGATGGATTCATCCATTGTAAGAAGTATGAAGAGTATAAGAGATTATCTCATCCAATATCTTCTTATGTTACAAATGGAGAAACTGAGGCCCAGACAAGGGAAGCGACATACTAAAGATCACAAGGAGAATTTGTAGGTGAACCAAACATAATAATAATCAGGTCTTCTAACTCTGAGTCCCTTGTGTATTCATTTATATTAGTTAATTTGGATACTTGAGAAAACAGAAAAGCAAATGAGGTGGCCATAATATAAAAAAAGGATAATGACAATTTTTCTCACTTTTATTTTTATAGGCACTCTTAAAGGTGATCTTGGTGAGTTATACTTTCTTGTTCATAATCCAATATATAAAGTGATATGACATACCACTGGATAATGATCATTTCACTATGTTATAGATTTTGGAGAAAAGAAAACTAGAGACAAAATGGTTGTATCCCTAAATGAGTGGATCAAAGAATAGATCACACAAACAACAAACAATTTTATTGAGTGAAATAATGACGATGAATCAACATACTAATATTTAAGGGATGTAGCTTAGGCATGTCTTAGAGGAAACTTTATAAATCTTAACATCCTTATTGTCAAAAGAAAGAAAGAGCAAACAGTTAAAAAATTAACAAATTTATAAACCCCAAACAAAACACAAGAAAAATAATATTGAAAACAAAATGACCATTAAAATGTTAGATAAAACAAACATCTGTTTTCTTGAGATCATTATGATCTGTGAATAATTTGATAATTTTATTTCTTTTAAAGAGAGAGATGGAAACTAATTGCCAAGATCAATAATAAAGAGGGAGAATTTCTAAACCAACTGAGAAGGTATAAAGAAAATTATTAGAAACTATAGTACTAAATTATATCCCAACAAAATGGAAGATTTACCTGAAATAGATGACAATTTGGAAAAATGCAAAATATAAAAATGAACAGGAATTTGTAATAGAGAGCTCAAATATTCATACATCAGAAAGTGAAATCAAGCTAAGTAATTTCTCCAAGAAAATATTTCAAGTTCAGTCAGTCCAAAAATATTTATTAAGTTCCACAAAAGGGAAGAGAGATATGAGATGTTAGCTAGTGGAGATGAATGGATGAAGTGAGGTTGTTTTGAGGAGACATGAACGTGTTTGTAGATGGTAGAGAAGCAGCCAGTAAGCAGGAAGAGATTGAAGGTAAGTGAGGGAGTGGGAATGGTAGAGGGAGTAATCTGTTGGAGAAAAAGATGGAATGGAATTATTTGTAATTATAGAGGGGTTTTCCTTGGCAAGGAGAAAGTCTGCCTCTTCATGTGAGACAGGGGTGAAGGAGGAGATAGTTGGGAAAGGCATCTAAGTCATATGAGAAGAAGAGAGAAAAGGGAACTCTGTGAATGGCCTCACTTTTTACAGGCAAAATTCGCAGGTGAGGTGGGGGGAAAGGGAGATGTGGAAAGTCTGGCAGTCAACGGAAAAAGTTTGAAACAGCTGCTGTGGTCAGTGATACAGTGAGTTTATTAAGGAGGTGTAGAGAGATTGCCATGTAGCAGTGAGGGCCCAGTTGAGGTTATGTAACATAAATTTGTAGCGGATCTAGTCAGCACAATTATATTATTTTTCTCCGGCTTTTCTCCCCCAGCACATGAGCAGGAGCAAAGGCTGTGGATGGTAGGAATAATCCATTGTTGAGGTTAGACAGGGCAAGGTCCTTGAGAGGATAAGTATACAAAGAATAAATGAGAAAAAGACCATGTAGAGTTAAACTAAATCACCAGGGGTCAAGATTGAGAAAGGAGGAGAATTTAGCCAATGCAGGGGTGATGGCCTTGGAAAAAACCAAGGCATAGAAGGATTGAAGGTCACGGGGAGAATGAACAATGAGGTTTGGGGTTTTGGGGCAGAGGGAGAGGTGGAATAACCATTGCTTGTGATCTGATAAGGGAATTTCAGAGGTTATAAACATAGAAGTGGTACATTCATGGGTGACAGCAAGATGAAGGGTATGATCATTTTTGTGTAGCTGAGGTAGGGTGGGGAAGTAGGTCCTGTGAAATGAGAATATTGAAGAACTGGGAGGTTAGGGTGAATACTCCCTCAATATTTGAGGGAATATCAATATGTATGTTGAAGTCCTATATTATGAGGGCAAGAGTTGGCGAGACAGGAAGGAGGGTAAGGCAGTCACTGAACTGATTGCAAAAAGAAGGAAAGTGTCCTGGAGGCCAATAAACAGAATTTTCTTGCATGGTAAATCTGGACTGAGTGAACCTAAAAGGGAGAAGTTATTGAGAGTGGTCGTGGAGGATAGCCTGGACATGGCAGTGGGGAACAATTAGTATTCTAACTGTCCCACCTCAACCAGTGAGTTGGACAAATGAAGGAAATGTGTTTCCAGTGCTGGAAAGGGAGACCAAGAAAACTGTAATAAGGAGGGAGCCATTTTTTCTGTGGGAGACAAAAATGTGGAAGGAGTGTGAAAGGAAAAGTTTTAAAATGAAAGCACATTTGTTACCTATGGAACAAGCATTCTAGAGAGCACAGTGAAAGGGTTTTGTAGTTTTAGAATGAAATGTTGTGGGAGTTGGGTTAAGGATGATGGGAATAAGGGAGTGGAG
Source organism: Phascolarctos cinereus (assembly GCF_003287225.1). Classification (NCBI taxonomy): domain Eukaryota; kingdom Metazoa; phylum Chordata; class Mammalia; order Diprotodontia; family Phascolarctidae; genus Phascolarctos; species Phascolarctos cinereus. The sequence continues at coordinate 250,858,294 of NW_027556402.1, read as the reverse complement.
TGTGGGTGATGGAGAATGAGATTTGAATGATTATAGTCTCCGGTTCAGAATCACTAGGAAGAGAAGAGTATGTGATAGGGTGGATGCTTATTAATCATTGATAAATTAGTTCAGTTAGATTATCAATATTCCTCGGAGTTTTCCTTCAGAGTAGAATCCTCTTAGGGCATCAGTCAGCGTAGGGGAGGGGACTAGTGGGGGAAACAGATGGATTGTTTTTTTTTTTCCCTTGCAGGCTGTCCAGGACAGGCCAGGAGACCATTGGAGGGAGCAGGATGGGATGGCACTTTTCTCCTTCCATGCACGCAGGAGCAGGCTAGTCCAGGAGATATGCAGAAGGAGCAAAGAGGAATAGCATCGATCTCTCTTCTTGGCCATCATGAAGAGGCCCAACCAGGAGACCAGAAGGAAGTGGAATGGAATCTCTCTCCATCTCCTGATATCTTGAAGAAGCCAGGTTAGGAGTCTGGGGCAGAAGGGAATGACATCTCTCTTCCTTTTCTGCAATCAGGAAGAGTTGAGATGAATTTAAAATTGAATTCTGTTGAACACTATAAAAATAAATCATTCCTAAGTTACATGGACTAAAAAAAAAAGAGAAGGCATTTTATGAAACTCCTTCTATAACACAAATTTATTGTCCTGATATACAGACCAGGCAAAGATAAAGTAGCCCCCCAAAAGTAGAACTATATCAGAAATGAACATTACTATAAGAATACTAATTAAAATAAGACAAAAGAGGCTATAGCTGTGTATTCAAGAAATTATTTATACTTACCAAGTTGGATTTATGCCAGAAATACAAGGATGATTCAAATCTAGGGAAACTGAAAACATAATCATATTAATAGCAAGCACAATAGAAATTAATTTTGTTATGAATTATTAAGACACTCAAAAATCCTTTTAGAGAAAATCATCCAAAAGCACAAAAATTTAAAGATCTCACAATTATATAAGTATGTAAAACCAAACACTAACATAATTTGTAACACATAAATACTAGAAGCATTCCCAGTGAGATCAGAGATGATACAAGGATGCCCACTCTTTCTATCATTATTTCATTTAGTTCTAGAAATGCTATTTTTATGCAAACAGAAAAAAATAACAATGGAATCAGGACAGTCAAAGAAGATGTAAAAATGACCTCTTTATGGATTCTAGAGAAACAAAGAATCAAGGAAAAAGCCAAAATGATCGAAAACTTCAAAAAAAGTATCGTAGATACAAAATCAATTAATCAAAGAACATTTATTAAGCCCTACTAAGTTCTAGGCAACATGTCAATCTAAACTAATCATGTCTTTCTATATATTACTAACAAAACCCAGTGGGAAGAGATAGGACAAAAATTCTATGTAATTAAAAAGTGTACTAAGATACATGAAGATTATATAAATGCAACCAAAAAGCATTTTATAGAAATAAAAGAAGATATAAGATATAAGAAATAAAAGAAGAACACTAAAAATTTGGGAGCTATTCAATCTTTAGGATTGGGCTTTGCCAGGATAAGAAAAATGACATTACTATAAATAGTGGTTCTCAAACTTTCTTAAAAATTATTATAAGAACACAAACTATGTTTTTTTGTTTACCACAAATTTGTGAGAAACAGGAAATGTATCTGGAGAAAAATATCTTTAGATCAACACAGTATGCCTTATTAACATACTAACAATATATAAATAATATTTATGTAGTATAGAGAAAAATGAAAGGTTATATAACTTTTAAGTTTTTGAGAGGGAAAAATTCATAAGTAGACTTTATAGAACATAAAAATAAGAGACAAACTCATTTTTTTTCACACAAAGAAAATCATTGTGACTAGAATCAGAAGAAAAAATATGGTTTCAAAAGAAGCTTTTTGTTTGGTATATCTGAAAAATGTCTAACGTACAAAATCTATGAGGAATTGATACAAATTGATAAGCTATCTCATATAGACAAATAAAGGATATAAACAAAAAGTTTTCAAAAGAAGAAATACCAGCTAGCATCAATTATCTGAAAAATGTTTAAAAGCAATAGTAATAAGAGAAGTACAAACTGAAAGACCACTATGCATCACCTTAAGGCCACGTAGTTAGCAAAGAGGAAAATTCTTCATTGGAGAGTCTGTAGGAAGACAGGAATCATAATTAAACAGTGGAAGAGTTGTGACTGTGTTCCACCTCTTCTGGAAAGCAATTTGGAATTATTCAAGGAAAGTTATTCAATTGTCCATAACCACTTGACTCAGAGACTTCACTAATGAGTCTACTGAGAGCAAGAAATGACCATATCAAGGTTTTTGTAGCAGCAATATTTGTGATAACAAAATATGTTTCTAACACTTGAAGAATGGCTGAGGAACTGTTGTAGCTCAATGTAATAGAATAACACTGCTATGTAAAAAGGAAGATAAATGAAGAATTTAGAGAAACTGCATGAAATAATGAATAAAGAAAGCAGATAAAAAAATGCAATGATCACAAGGTAAACAAAGTCACTAGCCATTTGAAGGTAAGAAAAGTTGGCTATAGATGTTAGTACCATACTACTAAATTTAAAGTACTTCCATTAAAAATATTAATAATAGACAAGCAAAATATTTAATTCTTGAGAGAGAAGGATTTGGAAGTGGGTTTTTTTTGGTGTATCAATACATTAGCATTTTTTTAAATAGTGGAAAAAGTATTGAATTTAGAAAAAAGAATAAATGGAAGGAACATTTGAAGATTTTAAAATGATGGGGAAGCAATGGGTAGATAGGGAGAGAATGAAAATAGGAGAGAATGGAGACACTAGGCAGATAAGTTAGTGGAGAAAGTGGCAAAGAACATCAGTCATTCAGCCGATTAGCAGTTTTGTCCACCAGTCTCCCACATATTGTGTGACCTTAGAGAAGTCACCTCACTGCTCTGAGCCTTGGATTCGTCATATGTAAAATAAGGCTTACCTTGATGATTTTTAAGATCCCTTTCAATTCTAAATCTTATAGAGTTTGGAGTCATGGATGTCTCAGAGTCAAGAGAATATAGTCTACAATTAACAGTATGCCATGGGTCAATTGATCTATATAAAGAGCATTCCTTGCAGCATGTACAAATATTCTTTCCCTGCTCCTAGTCGATCATGAGGAAATCTGAGGGCTTGACTTTAATCCATAAACAACTGATGACTGAGGATCCCCTAATTGGCTACTAAGCAGGAAGATCTGAGGACTTAGGGCACCTTTCAAAAGAAAACACAGCTTCCTGTTTGCTCCCTCTTGGCTGCAATTCAGCAGGTGATTAAATGTTATTCTAGTGTGAGGTGGGGAAAGGACAAAGTCCTGTCTTCCCATTTGGCCCCTAAAGTCCCTCCCTATACTAGTGTTATAGCAGCTTACATAGCAATCAATGCAGGGGGACTCAATCAGGTGAACTTTAGCTCAGGTGACTGGCTACCTCTGACTGTCTTCTGGTGTTCCTTTCCTTGAATAAGTGACATTGTGAAGTTGAAATGTTGGGAAGTCTGTGAGAATTGGCAAAAGTGTATACCAGAATGATTGTAATAGCAGCATGGTCAAGAGTGGGTCTGAAGAAAGGGAAATATCTTTGATGGAAAGACCACCAGAAAGTAAAATAAATTTGGATGTTTAATGAGACAATGTCAGAGATGCAAAATGGAAAATGATTAGTTAAAAGCCTTGCAAAAATTGCTTTTTACACCAATGAAGCTTAACTACCAACTTTCCAAAAAAAAAAAAACCAACCACAAACTACACTAGTTAAAGTTACTAAACTCTGTTCTTATCATTCTGTCGGTGTGCAGTATGATCTTCATGGTTTTATTGCTTTTGTCAGGAGCAAATTTCCTATAAGATATCTTATTGTATTTGTGCTTTGAGTATATTTGTTAATTGCTTCTCTTTTGGGGGGAAATCTAGTCATGAATTATAACTTTTATTGTAATTAACATAATCTCCAGATTGCCAGGGTGGGGGCTTACTAATGAGCTAAAGAATATGACAATAGGGATCCTAATCTTCTAAATAGAGCTCAGGATGGTCCAGAGCTGAGTCTGGCCAATCATTAATGACTAGGTAAAGGGTGGAGAGTGGTCACCAGTCCCTATGGCTGCAGCCAAGCTGTGCCTCTATATCTTGTGTTAGAATTTTAATCTTATTTCTTTTTTTCGTTTGTTTGATTTCAGACTTACAATCTGCCCAGAAACACAGAGGTAATCACTGAAGAGGTTATAAGCAGAGTCTGTGGGGAGCAGAAAATGTCTTTGAATTAGATTTGAGATTATACTGGACTGCAAGCTTCATTTAACCTAACAGTATTGGATGACAGTCAAGAAATCTAATATCATCTAAATCTTCATTGAAAGAGGCTTAAGTAATACCCAGGACTAGGGAGTTGATTAGCCCCACTGTACTTTGCTCTGGTCAGCCTACATCTGGAGCATGACCTTGGGAAAGTCACTTAGCCTGTTTGCCTCATTATCCTCAACTGTAGAATGGAGATCACAACTGGAATCACCTGCCTTCCAAGGTTGTTGTGAGGATCAAATGAAATGATAATTGTAAAGCACCTAGAACAATGCTTGACAAAGAGTAGGTGTTATGCAAATCCAAGCTATTATGATCATTATTTTTTACAAATGAGAATATTTCAGTTACTCAAGTATTCAAAAAGTAGCCATGTGAAATGGGGATTATAATTATTCTGCTTGGGCCCAGAAAGCAGAAGGAGGAACAGTGGGTCAAACAAATAAAAGGTAAAGAAAAGCTTGACAACTACAGACAGTTATAAGGCAGAATGATGGCCTGAAGTTAGGACAACATAGTAGAGTGAAAAGAATACTGACTTTGGGGGTCAGAGGACTTGAGTTAAAGTTCTCCCTCTGTCCACCTTTGCAACCTTGTGAAAGTCACTCCACCTCTCTGGGCCTCTGTGGCCTCATCTATAAAAAGTGGGGACTGGTGAACAAAACGGCTTCTAAAGTCCCTTCCAACATAATGACTGGTATATAGTAGTTGATTAATAAATGCTTATAGCTTGATTTAAAGACTGAATCTAGAACTTAGTATAATTTGGCACAAAGTAAGCATTTAATCCGTGTTTGTTAATTGACTGACAGCTTAATGAACATTTTCATGTATAGTACATTCTCTTTCAGTCACATATTATAGTGAAAGGCCTCAAGTCCTTCTAACTGAGCTTCTGTGAATAATAGGTCATATTTATATAGTCTTTTAAGGTTTGCAAAGAATTTTATTATTTTGTTTGACTCTATTTTATACATCCCTTCTCCTTGAAACTCTTCTTTTGGACTCTGTGACACTATATTATTATCTGACAATCTCTTTCCCCTGCTGTTTTCCTCCTATCTTTCTAACTGTTCCTTCCCAACATAGTAAAAATAGCCCTAAACTAGAATGTATATGGAGGCATGACTTCAAGGAAGTGTAACTATTTTACAACAGAAACACAATAGATCCAGCAGCTAGGGGGCACACTGGACTCAGCAAGACTGAGTTCAAATTTGGTTTCAGAAATTAGCTGTGTGACCAGAGGCAAGTCAATTAACTGACTTGCCTCAGTTTCCTCAAATGCAAAATGGGGACAATAATAGCACCGACCTCTTAAGGTTGTTGTGTAGATAAAATGACATAATATTTGTAAAGTACTTTGCAAACCTTAAAGCCAGCTATTACTTGCTTGTGTGTGTGTGTGTGTGTGTGTGTGTGTGTGTGTTTAAAGTAATGGGGTACTAAACTTGAAGACGGAAAACAGACTTATCCTTCTGAGTTAGGGAGAATGGTGACAGGGTGAGTGAAAAGACAAAAATATACTGAAGAAAAAAAGAGGGAAGATGAAAGAAGTTCAGCCATATGGCCTTGTATTTCTCAGCAAAATTGGGGGGAAGTCATTGGCTCAATGTGTACATGTGTGTTTTGGGGAGAACTTGGTGCCTTGAGCTTGGAAGTGGTTTAGAATAGCAGCTGGGACATGTATTCTAAGAAAGCATCAAGAAATGAAGTATCATTTAACAATGCACATCACAGAAGTGATTAGAGCATGGCAGTAGGCTTTTGTTTCTAACCCTGGGACTGAACCTGTACATTTCTTTGCAGTGGATGTCACTTTGGATGCAGACACAGCTCATCCTTACCTTCTTCCTCGAATGGATGGCAAAAGTGTCTTTTCCTGTTCTCAGAAACTAAAGAAAACTAAGAGTGCCGAGCGCTTTGAAACCCCAGTCTGTGTGCTGGGCAAGGAGAGATTCATTTCAGGGAAATTCTACTGGGAGGTGCAGGTAGAAGATAAGATGAAGTGGACCTTGGGACTCTGTAAAAACTCAGTCTGCAGAAAAGGGGGGGTCCAGGTCACACCAGAAGCTGGGTTCTGGACTATCTCTCTGAAGAAAGGGAATGAGTACTGGGCCCTCTCTAGCCCTCAGACCCGTCTCCACTTGGTAGTGGCCCCTAAGATTGTGGGGATTTTCCTGGACTATGAAGCAGGCCAGATCTCTTTCTACAATGTGACTGATGGTACACATATCTACACCTTCCAGGACACCTTTAATGGGGCCCTACGGCCATGCATCTGCCCTGGCCCCCTCTCTATATGGGAAAACATTGTCCCTATCACTATCCCATCCCAAAGTCAGGCAACTCTCAAGCCTTCCCAACTTCCTAAAACCACACAAGAGCCTGGAAATTGTTTTGAGTAAGCAGCTATGGGTTCTTGAGGAGAAGCCATCTTCTCCACAGCTCTCAGTACAAATGTACTTACCTTTCATCTCTCTTGGAGGACACTGAATCTTTAGGAATGTTCCTTGTGCACGTTTTGAGATTTCTCCCACATGCCCTTCTCCATTCCTATGCACACCTTCTCTGCTCCATTTGGTTTGAGGATTTGCTAAACCCTTTCCAGGGCTATTTACTCACCTGTAGTGTCCACCTGTCACCCAACTCTCACCCATAGTTCCAAGAAGCTGTAGCATCCACCATCTGGTAAAACCTTCTTGGCAAATGGGCTAAACCAGGTTGAGGGTAACCGACAGGACTCAGAACTGTAAGTAAGTTAGGGAGATGTCTATCCCAAGCATATAAAGACTACCCCTGGTGGAATGGGTGGATGAGAACAATTTGTTCCAATGGTCATGAAGGCAGGTGACGCAGGCCCTGTGGAGCACTTGGAGCTTGGCCAGACATCAAAAACGCCAAGGTCATCTGCTGCATTCTGGGCCATCGTCAGTCATCTTGCCTTTTGTCTTGCCACTAGACTTCGATGACTGTGGAAGACACAGTGACACTGATGACTGACTTTGTGCAGCTCTGCCTCACTTAAATCCAATTCACTCTCAAGCCAAAACATGACATGCCAATGGTCCTCTTTGAAAACAAAACATAAACAACAACAACAACATCCTCATAGCCTCTTCTACTTTTGTTTGTTTCAGTACCATGAGAATTCCTAGTGTACCTTTTCTGCAACAGTTCTATTTGCCTTATAGATTTTTAACAATGGCCTTAAAATGCAGATATACATCAGATACAATAGCCCATGGGCCAAGGAACCCTTTCAAATTTGCCAGGAAGAAGGGTGGTTTATTTTTATGGGAAATATTGGCCGGTTACCATAACTAGCTAGAACTCTTGCCACCCAGAATTATGAGTAACTGACACATTCACATATATCAGGTACACTTTTGAGTTGGTGTCCAGGTCGTGTGAGATCATCATCATCTACATCATAAACCTGTGCAATTGCACTAGCAAAGATGTAGAATCTTTCTGGACAGTTATCTGACAGTGCACAATAAAGTTTACAAAAATAGTCCTTGCTTTTGATCCAGTAATTCTATTGTTAGGAATACAGCCTGACGGTATTGTCAAAATAAAAACAGGACTGTCTGTTCAAAAAGTTTTATAGTTGCATTGAATGTATTTGCAAAAACTAGCAATAATGTTAAACAGCAATATGACTCTTCCCCCCACCCGCAATAAATCTGGGGCATGTGCTCCTTTCCTCTATTTTGTCTTGTCTCATACAATTTATCTTTTTCTGTCTGGATTCCATTCAATTGACACTGCTCACTTTGAGGCTACAGTAAATGCCCATAGTCAGTGGGAAGAGGACCTGCATGTATGACACATGTATGTGTATGTGTATGTGTATGTGTATATGTATATGCATACATACCACATGTGGCCAGAGTACCTCTGTCGAGAAATAATCCTTCCTTTGACATTTCTTACTTCCTTTGTCTTCTTGTGATGTCACTACACTCCTCCTCCTGGGTCTGGTCCCCACTGAACTGTCCTCACTGCTAGATTTGCACCTGGGCTTCCCATCTTCCCTCTTCTGCTTCTCAGCACTGCTCTTGATCCCCACCTCTGCTGCTCTGAGCCTCTCTTTCTCCCTTTTTGACGGTCACTTCTGCTCTCACTCAGGGGAATTATAAAAATTAAGCCTGGAAAGAGGAGCTGCAGCCAGAATGTGAAGGTTTTGAATGACAAGCAGAGGGAGAAGCAGTGACCCTAACCCCCTCCAAAACCTTTTAAAAATGGCTTTAAATGACAAGCAGAAGAGTTTGGATCTAATCTGCAGTCTTTTTCTATTCCCTGGCTCCTTCCTTACTGACCAAAAGCGTATTCATGTGTCCATCACCCTTAAACAACTGTAATGTGACTCTATCATCCCTTCATGTTATCATATTGTGTCTTTGCTCTTGAACAAAGACTACATGCTCATTTTCTCCATTTCTTCTCCTCCTACCCTCTGCTTTACCCTTTGTGATCTGCATTCCAACCTTGTCACCAAAACTGCTCTCTCCAAGACTGCCAGCAATCTCTGAGTTGTGCATTGTGACGGCCTTTTCTCCGTCCTCTTCCTTCTTGCCCCTCCCTGCAGACTTTGCTGTGGCTCATTGTGCCCTCATTCTGGACTCTGCATCTTTGGGCCATTTCCTGACATTGTTCTCTCCAGTCTCCCCTCCTACCCATTTGACCGTTCCTTCTCAGTCACATTCTCTCCTAAAACCCTGTATGTTCCCAGTCCAATCCAATTCTATTCAATCCCATCCCGTCCGATCCAGTAAATATTTATGAAGCGCCTCTTATGTGTGAAACACCGTACTAAGCACTAGGAGTACAGTTAATAAAGACAGTCCCTGCCCTCAAGGAACTTACAGTCTAAAGGGGGGACAACACATACAAGGAGTAGGGAAATAGGGAGTAGGGGGATAGGACAGTAGGAGGTTCCCAGCGTGGCAGCGTCTTCTGTGTAATTGAAATGAAACAAGCCTGCAGATTCAAAGTGGAAGCTCCCTATGGCTTACGTGGGATTTTCTTCTTTTCTCTCTTCCTCTCCTTGTCATCCACCTGAGTGACCAGCAGCTAATGCCTCCCCATTTTCAGTACCTTTCATCCGCTCTCTATAATATCTCGTATGGACATAGTTATTTACACGTTCTCTGTGCCAACAGAGGGCAGGGGCAGGTTTTTTGCCTTTCCTTATACACCCAGCCCTTAGCACAGTGTGTGTTATATAGTGAGCGCTCTAGAAATGCTTACAGACTATCGGGTTTTGTCAAACATACTGGCTCTGTGCTGGACGGTCCTTTTGTATGATCACTAAATGTTCTCTTGGCATCCAATGACTAGCTCATTATATCCAGGCGAGAAGGAATTCCATCTTTCTACTCATTTTCCTGTTCTCTTTCTTCTCTTCTTGCTTTTTCATTTTTCTTATTTCTCCTTCTTTTCTTCCTCCCTTTGTATTTATATCACATTTTTTTTAACCTTTCAAAGTTCTTCAACTCAAATTTTCCTAATTAGACTTTCTTGACAACTCAACCCCCAGGTGGCTTTCTATTTTTAGTGGTTATCAATATGTTTATTTCATAAGAGAGAGAATTGAGACAGAGAGGCTAAAAGACTGGGACTCAGTTTATTTATCTGTAAATCAAGAGATTTGGGCTAGATGGCCTGTGAGATCCCTTCCAGATCTAGATTTTAAGACTTGCTGATCTTATAATTGGCTCTGGGCCAGCACTGGTAAAAATAATATTTATTTAAAGTTCACAAAGGAACTTAATGGACTAATACAAGACTTGGATCCAGGACTCTTCTCTCCACACATTTTTTCTTGTACCTCATCTCCAACATCTTGTACCTCATCTCCATCTTATATATTGCAGATTAGGACCATGTAAATGGTAGGAGAGAGGCTTTCCCTGGACTGAGGTGCCTCCCTGACCACCTGTACAACTCTTCCATGCCAAAGATGGGCCCACGAGTGCATTTCAGTCATCTGGGTCAGATTGAGTGGCCAGGTAAAGATAGGTCTGTTCTACGTATGGGCCATTATTTTGTGGCTGAGGCTCATGGTACTTAATTGCATCTGGTAGACTGGTTTTGAAAGTAGTTTGGGGCAGGTAGGCAGCACAGTGTATAAAGCACCGGCTCTGGAGTCAGGAGGACCTGAGTTCAAATCCGGTCTAAGACACTTGACACTTATTAGCTGTGTGACCCTGGGCAAGTCACTTAACCCCATTGCCTAACCAAAAAAAAAAAGTAGTTTGGAAAGTTATATTGGAAGCAATGACAGCTGGTCTCATTCAGTTTCTCAGAGTCCATCTGAGGGAATCTCAGCTCAGCATAACCAAACTCTGTCCTCTGAGGCCTCTATTTTGGAGAAACATGCTCCCTCTTGCTCCTGAGCCTCAAATGATATTCCTGACACTCTGAAGAAAAATGCACAGTGACTTCTCTTTGAGCTGTATTTTGCTCATTAGTTGATGAAATCACAGAATCTCAGAGTTGACAAGGACCTTAGAGCTCATCTAGTCCATGAGGAAACTGGGACCCAGAAAGAGAAAGTAATGCCCAACATCACATGGGTGGAGCAGAGGGAGAATTCGAACCCCTGGATGGCCCCGCTTCCAAATTCAGCACTCCTTCCACTGGAGCCAAAGTGACTCAGGAAGAGAAGCTCCGAGGCTGTCTCTGTACCACCCTTGGGTAAAATTTCGCTGCTAATTGAAACATTCTTGCTTTGCAATTCTTAGTGTACGTGGCGAAGTCGGTAAAAAAGCCTCTTCAAGGCTGGGTGGTCTAAAGAAACTAGTGGTGGATCTGTTTTCAGGGGACCCTGGTTCAAGTCTCAGTGCTGCTCTCACTACTTATGTAACCTTGGGCAAGTCACTGACCTCCCAAGGCCTCAGTGTTCTCATCTGTAAGTCAAGTCAACAAATACTTGTAAGCATCTACTGTATGTTACACTGCTGTGCTAAGCACTGGAAATACAAAGGAAAATAGGAGACAGGCCCTGTTCTTATTTTATTTTTATTGTTTCTTTTTGTTTGTTATTGTTAGGCAATGGGATTAAATGACTTGCCCAGGGTCACACAGCTAGTAAGTGTTATATGTCTGAGGCTGGATTTGAACTCAGGTCTTCCTGAATCCAGGACCAGTGCTCTATCCACTGCACCACCTAGCTGCCCCTAGACTCTGTTCTTAAAGAAAAGTTCACAAAATAGATGAAGAAGGAGTCCTACCACATTCTTTTTACTATACAAATATGGTGCTGATACCTAAACCGGGAAGAGCCAAGACAGAGAAAGAAAATTATAGACCAATTTCCCTAATGAATATAGAGGCAACTTTTAAAAATCAAATATTAGTAAAGGTATTACAGCAACTTATTTCAAGGATAATACACTATGACTAGGTAGGATTTATACCAGGAATGCAGGACTGGTTCAATATTATGAAAACTATCAGGATTATTGACAATATCAACAACAAAACTGACAGAAATCATATGATTATCTCCATCGATGCAGAAAAAGCCTTTGACAAAATACAACACCCATTCCTATTAAAAACACTAGAGAACATAGGAATAAATGGAGTCTTCCTTAAAATGATAAATAGCATCTAGCTAAAACCATCAGCAAATATTATACACAATGGGGATAACTAGAAGCATTTCCAATAAGATGACCATTATCACCACTGTTATTCAATATTGTACTAGAAATGTTAGCTTTAGCAATAAGAGAAGAAAAAGAAATTGAAGGAATTAGAATAGGCAAAGAAGAAACAAAGCTATCCCTCTTTGCAGATGATACGATGATATACTTGTGGAATCCTAGAAAATCAATTAAAAATTACTTGAAATAATAAACAAGTTATCAAAGTTGCAGGCTATAAAATAAACCCAGATAAATCATCGACATTTCTACATAATACTAACAAAGCCCAACAGCAAAAGATGGAAAGAGAAATTCCATTTAAAGTTACTATAGACATTATAAAATATTTAGGAGTCTACCTACCAAAACAAATCCAGGAACTCTATGAACACAATTACAAAACACTTTTCATACGAATAAAGTCAAATCAAAACAATTGGAAAAACATCAGCTGCTTCTGTTGTGAATGGAGAAGACTGTGGGTTCTCGAAGACTATACCAGCAAAGTACGGTCCTACCAAATTACAAAGGCTTTGAGTATGGCTCCAATGGAGGAATGTCACCTGAAGATCAACCTAGCTAAGTTGGAAGATGGGGGCAATTAGATGGCGCAGCGAACGGAGCACCAGGCCAGGAGTCAGGAAGATCTGAGTTCAAATATGACCTCAGATACCTACACTGGACAAGTCACTTAACCCCTACCTGCATAAAACTGAAGAAGGAAATGGCAAACCACTTCAGTATCTTTGCCAAGAAAACCCCATGGACAGCTGGTCTACAGGGTCACAAGGAGTAGAATAGGACTGAACATCAACAACAACAAAATTTGGAGATGTACATTGTCGTAAGGTTATCTAGACAGGTAATGAGTATTTTTTATTGCATATATATTTATCGAATATATTTTATTTACCCACCTATTAAGGCATAGAAGGGTTGCAGTCTCCATTGGTATTATGGTGAAATCATGGTAAAATGATGAAGTCATGCATTTTTTATATACTGAAACCTGCATAAAGACGAATGCTTGCAGTTACCTCTTGATTATATATGGTAAGACAGATGATAGAAAAAGATATTGTTGAATGTCAAAATGAAATCAATAACCAATCAATCAACAATCAGGAAGCATTTATTAAGTACCTACTGTATTCCAAGCACTGTGCTAGGTACTGAGGACACAAAGACAAAAATAATACAATTCCTTCCCTTAAGGATCTTATTTTCTATAGTGGAAAACAGCGTGTAGAGATTACACCACAGTCACACCTGGGTGATATTCTTTGCTTGTCTTCTCCCACATCATCTTTTTCAACAGAGACCCTAACAAGCAGTCCAACTGAACAATGAAGATTTTTGCCAATTTTTCTTCTTCATCTCCTTCTCATTCTCTAGGAGGCTTGAATGCTAAAGTGCTGATGTATGAGGAATGGTGGGAGCTAGGTGCCCTGGTCTCAAAACAGCAGTGTGAGGAAATTAAGTATGTTTCAGTTAAAATTACATAGTAGGTGCTTAACAAGTGGTTATTTAGTAATTGAATGCATGAATGAGTTTTTGTCTTCTCAGTCTGACTCTGAATCTCTCACCATGATTTAATTACTTTCAGCAGACACAAGTCGTTTTTTCAATTTTCTCGTGGCCAACTTCATTTCTTGGTTCCTCAGGGTGTAGATAATGGGATTGAGCATAGGAGTGATGACAGTATTGTTGATGGACACAGTTGTATCCATGGGCAGGGTGGTAAAGGGCCTGCAGTAGATGTAAACACAGGGGACAAAGTGTAGTGTCACTACTATGATGTGGGAGGTACAGGTGGACAGGACTTTGGTTCTCCCTTCTCCTTTCTGTGATCTGAGCATCACCAAAATAGCTGTGTAGGACCCCAGAAGCAGTAGGAACCATAGTAAGGTCACCAGGCCATTGTTGGAGATTAACAGCAATTCAAGGGTAAAAGTGTCTGAGCAGGCAAGCTTCAGCACCTGGGGGACATCACAGTAGAAAGCATCCAGGACATTGGGACCACAGAAGTGGAGGGGGAGGATCAGAATGATCTGGACAATTGAATGCAAACCACCCCCTACCCATGAAGCCCAAATCAATCCAACCCATACTTCCTTTCTCATGATGGAGACATAGTGGAGCGGCTTTGAGATTGCAAGGTATCGGTCATACGCCATAACTGAGAGGAAAAAAATGTCTGCCCCACCGGCAAAATGGAAGAAAAATATCTGGGCCATGCACCCATTGTAAGAGATGGCTTTTCTTTCTGACAGGAGGTCCACCAAAAACTTAGGGACTGTAATGGAGGAGAAAACAATATCCAGTATGGACTTGTTCCGGAGGAGGAAGTACATAGGTGTGTGAAGATGAGATTCACAGGTGACAGTGACCACAATGAGTACATTCCCCAATACCATCGTTATGTACACAGCAAGGAATGCCACAAACAAGAAAGTTTCCAGCTCCCGAAACTGTGTAAGTTCCAAGAAGACAAACTCTGTCACTCGGGTATAGTTTTCTAAGTCCATGGTGTAGAAGCTTCTCTTTCAGGTCCACCTTGGGAGGAGCCAAGTAAGAATTAGAAGATTATATTTTTAATTGGGCTTTTAATGGAATTCTCTGCAGCACCAAGAATATGTTGGGCTCCCAGGAGAAAAAAAAAGTACTGGGGCTGATTCACCCCTTAGATTTTCTCTAAACCTGCCAATTGTCTCCTACTGCCATGATGGGGTTTGGGTAACAGTGAGAATCTTGTCAGTTAGGTAGATTGTGCATTCACTCTGTGTCTTCTGGGGAAAAGTGGGATATAAGCTTTCCCTAGCTATGATACTTCTTTATTTTCAGGAAACATACCTGGGAATGCCTATGGGACATATTTGAATGATGCTACTCAGTCAATTACCAAATACATGCTTCTTTGTATCACCTTTTGGGGATGAGAGGTTCACAGACACAGGGGATTTCCAAAAGCCAAATGGGAGACTACAGCCTGTGGATGAAGACCTGCGAATTAACCTCCACCTGTTATGAGGTTTGCCCATTGTTATCCTCCCCTAATTATCTGCTGTGGCTTCAAGGCAAACAATCCTTGCTTTTTGAAGGCTATACCAATGGTGCACTGTACTACCAAGCTGGAAAAGCTTCAAGTTACACACCATATATGCCTGTTGTCTGAGGAGCAGCCCGAATTCAGAGAGGACATTACCAGAGATCTAACTACAAGATGCTACGTTATTTTGGTTACAATAAATAATGAAAATGTTTCTGAAGGTGAGGAAGGAAGGAAAGGTTATCTGTGCTAAGGAGAGAAGCACCACACCCCATCACTGGGATCACAATGAAGTCACAGTAAGAGGAGGAACATGGAAAGATCAACTTTTAGACATTCAAAGTTTCACTTTTTGTTTTTTCTTTGCAAAGGCAATTGGGGTTAAGTGACTTGCCCAGGGTCACACAGCTGGTAAGTGTCAAGTGTCTGATCTGAGACCGGATTGGAACTCAGGTCCTCCTGACCCCAGGGCCAGTGCTCTATCCAGACTGCACCACCTAGCTGCCTCTTCAAGTTTCACTTCTTTGCTCAAAGAAGCAAAGGATCAGACTCATTTAGAAGCATGGGATTTCAGAGTTAGAAGAGACCTCAGAGTTCAAGTCCAATCTATACCTGAAAGACACATTCCTACTGCACCATAATGAGCAAGTGACCGCCAGCCTCTGCTTGAAGACTTCTAAGGCCTTAAGTTCATGCTACATAAGTATTAACTGAAAGTGGCGATATTTAGGGGGAACCCACTTCCTCCCCAAACAGCTCATTCCGCATACTCTACAATCCAATGATATTGACCTCCTTGTTCCTTGTGTAAGAAAGTTCATTGCCCAATCTGGCTACTTTCACTGACTGTCCTCATGCCTAAAACTTTCCCCTTCTTCATCTCCACCTCCTGTTTTCCCTGGCTTTCTTAAAGTCTCAGTTCAAATTCCACCTATGCAAGAAGTCTTTCCTTGTTTTTGCTGTTGTTTGGTCATTTCAGTTGTGTCCAACTTGTCATGACCCCATTTGGGGTTTTCTTGGCACAGATACTGGAATGATTTGCCATTTTCCTCTCCAACTCATTTTACAGATATGGAAACTGAGACAAACAGGGTTAAATGATTCGCCAGTCTGAAATCTGATTTGAACTCAGGAAGATGAGTCTTCCTGACTCCAGGCCCAGCACTCTATCTACTGTGCCACCTAGAATTAAGTCCCCCTTAATTCGACTGCCCTCCCTCCATTGATTATTTCTAATTTGTCTATATCTATAATCTTGTTTGTGTATACTTGTGGGCATACAGTCTCTTCCACTAATTAGATTGTGAGCTTTTTGAGGGCAGGGACTATTTTTGCCTTTCTTTGTCTCCCCAGTACTTTACACACTGCCTGGTACGTAGTAGGTGCCTAATAAATGCTTGCTGAATTTGCCTTTATATAAATTATTACAAAATTCTTCCTCATACTGAACTTTAAAATTTACATCTATGTGACATCTATCACCTCCATGCCTTTGATTATCTCCTTTTATTCTTGCTTGATAGACCCTGTTATTTCGTGGAAACTTACAAAGCATGAACTTGAGGCTATTCACCACCTTGGCCGCCCTCCTCAATTTTCTGTACAGCTTCACAATGTCCTTCCTAAGGTAGCCTTTTATTGGCTAGGAGGTTAATGGAAAGTGTATTTTTCACAGATGGAAAGAAGGACTAAAGGAGGTGGAAGCTCTGTGGTATGGAGCAAGCCTGGAAACTGAGGAGGACTGGGGGGAATGATTGCCAGGCTAAGGGTAGATCGTAAGGAAAGAAGATAGCTACCCTAAACTGAAAAGAATGATTAGCAGTTGGAGCCTCATCTAGCTACCTGAGCCACTCAAGACACCTACCTGGACAGAATGTGATGCCAAACTACGGCGAGGTGAATTTATGCCCTCTAGACTTCTTTCCCCCACCCTGCCTCATCTCTACCTAGTGAACTGATATCACTTAGTCTTAAATTTTATTTTATGACTGCATTTTATAATGGATTTCATCTCCAGATAAACATAAGCTGATTTTAATTGTGATCTGAGCAAGTTTATAAATGAGTGGACCATGATAGGAGGGAGGGACAAAGGGGGACCTCTGGATGAAAAGCCCTAGATTTAACCAGGAGCCTATGATGAAGATCTCTCTATCTCTATATGTCTCTCTGTCTGTCTCTCTCTATCTCTGTCTGTCTGCCTCTTCCTTGGATGAGGAAACTGAAGCTCAGAGAAGGAATATGGCTTAGAACAATAAATATGTGTTCAACTGAATTGTCTAGTGTCCCTCCCACAGATGTCAATGGGCAGAATCAGGATTTGAACCCAGGTGAGTTGTTTAATCATGAAGACAAGGCTCTTTCCACTGATTACATAAATCCACATAATTATTATAATCAACATAATTATTTATAATGAATAGAGTTTTCCAGACCAAACAGTAAAGGCATGGAGGGTAAATAAAATAAAGATTTGTTGTGTAGTTGTGTTTGACTCTTTGTGACTCCGTTTGAGGGTTTTCTTGGCAAAGATGCTGGAGTGGTTTGCCATTTCCTCCTCTGGCTCATTTTACAGATGCAAAAACTGAGGCAAATAGGGTTAAGTGACTTGCCCAGGGTCAAACAGCTACTAATTGTGTGAGGCTGGACTTTAATTCAGGAAGATAAATCTTCCTGACTCCAGGTCAGGCACTCTATCCACTGCACTACCTAGCTGCCCATAATAATAATAATAATAACAGCTAACATTTATATAGCACTTTAAGCTTGCAAAGCACTTAACTAAATAAATGTCTGAGGCAGGGTTTGAACTCAGCACTATTGACTCAAAACTCAGCTCTATCCATTGTATATCACCTAGCTGCCTTTATAGCAAAAGCCCAACTTTACCAGTAATCATAATGGACACTTACATGCTTTAGTGGTTGCTGAGCGCTTTATCATTCATGATGTAGCTTGGGTCTTATGACAACCTTATGAAGTTGGTAGTTCAGGTGCCCTGAGACCTATTTCACAGGTGAAGAGAAGTTAAGTGACTCATCCATGGCCACACAGCTGGCAAATATTAGAGCTGGGATAGAAAGTTGGCTTTTTTGGCTTCCATGTTCAGCACGATCTCAACCACATCAAGTTCTCTTACCCTATTCCACCCAATGATCTCTATGCACTTGAAATCTCCCCAATCCCACATGATTGATCTGAATTTAAGCAATATTTGATTGGGTTACATTCTGGCATAGACGATAGATCATAACTCTAGATTGGCGAGGCAACTTGGAGGTCTAGTCCAGCTCCATCATTTTGGGAAGTCTGGTACAACTCCATCATTTTTGGAGGTCTAGTCCTACTCCATCATTTTGTCAATGAGGAAACTAAGACTATGTTGTTTAGGTGACTCGTCCAATGCCACAAAAATAGTAAGTAGCAATGGTTTGGTGGCCTCAGGTTCAACTCTTCAACTCTCCAAGTTCTTTATTCAATGTACCACATCGCCTCCCTCATGATCTGACCACTCCTGGGGTTTAGCCATAATGGGGTCTGCTTTTCAGTACATAAGATAACTGTGCTTCCAGGACAGACAGGCTTACATAGCTTTTCTGAACAGAGACTATTCTCTCTACTTGCTATATCACAATTTTCCTCGGTGCTAGCTTTGATTATATTTATGATCATAGAATCACAGCATCATAAGTATGGGACCATCCTGCAGGACCAGAGTCCAACCTTTCCCAAAACATGAATCACCTGCACAACATTGCTGACAAATGGTCATCTAGCTTCTTTATGAGCACCTGTTATTATAGGGATCTTGACACTCCAACAAG
Organism: Phascolarctos cinereus; assembly: GCF_003287225.1. Lineage (NCBI taxonomy): Eukaryota > Metazoa > Chordata > Mammalia > Diprotodontia > Phascolarctidae > Phascolarctos > Phascolarctos cinereus. Next base: position 250,839,451 of record NW_027556402.1, on the reverse strand, counting down.
CCGGTCCATTCCACTTCTCTATAATCTTCCCTGCAAGGAAGTTGTTCCTTATATTTATCCAAAGTCCACCTCTAACTAAAATGTATAATGTTCCCCAGATTTGCCCTCTGGAACCACACAGTATCCTTCTTCCCCATGCCAATCCTTCAAATATTTGAAAAATATTTGTACATGCTTCTCTGGGGCCTTTGGAATTACAAAGCGCCTTCATTACAATAATTCTGTACAGTGGATAGAGCAAGAATGCCCTCCCCATTTTATAGATGAGGAAACTGAGATCCAGAGACATAATAATGACTTATCCACAATCATAAAGTAGCAGAGATGGGATTAGAACCTTTTGTTTATAGATCCTTTGTTTATAAATCCAATGTTCTTTCTACTGTGTGGTGTCACAGTGAGTAGAATGAGACTGGGAGTCTTCCAAGTAAAAATATCCCTCTTCCTGGCCTGCTGTGATGCTTGAAGCTTCTACCATGAAAATACTTTCTCTGGACCAAGGTGAAGGTGACCAATCTGTGGATCATGGACCATTGAGGGGTCATAGAGTTATTGTTAGGGATCCATGAATCCACATGTAAATCCATGATCAAGGACAGTTAGGCAGAGTTAAAAACTGTGCTTCTCCCATACACTGCGGTATAGTGAAAAGAGCCCTGAACATGGGGTCATAGGACCCGAGTTCAAATGCCAACTCTATCCCCGTTATCTGAATTACTTTGGGCAAGTCATTTAATTTCTCTGGGACTCATCTATAAAATGGGCAAGGTGGACCTAGATGACCTCAGAGGTCCCTTCTAACTCATGTGCTATGATCACATGTAATTCTTTTTTTTCAAATGTTTATAGCTGCCTCTTATAACGAATAAAATACAAATTTATTAAAAAATATGATAGAAATCATAGAAACTTTTCATTAAAATGCATTTTCTCAATCAATGGACAAAAATCATATGATTGTGATCATGTGGGAGCTTTGCAAAAATTGTTACAATATTAAATGGGGTCCTCATACTTGGAAAATGTAGAGATCACTGAGTTGAGGCACCATCTCCAGAAGGCTCCAATAAAAATTTGGCATTATTCACGGAAGAGGAGGGGGCAGGAAGAGACACACACAGAGAGAGAAACAGTGAGACAGAGAGAGAGAGAGAGAGAGACAGACAGACAGAGACAGAGAGACAAGGACACAGAGACAGAGATTAGCTCCCACTAGTCCATTAGAATTTAGTTACAGAACTTATGTGTGAATCCCAGCTTTGCCATTTACAACATGCGTGACCTTGGGCAAATCATTGAATCTCACTGAGTCTCAGTTCCCTCACGTATGGGATGAAGGTATTGGCCTAGATGATTTCTAAGCTTCCCTCCAGCTCTAAATCCATGAGCTAAAATCTGACTCATCTGCCAGGATTTGGTCTTGGTTCTTTTATCATCTGAATCACCTTCCTCAGAATCCTCATCACTTTGTCGATGTCCTTTGTTGTACATGAAACCAACAATTTGACACAGGACGTCATGTAAGAGCAGCATGATGCAGGGGAAAAAGAGGAGAATGGATTTGGTGTCAGGGGACCTGAGTTTGCACCTTGATTCTTTACTTACTAGCTGCGTGACCTGAAGCAAGTCCAGCATCTCTGGGCTTCAGGGTCTTTCGTTTGTAAGATGAAGGGGTTGGATGCCAGATGGCCTCCAAGGATCTATCCAGCTCTGAGGTCCTGAGGCAGCACATTGCATTGTGAGTTAGCTTTGGTTATTAGGAACACTTTGTTGTTGTTGCTGCTGTTTTATATGCTGGACCAAAGTCTGTTTCTCTGTAGCTTACACCAGTTGACTCTAGTTCTGTATTCCAGGGCCAAGCAGAACAAGGCTTAATCCTTCTTTCCTATGAAAACCCTTGAATTGCCTGTCACCAGCTATTATGTTTCTCTTAAGTCTTCTTTCTCTTCTCCCTGCAGTTTGTTAGGCCCTCACCTCAAACCAGTTCCACAGTGTAGCAGAATGGTGGAAGGAAACATATACTCAGATTCAAATGCTGGCTTTGACACTTTCATGTTGGTTAACTCTGGGCAAGTAATCGAACCATAGCTTCAGAGCTGGCAGAGATCTGACAGGCCATCGAGTCCAATCTACTTATTTTATGGAAGAGGATATGAACAGTCATGTGGCTTGCTCAGGGCCACACAGCTAATACAAATCTGAGAGCTTATTTGAATATATGAATTCCTGATTCTGGGACCATCAAGTCTCAGTTTTCATATCTGTGAAATGAGAACAATACTAACTGTAACACCTATCTCAAAGGGCTTAGGGGAAAAGCGCTTTGTAAACATTCAGATGCTAATGAGAGATGTGGCAGAGTGGATAGAGTTCTGGACTTGGAACAATAAATACTTGGGCTCAAATACCATCTCAGACACTTACAGGCTACGTGAACTTGACAAATCAACCTCTTTGAGAATTAATTTTCTCATGTATGAAAGAGGAATGATAATGATAGTACTACCTTAGAGGGTTGTTGGAAAAACCCCAATGAGATTTTGTATGTAAAGTACTCTGCAACTTTGGAGCATTACATAAACATAAAGTATTATGTTAGAAACATTATTGTGATGAATATTATTAAAATTTTTTTCCGGCTATTTGGAGGAATGGAGTGGTGGTATAACATCCTAGGCATTCATTGTGGTCTCAAGACAGCCAGTGTCCCCATCTTAAGAATGGCATAGAGATGTCTGTTTCTGGATGGAGGGCTAGATATTACTGATTAATTTCCTTCTAGAGAATCCTGAACTGGAGCAGGAGATTGAGAATGACAGCATGAAGACAGAGCTTAGAGTCGCCAGGATCAGTTTCCTGGAAAATGTGAGAGAAGCAGGAGAGCAGAGTGAAAAGAGAGTTGGACAATATTTTCAAAGTCATACTGCCTCATATCCCCAGGTGTGTAAATCTGGGCTCTCGATAAAGCCATTTGGATAGTCAATCAAAAAAAGAAGAAGAAAAAAAGAAGAGGACTGGAGTAGGAGTCAGGAAATAAAGATTGTAGTCATGATTGTCACTATTTATGTAACTTTGGGAGGCACTTCATTTCTCTGGGCATCACTTTCCTTCTCTATAAAATGAAGAGGGAACTAGGAAAGCAACGTGGATAACGATGATAAAAACATAAAAAAAAAATCAGCAAAGACAAGCAGGCTAATTAATGACAATGTCTAATTTGATCCTGGAGAAGAGATGTTAAAGTATCCTCTGGACTCTTAATAGATAGGTGGGGTTCTCGGGGTTCAGAATGTGATGTCAGACTTGGTGGTGACATGGGTCAGTTTTGGTTGAACTATTTTCATTTGTTGCAAGATGAAATTCATTTGCATGGGATGGGTATCAGTAAACGGCTAATGTACGATTATAAAGGGCATTGATGAACCTTCAAAAATAAAGAAAACATAATAGGATTGTATTTGAAAAAAAAGAACCAAGTGGTCCCTTCTAGCTCTGATCTCGGATCCCATGATAGCAATCGTTGATCATCCTTTTGCCATACAAGACCAGAAAACACCAAGTAGAAAACACCTTCTCTTTTAGGAACTGGTGGTTTCATTAGTGTGGGTACTCTGAACTAACGTAGGGACATCAGATTCCACCCCTTCTATTACTTAGTAGATGATTCTATCAATCAGTCAGTCAACAAAACAAATCAAAGCAAACCAACAGCACAAACCAGATACAACAAAACAAGCAATAATTGAACCAAACATTTGTGAAGTGCCTGCTCTGGACCAAACACTCTGCTGGCGCTGCGGTTTCATGAATCACTGGCGTCGTGAGATGATCAACCTAGCCCACACGCTGATAGTGAGCCTGTCCGCCTGGAGTCGGGGTGGTCTTTGAGCACCCAGTCTATGGCTGAGCTGTTCAGCCTGGTAGGCCCCACGGAGATTGTGCTCAGCAGCTGTTGCTGTTCAGAGAGCATGGTCAGTTTCAGTCATGATGAGCGATCAGAGGATTTTATAAAAAGGATGTAGAAAACACCATTTATAATTTAAAAAAAATTTAAAAAATATTAGGGGCAGCTAGGTGGCACAGTGGATAGAGCACCAGCTCTGGAGTTGAGAGGATCTGAATTCAAATCTTCCTCAGACACTTGATCCTTACTAGCCATATGACTTTGGGCAAGTAACTTAACCCCATTGCCAAGACACTCCCCCCCCCAAAAAGGAAAGAATTAACAGAAAAATATTAAAAGGCAATGCAGTTCTTCTGAGAATGGTTATCAACTCTGCAAGCTCTGAGCCTTTTGAGCTAAGGTTGGGGTTTCAGTACTGCCAGACCACTCCCCGACCTACCTCCACATCACTGCGGTGGTGTCTCCAGGACCCCCATCTTTCCTGGTCTGATGTGCTCCACCTCAGCTTTATCACAATCTATTCTACTCCCAGGTACACAATTCTTTGGTATAATTAGCGGGGCGATTGACACTGTTGGACCTTGGAAGGTTTGTCTTGTTACCAGTAGCAGTACAAATGCATGAGAATCATTAAAATGTCACACACACATACACATGCACACTACTGGAAGATATCCAAAGTCTGGTTTCTAATTAGCTAGTGTTGTGCTTCCCAGCTTCTGTGCTCTGGGGCCTATACCCTAGAGGTAATGGCCAAGAGCATGTTGACATTGGTTATATGAAATGTAAGATCTTTTAGTTTTAGTTAAAAGAGAGTACTTGTCCGTATTAACATCATAGATTTTATAACTGGAAGGGACCTTAGAGATTATCTAGTGTAATCTCTTCTTTTTTTGACCATTAATTTTTTTTATTAATATATTTCATTTTAAATTCCACTGACCGGGTCAGCTAGGTGGCGCAGTGGATAGAGCACTGGCCCTGGATTCAGAAGGACCTTAGTTCAAGTCTGGCCTCTGACATATAACACTCACTAGCTGTGTGACCCTGGGCAAGTCACTTAACCCCCATTGCCCAACCCCCCCCCAAAAAAAATTCCATTGACCAATAGAAGCATGGTAAGATATGAAGAGTTACAAATCTAATCCAATCCAATGCAACAAAGTTTTACTAAGATCCTTCCAAGTGCAGAGATCATGCTTAGTCCTGTACAGTGGGGTGTGTGAGCAGGTAATGCTGAAACTAGGAACTGTGAAAAATAATTGAAATAAACGATATCATCAAAGAAAGGTACAAGCAGAAAAGGGAGATGGGCTGGTCATGTGACAGCAGGGAGAAACAATTGAGAACTAGCCTGTGTGCTCCACTGTTATACTTGTGATGTCAAAAGAAAGACGGGAAGGCCCCCAACTCCTTGTATGGACTCTCTCCTTCTCCTGTTGCCCCAATCTTATGGGGGAAATAATGAGTTGACACGGACAAGAGGTGTGCATTTTGGTGATCTGGGATCTGTGTTGTTTGAGGGAATGAACACATCACTTAGAACACAGATCCATTTGGGCATTTTAGAATATCCAAGGCACTGCAGAAGACCAAAGGAAAATAGCTTTTGCTTCCAAGAAGTTTTCAATCTACTGGGAGGATAAAACAGGTAACATGAAAAAAACCTTGCACCCCACCACTACAAAAAAAAGACAAAAACACAAATGTATAAATTTATTTATTTTTAGCTTTGGTATTTACTTCCACAAGATTTTGAGTTCCAAATTTTCACTCCATCTCGCCCCTCCCCCACCCCAAGATGGCATGCATTCTGAATACCTCTTCCCCTAGTCTGCCCTGCCTTCTATCTCTCCCTCGCTTCTCTTATCCTCTTCCCCTTCTATTTTCCTGTAGGGCAGGATAGACTTCTGTTACCCCATTTCCTGTATTTCTTTTTTCCCAGTTGCATGTGAAAACATTTTTTTTAAACATGTTTTTAAAACTTTGGGTTCCAAATTTTCTCCCTTCCTCCCTCCCCACCCACCCTCATTGAAAAGGTAAGCAACTCAATATAGGTTATACATGTGCAGTTATGCAAAACACTTCCATAGTAGACATGTTGTGGAAAACTAACTCTATTTCCCTTAATCCTATCCTGCCCTCCCATTTATTCTATTCTTTCTTTTGACCCTGTCCCACCTCAGAAGTATTTGCTTCTGATTATCTCCTTTCCCAATCTGTCCTCCTCTCTATCATCCCTCTGCTCTCTTGTCCCCTTTTCCCCCTATTTTCCTGTAGGGTAAGACATATTTCCATACACAATTAAATGTGTATGTTATTCCCTCCGTAAGCCAAATCCCATAAGAATAAGATTCCCTCATTCCCTCTCACCTTCCCTTGTTTCCCCTCCACTGCAAGAGCCTTTTCTTTTCTGTTTTTTTTTGTGAGATAATTTACCCCATTCTACCTCTTCCTTTCTTCTTCTCCTAGTATAATCCTTTCTCATCCCTTAATTTTAGTCTCCAGATATGACCCCTTAATCTTCAACTCACCCTGTGCCCTCTATCTATCTATCTATCTATCTATCTATCTGTCTGTCTGTCTGTCTGTCTGTCTGTCTGTCTGTCTGTCTGTCTCTGTCTGTCTGTCTGCCTGCCTGCCTGCCTGCCTGTCTGTCTGTCTGTCTGTCTATCTATCTATCTATCTATCTATCTATCTATCTCATACATATACTTTTTTCCCTCCAAATACCCTAATACTGACAAAGGTCTCATGAGTTACAAACATCATCTTTCCATGCAAGAATGGAAACAGTTCAACTTTAATAAGTCTCTTATGATTTCTCTTTCCTGTTTACCTCTTCATGTTTCACTTGAATCTTGTATTTGAAAGTCAAATTTTCTATTCAGCTCTGGTCTTTTCATCAAGAATGCTTGAAAGTCCCCTATTTCACTGAATTACCATTTTCCCCCTGGAGGATTATACTCAGTTTTGCTGGGTAGGTGATTCTTGGTTGCAATGACAAAAACACAAATGAAGCAAAGAATGTTTAAAACATTGTTTAAAAAACAATGTTTAAAAGTGATTGTACAGCAACGTTTTTAGTAGTGACAAAACAAAACTGGAAACTAACAAGGGTGTCCATTAATTGAGGAATGACTAAATATGTTGTGTTATGTGAATGTGATTAACTACTATTATGCTGTAAGAAATAAATAATTTTAAAGGGCCATAGAAAGACTTGAATGAACTGATGCAGAGTGAAGTCAGAAGAACCAGAAGGACAATTTATAGTATAAGCTCGATATTATAAAACAAAAGTATATTTTAAAGACATTTACAAACAGATGAAGAAGGAAATGAATAGAACGACGAGAATAATTTATACAATAATAACAATGTAAAAACAAACAATTTTGACAACTGAAAGAACATAGTATGATCAACAAAATAATCATTTGTGATTCCAGAAGACTGATCATGAAACATCACATCCGTGACAAAACACCATGTCCGTGGCAGATTTTACTTCATTGTGCTTACTTGTTATGAGAAATTTATTTTTCCTTTCTTCTTTTTCCAATGAGGGTTGGGGGGAAGGGAGAGAAAATAGATTTCCATTAATCTAAAAGAAAAAAAAACCAGGCAAATAATTGGAGGAGTATTACAGATCCAGAATGTTGCAACCACTTTCAGATGAGGTCATTGTAGTTTTCATTTTACTTAATGATTTCATTTCACTACAAGATACCTCTCATGAAGTGCGAATAATCTGTAAACTTTTATAATACAAAACCAAATGGTACCAATAAATTTTTTAAAAAAGAGTGAGTGTAAATGATTGTATTTGTAACCCTATGATTCTGTCATTTGCTAAGTATTTATAAGATCATAGACTAAAAGGAACAAAAGCTTTGTAAATTAATGCTAATGTAGATATAGTAATGGCCACCCAATACATTTAAGAGGGCTCTTGCTGCTGTGCGCTATGGTTTTAATTTACAGAGTTGTGGTCACTGTGTATAAGGTCTTTCAGTCTTATGGCTTCATTCTGCCTCACTTCATAGGAATCTTCTCATAGTTCTTTCTGTTCACCATAATTTCTTAAAGTCCTGTAATATTCCATTCTCAATGAATCCTCTTGTACCAGAGACATATAGCTGGAAGGGCTCTTAGAGGTCTTCTAGTTCAACTCCACTCTCTTAATAGATGAGGAAACTTGGAAGAGAGGCATAATAACTTGGCCAAAGCTACATGGGTATAAAGTGGCAGAGATAGAGTTTGAACCCAAATTGGTGCCCTTTCCACCACATCACTGCTCCCCCTCTGCATTCATATGAATAACTGAATGAGAGAATGAATGAATAAATGAAAATAATTTATTAAGTGGCTGCTTTGTGTGAGGCACAGTGCTAGGCCGTAAGGATAGAAATACCAAAGCCCCTGACTTTAAGGAGCTTGCATTATCATAGAGAGAAAAAGGGTTTTTGGAGAATCACAGAAATGATGAATGGAACAATTTCAAAACTGGAAGGGACCTTAGAGATCATCTAGTCTAATACTTTTTTTGAACATTGTTTTTTCATTAATACACTCCATTGACAAAGAGAAGCATGTCAAGATACGCACTATTACAAATCCAATCTAATCCAATGTATCAAATCTTTGCTAAGCTCCAAAGCATTGGTAAGCTTGAATTGCTGTTCCCAAAACAAGAGATGGAGTGGGAAGGGAGTGAAGTTTGAAGCGGGTATGTGCGGCATCAATAGGGTGAACAGACATCTGTCTGCAGTGGATGGATGTGATGCAAGGTCTGGGACTAGTTAGATAAATTTGCTTTTGTTCATCAATCAGGCTCATGTATATGGTGAAGGAAGAATATATATGTATATTATGTTTATATATGTACATATATCTCTGTATGTTTGTGTATATCTATCTATCTATCTATCTATCTATCTATCTATCTATCTATCTATCTGTCTATACACATGCTTAGGGCAGGTAGGTGGCTTGGTGGATAGAGGGCCTAGCCTAGACTCAGGAAGACTTGAGTTCAAATCTAGCCTCAGACACTTACTAACTGTGTGACCCTGGGCAAATCACTCATCCCTGTTTGCCTCAGTTTCCTTATCTGTAAAATGAGCTGGACAAGGAAATAGTAAACCGCTCTAGTATCTCTGCCAAGAAAACCCCAAATGGGGTCATGAAGAGTTGGACAGGACTGAAGTGGCTGAAAACCAATATATACATGCTTATATACATGCACACATTTGGGTCACATGGACTTTATGTGTTAGAGGAAGGACTCTGAGGCTAGCTCTCTATTATACCATTATGTCTGTGTTTGTATGCCCTAATTCATGTAACCATTCTCCAGTGATTGGGCATAGAATTTGCATGTTTTTTATTTTCTTCTTTGCTTTTACAAAATTTACAAATTTGTAAAATTGCTTATCCAGATAGGTCGTTTCCTCCTATTAACAACATCCTTAGGATACAGTTCTAACAGTGTAATTAATTGGTCATAGTGCATGCACGCACAGTTTTATAATTCTTATTGTATAATTCTATATTGCTTTACAAAAATATTGACCCAATTCTGAGCTCCAACATCTGATGAGTTAGTGGGTCACCTTTCCCACTACCCCTTAGGTATTATATTTTATAATCTTTTATTATTTTAGTCAGTTTAATGGGTGATTATTCATATTAGTCAATTTTAAAGGATAGTCTCTTTGCTTTCCTCATAATGTGTTTTCTTCAAATTAGCAATTATATATATATATATATATTCAAGTGGTTGTAGATAACTTTTGTTTCCCTTTTCAAGAACTTCTTGTTTGTATCATGTTATCACTTATCTAATGGAGAATGGCTCTTACCGAGATATATTTGAATTGGTTCCTTGTAGATTTTAGATAACACACTTTTATTAGAGATGTTGAAAGCAAAAGTTTTTTCAACATCCAAAAGTGTGAATGCTTTGGTTCTAGTTGCACAAAACTTTTTTTCTCTTTATATAATCTATTTATTTTATCTCATCACTTCTTCTAAGTCTGAACTGATTAGAATTTCTTCCACTCTCCTGAGTTGTGAGAAATATACCTTTCTAATCTTCTCTAACTTTTTCTATTGTGTGAATTTTTGCATTCATATTGTTGGTATATTTAAAATTGATTGTCTTTTCAGGTCATCTCAGTTTTTGGTGATTTCTCCCTCTTGAAATTATTTTGTGTTAATTGAACATATCTAAAATTGTATGCATATTTGAATATTCCGTTGAATAGCAGTGTCTTACACAGAGTAGGTCCTAAATGGAGGTTTATTTAATTGAACACAATTGAATTATTGTGGTATGTATTGCAAATTACTGGTATATCCCCATTTTATTCCATATATTTCAAGGGGTTAGAATTAGAATTCCTTTCTAAGGCATAGTCAGTATTCTATTGATTTGTATTCTGTTGTTTTTGTTTTCCCACCAATGCTGATTGGGGACTTTTCTTTCATTGCTTTCTAAAAATGGCATTTAGAGTAATTTATTTTTCACATTTTTTCCCCCGGGATATCAACAATGTTATGGTTTTATGCTCTAGTTTTCTGTGAAAATTTTTGTTAAATAATTAATTTCTTCCCCCCTGAGTTGTATACTAATTTATTGAGCCTTAAATTACTGTAGAAATTTGGTCTGAAGTCTTTCTCATTTAATCTATTTCTCTGACCTACTTTTCTATTTTTAAAATCTGGTATGAACTGTTTTTGTTGATTACTGAATTATAGTTCAATCAGGGACATAGCACTGAAAATTCCCCCCATCCCTACTTTTCCCGCTATTTTCCTTGATATTCTTTCACATGCATCGAGCTAGTATTTTATCTAATTCTGTGAATAATACCACTGATATTTTGATTGATATAGCATTAAACCTCAAGTTTAATTTGGGCCTTATACTTTTGCTATACTACTATCACTTACCATATACATTGAATATCTATCCAATTATTTAGTTCCATAGTCAACAAGCATTTATTAAGCATCTACTACTTGCATGCTACTAAAATTCTTCAATTATTTCTTTTTTTGGACAGTTGTGTTTATATAATGTCTTCATATGTCTTGCTAGGTTAATTCACTGAGCTTCTAATAACTTATTTTTATTTTATTTGGTAATTGTTTGAAATGGTGCCTACCAGTTTTTCTAAGTTTCTATCAGTGTGGTATAGTAGAAAGAGTACTTGAATGAACCAGGCAGACCTGAGTTCAGCTCCTACCTCTAATTCACACTGTGTGATCCCGGGCACATCGTCTAACCTCTAAGTGCCACAGGCAGCTCTCTAAGACAGAATTGCAGAAGTGATACTAACCTGCATTAGGAGAGGACACTTCCTCACCTGGAGGCTCCCCATACCATTGAGACCTCAGGTTCAGTATTTATCTCAATAATCATGAGAATAGACATTTTTTCTTCATACTTAATGTATGAAAGCTTCTACTTTTTTCCCCATCATAAACAATAGTAGACAGAACACTCAGCTAGAAGTCAGGAAGTTCTGCCTGACCCAGAAAGCTTTCTAGCTGTGTACCCCAAGGCAAACACTTTCACTTCTTCCAACCTCCTGGTTTTTCTCTCTCTTTCTCATCTTTTCCCAATTTGTGTGCCGACATCAGCTTTTTCTGGAGTACACTGTCATTTTTTGTTTCTGTTTGAAAACAGCAGATACAGTGAGAAGCACTTGCTCTTTACATGTCAAGGGAATTCGTCACCATGAGTCCCCTACATCAATGGAATCATGGGTCCAGGCCAAAAAGAGTCAACCTAGTCAGGACACCTCTATCTTCTGCCCAAGCAAACGCCCACCTCGACATGCCTGAAGACACTAATACAGTTGTTCTGCGTATTTAAAGTGCAAATCTTGACGCCTGACTCTGAGTGGGTGAGGCTAAGAGAACCTCAATTGTCTGCCAAGAGATTTTGGCTAAGGGCTTTTTTCTAGTGCCCCTATCCCATAGGTGCTTTCCTCCACTCCCATATGCCCAATGTCCCAATCTGAACCAGAATCTCAGATTGAAACTTGAAGTTTTGATCACCAGGACAAGATTATATGCACATAAGATGACTTTACTTCCAGAATGCAGCCTGATTTCAAATGTAACCTGTGATCCAGAGCCCAGGCTCTGAGATTACAACAAATGGGTTCAATCCTGGGTGACTTCTGCACAATCAAGTTCATTGGCTTGAGTCCCTTTCACTGGTTTTCTCCCGTGAAAATCAGGATTTGCCTCCTATCTACCTCTCCGCCAACAGAGAAAAGGCTCCTCAGTCACCATGTTGGTATTCAGGCTAATGAGACTTTGAATATATGACAGGCTCCATTTAAGGTAATTTTTAGAGAGGAAACGAGTCATACTCCCTCCTATCTTGTTATACTCCAACCACACTGGATTACTCGCTGTTCCTCACACATGATACTCTAGCTCAGTCTATGCTTTTGTATAGGATATACCTGAAACATACTCTCTCATCTCACCTCTTAAAATCCCTCCCTCCCTTCAAAGCTCAAATCCAGGTGATCTCTCCTCATAAGACCTTTCCAGATTCTACCCAGCTATTTGTGTTTCCCCTTGAAATATTGTGTCTATAGTGCCTAGATAACATATGTGTGAATAATATTTGTATGTATATGTCCCTGATAGAATATAAACTCCTTGAGGGCAGGGCCCGTTTGTTTTTTCTTTGTATTCTTGGATCTAGCACAGTGCCAGGTTCTTAATACAGCAGGTGTTTAATGAATTCTTGTTGGTTGATTGCTTAATTAATTGATCCAGAATTCCTCCAATGGGTTCAGTAGCTTTGGTTCCAGATCTTTGCTTACTCCTCTTCGTCTGGGACTGGTCCGTCAGTGTATTTGTTCCCCAGAGGGACTGCACGGATGTGCAGTTCTACTTCAAGGTAACAGTCCCCCTCTCTGTGTAATCCATCTCCTCTTTGATCTTTTCCATTTCTTACTCTTTATCCCCTAGTCACTAAAGTCTTAATCCAGACCTGGATTCATATTTTACATGTGCTGCTACCTGTGTGATCCTGGGTAAGTCACTTCACTTTTACTGGTCTCAGCTTAAAGTTAAGGAGTTTTATGAGATAACTTCAATGATCCTCCCAGACTCTAAATATGTGATCCTCTTTTGCAGTTGAGGAAATTGAGGTGCAGAAAGGTGCCATGATCTCATAGGGGTGGGCACTTCCTCTGTGGGAGCATATCATAACCCTTCTATAGCTTCTCATCCCAGGCAGTTGTTCTCCTGAGTCTCCAAATTGTCCAAATAAAATCATCCCAACCTGCTGTATAACTTTCTCTAGTCCTTTAAATATGCCAGGGCTTCCACCATCACATTAAAGCTGCCTGTCTCTTGCTTCTCATTCTTGCTACATACACACCTAGGCCACTCTCTTTTCCTGACACGTGCATGCTGGATGATGGCTCATTAGTAATATGCTGCAGAGCACTTGTTCCGACCCTGTATCTTTTCTTTGTTCAGTAGGTCAGCTGCAATTTTGATTCTTCTCTGCGCCATGATTCATAGCCATATAATTTCATGAGAAAAATTTTGGCATTAAAGAGAAAGGCAGCTTTCTCTTTAAAAGAGCATGCATTGGAAGCACTGTGTGGTGTAGTCTTCGAAATCTCTGTGATCTCCTTGTTATGGAGATTCTTTCCACAGTGCTGTATGCAGTTCATTCATCTTTGCCCAGCCAGTGGACTCTTGAGTCTTTAAGTCAGGAGTTTTTAACCTGGGGTCCACAGACATAAAAAGAACTTGTGGACAGATTTAAGGGAGTCCATAGACTTGTTTTTAAATTGATAACTATATCTCAAATAATTTGTTTCCTTTGTAATCCTATGCCTTTTATTTTATTATAAATTGTAAAAGCATTATTCCGAGAGGGGGGTGGTAGTCTACAGATAGTATGGAACTTCCCCGTGCCACAAAAGTAAAGAAGCCTATTCTAGGTGTCTCATTATTTTTTCTTCTGAGAAATTGCGCCTCAATTGGCAGGGCTGCTGGGCAGAAGGCTCTAGAACTTCCCTCTACTATTCTCCACCCACATACCTGTCTGGTAAGAGGAGGAGCTCAGAACTTTTGTTTAGAGCCATTTTTTACAGGTATTGGAGGGGTTTGGGGGAGAGCTCAAGCAAGTCACTGCTTTTACTTCCAGAACTTTTGGAACTGTATTTTGGCCCCAAATGTCTTAGTGCTTTTCAGCACATTGGAATACACTGCCTTGCTGAGAGTCTCTCACTTGCCCACTGTCATGATGTCCCCAATCTGGATATCTTACAAGCAGGGCACCTTGTGTGAACATGCTTTTGTAACACTTGATGAAGTAGTCTTACTTGGATGTGTAATGCAAGCCAGCTATATCGTCATCCTGCTCACCACGCTAGGTAGGATTCAGCCATGGATGTAGACATTCCTGGTAAAGGGATTCTTCTCGTCAATATAAGGATCCTCCATGGACTTTATGGCTGTCTTGAAGTTGAGCATCTTCTTAAAGAATCTTAGCTAATCCTCTTTGACTGTATTCCTGTTTCTGGATCTGAAAGACCGCTGGCTGTTTATGGTAGGTACCGTCTGGAGGTTCACCATGCAGTAATGATGGCTTTGCTCATCTCTTACTCCTTTGCTTTCAGACTGATGGTTAGGCTACTGTCACCAGGATCTCCTTATGGAGAGGACCCTTAAGTCTACTGATGGAAGAGACATAAGTTCCATGGAAGTAATCGAGCACTTGGGCAATTAATCTGTTATCCTTGACCCTGTTGCACGACTGGCTCACCTCCTTTTCAGGTCATTATTCTCTTCGATGATGTCATTTAGGCTGCTTCTTGTATCCTTGGTGACACTGTGAATAGAGTACTGGGACTGGAGTTAAGAAGACTTAATTTCAAATTTGGCCTCAGACATTTACTAGCTATGTGACCCTAGGCAAGTCACTTAACCTGTCTGCCTCAGCTTCCTTATCTGTAACATGGGGATAATAATAGTAGCTACATCTCAGATTGTCATGAGAGTCAAGAAATATTTGTAAAGTGCCTTGAAAGCTTATTTTTATCATGTTGCTTTTTGAATATTACAGAACTTCCTAAGTGATCTACATGAAGTAATGACTCGGTGAAGTTGTCCATGAGTGTGGCACAAATATTCACACAGGAAGAAAAATAAAAAAAGGGAATGAAGAATTCTTATTATCTAGACTACGAAATATAGTTGGATAGACAACAATTACAGCTGATACAGCAGTACATATATCTTGGACAAATTTGGCAAATGGGTGATAAACTGGGCCCAAAATGAATGTCTATTTTATACTAGGAAATTATTTAGTACTTTTAATAATACTAATTTTTTCCTGAAACAAAAGCCCATGTGTTTAAAGCTAATATTGTTCCAGTGATGCTATATGGCTGTAATCATGGAATCCCATAATCACCAAAAAATAAAATCTGTGAGTCACCCAAAGCCTAAGGGAGAGACGCAATAGAGAGGCTACAACATATTCCCAAAGATTAATTTTATACACTCTTCAAATGCTAGCCTAAAAACACATTCCCCAACACACATAGGAATAGTTTTGTGCTCTCCTAGTCCAGAAAGGGTAATTGAGGATTTAGCCCCTGGTAGTTATAAGAAACAGGCTTCAACTTACTAATACAGAAAGTCTCTATGAAAACCTTTTCTCTAGCACCTTTTTCAGGGCAGCTTTGATTTCACTGTTTCTCAGGCTGTAGATGAGGGGATTCAGCATGGGAATCACCACTGAATAGAACACAGATACAACCTTGTCACGGCTTAGTGAGTAGCTGGAGCTGGGGCGAAATACATGAAGAGGGCAGTTCCATAGAGAAGGGTCACTACAGTTAGGTGGGAGGCACATGTGTTGAAAGCTTTGTATCTGCCTTCACTAGAGTTGATCTTCAGCACAGCAGCAACAATGTACCCATAGGAGATGAGGAGGATGAGGAAAGATGTCCCCCCAACAGCAGTCACCACAAGGAAATTAATCATCTGACTGAGAAAGGTATCTGAACAGGAGAGAGCTAGGACTGGGGGGAGGTCACAAAAGAAGTGATTGATAAGGTTAGGGCCACAGAAGTCTAGTTGAAATATGGAGCTTGTTTGGATTAGGGAGCTCAGGAAACCTCCCACATAAGCTCCAGCTACCATCTTGGTGCAGAGGTCCTGGGACATGATGGCTGTGTAGAGTAGTGGGTTAGAGATGGCAGCATAGCGGTCACATGCCATGGCAGTCAGGAGGCAGCACTCAGTCAAGCCTGTGCCAACAAAGAAAAAAAACTGGGTGGCACAGCCTACAAAGGAGATGGTCTTCTGTTCCTTGCAGAAATCTGAAAGCATCTTGGGGGCAATGGTAGAAGAGTAGGAGATATCTATGAAGGACAGATTGCTGAGAAAGAAGTACATGGGTGTATGGAGACCAGAGTCGATTTGAATCAGGATTATAAGGCTCAGGTTCCAGGCTAAAGTCACCAGATAAATTCCTAAGAATGTCACAAAGAGGATGACTTGTACTTCTGGATGGTCTGAGAATCCCAGGAGAAAGAAAACGGTCACTGATGTGCTGTTCGTTTCCTTGGCTATGGACATGTTTCCCAGATACCATAAAAATAGGAAGACTCCCAGGACAATGATGCACCAGATTGCAGGGGTTTTCAGCATGGCATTGTGGTACTTGCTGAGGTCTGTATTCTCCCAATTCAATGTAAAGTGCTATTGGGTATCTTCTGTTTTTATGATGACCTTTTCCCATTGGGCAGAGGGGAAGAAAATCACATTGATATAGGCCAAGTTTCTGTAGCTGTAAGGAAAACAAAGGCTCAAAGGCTCATGAGTTGGAAGTTACTTTAGATGTGATAGAATCCAACTCCATCATTTTACATATTTCATAACTGAGGCTCA
The DNA here is from genome assembly GCF_003287225.1 of Phascolarctos cinereus. Taxonomy (NCBI): domain Eukaryota; kingdom Metazoa; phylum Chordata; class Mammalia; order Diprotodontia; family Phascolarctidae; genus Phascolarctos; species Phascolarctos cinereus. Next base: position 250,822,587 of record NW_027556402.1, on the reverse strand, counting down.
AACCAGCCATCTTTGATGTAACTAATTCATTCAATTAATTCACTGTTGGGCACATATGGACAAAGGGAAAAGTGTATTAGGGGTTTTATTGACTGGCACAGCTGGTGCCCAGCTTACCTTTGCTTGACTTATGAGTATGCTTACCTGTAAATGAAAACCTAACAGTTGCCAATTGAACCAGAGGGCCACAGGGATTTCCTTTCTCTCCTAGATCCTCACATTTGGTGTTTTTCTCTCCTTATCTCATCCATGCCTCTTTTTGAGTCTGTCCCTACTGTTCTCTGGGACCCTGCATCAACTCCGTGTAAGTCTGCTCCTTGCTTCTCTACAAGTCCTGAATTTCACACTTCCCTCCCCCAAAGCTAGTATGAGTACTCATAGTTAGTCCTGACTCCATGTCCCCATTCTTTACCCAGAAGCTCGTTTTTTCTGCCCTAAACTCTGTGAAATTCCAAGGAACCCCATGCAATCTGAGGCTTTTGTTGAAATTTTGACAAAAACATCAGTCTTTTTTCTATAAGATGACTCTTTACACATTTAGTATGTTTCTTTGTTGTTCTCTAAAAAGTATGGGGGAAGGTGTTGTAAGCAAAAGAGGGCGATGGAATAGGAGAGTGCTTTTTTTCACCTTCCCCTGCATTTTACTATTTCCACCAATAGCTGGAGGGAGAGCTGGAGCTGTAACTAGCAATTTGGGCACCTGGGGCAAGCAGAACAAAACAGTGCCCAGGACAAGAAGCATGACTCAGAGACCCTGGCACTATCCCGTGGAGGAAATGACTCCAGGCATTGGTCTATGGCAGGACACTCAGAGGCTTGTGTAGGAGAAACAATAACCTGAGGAAAAAAATAAGATGGGGTCAGGCAGGAGCTTACATGGTGAACCTTAAATTTCAGTGACTTGGTTTAAAGAACTGTGTGTTTGACTCCAGCTATGACTCTGGATAGAGCCATAGTCAGAGGTTAGCATGGGATGTAGACAAGTCCAGTCCATAATGATCTTAATTTTTAGGAGTGGGAAGATCGGTATGGGTGATGGATGAAAGGGTGGGTTTGGAGTAGCAAGGAGTCCTTGCCCCATCCCCCTCACAGTAGGATGTAAGTTCTTTGAGATGAGGTGGAGGAAAAGAAGGAAGAGAAGGAGGAGGAGAAAGTAGAGGAGGAAGAAATAGCAGCATTGCCCAATTGGAACTGGCTAGTTGGTCCCCAGGGGGCAGCTACCACTACTCACAGATTGTTGGTGTTCAGTCATTTCAGTCGTGTTAGACTTTTCATGATCCCATTTGGGGTTTTCATGGCAAAGATATTGGAGAGGTTTGCTATTTCCTTCTCCAGCTTATTTTATGGATGAGGAAACTGAGGCAAACAGGGTTAGGTGCCATGCTCAGGGTCACATAGCTAATAAGTGTTTGAAGTTGGAATTCAATTTAGGTCCTCCTGACTCTAGGCCTGGTGCATTATCTACTTCACCACCCAGTTGGCAAGTAATAGGAGCTTAATAAGTGACTGTTGAATTGAAACAAATCAAATCAAATTGGCTTGCACTTCTTTCTCCTCTCACCTTTCTTAAGTCACTAAGTCTGTGGCATCTAGATACTCTGCATACCATCGAATCTTGTACATAGTTAAGAATTGTCTAGTTCCTAGCCAACCTCCCCTTAGAGAGCTATGCAAAGGGGAGAGCATTTGCCATTAGCTCTTTAGGGTCAGGAGACAATAGCTCCTGCCAAGTTGGAGTTTGACAAGTGTAGAGAGGATTGATGTGGAGGTGGACCAGCATGGGGAGAGGGATCTGGAAACCATGTCCTATGAGGACTAGTTAAAGAAACTGAATGCGTTGAACCAGGAGGAGGAAAGGCTGCATAGCATCATGGGGTCTCATAACTGGAAGGAACCTCAGAGATCATCTGGGCTAACTTCTCCTAGAACAAATACTTTCTCCATCCTCTTGGGGAAGTGGTCATCCGAGCTCTCTTTAAAGGCCTCTTGGGAAGAGAAGCCCCTGTCTCCAGAATCCCATTCAACTCTGGCAGAACTCATCATGAGGAACAGTTTTTTTCTTAACATAAAAACCTCATTATGCCACTCTGTGGCTTCTCCACTTGTTCCCACTTTAGCCCTGTGAGTCTGAGAAGAGCAAGTGAAATCTCTCTTCTCATGACAAGCCTTCCTACTCAAAGAATGCTATTCTGAAGCCCCAACCTCCAATCCCTAACTAGTCTTCTTCTCTTCCCTAAAGAATGATTAAAATAATTGGACATGCTCAGCCTAAAGAAAACACTCCATAGAACAGCAGGTCTACAGACTCTTAAGACAGCCATGGATAGATTTTAGGTGATCTCAAAATGGATAGGAAAAAATTACACCTTTATTTTCACTTACCTCTAAATGACATTTAGCATTTCCTTCAATTATTTGCAAGTATTCTTCTGAGGAAGGGTCCATAGGCTTCCCCAGACTGCTGAAGGGGGTGCCAGACACAGCCATTAAAGAACCTTGGTTTACACGACCATGGGATTTCAGGATCAGAAGGGTCTTCAAACATGCCTTCTTCGAGATATCCTACGACATGGTCCCTAGTTCTTTCAATTCATTCTTGACCCCTTCTGGATACCCTCCAGTTGGTCAATTTTTCTTGCAATCTGATGCCCAGAACTGAATATGATATTTGCTATGTGTTCTGACCAGAGTAGAGCATGATGGGGCAATCATCTCCCTAGATTTGGACATTATACCTCTCCAAATGCAGTCTACGAGCACCTTTGCTTTTTCTGCTTGTCATGTTCTATCGCTGTCCTATATTGAGGCATGGTTTACTAAAACCTCAAATCTTTTTCAGAAAACCAGATATTTAGCCACAACTCTGCAGTCTTGTTGTTCTTATGAAGTTGATTTTTAAAAATGGAAATACAGGACAAAGATGATGAGGTGGAGTGCTAAATCTGGAGTCAGGAAAAGATGAGTTCAAATCTGACTTCAGAAACTTACTAGATCTGTGACCTTGGGCAAGTTACTTAACCTCTGCCTGCCTCAGTTTCCTTAACTGTAAAATGGGGATAATAATGGTGCCTATCTTCCAGGACTATTATGAGGACAAAATGAGATAATATTTTTAAAGCCCTTTGCAAACCTTCAATTAGATTTGGCCTCTTTTTCTAACTTATCAAAGTCTTTTTGGAGTTTGTTACTTTTCTCTCCCAGCTTTGTATTATTATTATACCCCATTTTACAGATGAAGAAACTGAGGCAGAGAGAGGTTAAGTGACTTGTCCAGGGTCACAGAGGTAGTGAGTGAGGCTTGCAAGTTTGATAAGCTTGCCACCCATGCTTTCATCCAAGTCACTGATAAAAAGTGTTGAATAGCACAGGAAGAAACACAGATCTGGAGTCATTCCACTAGAGACCCTGTTATCATATAATGCTTGTTAATCAGGGGAGAAATGATCACTATGGAAAGGGCCTAAACTGGAGTCAGCCAGCTGACTTGCCTTCAGGCCCTTGTCTGACACTTAATAGCTAATATCATCTCAGGAAAGTCACATGCTATCTCCAAACCTCTGTGTCCTCATCTGTTAAGGAATGAGAATAATACTTAGATGGTCTATCTCTGGGTTGTTTTGAATAATGAATCTCATAAACCTTCAAATGCTATACATTCAAAGATGAGTATTCTGTGAGGCTTTGGACAATAGAACTGGGACTATTGGATGGAGCCCTCAGGCTTCCCCCAAACAGATCTGTTTTCCCTTCTTCCATATATACCTGTATTTTAGCTGGAATTAGAGCCTGGATCCTTGATGGTGGAATTTTCAGGCATCAAGTAGAGATTGTGGAGGGATCTGGGGGAAAAGGATTCTCTGGTGTTCCTGTATAAGCTCTCTCTCTCTCTCTCTCTCTCTCTCTCTCTCTCTCTCTCTCTCTCTCTCTCTCTCTCTCTCTCTCTCTCTCTCTCTCTCTCTCTCTCTCTTCTCCCTCCTGCACCTTTCTCCCCCTACACTCCCCCTCTCTCCTGGCAATGTTAATTCAGGTAATGTCCTATTATAGTGCTACAACCATCCTTAAATTTTTTCTGACTAGAAGGAGGCCAAAGTCATCTGGAAAAGCAATTGGAAGAAGAGAAACAGAAGCCAGAGGACAGGCTGTTTTGGGGGAAGGCAATTTGAGTTGAGAGATGAAGAAGAAAGGAAGGTGGGAAGGAAACAAGTCTTTATTGAATGCTTGCTGTGTGCCCAGTACTGTGCTAAGCACTTAACAAGTATCTCATTTGAGCTTCAAAAGTAGGTGCTAATATTAGCTCCATTTTTCAGTTTAGGAAACTGAGGCAGATAGACATGAAATAACTTGTTCAGGGTCATACAGTTAGTAAAAGTCTGAGTAACCTCCTCTTTGTCCTTCTCCATGAAATTACAGGAGGGGTAGACTAGACAACCTGTAAGTTATATTACAGTTCTGATACATATTTTCTGTTCTTTGTTCAAAGATCTTTACCTCTAAATTTCTACAGTTAGGGGAAGGGTAGACTAGACAACCTATAAGTTATATTACAGTTCTTATATTTTCTGTTCTATGTTCAAAGATCTTTACCTCTAAATTTCTACAATTTTTTTTTCTTTTCTTTTCTTTTTTTTTTTTTTTTTGGTGAGGCAATTGGTGTTAAGTGACTTGCCCAGGGTCACATAGCTAGTAAGTTTCAAGTGTCTGAGGCTGAGTTTGAACTGAGGTCCTCCTGACTGCAAGGCCAGAGCCCTATTACAGTCTATTTTCTAAAGCCCCTTCCAACTCTAACATTTTATATTATTTGTCCTAAAACCTCTTGAGGACCACCATTCTGTGTTCTAAGATCCCTTTCAATTGTGTATTCCATATTCCAAGATTCATTCCAATTGTAAAATTCTGCATTCTGTGTCCCACGACCAACTTCCAATTTACCATTCTATGTTCTATTCTACAAAGTCCCTTCTAGCTCTGGTATTGTTTTACTTTTTAAGGTTCCTTCCAAGTACCTTCTTAAATCTAAAGTATTTTTAAGCTCTAAGTCTATGATTCTATGAAATTCTTCACCATCTGACATTACTCTGTAAGGTATTGTGATACTCACATGTAAGGCCTTCTCTTGAAGTCAGTAGAGGGGTGGAATGGTTAAAAGGTAAAACTGCAAGGGGGTTCATAAGGAGACATAGATTGACTCCACTTACCCCATTCTTCTCAGTGAGGTCGATTGGGGAGTGCTATTTGTCTTGATTTATTATAGTTCATAAATAGGCTAGTCAAGTGTCCTTAGCTCCTTCCCTCCCTCCAAGGCCTAATGAGGTTTAATAGGTCTTCTGGTTGATTTATTTATCCACTACTCAAAGTACTAGCAGGGGCGAGGGTCTCCTTTCAAGATGTAATCTTTTATGGGCTCCTTCCTGTTGTCTACAGAAACCTACCACTGGGGTCATGGTGGGAGGGCAGTTTAAAGCAGCTGTGGGGGCATGTTAGCTGTTCACCTTGTCCTTAGAGATGTTCCACTGTCTTTGGGGACTATTTAGGAGACCCAGAGCACACAGCCATTCAAAGGCAGATTTTGCAAGTTAATTGCTCTCAGGGGTGAAAGATTCTCAATCTCCTGCCACTCTTCTGAGTGTGGAGGTTATTCACCTCAGTCCCAGTGGTCAAGTCCCAGTCTCAAGATCCCCCCAAATTGAGGTGAGACCTGAGTTACTTTTTTAAAATAGCATTTTATTTTTTTTCCAATTATATGTAAAGACAGTTTTAGCATTCATTTTTACAAAATTTTGAGTTCCAAATTTTCCTACCTCCCTTCCCCTTCCCTCTTTTTTTAAATAGTAAGCAATTTGATATAGATTATATATGTGCAATCATGTAAAACATATTTCCATATTAATCAAAAAGAAAAACCCATGAAAAAAAATTAAGAAAGTGAAAATAGCGCGTTTCCATCTGCATTTAGTCCAACAGTTCTTTCTCTGGGTGTGGATAACATTTTCTATCATGAATCCTTTGTAATTGTCTTAGATCATTATATTGCTGAGAAGAGCTAAGTCATTGATAGTTGATCACACAATGTTGATGTTACTGTGTACAACGTTCTCCTGGTTCTGCTCATTTCACTTTGCATTGATTCATATGAGTCTTTCCAGGTTTTTCTGAAATTTGCCTGCTCATCATTTCTTATTGCGCCATAGTATTCCATTACATTACTATACCACAGCTTGTCCAGCCATTTCCAAATTGATGGGCATCGCCTCAATTTCCATTTTTTTTTTTGTCACCACGACAAGAACTGCTATAAAAATTCTTGTACTTGTAGGTCTTTTCCCCTTTTTTATGACCTCTTTGGGATATGGACCTAGTAGTGGTTTTGCTGGATTAAATGGCATGTAAAGTTTGGTTGCCCTTTGGACATAGTTCCAAATTGCTCTTCAGAATGGTTGGATCAGTTCACAACTCCGCCCATCATGCATTAGTATTCTACTTCCCCACATCCTCTCCAACATTAATCCTTTTCCTTTTCTGTCATATTAGCCAATTTTATATGGTTGAGGTGGTCCCTCAGAGTTGTTTTAATTTGCATTTCTCTAATCAAAAGTGATTTAAAGCACTTCTTCATATGCCTATAGTTAGCTTTGTTTTCTTATCTGAAAACTGCCTGTTCATATCCTATGATCATTTATCAATTGGCAAACAGCTTGCATTATTATAGATTTGACTCAGTTCTCTACATATTTTAGAAATGAGCCCTTTATCAGAGACACTTGTTGTAAAGATTGCTTCCATGCTTTCTGCTTTCCTTCTGATCTTGGTTGCATTGGTTTTGTTTTTGTAAAACCTATATAATATAACATAACACAACACAACGTAACTAATATAATACAATGTAACACAATATAAAGTAATGTGATATAGTATAATATAAATTATTTATTATTCCATTTAATAATGCTCTTTATCTCTTGTTTGGTCATAAATTCTTCCCTTCTCCATATATCTGACAGGTAGACTACTCTTTATTCTTTTAATTTGCTTATGGTATCACCCTTTCTGTCTAAGTCATGTCCTCATTTTGACCTTGTCATGGTACACGGTATAAGATGTTCATCTATACCTAGTTTCTGCCATATTATTTTCCAGTTTTCCCAGCAATTTTCGTCAAATAGTGAGTTCTTATTCCAGAGACTTGGGTTTTTAGGTCTATCAAACATTGGGTTACTATGGTCATTTGCTACTATGTCTTGTGTACCTAATCCATCCCACTGATCCCCCACTCTATTTCTTAGCCAGTACCGGAAAGTTTTGATGATTGCTGCTTTATAATATAGATTGAGGTCTGATATTTTTAGGCCATCCTCATTTGCATTTTTTTTCATTAATTTACTTGATATTCTTGACCTTTTGTTTTTCCAAATGAATTTTGTTGTTATTTTTTCTAGCTGTATTAAGTAATTTTTGGTAGTTTTATGATATGGCATTGAATAAGTAAATAAGTTTAGGCAGAATTGTCATTTTTATTATATTGGCTCAGCCTACCCATGAACAATTGATATTTTTCTAATTGTTTAGATCTGACTTTATTTATGTGAAAAGTGTTTTGTAAGGGGCAGCTAGGTGGTGCAGTGGATAGAGCACTGGCCCTGAACTCAGGAGTACCTGAGTTCAAATCTGGCCTCAGACCAAACACTTGACACTTACTAGCTGTGTGACCCTGGGCAAGTCACTTAACCCCAATTGCCTTTAAAAAAAAATGTGTTTTGTAATTGTGTTCATTTGGTTCCTGGGTTTATCTTGACAGGTCATCTTCCAAGTAGTTTATATTGTCTACAATTATTTTAAATGGAATTCCTCTTTCTATTTCTTGCTACTGGGCTTTGTTGGTAATATATAAAAATGGTGATGATTTATGTGGGTTTATTTTATATCCTGCAACTTTACTAAATTTGTTGATTATTTCAAGTAGTTTTTTAGTTGGCTCTCTAGGATTCTCTAGTATACCACCATATCATATGCAAAGAATGATAGTTTTATTTCCTCATTGCCTATTATAATTCTTTCAATTTCTTTTTCTTCTCTTATTGCTATAACTAGCATTTCTAGCAAAATATTGAATAATAGTGGTGATAATGGGGCATCCTTCCTTCACTCCAGAATCTTACTGGGAAGGTTTCTAGCTTATCTTTATTACAGATAATGCTTGCTGATGGTTTTAGATAGATACTGTTTATCATTTTAAGGAATGTTTCCTTAATTCCTATGTTCCCTAGTGTTGTTAATTGGAATGGGTGTTGTAGTTTGTCAAAAGCTTTTCCAGTACCTATTGAGATGTGATTTCTTTTGGTTTTGCTATTGATATGGTCAATTACACTGCTAGTTTTCCTTATATTGAATCAGCCCTGCATTCCTAGTATAGGTCCCACCTTGTCATAGTGTATGATCCTTGTGATACATTGCTGTAATCTCTTTGCTAGCATTTTATTTTAAAATTTTGCATAGATATTTATTAAGGAAATTGTTCTATAGTTTTCTTTCTCTGTTTTTGCTCTTCCTGGCTTAGGTATCAAAGCCATATTTGTGTCACAAAAGGAGTTTTTAGACTCCTTTACCTACATTTTCACATCCTTGATATAGTATTGGGATTAATTGTTCCTTAAATGTTCAGTAGAATTCACTTGTGAATCCATATGGTCCATTTCCTCTTCCTCTTCACTCATTTCACTTAAATTGTCACTTTTACTGGCATACAAAGGGAACATAACTCTTAATAATTGCTTTAATTTCCTCTTCATTGGTGTTAAATTTACCTTTTTCATTTTTGATACTGGTAATTTGGTTTTATTCTTTTTTTAAAAAAATTAATTAACCAATGGTTTATTTTTTTTTTATAAAACCAGTTCCTAGTTTTATTTGTTAATTCGATGGTTTTCTTAATTTCAATTTTATTAATCTGTCCTTTGATTTTTCAGGATTTCCACTGTGACGTTTAGTTGAAGATTTTTAATTTGTTACTTTTCTAATTTTTTTTAGTTGCATGCCCAATTCATTGATCTGATGTTTCTCTTTAAAAATTTCCTCTAAGTACTGTTTTGTTTGCAAAGAGAGGTCATAGCAAGAATGATAGACCAGGAAGAGAGGGGTGAAGTGATTCCAGTTTTTGAATGACTCTCTGAGGACCTCTATTGCCATAACTACTTTGAGGATTAGGGAAGTAGACATTGACCAGTAATTAGAATAGAGTGGCATATAGACTGAGATTCTAAGGATGCTGAAATTCTTGACAGAGTAATCTTTGAGAAATTTCAGCATCATAAATTTCAATTCAATAAGCAATTATTGAGCAGCATGCTAGGTCCTAGGGTTATAAAAGCAAAAATTAAACATTCCTTGCCCTCAAAGGAGCTTATATTCTACTGGAGGAAAACATCATTATGCAAATAAATAAATGCAAAATATTTTCAAATTAATGAGGGGAAAAGAGACATTAACAACTAGAGGGGATCAGGAGAGACGTCTTGTAAGAGGTATCATTTGATCTGACCTATATATGGATCTAGGAATTCCAAGAGATGGAAATAAAGAGGAGAATCTTCCAGGAACAGGATATAATTACTTGTACAACAGCATGGAGGTGGGAGGTAGATGGATGGGTATGTGTAAGGGACATCAAGTGAGCCATCTTGCTGGAAAGGAGCATGAAAAGGATTAATGTGCAATTAGGATCGATGAAGTTCCAAGAGATTGCTTCATAAAGCAATGGCTCACTTGCAGAACAGACCCATCACTTTGGCCACCAAGTGGGGATGCACTCATAGGCCCATCTTTAGCATCGGAAGTTTTGTAGATCTATTCAGTTAGGCATATCAGTCCAGGGAGGGCTTCTTCTGTTGATGTGGTCCTGGCTGTCAAAGTAGAGCTTGGGTGAATTATTCTTTGAGTGAATTAGTTTTTTCCCCTAAGTTGGATCGGAATCAGTCATAAGGTTCTGAATCTAGTCTCAGAGGGATCTTGTAGGCCATCTAATCCAACCCCCTCACTTTACAGATAAAGGAAACTGAGGCCTTGCCTTTTAGCCTACCTGTCTGTTATCTCATTCATGAAGCAACAAAACATAATACTAAGTATTGAAACCTCCTAAGTTAATGAGCTGTTGTAAAGGCTGATTAAATAAGTTTTTGGAAAGTAAGAAAAATGGATAGAATTGCAAAGGGAGGAAGACAAGAAGAAGAAAGGGAAGACAAAAGTGGCAATAAAAGAAAAGAAGATAAAAAAAGAAAATAGAAAGATAGAGTTTCCTCTGGCTATGGCTCTAATGAGTTAGCATTGAGTGTCAAGGGAAAAGTTGGAGATTGTATAAAAATACTACTGAACACATTATTATATATGATATAATATAATATAATATATTAATTATATATTGTAATATATAATTACACTATGTAATATATATATTATAACAAATTATGCCAGCATGATTTGGACAAAACCAGTCAGTCGGTCAACAAGCATTTATTGAATGCCCACGATAGGATAGGACAGGATTACTGTGCTAATTGTGTTTTACAAGGAAAGGCACAAACATGCCCTGCCTCTGCATTCCTAAACTACAAATTGATAAGCAGAACAAAATAGCCCAAACTTCAGTATACACTATAAAATACCAGAAAGCACTTAACATTTTAGGTGTCATAGGATAGAATTCAGTTTATTCTCATGAAATTAGTATCGTTTGAATCCTGATTTACAGGTCTTTGAAGCTATATACAAATGACTGTTACACTTGAACATAACAAAATCTTATTTCTATTTGTTTTCCCTTCTATTTAACTAATTTTCAGTTGAAACTTAGTGTAAGACTGTTCAGTCTTATGAGGTCATTTCTAAAGATTTCTATGAAGATTCAGAGCATCTCACCCAGACTTCTTGTGTCAAATGAGGGGCACTCGCTTGTAAAGAAGGATCTATGTTGGACAACTGTCCTTCCAATAGAGTTTGAATACATTTTTCTGATTCTATTTTCTAATAAAGTAATGTTTTGAACAGATCTGATCATTGAACACGACACAGAGTGATCCAGTTTATGTATTTCAACAGGACATAGAACCACTTTTTTTTCGTGAGGAAATAGGGGTTAAGTAACTTGCCCAGGGTCACACAGCTATTAAGCATCAAGTGTGTGAGGCTGACTTTTAACTCAAGTCTTCCTGACTCCAAGACCAGAGCTCTATCCACTGCACCACCCAGCTGACCTAAGGAATTTCCTTTTTTTTTTTGTGAGGCAGTTGGGGTTAAGTGACTTATCCAGAGCTAGTGAATTGTTATGTATCTAAGGCCAGATTTGAACTCAGGTTCTCCTGACTCCAGGGCCAGTACTCTATTAATTGCACCACCTAGCTGCCCCTAATATAGAAGCCCAGAACACAGAGACTGGGAAGGACATTACAATGAATAATTATCAGAATGAGAGAGGATAGATAAAAAAAAAAAGACTATCAGAGCCATGGGGGAAACAGAATGCAGAACTTAGCATGTCAGAACTGGGTATGGACTTTAGAAATTGTCCAATACAACCTGCACATTTTATAGGTAAGGAAAATGGGCCCAAAGAAGTTAATTAGTTCCTTGGTCCTTTTTTTTCTGGTAGTAGGCAGATATGGAGAAGGGAGGGAACCACTTTTTGGCCATAATATCTCATTTATTCCAAATCCAAAAGACTGAAATAGGAATCGGAAGGTGTAGGAGGACATGTAAGTCTGTACACTTCTTATTTCCCTAAAGAATGGATATTCTGGGAGATAACTTCAATTGAAACTTTCATAGCTTTACCTCTTTCTCAATCCCTTGAATTTCAGATTATTATTGTATATAATCATCTTGGGCAATCATTAGCCCTTCATCTGGTTAACGTTATAATGAGTACTATTCATTAAGGAACATTCTGGGAATCCTACATCTGGAAATCATCTGCTTGTCACTTGCAACTAGTAGAGGATATCTGGGAATTACCAGGCCAGACCTCCATCTGAAATGAATCATTAGAAAACTTCAAAGCATTTTTTTTCATTAAAAAAGAGAAACACTAGATTAAACCAGTGGAGTCATGAAGCCTTTTAGGACTGAGATGTAAACACGAAACACAATTGATTTCTTCACTTTTTAAAAGGCATTTAAAAAATGAGATTTGGTCTCTTTTTTTGTTATTAATATTCTGAGAAATCCTTTCCTGTTCCCAGACTTAAACCCTTTTTATCTAAAATTCTGATTATTCTCATGCTGGTGATAATGATAACTTACAAACATATTGCACTTCGTAGTTTTCAAAATGAGAGCTTGTAGATTTGCAACTAGAAGGAAGAGGTCTTTCTTATTGACCTGAAGGACGATGTTCTTCCCACTACCCTGAAGCTGTTGCTTACATACGTTGCTGATGACGCATCATGAGGATGTGTACTCTTTAGTTGATTTTCTAGGATCAGGGAGGGAGATAGTTTCTATCTCTTCCCTGATCCCTCCTGGGATGAGTGCATGCACTAGAGTGACAGTTGATTATGCCAGAATCACATCTTAACTGTATTACAGTATCAGATCCCAGCAAGGAAATTGGATCTATCACCTTGTCTTCCTTACCACTCTCCTCTTGCTAATTTAACTACCTAGCATCCACTCTGTATATAGGGATTTTACTTCTGCAGGTCTCTGAACAAGCCATTTAATTTCATTGTGCCTCAGTTTCCTCTGCTGTAAAATGTAGGGATTGGACTCTAAGGTTATTTCTAACTCTTCTAAGTTTACTTCTAACTTTTCTGAGGTTCCTTCTAGCTTTTCTATAGTTTTATAATCCTATGATTCTTTTTACTCCATGTACTCATGGTCACCACCCTAATTCAGGTCCTCAACACCTCTTGCCTGGGCTATTGTAATAACTTCTGAGTTGGTCTCTCCTCCTTTCAGTCTTTTTTCTCTCTAATCCATTTTCCACATCGTTGCCAAAATAATCTCCTTAAATTCACAGTCTGATCATGTATTCCCTTGCTAAATAATATCCAGTGCCCCCCCCCATTCTCACTAGGATATGGGTTCTTAACATTTTTTTTTTTTGCATCGTAGACCCCTTTAGCAGTCTGGTAAAGCCTATGGATCTGTTATCAGAATGATGTTTATAAATACACAAAATAAAATACCTAGGATTGGCCAAGCAAGCCAATTATGTTGAAATACTATTATCAATTAGAAAGACAACCACAGAGCTCAGATTAAAAAAAAAACCCTGCTCCAATAGAACATGCCTGTTTGACATTTAGAGCCCCACACCAACTGTCTTCACTGTAGTAGAGTGGAGCTCTGGCTCTGGGCTTAGAGGAGCTGGGTTCAAACTCCCCCTCTGATAATAACTTCCTATGTGATCTTGGGGAAGTAATTTAGGTTCCCTGGACTTCAATTTTCTCATCTATAAAGTAAAAAGATTGAATTAGATGAGCTCTGAGCTCCCTTCCACTTCTGTGCCTGTGATGCTATTATCCTACCTTTCTAGACTTGTTGCACATTGTTAGCCTTGCATTGACTTTAGCCTATTTGCAATTCACATGGCTCATATTCCATGGCCTTCCTCTTTATCTTTGCACAGGATGTCTCTCATGCTGTGTTCTACATTCTAAGGTCCCTTCCAGATCTGTTATAATCAAACCTCTCCATGGCCTTCTGTCAAATCCAACTCTCAATTGAAGCAATTTGAATGGTTCAAACTAGATGGGATGGGACAACATGTCCTACTTAAACTGGATTATATTACCATTAGCCAAGGTGGATAGTATTCCTTGGAAGCAGGAAGACCTAGTTTTCAGTTCTGCCTTTGACTCATACTGGTTGTATGACTCTAGGTAAGTCAATTAATCTCTGAGTGTCCCAAATTATTCTCTAAGAATAGAAGTTATAGAACCTAGGAAGTTTCAACATTGGGAGTTCTCTAAACCGATGAGATTATAGATCTGTAACAACAACAAAAAAACCCAGTGCATATACATCACTGTTGTTCATTACAGATATTTCACCCAATTAGATGCTGAATTCCATTGGTTTTGGGAGGCAACTGTGGTACAGTACAAAGACCACTGGATCTAGTGGTAGAGGACCTGGGTTTGAATCCCACCTCAGATGCTTCACACTTGTGAGACCTTGGGTAAGTCATTTAACCTCTTTGGGTCTCAGTTTCCTCATCTGTAAAATGAGGGGAAGGGTGGCCTAGATGTCCTCTGAGGTTTTTTTCAGCTCTAAGTCTATAATTCTGTGAACCTGTGAACAATGTTTCATTGACTCTATTGGAGAATGGGGGGACAGTAGAGGGCAGAAGAGCAAGGTGATGCAAAGGTTGAGGCATCAGAAGAGAGGGCCTCTATTCTCAGCACGGTACCTGTAGCCATCACTCCTGAGAACAATTAATTTACAGGAACACACAGCATTAAGGAGTTCTTTGTCTGGGGCCCAAGTATGAGAGGCTATGACATCCCTAAGGAACACCTTGGCTGCCTGTCACATTAAAATTAAACTCTGGCAGAGCCTGGCCAGAGAGCAGCAGCCGAGTCTTTGTGAGGAAATTTTATTATCTATTGGTTGGCAATTTATAAGAAAATGACACAACTAGAAACCACACACATGTTTGGGTAGCTGCATCTGAGTCACTGTCAGAAGATGTGAACTGAGGAATCTCACTGATATCTCCACTCCTTTGTCTCCTTTGTCAGGAAGGATAGTAGGACATTCTTGGCCCAGAATAAGGGGGTGAGTCCAGTTGATTCCTTCCTTCCCTCCCTTCCTTCCATCTTTCCTTCCTTCCTTCCTTCCTTCCTTCCTTCCTTCCTTCCTTCCTCCCTTCCTTCCATCTTTCCTTCCTTCCTTCCTTCCTTCCTTCCTTCCTTCCTTCCTTCCTTCCTTCCTTCCTTCCTTCCATCTTTCCTTCCTTCCTTCCTTCCTTCCCTCTTTCCTTCCTTCCCTCCTTCCTTCCTCCCTCCTTCCTTCCTTCCTTCCTTCCTTCCTTCCTTCCTTCCTTCCTTCCTTCCTTCCTTCCTTCCTTCCATCTTTCCTTCCTTCCTTCCTTCCTTCCTCTTTCCTTCCTTCCCTCCTTCCTTCCTTCCTTCCTTCCTTCCTTCCTTCCTTCCTTCCTTCCTTCCTTCCTTCCATCTTTCCTTCCTTCCTTCCTTCCTTCCCTCTTTCCTTCCTTCCCTCCTTCCTTCCCTCCCTCCTTCCTTCCTTCCTTCCTTCCTTCCTTCCTTCCTTCCTTCCTTCCTCTTTCCTTCCTTCCCTCCTTCCTTCCTCCCTCCTTCCTTCCTTCCTTCCTTCTTCCTTCCTTCCTTCCTTCCTTCCTTCCTTCCTCCTTCCTTCCTTCCCTCTTTCCTTCCTTCCTCCTTCCTTCCCTCCCTCCTTCCTTCCTTCCTTCCTTCTTTCCTTCCTTCCTTCCTTCCTTCCTTCCTTCCTTCCTTCCTTCCTTCCTTCCTTCCATCTTTCTTCCTTCCTTCCTTCCTTCCCTCTTTCCTTCCTTCCCTCCTTCCTTCCCTCCCTCCTTCCTTCCTTCCTTCCTTCCTTCCTTCCTTCCTTCCTTCCTTCCTTCCTTCCTTCCATCTTTCCTTCCTTCCTTCCTTCCTTCCCTCTTTCCTTCCTTCCCTCCTTCCTTCCTTCCTTCCTTCCTTCCTTCCTTCCTTCTTCCTTCCTTCCATCTTTCCTTCCTTCCTTCCTTCCTTCCCTCTTTCCTTCTTCCCTCCTTCCTTCCCTCCCTCCTTCCTTCCTTCCTTCCTTCCTTCCTTCCTTCCTTCCTTCCTTCCTTCCTTCCTTCCTTCCTTCCTTCCTTCCTTCTTTCCTTCCTTCCCTCTTTCCTTCCTTTTCCTTCCTTTGTCTCTCTCTCTCCCTCTTTCCTTCATTCACTTTCTTCTCTTCTTCTCTTCTTGCTTTTCTCCTTCCTGTCTTGACAAGGGGTCAAATCCAATAAGTTATAGTCTAAGAGAAATAAAGTACAAATCCAGACTTTGAGTTCTAAAAATCAGCTGCACACAGGACCAGCATGGCTGGATAGCAACTTGTCTGAAAAAAAGATCTGCGGCTTTTATTATATTACAGATTCAATATGAATCAATAGAGTATGATGGTCAAAAAGGCTAATGTGTTTTTAGACTATATTAATATACTTTCTAGAAAGAGGGCGTTTATAGTATAGCCCTCTTCTGTGCTAGTCAGACTGATGATGATGATGATGATGATGATGATGATGATGATGTTGTGGTGGTGGTGGTGGTGATGATGATGATGTTGCTATCTGATATGCTTATGGTCTTTTAAGTGCAAAGCACTTCACTTATCTTGTCAACATTCTCAAGGATATCATAGAGGAGATCTGTGCTCAGACACAGATTAAACTACATGGCCTCTAGTCTATGATTCTATTTAGCCTTATTGTATTTCTAACAGTGACGAGTTTGTTGTCCATAAGCTCACGTTCCAATTAACTTAACACAGCCAAGATTTGGCGGAGTCGGAATTGGTGGGTTCTTGGCCTTCTGTTTGGTATAGTGGGAAGAACTCTGGATTCGGAGTTTTCTCCAATCCTAGCTCTGTCAGTTACTTCTGTGGGACTTCAGACATCACTTAGACTCTTTGAATCAATTTTCTCATCGGTAAGATGAAGCAATTGTATCATTGATCTCTAGGGCAAGTTCTGGTTCTAAGTCCTATGATTCCTTTCCATCCACCTATTGTTCCAATTCCTCCCCTTACTTACTCAATGGTTCCCCAAATCGTAGGATGAAGTTTGTCCTCTGTGGGGGAAGGTTGAGTTCCAGATGCTAATATTCCCGAGAAAGGGAACGAGGACCTGATTATCACAATAAGATGCCAAAGACTCCTAACAGACCCTTTCCTCAGGCTGTTTTCTAGGGTAACCAAGCAAGGGTGCTGAGTGCCTGAGCTAGGGAAGATCGAAGGAGAGATAGAGGAGAAACAGAGCAGGAGGAGGAGAACACAAACAATAGATTAGGGACTTTGGGATATGCCCAATATCACTAGCTGGTCTTCACTGGGCCTTAGAGAAGAGGCTTGGTCCTGTGATGGTACTATGTATGCTCCCAACTGATAACCTCATCCCAAGTTTCTTTTTGCCTTGCACACTGGGAAAAGGATGGCATCATTCCATCAAGCAATTCAAATATTATTTTACTTATATGCCATAAGACCACTGGAAGTCCTGGATGCATTCCTTACCATTTGCTTTATAAAGCTCTGTCTTCCATTTTGGTGGTCATAGACTTTAGACCATTAAAGCTAGAAGGGACCTTAGAACATAAACTGTCAGAGCTAGGATGACCCTTAGAACAAAGAAAATGGAAAATCAAAACAGAGAGGGGTCCTAAAAACAAACTATCTATTCTGAAAATGGCTTTAGAATATAGAATATGGAAGGGACCTTAATTCAGAAGATAAAAATTTCTTGAGGCGAGGTGCTTAAAACATAGAATGCTGTAACTGGGAAGGGTGAGCAACTAGGTGGCTCAGTGGAGGGCTCACCAGGACTTGAACTTCCTGAGTTTAAGTCTGGCCTTAGACACTTACTAGCTGGGTGACCCTAAGCAAGACATTTAACCCTGTTTGCCTCAGTTTCTTTATCTGTGAAATGAGCTGGAGAAGAAAATGGCAAAGCATTCCAGTATTCTTCCCACGAAAACTTCTAACAGGGTCATGAAGAGTTGGACACAACTAAAAAACAACTAAACAACAAAAACTGGAGTCTTAGATGTAGGCCCTGACAGTCATACAGTCATAGAATTTTCAAGGTAGAAGGGACCTCAGTGGCCATTCTGAAGGCAGACTTGAAAAACAGTCCCCCTACAATACACCTGACACACACATACACATTATATACACACACATATGTATGTATACATACACATACACATATACACATACATACCTATATGTATATAAGATTGCTACAAGACACACATATACACACATATATACACATATACACACATAAATAAACATATTCATGTATACACACACACACATATACACACACACGCACATACACACATATATACAAGACCTCAGCTTAAACATGTCCTGTGAGGGGAAACACACTACCCTGGAGGCAGAAAGTTGCATTTTTGCACAGTTCTAACTGCTGGCAAGTTTCTTTTGAAAGCAAGCCTGCATTTCAGCTATTGCAACTTGCACCGATTTCTTCTGGCTCTTTGCTCTGGGGCCAAATGTAATCCCCATTCCAATTCACAGTCTTTCAAATACTTGAAGCCAGCTATCTTGTCTTGCACACACACATCTTTGCCCCCCAGACCTGTGTTTTACGTGACAATAATAACTAGCATTTGGTCCCAAAGAGGTAGGTGCTTTTATTATCTTCCTTTTACAAATGAGGAAATGAAAGCAAATAGAGGTTAAGTGATTTGCCCAGGATCACATAGCTAGTAAGCATCTGAGGTGGGCTTTGAACTCAGGTCTTCCTGACTGCAAATCCGGTACTCTTGTGCACTGGGATACCTAGCTGTCAATCCTCATGTGACTAAGGCCCCTCACCATTCTGCATGTTCTCTAGCTTATTAACATCTTTCTTAAAATGTATTGCAAAGGACTGGAAAGAAGGGCACTAAGCCACTCATTTTACAGATGAAGAAACTGAGGCCCAGGCAAGGGAAATTACTTGAGCTGGATTTCACAGATGACTGGTGGAAGAAGACAGATTGGAATCCAGATCTTCTTATTGGTACTTCTGTGATCTGTTCGCCCCCTAAGCTCTGTAACTTTGGTAGGGCCATTTTCTTGTTTTTTTTTTTAACCTAGAACTATTGAGGGTGGTGGTTGGAGAGTAAATGGAGAAGAAGAGGCCACTGACTCTATTTTGTGCTGGTCCTGAACTAGACTGTACATAATGTAAGCCAAGGCACATCATCTCTATAGCATCTTGTTTGCCCTCTCATTAAAGAGAGTTAGTTCAAGAGAGCCTGGTAGTAGGAATGAGATACCTCATCAAGGAGATCTTCAGATTCCTTCCTCTCCATTCTTACAGGCAAGTGTGATTAATGAATTCAGCAGGCCCTGAGATCACAAAGAATGCCCCACACCTCATGCAAATTTGGATGGCGTGGAAAACTTCTAAAGGCTTGGGCATTTTCTTTCTGGATGCTTCCATGGCAATGGGGCTTCAATGGAGTTCTGTAACTGGAGAGATTAGAAGAAGGAAAAGCTGAAAGTCAGAGAATGCATTGTAGGGCTCTCAAAGGAGGCGGTGTGTCACAGTAGAACATACCAGTGCTAGGTTTGGAAGCAGGAGTTCTCAGATGGACTCCTGCCTCAAACACGAATCCTGGTCTTCCTGACTTCAAAGCCAGCCTGTAGCCACTATATCAGGCTTCTGCTACTTCCTAATCTATGATGTAGGTTTAACATCATGGCATTGACATACTTCAGAGGTGCCATGGGGGAAATATTTTACATACTTTACAACACTACATCAATGTGAGTTTTTGTTATTTCAAAGAATCCATCACTAGCATCTTTGTTGATATAACAGGGATATTGTGGCAGATTTCCTATCCTCTAAATAAGCACAAAATCACAGAGATACAGAATATTCAAAGGTATGTCCAAGGTAATCTAGTTCAATCTGGCCATTTTACAAGTAAGAGCTACTGGGAAGTGAAGTGATTTGCCTAAGTTCATGTAGGAAACAAAAGATTTGAAAGTTTATACTCATATTTTGTCCAGCTCAGAATTAGTTTCCCTAATGGTGAGAAACAGGACAATTCCAGATGCTACAAAGATCAAGCCCAATATTTTTGCTAAATTCACATGCCTGTGTGGAAACTCTCAAGTGAGCCATTGCTTGGGGATTACAGAGCTCAGGCCAATGTATCCCAACAGGTCCCACACCCCTAGTGTAATGGAAAGAGTAATGAATTTGGATTTAGACTCTCCTACTTTCTACCTATGGATCCGTGGGGAAGTCACCTAAACTTTCAAGTCTTCAGTTTCCTTATCCGTAAAATCAGAGGTTGAGCTACATGACCACTAGGGTCTTTTCCAGCTCTATATCTATATGATCCAATGAAATTTATTTTATGATTTAACCTCTACTGCCCCCAAGCCCCTATTCTTAATGTTTCCTCTACTTTCCAAAGTGAGGCCGTTAAAAACCATGCTTTAAACTCAAGATCTGAACACTTAGTGAAACAGAAAAGGAAGTGGACTTTGAGTCAGCAGAATTGAATCCAGCTTGGACACTTAGTAGCCATGTGACAGAGGAGAAGAAGGAGTATCCTATCTGAGCCTCAGAGAGGAAGTCACAGGGAGGAAGATTGCTACAAAGTTTATGGAGAAACATTTCTTTAGGGCTGTTGGAAAATGGAACGGACTGCCTCATGGGACAAGGGGGAGAAGTGAAGCACCAGGGATGAGAGGGTTGCCTCAGGAGATTGTGGGGTAGAAGGTAGGAGCTGGGAGAGTAGCTGGCCATTATCATTTATGAGATAAGGATAGACACCATCTTAGCCAACATACCTTGGAGAAGCAAGATCTCCTGAGAGGTTAATTTTGGCTAAGTTCCACTTAGGATTTGCCAAATGAGACCTCCTGAGTATTTCTGCAAACCTACAGTTTCACTGAATCTCAGGGTCAGGCTGGAAGTGTCCTAGGAGTCCAACTAGTCTAACCACTAACTCAACATAGGACGGACTATAAGATTATAAATTCAAAAGGTTGAAGGGCTCTCGAAATCATTGTGTCCTCATTTTACAAATGAGGAAACTGAGGTCCAGAGAAGTTGACTGACTTAGCCATGGTCACACAGCGAGTGGGTGGAAGATCTATGGTCCAACATCCTTTACCTCCATATTCAGTATTCTGCACCACACTGCCTCAAAAATTCTCTAAGCAACCTGCGTTGCCGGAAGAGTGGTTCTCTAGCCTTCAATTAAAGGCCACCACTGAGGAAGAACCCACTGTCATAAGTTCATGACTTGAGAGCCGAGAGAGAGGCCAGTTAGTCTAACTTCATTTATTTTCAATTCATGAGACTGAGGCCAAAGAGGTTAGGTGACTTACCTAAGGTCACATAGACAGTAAATGAAAGAGCTGGGATTCCATATGAGGTCTTCTGATTCCAAATCAAGGGTTCTTTCCATTTTACTGTACTGCTTCCCCAATATCTGCCTCCCAAAGCAGCCTGTCCCACTTCAATTCAATAAGCATTTATTAAATGCCTACTATGTGCCAGGCACTGTGCTAAGAGCTGGGGATACAAAAAGAGTCAAAAGACAGTCCCTTCCCTCAAGAAGATTACAATCTAACTTTGGGATAGCTCTCCTTTTTTTTTTTAAGGAAGTATTTTCCTTATGTTGAGTCTAGATTTGCTTGTCTGCTGTTCTCTGGTGGGGGTTATCCTTCTGAGTATTAAGTAGGTGGACCTCAAAGGTCCGCTTTGTGGACACCAGGGATGCTATACCTGTTGATTTTCTCTACTAATAGCCAGACTAGCTATTAGTTGGTTCTTCAGTTGCCCATATTGGAACCACTTCAAGGTTGGTAGGGCCTTCCGTAGTTTGTACTGAATGGGAACCCAGAATCACCAGCATACTGTGAAGAAGCATCGGGAGAAGGTCTTTGTGGGATACACTTATATGTGAGTATGTTGGCATGTGCATTCATTCGTTCAACGAGCACATAGCAAATGCCAAGAGTATGCTTGATCAGACCTATGGGAAGTAATAGTAATAATAATAACTCCCATTTCCATAGCCACTTAAGTTTTGATTTGTCCTTTGTCTATGACTCTCGGGGAAGTAGGTGGAGCAAACTTAATTGTCCCCATTTTTCAGAGAAGTAAACCAAGGCTCTCAGATGTGAACCTATTTAGAGTCACATAGCTAGTTTGCGTCTGAGGCATGGTTTGAAGCTAGGTCTGTTGATTTTCCCTCCAGCACTTTTTCTCTCGTGCTACTATAACGCTCAAAAGTAGAAGACTCAGTCCCTGTTTTTAAGGAGATTAAGACAAACATACACATTCATAGAATAGGGCAGCCTGGTAATACAGAAAATGCTCCAGACCTTGAGTCAGAACCCTGGTGTTGCAGTCTCAGCTCCACCATTCATTTACCATTTGTGTGGCATTGGGTAATGTTGAAGTAACATTCTGGGTCTTGGGTTCTTCATCTATGAAATGGGACAAATAGCCGTAAGTAGTGCTGTTGTGAAACTCAAAAATGATGTCTACAACATGGCATAAAGTGGGGAAACTTGATATCTGTCATTTGGGAGTGGGGCTTCACAGAAATGGGATAGAAAGGGAAAAGCTGGGTAATGTATTGGGTCCCTCTGGACGGGCTCAGGCTGGCAGAGAATTTCAAAGTGCCAGAACGGAGGTCTTCTGGAGACATAGGGATGAGGATCTCTGGACAGCTACAAGAAGAAAAAGCCACCTCTCTCCAGGAAGTGTGGGTCCTCCTGTATGATCCCATACTGGAGCCCACGCTGTGGTCCCGTCCTGCTTATGGCTTTGGTGGAAAAATGCTGCATTTGAAGCTAGAAGAGCAGAATTCAAATCTCAACTCTACCAGAATGGAAGTTCCTTGAGGGCAGGTGCTGTTTTTATTTTCGTTTTGTATCTGTGGCACTTAGCACAGTGCTTGGCACATAGTAAGTACATAATTAGCAGCCTCAGTTGCTTTTGTCCCTCTGACTGGAGGGCTGGAGGGTGGACCAAAAAATTCCTCCTGTAGCTTCCTTTTGCAGAGGGCTCAAAACGCAGCCATTTCTTCATTTGTCACCAACTGCTCTGTTTGGTTTGCTTCTATCATCACACTCTGGTGTCTTCCCTTCCTTTTAGCTTCTTTTGGTGTATTGTCTTCTGCTATAAGACTGTAAGCTCCTTGAGCGCGGGAACCATCTTTCTTTCTCTTATTTGTATCCCTAGCACTTAGCACAGTGCCCAGCAGCTAGTAGGTGTTTAATAAATATTTGTCTTATCACAAATACTTCAAAAGTATTGGTTGGTTGATTGATTGATTGACTATGTGACCATCACAGAAGAACAGGATTAGAGTTGGCCCTTAGCAGATTCATGTATCCCCTTCTGAAAGGCTAACCAATTAGTAACACAAATAACTTCCCAGAAATAGTTCTCTTTGTCTCTCTGTAATTTCAGGGATCAGGGCAATGGCTGGGAGCAGAAATACCACGACTGTGACTGTATTCATCTTCCTGGGCTTTTCAGATTGCCCCCAAATACAAATTGTCCTCTTTCTGGTATTCCTGGGGATCTACCTCATGACTCTGGCCTGGAATCTGGGCCTCATCACACTGATCCAGATGGACTCCCACCTCCATACACCTATGTATTTCTTCCTCAGCAACCTAGCCCTTGTAGACATCTGCTACAGCTCCTCTACCACTCCCAAGATGCTGGCAGACACCATGGCAGAGCAGAAAACCATTTCCTTCTTGGGTTGTGCTGTTCAATATTTCATCTTTTGTGGCATGGGACTGACAGAATGCTTCCTCCTGGCTGCTATGGCATATGACCGCTATGCTGCTGTGTGCAACCCACTCCTCTACACAGTCATCATGTCCCACACACTCTGTATCAAGCTGGCGGGAGGAGCATTTATGGGTGGGTTTTTCAGCTCTCTAATTGAAACCTACTCTGTCTATAATCATCGGTTCTGTGGGCCTAACATCATCAATCATTTCTTCTGTGACCTTCCTCCTGTCTTGGCCTTATCTTGCTCTGACACCTTTACTAGCCAGATAGTGACCTTTCTTGTGGGGGTCATTGTCGGGGTAATGTCTGTCCTCATGGTCCTTGTGTCTTATATTTATATTGTTGTGGCTATCTTGAAGATCAGCTCCACCAAAGGTAGGTCTAAGGCCTTTAGTACCTGTGCATCTCACCTGACTGCTGTGACTCTCTTCTATGGCTCTGGCCTCTTCATGTACATGCGTCCCCGCTCCAGCTATGCCCTGGGCAGGGACAAGATGGTATCAGTCTTCTATGCAGTGGTGATCCCTATGGTGAATCCCATGATCTATAGCCTTAGAAACAAGGAGATTAAAAATGCTGTGAAGAAGGTGATTGAGAGGGAATGTGTAATTTCTCATCACCGCACCTACTTTTCATCAGTGTCGGTGCTAGCATTTGAGCTGTGAACTTAAAAGGCTATGCAGAAGGTGACTGATAGTGGGCAAAACCATCCACGAATAACTCAATTTAAGAAACAATTATTAAATGCCTGTTGTCCAAAGAGTATTCTACTAAGGTCGGAGGAAGTACAAGTTTAAGACACAGTACCTGGAGCTTACAGATGGTATCAATGAGACTCTTTTGTCCCCTGCACTTCCCCCATCCCTCTTGCCTCATTGGTATTGAAGACTATTGTGTGACTAGAAATGCCTTTGACTCCCATATTAATGAAAGTACAGGGTACACTGTAGTCTGTTAATGGTTCTTTGCCCTTCAAGACAACGAAGTAGAAGGTGCTTCATGAAGTCAGAATGTTGCAGAACATTTAAATGTCCTTGATTAATTAGAAAGTATGATTAACAAGAGAAAGGAAAGGGGACATTGAGAGGATTGAGAAATTGCCAAGATTAATGGAGATGCAAAGGCCAAATGGAGACAGAAGCAGTGAATCTGATTACAATGCCCATAATCATCCCTGGGGGTCCACTGAAAAAGTCATGAGGATATAAAGCAGGGCTGGACTGGGAATCAGGAAGACCCGAGTTCAGATCCTACCTCCAATATATATTAACTTTGTAATCCTGGGTAAGTCACTGAACTTCTCTGGGCCTCAGTAAAATGGTGATGAGGCAAGGCCTGTGTATGGGATTGGCCTTGATGGTCTTTAATATCACTTCCACCTCTAAGTCTGTGATCTTATGAAATTAAAGGGAACACACACACATGCACACACACGCACACACACACACACACACACACACACACACACACACACACACATACACACAACCCTTCCAAGGCTGAAATCTCACAGTTCTGTGACCCTGGGAATAACAAAAATGGTCCATTTTTAAAAGTACTAGTATTTTTCTACTGATGCCTGCATGACTACAAATCACTCAGTGTGTGTGTGTGTGTGTGTGTGTGTGTGTGTGTGTGTGTAAAGCAAAGGGCAAAAAATGATCATAGAGACATGACAGTGACCCATAAACCCAAAGATAGACATGAAACATCTCCTGCCTTAGGTTTATGTCACTGTCATGTGTCTATGCTCATTTTTAGCCACTATTTCTTGGTTAAACAAGCATGCCCTGTTCAATGTCTTTCTAGAAGAAAGTGCTTCATGCATGCTTGTCTTTCCATAAACCTTCCACAAATCATCTGCCCAACATGCTGAAAACTTTCCTCTTTCTAAAAATACATATTTTACCTTTTGAAATTTCATGTTACCAGTGCAACATTCATATTGTCTGTCATGCTATGCTTCTCTCCAACTCTGAGACTAGCCCACCTCCTTTTTCTGGCCATGAATTAATTAATTAATTACTCTAACAATAGTTTATAAAGAACTTACTGTGTCAGGCACTGTGTGTGGTTCTAGGATACAGAAATAAAATGAAAATTAGTCCCTATCTTTAAGGATCTTATATTATACTTGGGAGGATGTAGCATTTACACAGATATATAAGTGAAAATAATTTGACAAGGGAATGAGCACTGACACCTATCATTTCTGTACAGGTCATTATTGATAAGATGTTATAAGCCATTTATACTCAGCTTCTTTTCGCTGCCTTCTGAGGCACCTGTAACTTTGAATGCCTCTGAGGTCATGGTATTATGTGATTTCAGTCTTGGAAGGTATCTCCAAGGACACCCAATCTGACCCATACCTGAACAAAAATCTTCACAACACTGCCAACAAGGGGTCACTCAGCCCCTACTTGAAGACCTTTAGTGAAGAGGAATTCACTACCTCCTGAGGCAGCTCATGTTGATTTTGGACAGCTCCAATTGTAAGGAAGTCTTTCTCAACACCAAGCCCAAATCTACCTTTTTTACTACAGCCTTCTATCATTCCTACCTGTTCGCTTTGGGGCCACGTAGATAGAGCACATCTAATTCCTTTTCCAAATGATAATCCCTCAAATTCTTTTTTTTTCTTTTGTGAGGCAATTGGGGTTAAATGACTTGCCCAGGGTCACACAGCTAGTTAGTGTTGTGTGTCTGAGCCAGATTTGAACTCAGGTCCTCCTGACTCCGGGCCTGGTGCTCTAGCTGCCCCGACACCTCTACTTTTATACTTGATTCCATCCCCTTTTGAACCAACAAGGAGCTTGCCTCATCAACTCATGATTATTCTAGATTTGTTTTCAGTCTATGTATCTATGTGTCTCTCTGTCTATCTGTCTGTCTGTCTAAATGTGTGTCTGTCTTTTGATGTCTCTGTGTCTTTCTTTCCAATATTCTTCTATATATTTTTCCATTCTTTGAAAAATTTTTGTTCACTTGACACTCTCAAACGTGAAGGAAAAAAAAACATGGCAGGGAGAGAAGGAAGGAAGAAGTATTTATTAAGTCCTCTGGACACTGTGCTAACCACTACAGATCTTTGATTTGATCCTCACAACAGCTTTGTGAAGTAGGTACTACTATTATTTTCATTTTATAGTTGAGGAAATTGAGATTAAATGACTTGCCTGTAGTCACATAACTGGCAAGTGTCTGAGGCCAAATTTGAACTCAGGTCTTCCTGACTCCAGGCCAATGCTCTATCCATGGTGCCACCTAGCTGAATCTACACTCACTGTTTCCACTTCCACAGCTCCTGTGGGTTCAAATATCATCCTAGGTAGATGAATGGCAAAAAAATATCTATCTCCGTCTCTATTTATGTCACTTATATCTCTATCTCTACCTATATCTCTGTCTCTTTAGCGCTAGCTCTCCTCCCCTCATCTTTCTCTTGAACCCCAGTCAGACATCATCGGTTGCTTATTAGATACCTCTTCCTGGGTGTCTCATAACAACCTCAAGCTCAATTTACACAAAATAGAAACCATTATCTTCACACCTAGATCTGTGCCTCTTCCAAACTTCCTGTTTTCGTTGAGGGTGATACCATTCCTCCAGTTACCTAGATCTGCTAACTTTGTCATCCTCACAACATCCTCATGCGCCGTTTTAAAAGTTTGAGAGACATATTTTTTGGGTAATTAAATCATTTTATTATTAATGCCAGCTCGTTTATTAATAAAAGGATGGTCATTTGGCTGTCTCTCTCTTAAATCAAAGACAATCACGGCAGCTGGCTCATGGTTTATATGCCCATTGGATGAGGGGTGGGTATTTCTGAGAGAGTAATCAATTCTGATTGGTTAACAATTAATGAGAGAAGAATACTATGAGGAGGGGCTGAAACCATTCAAATAAACTTCCATTATGTCATTTACTTTCTAAGTTTCCTTCCCTCCCCCAGCCAGTGAAAGCATTCAAAGAATTTGTCCCCGCCCAAACCTGAGTAGAGCACAATGGCTTCCCCACCTGGGTGGGTTCTGAATTCAATCTCACTATCAGCAATGTCCTTCAAGAGACTGAACTTTGGAAATCAGGACTTTAGAAAAAGGAGAGAACTCTGGATCTCCCCAAATCACTTGTTATTAATAAGCATTTCTCTCACCTGTCCCTAATGTCCTTTATCCAATCAGTTTCCAAGTTTTATCAATTCTCCCTTTACACTTTTGGCATTCATCCTCTTCTCTCCTTATATAAAAGCTATATTTATATTAGCCTGAATATCACCTCTTTACTGGAATGCTGTTACAGATTCTTGATTGGTGTCCCTGCTTCCAGTGACTCTGTTCCAATTCCTTCACGATGCTTCCTACATGGCTGCCAAAATAATCTTTTAAAGATATATGTCAAATTTTATAATTCCTCTGCTAGAACTTAAGTGGTAGGTGCTTGCCCCTATAAAACATGAAGGGTTCTGCTCTGAGTAAGGAAAAAACCCTTCTACCAGAAGTGGGGTTCGAACCCACGCGGACACACGTCCATTGGATCTTAAGTCCAACGCCTTAACCACTCGGCCATTCTGGTTAACGACAATAGAGGTTTTTCATTGAATGGGTGTTGACTTACTCAAAGTGAGAACCTGAAAAGACCTTAGCTTAAAAGGGACAAGGCCTCCCTCCCATTGCATTCTGGGCCATCTCCAGTCCTCCTGATAGATATCTGGCCACTGGACCCAGATAGCTCTGGAGGAGAAAGTAAGGCTGGTGACTGACCGCATAGCTCACCCTCACTCAAATCAGTCAATTGCAAGTCATGTCATCTTCTTTCTGCTGATATGGTCTTTTTCAAGAATGAAGGACAAACCACACACAAGGCAGAAAAAAGTATTTGTGCATAAAGAAAAAGAAATGTCAACTTTTGAATAACGTAAGATGATGGCTCTTTCAAAGGTGAAGAATTTGGTAAAAGGGGAAGGAAAATAATTTTTGTTTAATAAAATCTTCTATAATACATGTATAAGAACCATGTTTTCAGCCAAATGTGCGAGCAATTTGGTTACCAAAATAGATACAAAATTGACATTTGCGAATATTTTCGTGACATTGCAAATAATTTGTGAACAAAAAGGCTTGAATAATCTTGTAAAGAATGTAAGATGACACCCCTATCAAATATGAATAAATTGGTGGGTAAAGGGGGTAGGAAAATAACTTATTATATACCAAAAACTTATAAAATCTAAATATGAAAAGGTATAGTTTTCTGAAACACCAAATGTTAGAAGGACTATGTTGAAGACTGAGAAAAGGGTGAGGCTTCAGGACTGTTGTGGTCCCTCAGCTCATTTTTATTGTGACTACTTTTTAAGACACCAAGTGGTAAAACTCCCCAAGTGATAAATAACTCTTTGAATAATAAAAGGTAGTTGAGGTAGCTAGGTGGTGCAGTGGATAAAGCACCAATCGTGGAATCAGGAAGACCTGAGTTCAAATCTAGCCTCAGACACATAACACTAGCTGTGTGACTCCGGGCAAGTCGCTTTACCTCAATTGTCTCACAATAAATAAAAGATAAATGAACAAGCACTTTACTTCCTAACTAGCTGAAAGGGGGAGTTTATGAGTTTTTAAGGGAAAAGTGAGCACCAGGTGGCTCTAGTTTAAACCATAAAAGGCGTTATTAATCTAGATGCTGAGGTCAAGTATAGGTAATAGAGGAGAATGGAGCAGGAGGGCAAACACTTATGAAACTGCTGGAACATTCAGCTTTTACAAAACAATGAGATGAAATTAGCAGCTGGAGAGTGAGTTGGCAAGGCTTCAGCTGCTCCTTATTGGCCAGACAGCTGAATCGACCCTTGGTGCTCGTGCTGGGTGAGGGAGACCTCTGCTGCTCTCTGCTGCCCTCTGCTGCCCTTTCTTGTTATATGAGAGGGAAATGCAAAAAGGGCAAGATTTACTTTGCAGCTGATTAGCTGCTGGCTCTTCATCTTGACCGTTGATAAGAACACGCAGCATCACTGAGAGTAAAGCATTGGTTGGGCTGGTTTCCATTGCCTAGAGAGAGAGAGCCAGCCTAATGAGCTGCGCGCTTTAAAGGGAATTGCTAGCCCATATAACACTTTTCAACTCCCTTTTAAGAGTGACTGTGGGTGACTGTGGGTGAAAAGAGCTTGTCAGTGCTTTATCAGTTTGAAAGTAGAAAAGAAGAAAATTTGCCCATCAAGAGAAACTTGCAA
The DNA here is from genome assembly GCF_003287225.1 of Phascolarctos cinereus. Taxonomy (NCBI): domain Eukaryota; kingdom Metazoa; phylum Chordata; class Mammalia; order Diprotodontia; family Phascolarctidae; genus Phascolarctos; species Phascolarctos cinereus. Next base: position 250,792,837 of record NW_027556402.1, on the reverse strand, counting down.
TTCAAAAAAGAGCAAAAGAACTGACAGAGATGGAGCTTCCTGTGGTACAGGTGTTCCTTTATAGACCAATGACCTCAAAGCCTTCAATCCACAGGAATAAGTTATCTTGAAACCATGGGTTTTTGCTACCAGATTTATGTATCATACCAGGTTTATGTAAGTGCATACCCACTCTCCCTCTCAGATATTGATAGAATGTGATTCATATTTATATATGAACTATAACATATTTGATTTATGCTGAATAACTGTGATGTATTGATTATTAATTTTACCTTATTGCTAATTAAATGGTTGTGTTTAAGATCTAATGGTGTCACCATTATAACTAAATGGTTTTGTGTAAATAGAAGCACACTGGTAAGGGCTTAAGAGTTATAGTAGTCAGAAATTCCACAATGGCATTGATTACCCCTCTAAGATTCTGTGAGAGTTTCACTGTAACTGCATAATGGTGGTCCTTCTCAGGGAATCTAGACCTGCAAATATATAATAGCATGTTAAAATAAGGGAGCCATCCCAGAGAGTAAGCGGCCAGAGAAAGCCCATGCACATGTTACATGTGCATGTGAAGCTCTTCACGATCAGGTTTCCACTCAGCTTTAAAGCCTTATTCCACATTACTCCTCTTTACAAACTCCATGTTCCAAACTATGAAAGCCATGAAATAACATACCAAAATTTCTGGGATAGAGGTAAAGTTTTCCTAAGAGGAAAGAACTGTATCCTCAGATCAAATAATGAAATGGAAAAGGGATATTTATAAACTGAAGATATAATTTAAAAATCAGAAGATAACTCCAAAATTAGAAATAAACAAACAAAAATATTAAAATGAAGGATCTTAAAAATTAGAAAAGAAATAGATAAAGTACAAAACAAAAAATTATGGAAATCATAAACAAAATAAAGTTGGTCTGTTGAAAAGACTGACAAAATTGGCAAACACTTAACTGTCCCAATTAAAATGATGAGATAAGAAAATGAAATCAGGCTATAAATAAACAAAGCAAAGCCATGATAAAGAGAGAAAAAATAAAAAGAACAATCAGGAACCTCTCTACACAATTATATGTCAGCAAAACCAAGAATTTAAAAGAAATTCCCATTGTTTATGGAATAGCTAAACAGGTTGTGGTACATGAATGTGATGGAGTATATTACTATGCTGAAGGAAATGATGACTTTAAAGAATGCAGAGAATCACGGGAGGACAAGTTAAATGATATGAAATGAAGTAAACAGAATTAGGAAAAGAATATACATATGGACAACCAAAGTGGAAGGAAAAAGATTTCAAAAAATCAAAACTGAAAACTTTGAGATTATAATGACCAAGTCTCCCCCTCACCTTTAAATGAGAAAACGAACCCCTTTCCTTGTTTGCAGGGGTGAGGGACTTTGTGTGTGGAATATTATATATGTTATGCTAAAAAGATCATAGTGCACATGTAATTTGGGTGAAGTTCAGATAGAAAATATGGATGGTTATAATAAACCATAGAATCGAGAGATCTAATGCATTCTTCTGTTGGCCAGCTGAGCTTCAAATACAAGTGATTTTCTGCCAATCCATACTGTCCTTGGAAGATTAGAGTAAAGTAATTGGGCTTCGCTCTATGGCTAATTTAGCAGGAAAAGTGGGGAGAAGCAGAAACAAACACAGGAGGAGGTTAGATGCTATTGCCCATTTTTAAAGGTTGCTTAAGAATGGAGTTTATATCTGGAAAAGAAAGATAAAGGGCCCTCCCTCCCTCCACAACGTACTCAGATTCAGTTATGTGCTGATTACTTCTATTAAATGTTTTTTTTTCCTTTTCTTTCTTAATTTTTGTTACAAAGAAGACTTGCTAGGTAGGAGAGGCATATATTCATAAATGAGGGTGATATTAAATATTTTCATAATAATGATGTTGTAGTTGTTAAAATTAATATTAATTAAATTAAAAGCAATTCATGATTCTCTTCCCTTCTCACCAGACTAAGTAGCCTATACCCTATCTGGGTTGGCCAGGAGGAAACAGTCACTGTGAGGGTTCCTTCCCCCCAACCTTTATGCCAATATCCTCTTCCTTTTACCATATTTTGGATGGACGCTGATTCCCTCTCCCCCAATCTCACCCTTGCAGGAAGGAATCGTTCTGCTCAGGCCCTTAGACATATTCCCTGATTCTCAATAATGATGGGTCAGACTTCTTCAGTTTCTGTCCCCAATCCCACACTAAGGAGTAAAAATGACTAGTCATACTGTTTAGACGAGTTGGGAGTTACTAACTACAAACTTGGTAGGATGGCAGTGCGCCAGGTGTGACGCCAAAATTCCAATCTGCCACAAAAGACCACTGAGGCGTGAGGAATCTGAGAATTTTCCATTTATTAGGGAATCTGGTGGTTCCCAAGATATTGGATCCAAGACTTTCCTCTGTAGTCAAGCATCCCTTTCTGTCTGAGCACCCAGCATAGTTATGGAGAATGAGAGAATGATAAACATAGAATGGAGTGGTACAATTCTTTGATTGGTCAATTCCAAAAAGGAAAAAGTTACATGATTGGTCAAGGGGATGAGGGGGAACTCCATGATTGGTCAATGATGATGTACCCCAGTCACCTGCTTGTTTAATCAATGACTAGGCACAAGAGGTGACAATGACAGGCTATCTTCCTGTGTAATCAGTGACCACGCGATAGAGGTCTGGGGCTTTCCACTGTTTAGTCAGTGGCTTGGCAACAAAGTTCTCGGGACTTTTCAATGTTTGTTATGACCATCTGGTGTGGCATAGAGGAAGCTATTGTCTTCTGGAACATAGCAGCCAACAGGAACATCGTTGGAGTCGGGGAAGGCAGGGTGTAATACAGCAGGTCTATCTTTAACACTGGTCAACATATAAATCTTTTAAAGAGTATAGTTAATACATAGACATCACCACTAATACATAGTTGATTAAGTAATCACGACTCTTATCCTAACACTATTAATTAACATAATTAACTCAAACTTAATCACCTGCTTAAATCACTGATACCCACCAAATCACAACCAACCGAATAAATGCTGATTATCACACAGACCTTACCATCCATATACTACCACAATGCCTTCCATCCCCCCAGGCACTGCCATCAACCTGTTAGTGTACCATAACAATGCCTGTGCCTTACCCTTTGCTTTACTGATGAACTCTTAGGACTTTTGTATTTTCCCACCCACCCTGAAGCAGAACCCTGCTATATCTGTCATCTCTCCCAATTAGGCTTCGAGTGCCTTGTGTGCAGAGACTGTCTCGTTTTTCTTTTTGCATCCTCAGCACTTAACAAATGTTTTTCCTTCATAAATTTAAAAATAAAATGATGGGAAAAGTAATTAATTTGCAAAGAAGGAATTAATGATGATAATGGCTCATATATGGGTATTATTAATAATGTTTGCCATCAGGGCGGTCTCTGTTTTGGTGAACTATTCTTGTAACCAAGTGCTAAGATTGGTGGTTTCTGTTCTGCTAGAGGAGGGAAAGTCTTAACATGTAAATGCAACAAAATTTAAAATTGTACCATCTTTTAAAAGCATTATTTAGTTCTTTTTTCCTTTTTAAATTTTCGTATAAGAGCTCAGTTACTCTGCCCTAGTTATAGCTCTGATCATCACCCCTCCAGGGTAAAAATCGGGGAAAATATTAATCAAAGATTATGTCTCTCTCTCTCTCTCTCTCTCTCTCTCTCTCTCTCTCTCTCCTTCCCTGGTAGTACCTCTTGGCTTTCAGCACAGTGGTATGTGTAAACTTTATTCCAAAGTGAAGGAATTTTAGGATGCAAACTACTTATAATTAAGACAAATCATTTTGACAGTCTTGCCTTCATCTGTTCTAACTATACAGATATCAAGCAATGTATGATCCCTTTCACATACTCTCCAGTTGTGCTTTCCATTTGGGCTGTATGCCCAGTCCCCAGGACCTACTCTATACCCTTTCCCCAGTCACAGCTTCAAGGCCTGCTTTGGTTCTGCCACCCCTCACTAGATCACCAGCTAATATAAGCCTTCTTTTTATTTCTGTAGGAGCAAGATAAGATTGTGATATGATAGAAAGTCCATTGCATGTGGAATTGACAGATCTTGTTTTGAGTCTTGGATTTGCCACTTGCGAGCTTTTTGACCTTTAGCAAATCACTTACAAATCATTCAATGAGGGGATGGTCTTCCTAAGTCCATTGATCCTGAGGTCCTATACTGTGTGAGCTCCACAGAAGAGGTACACTTTTTAAAGGCTATTTCATACCCTTCTTCCAAATCAATTTAATCTGTGTCTTCATTTGACTCAGGACTCAGTCTCCATATTTACAAAATGATGGGGTTGGACTCCAAAGTACTTTGTATTATATATTTGTGTATATTGTGTGTGTGCATATAGTTATAGATTATAAGCTCCTTGAAGATGACTAATTCATTTTTGTTTTTGTTTCTCCAGATTCTAGCACAGAGCATGAAACATAAATAGGTCCTAGTAAATGCTTGATAATTGGTGGGATGCATTGATAGAAATTTGTCATCTCAGTGCTTCTGGTTTCCATAGACTGATGCTGGGCTTCTAGCTTCATTGCAGGGCTAGGATTGGGCTAGATGCACAGGAGAGTTGGGAGGTAGTTTGGCTTGGGACATGCATTGGGAATGTGTTATTAATGTGTTTTCCTGATTTTCTATTTTAAGTAAATTATTCATTTTCATCAACACTGTATAACTGATGATAAAATGTTTACCTTTTGCATGAAGAAATTCAGGAAGATTGCAGATTTATGAGCATTCATTAGAAGAGACTGCATTCCAGATAGGCATAAGAAGCTTGGGAGTAGCCAGAGAGTGCTATGAATATATTATCTCATTTGAGCATCACAATGACCCTATGAGATATGTATCATGATAAAGCAAATATTATTATGTCTACTTTGCAGTTGAGGAAATGACTTGTAGCTGGGAGACTTGGCTCCTAGACTTTTGAGATCCAGCCTCTGACACTTATCAATTGTGTTGCCATGGATAAAACTCTTCACTTTTGTGAAGCCTAGTTTATTCTTCTCCACCATACTCCTCCTGGTTCTGTCCCCAACTTTCTGGACTTCAATACCATGCCTTCTCTACAGCTGGCTCATCCTGGAATTTCCCTCAGCACTTGGGACTTTCTCACACTGGAGTAGCCTAGCATGCATGTGGCCTGCTTGCTCTGGAATTTTCCTCACAGAGACTCCTCTACTTTGCCCAGAAGTCCAGAAAGAAACAAAGGAATCCACTAATGCAGTGAGAAGATCCACTCATTGCATTAGTGGATTCTTTTGTTTCTTTTTTTATATTTTGAAGATATCAGTGCAGCATACAGACTTTCCTACTTTATCCTCCCTACCATTAAATGATGAGCCAGATTAATTTTCCAGTAAAAAAAACCTGTCCATAAAATTATCTTTTATAAGAGCTGGATTTCTGGGAAGGGAAAGGAAAAGGGACATGGGAAAAAATTAAATCATGTGAAAACAAAGATATCAATAAAAATTATTTTTTAAAAGACCTCTGAATATATTTTAATTCAGGCTTCACATAAAATTTACCATTGGTTATTTTGGGAACGCTATTTAAATAGTTATTGTTAGAATTATTATGAAAAAGCATAACTTAGTGAATAGAAGACCAGCCTAGATCACCTGGGTTCACACTACTTGGCCATGGGCAAGTCATTTAACCTCTAAGTAACCCAGGAAACTCCCTAAAAACAATTTTGTAAGTAGGTAGCCCATCTGTTTTAATGGACAGAATTTCTGCCTAGAGTGGAGCCTATACCAATGAATCAGTGGTCTCACTTTCCCCCAGTTGTTGCGGAGGTGATCATCATTGATTCATAATAATAAAGATAAAGACAAATTTAATTATTAAGGGGAAAATGTCTCTTTTTATAAAATTCTTCAGGGCATCTTTGATCTTGTTGTTCATGAAGCTGTAGATCAGGGGATTCAACATAGGGATAACCTTGTCCAAGTTCGGGGAATGGCCAGAGTTGGAAAGCAAGTACACAAAAAAGGCAGTGCCGTAGAAGAATGTCACAGCTATCAGGTGAGAGGCAAAGGTGTTGAAGGCTTTGACCTTTCCTTCAGGACTATAACTGAGATGTATCCATAGGACATGAGGATAATAAGGAATGAGAACAATGCAGTGCAAATTATTAATACAAATATCATCGTTTGGTTAATAAAGGAGTTGGAGCCAGACAAGGCTATATGATCTGAGGCACATAACAGAAAAAAAGAAGATTAATTATGTTTGGCTCATAGATGATGAACCAATTCAAAGGGTGTTTGAAGAAGGCTATTGAAAAATCCAACTGCATAAGCCCCAACCACCATCTTCCCAAGGAGTTGGAGATCCATGCTGGTAGAATATCTCAGTGGGATACAGATGGCCACATAGCAGTTGTATGCCATGATGGCCAAGAGACAGCACTCAACCAGTCCCATCCAGGCTGTAAAGAAATACTGAAGGTTTAGTGACTTGGAGCAGCTAAGTAGTGCAGTAGAAAGAGTACCCAGGCTTGAGTCAGGAAGACTCATCTTCTTAAATTCAAATCTGGCCTCAGATATCTACTAGCTGTGTGACACTGGGCAAGTCATTTAACTTTGTTTGCCTTAGTTTCCTTATCTGTAAAATGGGCTGGAGAAGGAAATGGCAAAACACTGCAGTATCTTTGCCAAGAAAGCTACAAATGGGGTCATGTAGAGTCAGATAGAACTGACGACAACTGAACAATAAAAAAAAATCACATAGCTAGTAAATAGCAAAGATGGGATTTGAGCCCAAGTCTTCCGTACTTGAAGTTATATGGAACCCATTGGATTTTAAAAGTTTGGAGGCCATCTAGTCTAACTCCTTCATTTTACATATGAGGAAACTGAGTCTGAAGGAGGTTAAGTGAGTTGGCCACCATTACATGGCTGTTAGGTTCCAAGTCAAGTATCTCGAAGACTATGCCTGCTGCTTTATACTGCACCTCCAAAGCTCTCTGTTTTCTATTTCTATGATATTTTGGTGGAAGCATTTTCTTTTGATCTCTCCTTGTCTTTTCTGTCTCTCCACCCCTGGAATAGCTAATTCTCCTCAATAAAAGAGGATTGAGGCAATGGCACTGTATTAAAGGGTCCATGGGAAGTGGACCAGATCTGCCTCAGGATCTGAGATACTCCCTCCTTTCAGGGCTTTATTTTTATAGGGTTTGATACAAGATTCATTACCTAGGCATTCTAAAGTGACTATACAAAATACGGAATTCCATTGTTTGACATATGACACACAAGCTAAAATAAGCAAAAATAACACGTCAACAGGGTCACAAGTTAGGTGAAGCAAGGACTATCTCTGCTGACTAGGTGGTCACAAGATAGATGGGCTCCTCCTTAGGTCAGGCAAGAGGTGATGGTACAAGCTATACATATGCTCCAAGAACATATGGGGGGGACTTTCCCTATCACGCCGACCCCCATGTTTGATTTGATTGTGGAATCTGAGCAAAACAGGATGGAGATATCTGAGTCAGCATTCTTGTGGTTAAACAAATAAGCTCTATAGCTGGTAAACAAGTAATGAACATTACATTAAAGTTTAAGGCCTATTATAAGGCCCTTGTATTAGAATCTATATTCCAGGTGACATACAAAACATGGACTAGTACACTGCTTATTTTTATACCTATTATTAGGTGATTGATCAAATATGTAATACTAGATGAATATTTTGAAATAATTGCTAACAACCATCACGCCTTACAGGATCATAATGAACTGACTAATACTGAGTAGAGTTTGAGTAGGGGTCCTTAATGAATCATCTCTCTCGTCTATTTAATGAACTTCCTCTCACAGGTGAAATCCAGCAGCAGCAGACAGCAGCAGACACAGCTCGCCAGCGGGAGGCCCGGCAGCAGCTGCATCAATTACTCAACCCTTCTGGCGCTCCCATGCTACTTCTTCAACTACGTGTAGGGTAGGACGCTTCCAAAGCTTTAAGTAAAAACTAAGAAGCAAGTTAACATAGCAGAAGGCTGGCCTCAAAGACATGAATACCTGTTCAAGTCTCGCCTCTGACAAATACTAAATATATGACCCTGAACAAACCATTTAAATTCCCAGTGCCGCCCGTGGCATATCAGAAATAATGACAGGCATCTATTTCCCAGGCCATGCAATTATTAAATTGATTGTTTTCTGGTGGTGGTAACCTTAGCGTCATTGGGTAACCAACCCGAAAGAAACAGATTCACTGGACGAGAGGGTCTTCTCTCTTCCATGTCTCCTCTGGACTGGTCGAGTTAAATGTAGAGGGGAGGTGGAGGGGAGCGAGACAGCGGGAGGGAGCGGGATGGGGGAGGGGGTAAGTTGCGGCTGGCAGGCAGGGAGGGAGACGCCACTGCCGCCTGCCAGGCTCAGCATCTCCGCGCACTCCGCCCGCAACCCACAGCTCGAGGTCCCCCAGAGCCATTGCGGGGAGCCGAGGAACCCCGATGCCCGAGGAAGACTTAGCGGAGGAGGAGGAAGAGGGATAATGGGCGAGGGCGGAGGAGAGAGGCTCCACTATCTTCCTTTCCCCCCGTCCTCCTTCCTCCCTTCCTATGAGAAAGGAGTCTCTGCTGCTGCCACTGTCCCGAGAGCGCTGGGGACTGGAGGGAGTGTGTGTGTGTGTGTGTGTGTGTGTGTGTGTGTGATTGGCACTACTTTCGGAGTTAAGGAGAGAGAAAAGAGAGCTGCATCATCTTGCAAAGTTGGCCCCTCAGTACCGGCATCAGCTGTACTAGGAACCTTGGGGAGCTTGAGTTGTACCGAATATTACAAAGAGCCAACCTTTCTTCTTATTTTGATGCCTTCACCCAACTAGGTGGTGATGATGTCCAGCAGCCCCGTGAAGCGGGCGAAGAGGAGTTCTTGGAAATCTTGGGCCTGGTGGGCATGGCTAGCAAGCCCCTTCATTTAGAAGGTCACAGGCTTTAAGGGGCTGGGTTACAAACCCTGGCCTTTTTAATCAGCCTCCGACTTTCTTGTCTGTCAGTAGCATCCCCACTTATAAATTACCAGAGGGTTCTCCTACGTGGTTGAGAATGTCTTGTAGTTCTTACGAGGTGAGCATCAATGCTTGGGAACCTCATCTGAAGATCCCCAAATGTGCTGCTACCACACGTGTGCAGAGCCTGGGGCTAGCTAAGTAGGACGTCGTGGGGAGTGCGAGCGACTCCAGACTTTGGCAAGGTCACCACAACACAGAAAGCGAGCGCAGCCTCTCCCCAGGAGACCTTGTCTCCCCAGCCTCCCCAGCGGAGGCTCTAGATGCAGCCTCTGCTCTGTCCGTGTGGCTGAGTGTGTGGAGCGAATGGTCCCCACGCTCCCCCGAAGTGACTCGAATGAAGTGAAAGAATTGCTGAAACCCGCAAGAAATTGGCTGAAATGATTGGCCGCATCTTTGAGATGAATGATGACGATTCGCATAAAGAGGAGGAGATTCGGAAATATAGCGCGATATGTGGGAGATGGGGCTCACAAAAGAAAGACTGCAGACATCCCACCCTTCAGGAGCAGACTGTTAATGAAGCAGCCGCTCAGCTCTGTGTAAAAGATAACGCCCTTTTGACCCGAAGGGATGAACTCTTTCTTGGCCTTTTCTCGGCAGATTTCTCGAAAAGTCGCCTACAAGTACACTTACCGAACATCCAGGTCTAAATGTGGAGAAAGATTCGAATTATCTCCCAAAAGAATTAAAATAGAGAATGGGTCCCAGATTTCCAGGATACTGTGCAGATCCTTTTTCAGCAGGATGCTGTAAAATCTGTTAGCACCGGCCAGAGCTAAAGGTGAAGAATTTGCCGCACTCAATTTTCAGCAGCCTAAAAAGGTGACGGCAAAACAGACGGAATTCCTTTGTCCTTAAGCTGGTTTTGAAAGAACACAAGGTGCGGAGAGGCGATTTTCTGCAGGGTTTTATCGTCAGAGCTAGGAAGACCACAGTCCAAATGGCTTAATAGCAGATGATTCTGCCGGACAAGTAGGAGAAAGACCCTTGAATCTCGGAATGTGAAGTTTACAATATAGACAGCCTCCACATTTTGTGATGGATGGGGAGCAGACTTTATTTCAGTAATGAGGGCAAGTCTCAATCATCAGAAAGCGTTGGGATTTTGGAAGATTTTCCTCACTCAGTTTCTAACCCAGAAAGGAAAGCCATAAACACAGAGCCTGAAGATACAAGATAGCCATGATTCTCCCACTGTACCTTGAAAAAAATGGCATCATATCAGAGGATAAAGCTACAATACAAAAGCAAGCCTTAATAACTAACATTGCCTCATTCAAGTCAAACAGATTTCATAGCCAAAGATTAAGGACTGGTACATTAGTCTGTGGAAACCGACTGGGGAAGTTGGGGAGAGAAGGGATAGAAAAAAATCACAGTCTAGAACAGTAATGTCGGTAAATACACATTCCTTTATACATTTCATTGTATGGGGAAGCATACAAATTAATACCGTAGGCATCCATTATTTAAGAATGTAAAATGTATTTGTATCACTTATAAAAGTAAACCTAGGTGTTAAACATGTATTTAGTCCAGTAGATGTGGATACAGTTTCTTTTACTTGATATTTCAATGTCTACTTTAAATGTATCTAGCATAAATGATTGTTGCACATCAGAATTTAGAAATCTATGGGATTATAGGAAAGAGAGCTAATTAAAGTGACAGTTAAACAGAAATTACTTTATTTAGGAAAATAGAAAACAAGTACTTCACATTTTAATGAAGAGAGTTTGAGTGGCTATTATTTTTGATAAACCTGAGCCCGTTTTAGAGGAGTGATATATGACACTTATTAATGTAATGTCATTTACTGGTTTCAACAGTGTGCTTTTAAATATTTATCAAGAACTAGAGAAAAACCAGAGACATCAATATGGTGGCTGTCATATGGACATGATCTTACAACATTGGCCTTTGCATAGCATAACCATTAAGGCATTAAAAAAAAAAAGATCGGAATATCTTCCTTGAATAGAAAACTTGAGACATGTAGACTGACATACAAATGGCCTAGTTTCAGTATGGATGTTTTAGAACCCTAATGTGGATCATAGGAGTTCATCCAAAAAGTGATAAACGTGTAATGAATATTGGTCAGATCCATATGCCATTACTGAAATAATTTTCCTCTGTATCTTGAAATCTTTCTCTGCCTGCAGAGGTGGACACTAGAGACTAGATGCCAACAGGAGGTGACCTCCTGCCCAAATGATGCTTTTTTAAAAAAAATCAATCAGTGGAGATAGGTGCAGACATCCTTTTCTACATGTGCTTTTAATTGATACCTGTATTTGTTATTTATTTTACAATTTAGTTTTTAGTGCACCTTTCATCAAGAAATGAAATATTTTTATACCTGAAAGAAATAATAGCTTAAATGCACTTCTGTTCTTAATTTTCACTGTTTAATGTGAGGCTTTTGGAACCATTCATCAAAACATACTTTCCATATTGATTTGAGAAGAAGTAACAAGGACATGGGTAGTAGACAGATCTCCATACTTGCTACAAAGTAGCTCAACCCTTGGTGGAGAACATGACTCTCGCTATGAAATGCACCTTTTCTGTCTCTAGTTCAATTCTGTATTATAGATATGTAACAATCAGTCATCATGTATGTCATACTAAAATTTGTCAGCCCAGTGTTAAATGAGGTGTCTGCACTGTAGTCCCTGATAGCTGCATGTAAGTGATTATTTTATCACTTTTGATTTGTGGAATGACTTTGTAGTGGAAACACAAGTCAACAAATTTTCTATTATTAAAAGGTGGTCCCCCCCCAAAAAAAAAGAGTTAAATGTGGAAGATGGATAAACTAGATAAAGTGGTCCTGCCAAAACCTCACTCTAGAACTCAGTGATCTGTTTGACCTTCCACATGATCAAATCAGCCCATTGATTCTAAAATCCTCCTATTTTGGACAGAGGGTATAATTTGTTGATTTGGAAAATGCTTTTGCTTAGCTATTGCACTTGGGCCATAATTTACTGCTATTGCTATGAAAATAAGCCAATTAAGGCCTGGGTCAGGAACATTTAGAGCCAGGTCATTTGTGAAGCATTGTGTATCAGCCTGAATCCTCTGCATCAAGAGATCTTTGATTTAGAGTGGAAAGGGACCATAGTGGTAATATAGTTCAAGCCTCTCATTTTTCAGAGGAAAGTGAGGTCCAGACAAGTGATGCTATATGCACAAGGTCACACGGTTAGATACTGGACTCTCACTCCAAATATAACACACACTTCCCTCCCTTCCCCCCTCCCCATGCTGCCCATTAAGTAGCTAGTACTTTTAAGTACCAGGAAGGGAAAGCCAGTTTCTGTCTCAGTCCCAATCCTCATACCAATTCTCATTGATCCACGCTTGATTCATCTAGGCCAGATTTTCGTTGTTGCTGCCGTTCAGTCATCTCAGTCATGGCTGACTCTTTGTGAGCCCATTTTGTTTTGTTTTTTTGGCAAAGATACTGGAGAGGTTTGCCATTTTCTTCTGCTCATTTTACAGATGAGGAAACTGAAACAAAAAGGGTTAAATGAGTTGCTCAGGGTCACACAACTAGTAAATTCTGAGGCCAGATTTGAACTCAGAAAGATGAGTCTTCCTGACTTTGGTCCAGTACTCTACCTACTGTGCCACCTAGCTGTCCTGTGTCTCTTTTACCAAGCTGCTAATTCTCTTTCTTTAAAAATTTTTTTTAAAGGCAATTGGGGTTGTGACTTGCCCAGGGTCACACAGCTAGTGCCAAGTGTTTGGTCTGAGGTTGGATTTGAACTCAGGTCCTCCTGACTTCAGGGCTGGTGCTCTATCCTTGCTGCCCCCTGTTAATTCTCTTTTCATAATTTTCTTGGATCACTCTTATTTCTTTCCCCAATGTTTCCTCTATCACTCATCTTTTTCCTTAACATTTCTAGGAATTCTTCTTGAGTTTGAATCCAAGTAGTGTTTTCTTTGAGGCTTTGTTTGTCGCTGTTTTCACATTGTTGTCTTCTTCTGAGTTTATGTCTTGGTCTTCCCTGCCACCATAGTCAGATTCTTTTTTTTTTTTTGCTCATTTTTCCAACCTATTTTTTGACTTTGAACTTTATGTTAAAGTTGGATTCTGCTCATCTGGGGGTAGGAAGGCTCTCTCCCAAACCTCAGGATTTTTTGTGCTGAAATATTGCAAGTCTTTGGTGTTTCTAAGGTGGTTTGATCCTGGGAGAGGTATGGTCACTGCTCTCCTGGTTTGTGCTCTGGTATTTACCCAGGAAGGGCCCTTGATGCCCTGCAGCTTCAAAGGCTAGTGCTGTCTTTGCTTTGGAGCTGTGACCAGGGCCCTCATCCCTTGTGACTGATTACCAGCCCCTCTCTCTACCCAGGAATTACAATCCAGAGCCACACATGGTCAATAGAGTTGCTGGTTCTCACCAGCTGTACTCAGTGCCATCAAAGGGTTCCCTGAAATCTTTTTATGACTAGCTGTCTAACCCCTTTACTGCCTCTGAGCTAAAAGTTTTCAAAGCTGCTGTGGTCAGTATTGCCACCATTGTGTTTGTGGACTCCAGACAGGCCTCTGGTGTCACAAATTTCTCCTGCCAACCTCGTAAGTTTTCTTAAGCTGGAGAAATATATCACCCCGATCTTTTGTTGGTTCTGCCACTCCAAAATTTGATTTGAGGCATTGTTTTAAAGTTGTTTGGAGGGGAATGTTGGGAGAATTCAGCTGGATGGCTGTCCCAATCTCCATCTTGGCCTCTTCCTAATTATTTTTTTAAAGAAAGTCTATGAAATGAACCATAGGAAGAAAATAGTTCTTATAGGCTGAGAAGGTAGCTTCATTGACATTGGGGCCCATGAGGCTGTGGGTTCTTCTCCAGATTGTGCCTTGAATCTGCTCTTCCATCCCAGAGACATGAAGAGGGAGAGTAAAGTGGGAAAGAATTCTCACAGAGTCTTCAATGATGTCTGATTTTCCCTCTAGGATACGCTCTGAAGTTCTCTCTGTGGAATTTCCCAGAACGGAAAGCATCCCCAGGACAGGCTGTGGTTGATGAAGAAACTAGACAAGGAAATAGATCAGTTGGTTAAGCCTCCTTATGGGGAGACCAAGGATAGTTATGGGATGAGCCTTAAGGGAGCAATTGTAGTCACTACCAAAAAGAATGATCATGGAGGAAGAGAGATACAGTAGAAAAATCCCTGAATTTGGAATCAAGGGATTGGAGCCTGAATCCTCTCTTCGGTTCTTATCATCTGTGGTACTTATATACTGTGAGTAAATGACTTCCTCTCTCTGGGTCTCTATTTCCTAACATGTAAAATGAGGGAGTTGAGCTGCATGGCCCCTAAACCCTCATTCAGGTCCAAATGCTAGGATCCTAAGCATGGAAAGAATAGTGCCTATATTTCATCATATGTATATTGTGAATGATTTACCTGCAAAATTCCCCCTTTGTTCCTATCCGCCATCAAGCTTCAATTGGAGAGTCTTCCATTGTCTACCTTCCACGTTGATGCAAGTTGTGAGGGAATTAATTCCCTCATCATTAAGCACAATATCAAGAGACCCAAAGAACAATGAAAAACAAAGCAGAAGAGTGGTGTAGCTCCCCGGAAATGATGAAGATTCTTGGCCAATAGAGCTATGAGTTGACATTCTCAGAAGCATTTTAGAAGTAGACAGCAGTTGATAGAGTTTTGAATTTTAAGTTATGAAAGCCACAGTAAATATTGCTTCGACACAGACAATTAATAGTTGTGTGGCTCGGGGCACTTAATTGTCTCAGTTTGGGTTTTGTATCTGTCAGATGAAGATAATAATAGCCCTTAGCTCACAAAGTTGTTGTGATATTTAAATGAGATAAATAGCATGTGAGGTACTGTATAAACATTAAAGTGATAAGTGCTATTTTATGCTATGGTTATTTATTGTTTCTAGGGTAGATTATACTTTGTTAAGATCAAACCATAAATATGACTTGCTCTTTGGGATGCAGGATGCCACTGTGAATTTATTGACATCTTCCTGGTCAAGGAGATGAGAAGTCCTATTAATAGTATGAATCTTAATGATCACAAGACTGCAAAGGACAATGGGATATAGAGTGTTAGACTGAAAAGACATTATAGAACATCAAATGCCAGATTGGAAGGTTCTTTAGAACTTAACATTTAAGAGTTCAAATAAACTTTAGAACAGAATATGTTACAGCTGGAAGGACCCCAGAACATAGAACATCAGACCAGAAAAATAACTTATCATCTAGAATGTAGAATATGTTACATCTGGAAGGGGTATTAAAAGGGGCCTTCTCATTTTAAATTGGTGAAACTGAATCCCAGAAAAGGCAAAGAACTTTCCCAAGGCCACAAAGTGAGTTAATCACATGAATAGAATTAGAACCCAGGAATCATTTGTTGAAATTTTAGGTAGGTCATTTAACTTTTCTAGGCTTCAATTTCCTCATATGAAAAATGAGGAGTTTATACCAGATGACTTCTAAGATCTCTTCAGTCCACAAATCTATAATCACATGACTTTGGACAATTTGCTTAACCTCTCTAGGTGTCAGTTTCATTATCCATAAAATGAATGGGTTAGAAAAGATTATCTCTAAATTCTCTCCCAGCTCTAAGTCCTAGACTTCTAAGCAGGAGAAAAGCAGCATCTACATTAAATCACATATGCAATATTAATGATAAAACTGAAAAAGTTTTTTTTTTTTGTTCTTCATGGTCATAAAATTTTTCCTTGAAAGAACTTCCCCAAATCTACAGGTATATTTTTATGCAGTTAATGAATTCATGAAATCTCAGGTGACCCAAACATCAATTGAAAACAAAGTAGAGTAGTGGAGCAGGCACCCTGGGAATGATGAGAGTTCTGGGAGAGTAATTTACTTGCCATTCCCAGAAGCATTTTATGTTTTTGAGGATAAAGCACATCTTTGTTAATGTCAACACAATGAATATTGTTTCCTGAAGTACTCTCTCTAGCTATATCTTTTTGGTCATAGAGGTGAGAAGTCTTGCTTAAAAATAAGTGAACAAGTGCAACTACGTGCCAGCCATTATGCTAAGTATTATATACAAAGAAAGGTAGAAGATATTCCCTACTTTCATGGAGACCAAAATCTAATTGGGGAGATAATACACAAACAACTAAGAAAAAACCAAGATATATTACAGGTAGTCCCAGAAGGGAGGTGCTAGCATTCTTAGAAAAGGCTTCTTGAAGAGGATGGGATTTTAGCTGAAACTTGGAGGAAGCCAGAAAAGCTAGAAAGTAGAGATGAGAGAGAGAATTCCAGGGATGGGTAACAGTCATAAAAATGACCAGAGCTGGGAGATAGAGTGCCAGGTACAGAAAGGAAACTGACGTCACTGGATCAAAGAGTTTGTGGAGGTATGTAAGGTGTAAGAATACTGGGAAGGTATGAAGGAGTCAGGTTATGATGAACTTTAAAAGGGATCTTACATTTGATCCTGGAAGTAATAGAAAGTTGCTGGAGTTTATTGAATAGGTGGGTGACATGATCAGACTTGCACCTTAGGAAGATCAGTTTAATGACTGAGAAGAGGATGGACTGGAGTAGGAAGAGCTTTGGGACAAGGAGACTAGTCAGTATACTGTTGCAACAGTCCAGGTCTGAGGTGATAAGAGCCTGCACCAGGGTATTGGCAGTGTAAGAAGAGAGAGGGGGGAGTGTATGAAAGATGCTATGAAGTTAGAATTGACAGGACTTGGAAACTTATTGGGGGTGGGAGAGAGTGAGGAGTTGAGGATGACACCTAGACTGTGAATTTGGGAGGTGGGAAAATGATAGAGCCCTTGACAGGAATAGGAAAGTTAGGCAGAGGGGATGATGGTGTGTGGGGAAAGATAGGGAGTTCAGTTTTGGACATTATTGAATTTAAGATCTCTATGGGACATTCAGTTTGAAATGTCTAATAGGCCATTGGAGATATGAGCCTGGAGGTCAGGAAAGAAGTTGCGGCTGGATAAATGGATCTGAAAATCATCTGCATAGAGATGATAATCAAATCAAGGGGAGCTGATGAGATCATCAAATGAAACAGAATAGAGGAAGAAGAGTAAAAGGCCCATGATAGAGCCTTAAGGAAACTCATTGTTAGTGGACATAACCTTGAATATTCAGCAAGGAGGAAACTGAGAAGGATCAGTGAAAATATATGAAGATTACCAGGAGAGGTTGATATTAAAAAAACAAAACAAAACTAGAGTTTCTTTTTTATTTTTTTAAGGCAGTTGGGGTTAAGTGACTTGCCCAAGGTCACACAGCTAATAAGTATCAAGTGTTTGGTCTGAAGCCAGATTTGAACTCAGGTCCTCTTGACTTCAGGGCCAGGGCTCTATCCACTGCACCACCTAGCAACCCAAGACACAAGAGTTTCAAGAAGAGAGTGGTCAACAAGCGTCACAGGTTGCAGAGAGGTCAAGAAGGATGAAGATTGAGAAAAGAGTATTAGATCATGACAAGGGGGATGGTTTCAGAAAAAAAGTAACATGGCAAGATATATATGAACTGATGCAAAGTGAAGTGGGAAGAACCAGGAGATCATTGTGCACAACACCAGCAACACCGTAACGATGATCAAACGTGAAGATGGTTATTCTGATCAATATAATGATCCAAGACAATTCCAAAGGACTCATGATGAAAAAATGCTATTCACCTCCAGAGAGCTGATTACTTTCAAGTGCAAACTGAAGTATAATTTTCTCACTTTTTTGCTTTTTTTGTAGTACAGAAATCTGTTTTGCATGATTTCACATATATAATTGATATCATTTTACTTGACTTCTCAGTGGATGTGGGAGGGGTGGGAGGGAGAAATTTTTTTTTTACATCAAATGGTTTTTTAAAATAATATTTTATTTTTCCCAATTGCATGTAAAAACTTTTTTATTTTTGAAATTTTGAATTCCAAATTCTCTCCCTCCTTCCTTTCCCTCTCCCTCCCTGAGTGGTAAGCAATTTGATATAGGTTATACATGTGCAGTCATGCAAAACCTATTTCCATATTAATCATATTGTGAAAGAAAACACGGACCAAAAATAAAACCATGAAAAAAATAAAGTGAAAAACAGTATGCTTTGATCTGCATCCAGACTTCATAAGTTCTTTCTCTGGAGGGGGATAGAATTTTTCATCATGAGTCCTCTGGAATTGTCTTGGATCATTGCATAGCTATGAATAGCTAAGTTGTTCACAGTTGTTCATCATGCAATATTACTGTTACTGTGTCCGATGTTCTGGTTCTGATCACTTCACTATGCATCAGTTCATGTAAGTCTTTCCAGATTTTTCTGAAATCATCCTGTTCATCATTTCTTATAGCACAATGGTGTTCCATCACAATCATATACCACAACTTGTCCAGTCATTCCCCAATCTGAAACTCAAAATTTAAAAAGAAAAAATGCTTTAATTAATTAATTAATTAAAAAAGAAATCATTGGTAATTTTGGAGTGAGCAGTTTCAGTTGAATGATGACGTCAGAAGTCAAACAGCAAAGAATTAAAAGCATGATAGGAAAAGGAGTGGAGGCACTGAATGTAGATGGCTTTTTCAAGCAAGTTTTCCATAAAAGGAAGATAATATATAAAATGGATAGATGAAGTGAGAGTTTTTGAAGATAGGGGAGACATCAGCATATTTTTAGGCAGCAGGGGAAAAGTCAGTATACAGGAAGAGATGAAAGATTAGTGACAGTGGGGAGGATAGATGAAATCATCTGCTAGAGAAAATGGGATGGGATTTGTGTATACAGAAGCATTTGCCTTGGCAAGGAGAAAGACCATCTCATCATGTGAGTCATGGATAAAGAAGAAAGTGGAGGAAGGTATCTGAGTAATATAAGATGAGGAGGAGGAGAGAAAAAAAGAACTTTTGTCAAATAGCTTCATTTTTTTCAATGAAATATGAGTCGTGGTTCTCACATCATGAGGTAAGGGAAGGAAGAGTCATGGGAGATTTGAGGAGGAATTTAAAAGTTTGGAAAAGCTGCTATGATGAGGGAGATAGTGAACTGATTAAGGAGGTCCCAATAAAGGTGCAGTTGATTTGATGCAACCTAAATTTGTAGTCAATCCAATCATCATGGTTTCCTGATTTTCTCCAGCTTCATTCAGCAGTATGTAAATAGGTGAAGTCAGTGGATGGTGGGGATAATCTAAGGTTTGTCTTGACAAGGCAAGATCAATAATAGGATAAGGGGGCAAGGGAGAAATAGCTGGATGAATCAGAAGAGACCTTGTAAGGTGGTGAGCTTAAGGTGGTTTGAAAGAAGATTGGGATTCTAATGTGCAGAAGTGTTTTCAAAGACATGGTAGGGTATGCACTATTATGTGAGTAGGAATGGTGTGTAGGTCAATTTAATTAAAAGAGAGAATGAAAAGAACTAATATGGAAGATATGTGGAAAGTTAGGGGATATCCTGAATATGGGGCCTTTAAATGCCAGGGTGAGAAATCTGTATTATATTCAAGGGACAAGTGGGAGCCACTGAAGAGTTTAGAGTAGGGAGTTACAAAACGTTTCTTGTCTCATTTTCTTCTCAACAGATCAATGGATATGGGAAGAAATGAGACTCCTGTAACTTTGCTCATCCTCCACGGAATCTCAGACTAACTAGAGCTGTGGGTCACCCTCTTCGTAACATTTTTGGGAATCTATTACTTTGACTTGGACATAGGCCTAATCCTCTTCATCAGAAGTGACTCCCATCTTCACTCCCCCATGTACTTCTTCCTCAGTTTCCTGTCCTTCATAGATATCTGCTGCTCTTCCTCTATTAATTTAAGAATAAACTCTGACTTCTTCCCAGAAGAAAAAAAGAGATTTCCTTTCTGGCCTGAGCTACTCAGTGTGTTATAATGACTTCGATGGGGCTCTCTCTTGCTGTTTCTAGGCTATAATGGCATATGACCACTATGCAGCCATCTGCAGCCCACTGAGGTACTCCACCATCAGGCATCTTCCCATCTGCGGGAAGTTGGTGGCTGGGGCCAATGTGACCGGGTGCCTCAGTAGCCTAGTTCAAACAGCAGCTGAGTTTCACCTCCATTTCTGTGGGCCCAATAAAATTAATCACTTTATCTGTGATGTGCCTCAGATCATAGCTCAATCCTGTTCCAACCCCTTCATCGCTCAAATAATAACATTTGGAGTAGTGGTTTGCATAGGATTGTTTTCCTTCCTCATTATCCTCATGTCTTATGGTTATGTCACAGTCACTAACCTGATAATTCCTTCAGTCAAGGAGAAGCCAGGTGTGAAGGTATAGAAAGACTATATATATATATATATATATACACACACACACATATATATATACATATATATACATATATACACATATATATACATATATATACATATACATACATATATACACACATATATACATATATATACATATATATACATATATATACATATATATACATATATATATACATATATACATATATATATATACATACATATATATATATAGTTAGTCTCAATCATAAATAGATGGTATCATGGAATCCCTTTGCATTGGAATAGTAGGCATGTGCCCCTGAGCTGGCTATGGGTGGTGAAGTCTAGTGAAGGGAGCATTGCTTTCTTTTGTATATTTTTATTGATATTTTTACTTTATATCATCATCAATCTTCATTATATCTTTCCTTTCTTCACTACTCAGAGGGCAATTCTTCTACATCAGGGTAGAATAAGCACCAGTCCTGAGCTGGCTATCAGTGCTAGACTCTAATGAAGGGAGAATTTGGAGGAAGAGAATAAAGAAGGATGATGACAAATGGAGAAAAAGGGTTGGGGAGAAAGTCAGGACCCAGGGGATGTGTCTTTGAGTAATATTCCTTGATTCTTAGCCTTGAGTAGTGATCAGAGCTATAACCAGTCAGGAAAACTGCAACCTTGATCCAGAGTGCCAACATTTAGAAGGCATAAAATGTTAAATGATGGCTTTAAAAATGTCTTTAAAATATGTCATATTTGCATGTTGATTGTACTAGCTCTCCCTCAGCAGCATAGGAACTCAATTCAGCACAGATTACCAGGAACCGATAGTTGAAACAGCTACCTACCAGGTGGAAAGCACTATTAGCAACGCTATATTTGTGTCCCTAGAATGACTCCCACTCTGGACTAACCATAATTATTTCTTCCACTACTTTGTTTTTCAGATTTTAATTTTTATAGAAGTTTTTGTCTTACATTGTCATCATCCCTGAATATCCTCTTTCTTACTCCATTACTCAGTGGGCAATTACAAACAAAAAATAATTAAGGAGGAGGAAGAAGAAAAAGGCAATTCAGCAAAACTCACTGATACACTCATTAATTCAATATCCAAAGCCCATAGTCCCCCACCAAAGGAGAGGTGAATGTATTCCATCTTTAGGGGAAAATTTGATTATTATAATTACACATCGTTCAATTCTCTCTCTCTCTCTCTCTCTCTCTCTCTCGTTCTTTGATTTTACGTGCTACTCACATGTAGTAGTTCAATGGATTAGACTCCACATACAGCTACTACCCCCCTAATTGTATGGGGGCATCATGATGGTGTAGGCATTAAGCAAGATGAGGACAAAGCCTTTCAGGTGTTCTTATACAGCAACTTCCGTCCTCCCCACACACTCAGACTGCTACTAACTTACTGCCTTATTAATTCTCCATGGGGCTCAAAGGCCCTCAAGGGGTATATTTTGACATTACCTCATGAATTACAAAAATGCAAAATCCCTCTCATTAATTAATTATCACCAAGCAATCACTTTAGTTTATAAAAACTGGAGAAGCAACTTGACTCATAAATTCTTTCTCCTCCCAATCTTAAACTCTGAACTCATAAGCTTAGAAAAACATAATGTCACAGCCCCCAACATTAATTAACAGTAACAGATTATACAAAGACATAGGTAAATATTTACACTATGTGTCAGCTTTGAACAAGGTCACAGCCAGAGCTCATCAGTGCTCTGGAAAGACGAGGTCACAGCCAGAACCACATCAGTGCTCTGGAAAGACAAGGTCACAGCCATCAGTGCCCTTAAAAGACAGAGGAGAAGAAGTTGCTGCCTAGAATTTCACTTACCAACACTGCAACTGCTGACTCCCCCAAAACACTGGAACCACAGTTCAACAAGTTAGTCTTCAGAATGTAATCTACACAGAATAAGAGTTTAATTAAAACTTGGTACATTTGAAGGCTATAAAGAATGAGAGACAGAATGGCATGCTAGATAGAGGAAAAGACTTGCAATCAGAAAGACCTGGATTCTAGTCTTCTTACATATAATACTTATGTGGCTCTGACCTAGTTATTTAACCTCTCAATGATCCAGGAAACTCCCTAATAGCTAGCATTTATATAGTATTTTAAGGTTTGCAAAACACTGTATTTCATTCAATGATTATAACAGGTGCCATTTAACAGATGAGGAAACTGAGGCAAAGATTATGACTTGAAATTCTTATTTGGAAGGAAAGTTACATTTACTTGACTCCATTTCTGGAATAACCGTTAAAGTCATTTCTCTTCCACTATCTCCTTAGATATTAAAAACAACAGTTAACTCTCAGACAAATGTTCTTCACTTTTTTGTGTGTGTCATGGTTCCCTGGGGTAGTCTGGTGAAATCTATAGATCTCTTTTCAGAATCACGTTTTAACTGCATAATACAAAATATGAAGAATTATAATGGAAACCTTACACATGGAAATATAGTAATTATTTAAAACAAACAAATTCATGGACATCAGGTTAAGGATGCCTGGTGGTTTGGTCTCTCACAACCTCTTCTTACATGACAGTTAACTCTTCCAGTGTGCTCAGGAAACAAGGTCTCTTAGTTCCTTCTTAGTGTCTCTCCCTTGGACTTCTTTAGCCATTGCAGTTAACTGACAGTACCTGAGATTGTATTCAGTCTCTCTTGAAGATATACTAAGAATATTTAAAGTCTCTAAGAGAGGGGCCATTAAAGTTTGGGTTACACATTCTTCTAGTCCTTGTATATGACGGTTTCCTACTTCATTCTGTATCAGTTTGTAGGTCTTCCCACACTTCTCTGAATTCTTCCTAGTCATGGCTTCTTATGGCATAGTAACACTCCATTGTCTACCTTATCTAGTCATTCCTCAGTCAATGGGTTTCTGTATTATTACCAATGATTTGCTTCCACAAAAAGTACTTCAATAAATATTTTGATCTTTTATCCTATTTTTGACATCTTGGGGCATATGCTTCACAGTGTGATTTCTAGGTCAAAGGTCATACACATTCCTTTGGGCCAATTCCTAGCTCTATCAGTAGCATATCAGTATGCCTATCTTTCCACAACCCTACCATCATGGACTGTGTTCATCTTTTGTATTCTTTGCCAATTTGCTGTGTGTCATGGTCCACTTTGACCATCTGATGAAGCTTATGAACATCTTAAAATAATGGTATGACTAAGTTCATATTTGAAGGAAATGCTAAATTTCAGTTAAAGGTTAATGAAAACAAGTATTTATTTTTCCCCATATAAATTCATAGTCTTCTTGAGATATACCCATAAAATCCACATCAGGAATATATGCTGTAACCAGAATTATGAAAGTTACCCGACCTGGTTTTCTATTTCTGTTTGCTAATGATGTCATAGCTTAAATAGAAAACCTCAATTTTGGCCCCAAAGAAGAAATATGAGGAGACACACCTTTGTGGAAGTTGGGATCTATAGATGTAGATTATAATGTTAGGTTTTTTTTTCAGCTTCCAGATTGTTTTTATTTTGTTTCTTTTTTTTTTTTCTTGACATATGGATAGCTTTCAGGGAAGGGATAGGAAGAGACACAGGATGGAATGTTGAAGATATAACAGTAAAATATCTCAATAAAATCTATATAAACTTCTAAATGGCCTTTTTATAATAATAATTAACATTTATATAGAACTTTAAGGCGTACAAAGTGCCTTACAAATATTATCTCCTTTGATCCTCACAACAACCCTGGGAAATAGGTGCTATTATTATTATTCACATTTTATAGATGAGGAAACTGAGTCATAAAGAGGTTAAATGATTTGGCCAGGGTCATACTAGTAAATGTCTGAGGCTTGATTTAAATTCAGTCTTCCTGACTTCAGCTTACTGCTCTATGCAATGTACCATCTAGAAGAGACTTTCTATGTCTTTAATTTATAGAAGTTTAAGCAGAAATGAATGTTTTACTTTGTCAAATGCTTTTTAGTCATACATTGAGTTAATTACATTTGGAATGTTTTTTTATATGACTATTAATTATTTTCCTCATGTTGAATGATCACTTCATCCCTAGTTTAATCCAACTTCAACAGAGTGAATAATTCTTTGGGCATATTCCTGAAGTCTTTTTTGCTAGGATTTTATTTAAATATATTGAAATGTATTGAGTAATATTTATTAGTGACACAAGTTAATACACCTCTCTATTTGTCATATCCTACTTTACATTTTGTGACCATATTTGTCTTATAAAAAGAATTTGATGATTTTTCTTCTTAATTTTTAAAGAATAACTTATGTGGCGTAAATATTAATTGTACTTTAAATCTTTAATAGAATTCACCTGTAAATCCATCTTTCCCAGATGTCCCCTTCCCATATTTGATAATTTATTTATAGTTAGTTCAATTCCTTTTTTTTTGAAAATTATGTTTTTCATCTGTTAATTTGGATTTGGTTAATTTTTAAAAAGTATTTGTCCATTAAAAATTCTCACTTATAATGCCATATATTTAGATTCCAATAGTTCTTTTATTTTTTCATTTCTTTTAATTCTTATTAACATATTTGTCCATATTAGCTAAAATTGTATCAGTTTTACTGTTTTTCATGAGAATATTCTTCAGTGAAATCCTTTATTTTTCATACCTTCCCCCCCAATACCTACACCCAAATCATCTCTTCCACTGCCTTTATCCTATTCTGTCCCCACTATCCTCACATATACTTGTTGAAAGAATAACAATTACTAACACTTCATTTTTCATCTATTGATGTTATAGTGATGCATAACTTTCCCCTCTATTTCTTACCTACTCTCTCCCAATTATTGCAACTTCTTATTCTGTTACTCCCTCCCACAAACGACATTAATTCACTTAAAGGGATCAGCAGACTTAATCCATAGAATATTAATTCAACTCTTCAAGCTTCCCTTTTCCTGGTTCTTTAAGTTCCCCTAAAAGCAGATGGATGGCCAGGGCAAATAATAATCAAATGCTATAATCAAATCCCCAAGGACAAGAGGCAGCAATAAAATAAGCAGACTGACATTGTAGGGATTATATCTTTGCCATATTCCTTTTTTTTCCCCCAAGGCATTTGGGGTTAAGTGACTTGCCCAGAGTCACACAGCTAGTAAGTGTTAAGTGTCTGGTCTGAGACTGGCTTTGAGCTCAGGTTCTCCTGACTCTATCCATTGCGATTTGCCATATTCTTTTTATCCTCATGTGCTTTAGTGTTGCCCATGCCAGGAGGGCTGCTAACTGTGTGACCTGGCCATGTCCTTTAATCTCTCTCAGATTCTCCATCTATAAAGTGCAGAAAATGACAGCACTCATTTCACAGGTGAAGGATTAGGGTGAAGATTAAATAACATAATAAATACAAAGTGATTTGCAAGCCTTAAAGCATTTTATAAGTGCTAGTTGTTATCACAATAACCATCATCTTTGTCATTATAATCTCAGGTCCTCTGACTCAAAATCCAATATTCTTTACATGATACCATGATGCCAGGCTCTCGGTTGAAATCTTATCTCTATTCTTCATCAGCTGGGCAATCTGAGGCATGAAACTTAACTACTCTGTGCGTCAGTTTCCTCCTCTGTAAAAGGAAGAGATTGAATTAAGTAGCCACTAAAGTCCCTTCTAGTTCTAAATCAGTGGTCTTAGGATACTGAGGGCACAGTGATTCACACATGACCTGGCTTGAAGTATCCTTAACCTGATCCTCATCAACTCAGTTTTAGAGCCCAAACATACCTCTTTCAGCTCAAAGAAATAACAACCGTGTAGAAACATCCTCCTTCCCCCAATTAATTAGATGTGGTATCTGTCCGAAGTTCAGTGGGAATTTGAGGAATCAATGTGGAGATTTCATCCCTGTTGAAAGCCACCCTGATGACTCAGGTCATAAAGTGAGATTTGGGGGAGTGTCAAGTTGTCTGCTTTGCCCATCTTACAAGTTGAACTTGTGAGTCAAACCTAAGCTACAGGGGGACTTGGTAGAGAGTAGGCCCTTGTTTGAAGATAATTTGTTTTTGGGAAAGTGTTCATTACTGATGGAAGTTTCCCTGGTACCAATGACTAGTGATTCAATAATTGAATTACCTGAGGAAATCCACCCTTGTTGTTTTCTTGATGCACAGAAATCTTTAGATTTCATTTTCAATTTTGAAAATTTTTTTTTTTGGCAGGAAGGTGGGCTGTTGGGACCCCTGAACATATCAGTAAGGGAAACTCCCTTTACAGATTAGTAGTTTGTCTATCACTTACAGCTAGGTGGCACAGTGAATAGAGTGCAGAATCTGGAGTCAGGAAGACATGAATTTAAGTTCTAGCCTTGGACACTTACTAGATGTGTGATCCTGGACAAGTTACAATCTTTGCCTCAGTTTCCTCATCTGTAAAATAGCACTTGTTGTAATGATTGAATGAAATAAAGTGTTTTGCAAACCTCAAAATACTATATAAATGCTGGCTATTAGGGAGTTTCCAAGATCATTGACAGGTTAAATAACTAGACTAGAGACACATAAGTATTGTATGTCAGAAGTTAGACTAAAACCCAGATCTTTCTGATTGCAAGTCTTTCCCTCTATAGATAGATAGATAGCCTTCAGATGTACTGAACCTATCCACAGTGCAACAGGCCACATGAGCACACAAGAAGTATTGCCTAATCAATGCAGACAATGATGGATTCTACCTGTGGAATCCAGGAAATACATTCAATGAGGACACTCTTTCCTTCCTCTTCTTTTCCTTCTTTGTCATTTTTATTTTTTAATTTTTTGGCTTTTTTTTTTGGCTTTTTTTGGTGAGGCAATCAGGGTTAAGTGACTTGCCCAAGGTCACACAGCTAGTAAGTATCAAGTGTCTGAGGTTGGATTTGAACTCAGGTCCTCCTGACTCTAAGGCTGGAGCTTTATCCACTGCACCATCTAGCTTCTCCCTTTATCATTTTTAACTGGAAGGAATTAGTTATACCAGTTAAGGGAAGAGAGAAAGGACAATGAGAGAGCAAAAGAGAAAGTTACTTCTCGATTTCACAAAGGTACAAAGCAGAAAGCTTCAGAGGTCCAGGATAAATTATCATGGTGTGGTGATAAGAGTGCTGGTCCATAAGACCTCAGTTCAAATACTTCCTGTGACACTTACAAGCCATGTTCTGATGGCCAAGTCATTTAACCTTTCCCAAGACTTAATTTCCTCATTTTGAAGGGGAGGAGGGAATAGAATAATCTATTAAACACCTACTGTGTGCCAGGCATTGTGCTAACTGCTTTACAAACATTATCTCATTTGATTCTTGCAATAATCCTGTGAAGTAGGTGCTATTATTATGCCCATTTTACAGTTGAGGAAACAGACAGACCGTGATGAAGTGACTTGCCTGTGGTCTTACAGCTAGTAAGTGCAGCTGGATTTTGAACCCAGATCTAATACATGTGACATCTATCTCATGAAAGGTATCATCATTCTGATGAAGAATTTTGAAGAATGGTAAATTATTATAGAAATGAATGCTGGTGATTTTGAATGAAGGATGTTTTTCCAATATAAAATATGATGTAACAGGTAGAGATGATTCTGAAACACATCAGACAAATGGAATTGACTTTTTCATTTGCCCTCAGCTATTCCTAGCATGCTCTGGTAGTCCACTAATGCTCATAAATGAGTAATTATATATAAGCAGTGTGTAATGTGGGCAGCAAGGTAGAGCAGTGGATAGAGTGCCTGGCTTGGAGGCAGGAAGACTTGAGTTCAAATACAGCCTGAGACACGTACTAGTTATGTGACCCCAGGCAAGTCATTTAGTGCTCTTTGCCTCAGTTTCCTCATCTGTAAAATGAGCTAGAGAAAGAAATGTCAAACCATTTCAGTGCCTTTGCCAAGAAAACCCCCAAAGGGGTCACAGAGAGCTGGACATGAGTGAAAATGACTAAACAACATCTAAATATGTAATATATGCTCATAACTACTACTAAGTCTTCCTTATGTTCCAATATGTTGAAGATCTTTGATTTCATCCAGGGGGAGATTTCCTTTACTGATACAAATCAAAGCCTTTCTAATCCTAGAAAATATTTTTAGTGTGTGATGGGTTGGAGAGAAATCAGCATATTATTGGCTTATGACTTGGTGATGAGGCTTGCCACTTAGCCAGGCTGGCTTCACACACATACTCCATCACGCAGCCTAGTCTGAAAGCCTGTCTGGCTTGACAGGACTGGCCAGAGATGATTCTCTGCTGATAGAGCCTTTGATAATCCAAGGTCCCCTCAATGCCATAATGAAGAATTTGAGCAGGACGCTTATAAAGGAAGTTCTCTTTAACTCCCCAATGACAAAACTCTTATTCACTCATTTACCTGTAGTTTAGAAAATTAAACAGATAGTGAGTCTATTACTTGTAGTTCAGGGCTTGTGAACCCTTGAATGCAACCAGTGGCAAGGACAAATGGTGCTGGATCTGGGATCAGAAGACCCAGGTTCAAATCCAGCCTCTACTACTCCCCTATATGTGGTCTCAGAGAAGTTACTTAAACCATCTTGGCCTCTGCTAATCTGTATAAAGAGGGTTTAGCAAAGGTAATGGCAAACCACTCTAGTATCTCTGCCAAAAAAAAAAAACCCAACAAAAACCCAAATGAGGTCACAGAGAGTTGGACACAATCAAAAAATCACTTAACACCACCACCACCACCACCACCACCACCACCACAATGAGGGTTGTGGACTGAGAGATCTCTAAAATCCCTTCCATTACTTAACTTTGCCAATTGCAACCCATAAGACTGTGTGTCTTTCTCCAGCTCATACCTTGGGTCTAATCTTACTTCCCAGAGATCGGAGATGGGGAACAGAGTGGGAAAATTCTCAGAGGGTTCTCAACAATGCCTGACTTTTCCATCAGGATTTTCTCTGGACATTCACCCTACAGGATTTTCCAGAAATGAAAGCATTCCCAGGAGAGGCTATTGTTGATTAGGTAAATAAACAAACAGGATCTGGTTAAGCATCTTTATGGCATGAGTCCTACTACAGTGCTTCCCAAAAAGAATGTTCATTTAGGAAGTGAGATGTAGTGGAAAGATCACTGGATTTGGAGTCAGGAGACCTGGCTCTGAATATTGGCTTTAGTACTTACTAGCTACATGATCTTGAGCAAGTCAGTTTCCTTTTCACTTCTTCAGTTTCTAATTTATACTCTGACAGAGTTGGATTAAGTGGACCCTAAGCAATTTCCCTGCTTTATACCTTTGATCTTATAATCTAAGACAGATTACTTCCTCTCTTGGGACCTCAGCTTCATCATCTGCTAAACGAATGGATCTATCATCTAGTATCAAATAAATACCTACCCTGTAGGCACTACGCTAGGTGCTAGGAATACAAATATAACAATGAGACAGTCTCTGCCCTAAAGGAGCTTATATTCTATTAGATGATGTTGACATCCCTTCTAGCTCTAAATCCCAAGGTTCCGATGTCAATGATGTTTCTTCCTTAGCCTGAAAGAGTTGTTCTCACATTGACCCATTTGAGAGACTTTAAAAAAATCAGAAAGGTCAATCAGTGTGATTGCCAAAGGGAATGAGACAAATGGGAATGAGGTAGGGTAGAACTGGAGGATATTTTAAAAATCTTCTGTTAAAGTAATTTCTAAAAGGAATACGGAATTAGAAAAGAAGAGTTCACAGTTGTCACAAGTAGCAAAAATTAAGGAATGGAAGGGATTTTAGAGATCACTCAGTCCACAACCCTCATTATGTTTTTGTTTTTCAGTTGTGTCCAACTCTCTGTGACCCCATTTGGGGTTTTCTTGGCAGAGATACTAGAGTGGTTTGACGTTACTTCCTCTAAAGAGACTCCCAAAGTCAACAGACACATGTGACGCATGTTACAAAGTACTTAAACATCTCATGATAAAGCAAATTCTCAGGTGACCCACAGGACAATTGGAAACAAAACAGTGCCCTGCTAGGACAGGCTCCACAGGAAGGAGGAGGATTCTGACCAAGGGGTCATTCCCAGAAGTATTTTATTGCCAGGGTAAAACATTCCTTTGCTCATGTCACCATAGTGAATATGAGTTTCTCATGTAGGCACTGGAGGGCACTCTTCATCTGCTTCTTTCTAGTCTCAGAGGCAAGAAGTCCTATTCACAGTCAAGAATCTTAACCACAGAGCTGCAAAAGATCAACGTCAGAGCTACAAAGGACCTTGGAAAATAGAAAGTTAGAATGAGAAAAGATGTTAGTTCATAAAACGTAAGACCTAAAAGGGACCTTACAGCCTAGAACATGGGATAGTAGAGCTGGGAAGCACTTCAGAAAACATTTAGTCCAGCCTTCTCATTTTAAAATTCAGGAAACTGAGCAAGGGATTTCCCTAATGTTCCATGATGAGTTCTGGAAAGGCTAGGATCACATGCTAAGTGTACTGAGTATCAGTCCAGTGCTTTTTCCATATTCTTCAGTGAGAGAAGTTAATATTTTCTACATTTGGTACAACTTTAGGCAAGTCACCCTCTTGGCCTCAGCTGCTTCATCTGTAAACTGATATGGGTTAGACTAGATGAATGCTAAGGCCTCTTCTAGTTTTAAATCTATCATTATCTACTCCTAATCCTATAACTGGGTTAGTATCAGAACTCATGTTTTTAGATCAAACATAAGAAGAAAATTTCCCCATTCCATTGGCTGCATTAGGCAGAAAACCATATCAAAAAGCCCATGTGCGAGTGTAGAGAGGAAGGAAATGGAATGCCTTGCAAGGAGGCCTGACTGCTGTATTAGTTTGATTGGAAGGAAGGGAATTAGTATGAATAAAACTGGCAATTTAAGAGAGATTCAAATTGTGGAGTGCTTGACTGCCAGGCTAAGGATTTTGTATTTTATCATAGAGGCAAGAAGAGGGCACTGACAATTTCTTGGTAGGAGAATGACCAAGTGAACTATTTTCTTCCTTCCCATTTTTCTCTCAACAGAGCAATGGATATGGGAAGAAATGAGACTTTTGTTAACATGTTTATCCTTCAAGGAATCTCAGACCAACCAGATCTGTGGGTTACCCTTTTTTTTTTTTAATATTCTTGGGAATCTGTCTCATGACTTTGACTTGGAACCTGGGCCTCATTATGCTCACCAGGAGTGACTCCCTCATGTATTTCTTCCTGAGTTTCCTGTCCTTCATAGACATCTACTACTCTTCCTCTATTAACCCAAGATTGTTCTCCAACTTCTTCCTGGAAAAAAAAGATTGATTTCCTGGCCTGTGCCTCCAGTATTTTGCTATGACCTGGATTGGAATGGCTGAGTGCCACCTCACGGCCATCATGTTGTATGGCTGCCAAGCGGCCATCTGCAGCCCACTGGGGTACTCTACCATCATGCCTCTGCCTATCTGTGAGAAGATGGTGGCTGGGACCTATGTGGCTGGATTGCTCAGTAGCCTAGTTCAAACAGCAGCTAGGTTCCATCTCCATTTCTGTGGGTCAAATGTTATTAAACATTTTTCTTTCTGTGATATGCCTCAGATCATAGCTCTATCCTGCTCCAACACCTTCATTAGTCAAATAGTGATGTTGATGGTTGTGGTTTGCTTCAGATGGTTTTCATTCTTCATTATCTTCATGTCTTATGGTTATATTATAGTCACTAACCTGAAAATGCCCTCCACCAAAGGAAGAGTGAAGGCCTTCATCACCTGTGCCTCCTACCTGACTGCTGCGACTCTCTTCTATGGCACTGCTCTTTGTGTGTATCTGTAGCCCAAATGTGGTCATTCCTGGTGCCTGGACAATGTTCTGTCTGTCTTCTATGTAATCTTCATCTCATGAACCCTCTCATCTCAGGAACAAAGAGATCAAAAATGTCCTGAAGAGGCTGAGGGGAAACTTTGACTGAATAATAATGCTCTCCTATGTCTTTGTTATCATTAATTTATAATAACCTTAATACTCATTTTGCAAGGTTTGCCCAAGATTTCATTGGTATAAGCAAGGCCCAATGTTGAAACTCCTTCCTCTGATGGACAGGGGCAGATCATCTATAACTTATATTCTCAAAGAGTGGCTTGTGGCACTGAGAAGCTAAGTAGTTTGTGTAGGGACACATGACTAATATGTGTTAGAGGCAGAATTTGAACCTAGATGTTCCTAATGTCCAGGCCAACCCTCCATCTTTTGCGTTATACTTTATTTTAATAATAATTCACAGAAATTTCAATGATGACTTCTGTGTCAGTAGGAGATTAAAATACCTCACGGATGGATTTTTCACTGGAAAAGCCATGGGTCAGTCATTAAGTGAGAGTGAGTGATAACAGATGCTGGGTATTGGACTGTTATCTTCAAAATTTACCTTAATAATAAAACTTTCCTATATCATCACCATTATTATGCATTAATAACAATAATAATACTTTACAAGAGTTCAGACCTGGGTTTTTATCTGTTAGGAAACATTTAGTGAGAAAACTTCTTCCACTCACCCAGACTGGCTATTTATCTATAAGTTGATACTTTAGAGAGTTGCCTGGGCCACAAAGAAGAAAAAAGTTTCCCATGCTTCTGCAGTTAGCATGCATCAAAGGCAGTACTTGAAACCAGGTATCCCTACTCTAATGATAGCTTCTTAACCTCTTAATCATACTATCTGGCTCTTCATAATAATTCAAATCATTATCAAGGATGATTTCAACGTGAGAAGTAGAATAAAAGAGATCACGGAAGACTCTGATAATTAGAAGAGGAGAACCAATCATTTAGGGGGAGTGAGGGATGCCAGAAGGACAATCTGAGTGTTGCTGCTCTCTTCAAAATGACCAAAATAAAGGAAGCATGCAGTTTACTGAGTAGATCCTCCACTGGTGGTTGGTAGAAATAATTGTTTTTGCAAGAATCATAAATTGCATGCAAATGCCATTGTATGACATCATTCAATAATAGCACAGATCTTTCGAAGTAACTCGCATCTATATGGAATTGTGTGCTTTTCAAAACAACAATCCTGAGAATCAGGTAATACACATATCTTTATTCATATTCAACAGATGAAGGAACTAAAGGTAGGAAGAGGAAAATAACTTGTTTATGGCCATGTAGATGATGGGCCACAGTAGGGACTCCCAGTTAATCTCCTCACTCCGAATACAGCTTCCTCAACTTTAAAATGAGGGTAATGATACTTGTAATATCTACCTTACAGAACCATTGTAAGGCTCAAATTAGATCAATCAATCTCTCTCCCTTTCCAGTGGGAACAAAGAAAAGACCCTTCTTGCCAAGAAAAGAACTTTAAGTCTAATCCCAGAAGGAGGGCAGAACTTTAGTGTTCAGTTTGAGGGAAAGGGAACAAACAGGATAAAGGAAGTAGCCCTAACTTAGTCTGACCTTTGAGGTCCAGGCAAGAGAAATTCCCCCAAGTCAAAGCAATGGCCTCAATTTGGTCTGTGGTCTCCCAAGTTGGGGAGATGTACAACTCAGCCACTAGAGCCTTAATACCAAAACTTAGTTAACCCCCGCCCCCAAATTGTATGAGATTGGGCATGATCAAGAGAAAAATATCTCAAAATGAATACAATCAAAACCTCAAAGATCAGTTTGCCTACAAGAACAATTGAAATTCCTAAAATAAATTACACAAGTGTTTTAAAAGAGTTTAATGGAGGAAAGGCTTAGAAAAGGAATCAACAGCTTAACAGAAGAGATAAAAACGTCTTACCCTTGTAATAGATTTCCCCAAAATTAGAATGGACCAAATAGAAGTTAAAGACTCCAGGAGACAAGAATTATTGAAAAAAATTCAAAGGACTGAGAAAAAAATGAAAATGTAAAGTAGTTCAATTGAGCTGGAAAACAAACTTTAAAAAGGAACCTCAATATGTTCTAAGAAATCATTAAAGAGAATTAATAAGAAATATTAGAACAAGAAGGCAGTATAAAATACAAAGAATCCAGCTCCTAAAAACCTTCAAAATGAAAACTCCAAGGAAGGTCACTGCCAAAATCCAGAACTATCAGATCAAAAAAATACCCAGTAAGCAACAAGAAAGAAAAAAAATTCAGATATCAAGGAACCATAGTCATGGTGAAACATTTAGTGGTACCACTCTAAAGAACAGAGTTCATGGAATAAGATATTGCAAAAGGCAAAAAATTTTACAACTAAAAATGTATTTTCTAAAAAAGTGGGTGTACTCTTACAACTTCTACAGTTAATTTTTGTCCTTCCTTTTCCAACAATGAAATAGAGAACTTTCAAATATTCTTGATGAAAGACAAGAACTGAAAAGGAACTTTGAAATACAAATACAGGATTTCAAGAGAAAAATTAAAAAAATAAACAAGCATAAAAGACTTCATAAGGATCAGCTATTTATGTTCTTTTTTTTTTTATCATTACGTCAAAATCAACTTATACCCTCCACCTCTATATATACCCCTTTAAAATGGTGCGATAACAATACAGTTCTCAAGAGTTACAAATGTCATCTTCCCTTGTAGGGATGTAAACAGTTGACCCTTGAAGATCAAATTTTCTGTTGAGCTCTGGTCTTTTTATCAGGAAGTTTTAGAAGTCCTCTATTTCATTGAATATCCATCTCCTCCCCTGAGAGATTATGCTCATTTTTGCTGGGTAGTTGATCCTTGGTTGTAATCCAAGCTCCTTTGCCTTATGGAATATTGTATTCCATGCCTTATGATCTTTTAATGTAGAAGCTGCAAGGTTCTGTGTAATCCTGACTGTGGTTCCATGATATTTAAATTGTTTTTTTCTGGCTACTTGCAGTATTTTCTCTTTGACCTGGTAATTTTGGAATTTGGCTACTATATTCCTTGGCATTTTCAATTTGGGAGCTCTTTCAGGAAGTGATTGGTAGATTCTTTCTATGGCTATTTTACCCTCTGGTTCTAGGACCTCAGGGCAGTTTTCCTTGATGATTTCCTGAAAGATGCTGTCCAGGCTCTTTTTTTCAACATAATTTTCAGGTAGACCAACAATTTTCAAATTATCTCTCTTGGATCTATTTTCCAGGTCAGTTGTTTTTACTAATGAGGTATTTTACACTTTCATGTATTTTTTCATTCTTTTGTTTCTGTTTGATTGATTTTCACTCTCTCATAGAGTCATTAGCTTCCACTTGCCCAATTTTAATTTTTAACAAATTGTTTTCTTCTATTACATTTCGTACCTCCTTCCCATTTGGCCCATTTTATTTTTTAAGGAGTTCTTCTCCTCAGTGAGTTTTTGTGTCTCCTTTTCCATTGGCCAATTCTGCTTTTTAAGGAGTTGTTTTTTTCAGTGTACTTTTTTTTCCCAGTTGGCCAATTGTATTTTTTTGGGACTTGTTTTCTTCAGTGTACTTTTTTCTATTTGGACAGTTGTATTTTTAAGGACTTGTTTTCTACAGTTAATTTTTGTCCTTCCTTTTCCAACCTATTGACTCTCTCTTGCATCCCTCTCATTTCTTTTTCAAATTTTTCTTCTACCTCTCTTATTTGACTTTTAAACTTCTTGAACTCTTCCAAGAAGGCTTTTTGGTTTTCAGACCAGTTAATATTCCCTTTTGAGGTTTCAGATGTGGGTTTGTTGACAATGTTGTCCTCTTCAGAATTTCTGCCTTGATTTTCACTGTTCCCATAATAAGAATCTGTAGCATGTTTCTTTTTGTTCATGGTGTTTGCTTATTTCCTGGCCTTT
This sequence comes from Phascolarctos cinereus, assembly GCF_003287225.1. Classification (NCBI taxonomy): domain Eukaryota; kingdom Metazoa; phylum Chordata; class Mammalia; order Diprotodontia; family Phascolarctidae; genus Phascolarctos; species Phascolarctos cinereus. Next base: position 250,756,762 of record NW_027556402.1, on the reverse strand, counting down.
AAAAAAATGGAGTTCTCCTGCTGGGGAGCAGAGAACACTGGCCCCAAGCTTCTTGTGCTAGGACCCCCTGGCCTGGTCACTGGCTTTGTGTGCTGGGGCCTCCAATGCTGGCAGTGGGAGGCTGTAGGGTTTTGGATGCTTACCTGGTGTTGGGCTGGAATCAGCAGTACTAGAGCTCTATGTGCAGGGCTGGTTAGTCTGGTTCCTGGAGGTTGCCTGCTCACCCAGGCCTTTCCTTTTGCTTTCCTTGGCTCCTGGCAGATGGATGTTTCAGTGCTGCAGGATGTTTCTCCACCTGGGGCCTTCCCTCTTGGAGTGGTGCTTCCCAGAGTTTTGCTGAGGCACTGGGAGACTTGGCTGCCAGAGAACACCCTGACACATGGTGATTTTATTAGCCAGTTTCCACTGGTTCTTCTGCCCTTACTGAGGCACTTGGGGGTCCTGGTGTTGGTACTTGCCTACTCCACTACTTGGGGTTCAAGTTCTCCCTCTGGTATGTTGAGGTGGGGCTTTCTGCTAGCTTGCTGGGACATCTCCCATTCTGTACTACTTCCCCTCCCCCAAGGCAAGAGGGTCCTTTCTCATTAATCCCTTAAGCTTCCTGGGCTTCAGGACGGCTGCACCCCATCTTTCTGCTGGTTCAGCTGTTTTAGGGTTTTTCCTGTGGTGATATTTCCTGGGCTTTCAGAGGTTAATAAGGGAGTATGAGAGCAACTCATTTCTTATTTCACCATCTTGGCTCCTGGAAGCACTAATATTCAGCCATTTATATTCTAATGGTGGGTGGTGGTAAAAGGGTCTTTGCAGGATCTGATTCTTTTTTTTTTTTTTAAAAAGGCAATTGGGGTTAACTATCATAACTATGAATGTCAATGGCATGAATGTGCCAATAAAATAAATGAGGATAGCAGAATGGATCAGAAATCAAAATCCAACAATACATTGTCCATATATAGGAAGCACATCAAAACATAACAACTCACAGAGAATTAAAACAAAGAATTGGGACAAAATCTATTATGCCTCCATTGATCTTCTGCCCGCCCCCCTCCAGAAAAAACAAACAAACAAAGAAACAAATAGAAGATAGCTATTATGATTTCAGATAAGGAAAAGGAAAAAAAAGTAGGCTTAATTGAAAGAGATAATCAGAGGTAAGAATTTTGCTGGAAGGTAATGTAGACAATTAATTAATTTCAATACTTAGCATATATTCAGAAAGCAGCATAGCATCTAAATACTTAAATGAAAAGCCAAATGAATTACAAATGAATAGACAGTGAAACTGTAATATAGTAAAACTATAGGAATAGTAAACTATGGCTTGAAGGGACCTCAAAGTACCCTTTTCAGACCTAGGTCAACCTAACAAAAAAAAATGAACAAAAAAGAAGTTAAGAACCCAATTTGAATTTTAGAAAAATTAGATATGCTAGACCTCTGGTGATTATTGAATGGGGATAGAAAATAATATATGTATTATATGTATGTATACATGTATATATATGTATATGTGTATATATATGTATACACACATTTCTCAGCTGTCCATAGAAACTAAAAATAAATCCATCAAGTATTAGTACATAAAAGAACACAAACTAATGCAGAAAAAGCAGGCATTGATATACCCATTACTGAGTATAATGCATAAAATTACATTAAGTATTAAAGTATTAAAAGTATTACATTATTTAAAACAAATTTGAGACTAAATAATTAGTGAGTCAAAGAACAAGTCACAGAAGTGATAATTTCACTAAATAATTTCATGATAATGAGATACCATACCAAGATTTTGACATGCAGCCAAAACAGTTGTTAAGAGAAAATATAAATTTCTAAACAGTTTCATTAACAAAAAGGAGGAAGAAGATGTCAATGAATTGGTCATGCAATTAAAAAAAGCCCTAAAAAAATCAACAAATTAAAAAATCTCAATTAAAAACAAAATAAAAATCCTGAAGCTCAAGGAGGAAATTAACAAAGTTGAAAGTAAAAAAATTATTAAATTAATAAATACAACCAGGAGCTGTTATTTTTTTTGAAAAAAAAAAAGCAAACCATCAGTTAATTTGATTAAAGAGCAAAAAGAAGAAAACCAAATAACCAGTAGCAAAAATGAAGACAAATTCACAAGTGAAAAAGTAACAAAGGATACTGTTACAAACTCTTTTTCAACTCTATTCCATAAAATCAACCTAAATTAAATGAATGGATATTTACAGAAGTATAAAATATACAAATTAACCAACCAAGAAATAGAGAATTTAAACAACCGAATCTCAGAGGAAGAAATTGAACAAATCATAGGTGAACTCCCCCCCAAAAAGACCAGGTGGAACCACAAGTGAATTCTATCAAATATATGAAGAAAAATTAATTCCAATATCACATAAATTATTTGCAAAAATAGCAGAAAAGAGGAATCCTACCCAATTCCTTCTTTGACACAAAAATGATCTTGATACATAAGCCAGGGATAGTCAAAACAGAAAACAAATTGTAGAGTGTATCTCTAATGAAAGAAAAAAAGAATAAAACATTAATTCAGAGACTAAAATAACATATAACAAAGATTATACACTGTCATCTGGTTAGGCTTATGCCAAGAACGCAGGATAGGTTTAATATTAGTAAAATTATAAACTTAATTAACCATATTAATAACAAAACAAAATAATGACTATAGCAAAAGTGTGAGAAAAAGAAATTGAGAGAACAAACATAGGTAAGTGGTGTAGTGGATAGAATTGTAGGCCTGGATTCAGGAACACTCATCTTCCTGTAGAAGTATGAAATGTGGCCTCAGCTATTTACAATCTGTGTGACCCTGGGCAAGTCACTTAATCCTTTTTGCCTCAGTTTCCTTATCTGTAAAATGAACTAGAGAAGGAAATGGCAAACCACTCCAGTATCTTTGCCAAAAAATCCCAAATGGGGTTACAGAGTCAGAAATAATAGAAATGACTAAATAGCAACAAAGAAGAAATAGAATTATTATTTTCTTTTTGAAAATGAGACATTGTACTTAAAGAACCCTAGAGAGTCAACTAAAAATTAGCTGACACAATAACAAAGTGGTAGGATATAAAACATATTCACACAAATCATTAGCGTGTTTGCACAATACCAATAAAGCCCAGCGGGAAGAGATAAAAAGAGAAGTTCTATTTGAAAAACTACAGGGGAGTAAGCACTAAATTACTGTAACTCTCCCATTTTCACCTCCAAACCACCATAAAATCACCCCCAAAACAAATCCTGGGACAGCAGAACTAGCAAAAAGATGGAGTGAAACGATCTTTCAGCCTAAGAAACTTGGAAGATTGGCAAGAAAGTTCTGTCTCACCCAGATAAAAGGAGGTTGCAGTCCAGACCAGGAAGTATCCCAGCAGCCAGCAACAAGCTCTACCTCTGCAAACCAGCAGAAACCAGGGGAGTGGGCATACTCCAGCCCTGAGAACCACCATGTGTGTCAGCACAGGCCTGGGCAAACAGGCAGCCACCAGCTATCAGACTGCCCTGTACTTTAGCGCAGCCTTGGAGAAGCACAGCAACTCCCCACCAGTCTCAGCACGTGCCAGACCAGCATGAGGGCCCCGGCTCCTCACCAGATAAGCTGCTGGATCTCTATGGCTTCCAGCAACTCCAGCCATTCCCCACTGCAACCCACCCCCTAAGCACAGCACCAGACCCAAGGGTCCCCCATGGGTCTCATCAGGGCAACATCAGTATGGCCAGCACCAGGTAAACAGCCAGGGCCCGCAGCCCCTGTCACAAGAAGCCTGAGGCAGTGCCCCTTCTACCCTGGGAGCAGAGCTCAAATTTAAAAGAAAGGAAAAAAGGCCAGAATGATGAGCAAAAAAGCAAGCAAAAAGGAATCTGACCATAGAAAGTTATTATGGGGACAGGGAAGATCGAGACACAAACTCAGAAGAGGACAGCAATGTCAAAACACCTATGGGCAAAACCCCAAAGCAAAATGGGAAGTGGTCTCAAGCCCAGAAAGAACTCATGGAAGAGCTCAAAAAGGAGCTTAAAAATCACATAAAGGAAGCAGAAGAAAAATTGGGAAAAGAAATGAAAGTGATGGAAGAGAATTATGAAAAAAGAATTAACAGCTTGGAAAAAGAAAACAACTGCTTAAAAAGTAGAAGCGACCAAATGGAAAAGGATGTACAAAAACTAACTGAGGAAAACAACTCCTTAAAAGTTAGAATTGGGCAAGTGGAAGCTGATGAGACATCAAGAATCAAACAAATTCAAAATCATGAAAAATAGAAGAAAAGTAAAATACCTTACTGGAAAATAACTGACTTGGAAAACAGATCCAGGAGAGACAATGTCAGAATCATTGGACTACCTGAAAGCCATAATCAAAAGGAGGACCTGGACAGCATATTTCAAGAAAATCAAGGAAAACTGCCCTGATATCCTGGAACCAGAGGGCAAAATAGGCATTAAAAGAATACACCAATCCCCTCAGGAAAGAGATCCCAAAATAAAAACTGCAAGGAACATTATAGCCAAATTATAACACTATCAGGTCAAGGAAAAAATACTGCAAGTGGCCAGAAAGAAACAATTCAAACATTGGGGAGCCACAATTAGGGTTACAGAGGACTTAGCAGCTACAATATTAAAGGATCGGAGGTCATGCAACATGATATTGTGGAAGGGAAAGGAGCTAAAAGTACAAACAAGAATCACCTATGTGGTGAAATTAATCATAATACCACAAGGGAAAAATGGCCATTCAATGAAATAGAAGGATTATAAGCTTTCATAAGGAGAAGACCAGAACTGAACAAAAATTTTGATCTCCAATATCCAGAGATTCAATGGAGCTGAATTGTTCACATCCTTACGTGGGAAGATGACACCTGTAATTCTTAAAAATTGTACTACTATTACTACAGCTAGAAGGAATATACATAGTCATAGGGTCCAGGTAAAAGGTGAATTTGAGGGAATAACATAAAATCAATTAAAGGAGGAGAAAGAGGAATACACTGGGTGCAGAAGGAAGGGAGAGGTAGAATGGGGTAAATTATACTCACATGCAAAAAACCTATTACAGTGGAGGGATGGAGGGTGGGTGGTGGGCATTGCTTAAACCTTACTTTCCTCAATAGTGCCTTAAAGAGGAAATAATATACAGTCAAATGAGGAAATTAAGTAAAGGTATATGTGTGGGGGGGACTGATAGAACAGAGGACAGACTGAGGGAGGTGGAAGACAGAAGCAAAACATTGTCGAGGACAGAAAGGGTGAAAGGAGAGAGAGGATTGACAGGAGGAAGAATAGGATGGAGGGAAATACACAGTTAGTAATCATAGCTGTGAATATGAATGGGATGAACTCTCCTGTAAAATGGAAGTGGATGGCAGAGTGGATCAAGTACCAGAATCCTACAATATGTTGTTTACAAGATGCACACTTGAGGCAGAGAGACACATACAGAGGAAAGGCAAGGGATTGGAGCAGAATCTGTTATGCTTTATGTGAAGTAAAAAAACCAGGAGTAGCAATACCAATCTCAGACAAAGCAAAAGCAAAAATAGACCTAATTAAAAAGAGATAAGGAAGGAAACTACATCTTGCTAAAAGGTAATATAGATACTGAAGTAATATCAATACTAAATACATATGCACCAAGTAGTATAGCATCCAAATTCTTAAAGTAGTCGACTGAGTTACAGGTTCATGACCAAACAAGAAGCAGAGAGCATTACAGAATGGAAAATCGATAATTTTGATTACATTTAATTAAAAAGCTTTTGCACAAACAAAACCATTGCAACCAAGATTTGAAGGAAAACAGAAAGCTGGGAAACAATCTTTATAGCAAGGGTCTCTGAGAAAGGCCTTGTTTCTCAAATATATAGAGAACTGAGTCAAATCTATAAGAATACAAGCCGTTGTATTGATAAATGGTCAAAGGATATGAACAGGCAATTTTCAGATGAAGAAATCAAAACTATCTGTAGGCATATGAAGAAGTGACCTAAATCACTTTTGATTAGAGAAATGCACATCAAAACAAGTCTGTTGTTTTGTATCAGATTGGGCAATAAGACAAAAAAAGAAAAATGATAAATACTGGAGAGGATGAGGGATAATTGGGACACTAATGAACTGTTGGTAGAGTTGTGAACTGATCCAACCATTCTGGAAAGCAGTTTGGAATTATCCCCCAAGGGCAACTAAACTGTACATACCCTTTGATCCAGCAATACAACCACTAGGTCTGTATCCCAAAGTGATCATAAGAAAGAGAAAAGGACCTACATGTGCAAAAATATTTACAGCAGCCCGTTTTGTGGGGGAAAAATATTGGAATTTCAGGGGATCTTTCTTCTTTCACAACTGTGACTAATAGGGAAATATGCTTTATATGATAGCACATATACAACCTATGTCAAATTGCCTACCATTTTAGGAGGAAGGGAAGGAAGAGGAGGGAGAAAAATTTGGAACTCAAAATCTTGTAAAAATGAATGCTACAAATTGTCTTGACATGTAATTAGGGGAAAAGATAAAATACTATTAAAAATAAAAAGAGAAAAACTATAGAATGTATAAAATGTTCGAGTTTACCTATCAAGATACACATAATAACTGTAAAGAAACGGAAAAAAACCCCCTGAGGATGGCAGTTGATGAGGACAGCTGACCTTTTATACATAGGAGCTGCTTCCTTAGATAAATGGTGCAGAAATTGTGCTGGAAGCAGGATTGATGGCGTGAGGGGGTGCTGCCATTTCCAGGGCTGTTATGCATATCTGCAGATTGGTAGTTAGTGAGCAGTTGCTGGTGGTGATGAAGGTGGGCTTTTTCTCCACAATGGTTCCTTCCCTCAATAATGGCTGTGGAGGTGGGGCTAGAAGCAGATCTGGTGGTTTGGAGGCACACCTGTTCCTAAGGCTCTTGGGTTCAGGCTCCTGGGCTACCTCTAACAGGGGCTGAGGGGAGAAGGTGGTAAAGGTGGTAGTAGGAAGTTGATTTGCCTGTCTGCAACTGCCACCTTTCCAGCCCTCAGGGTCTGTTGCTACTTCAGTGAGGCTAAATTGTTTGCCCTGTGGATGGCAGTTGACAGAACGATATAAATACAACTGCAAAACACCATTTACAGAAATAAAGGCAGTCCTAAAGAATTGGAGGAGCTGTTATCTGCCTCTGTGCAAGTGGTACATCCACATTGATAAAATCACAGGTCTCAAGGACTGAATACATTAGTGAATAGTAAGAGTCAAGGTTGGATACGGTGTTGAATTATTCCCCCTCTCCCCCGCCCCAACCCTCCGGAGCTAAATCCCCAATGCCCGTCCTTTTACCCTGATCAAACCAACTGGTAGAACAAGAAAGAAGTGTCTTAAAAACGTTCATTAAAAACAGCGACTGACCACAGGACTGAAAGGATTATAGACACAGTTGGAGGTTATTTAGATCAAAGCCCCCCCTCATTTTACAGAAGAGGAAACTGAGACCCAGGGATGTTAAGCAACTAGGTGAGAGTCATATAGGAAGTAGGTACCAGATCCAAGATTTCAGATTGCATTGATTAACTCTAGACCCAGCACTTTTTGCATGATATCAGTCTCATGGCTTGTTCTTATCTGTTTGTGTCCACCAGTTACTTCTTAATTCCGACTTCTGTTTCAGAAGACTCAGTCCCTTCCTAACCCTGCCTTAGTGAGTGGATGCAGGCACTGGCTGAGAATAGAGGATGGAGACGAACCTCTGTGGAGAAAGATCCAGACTAGTCTCTCCCATTGGCTACTCATGGGGGCCTTAGGAGATCTACTCCATGAGCCCCCTGTTTGAATGGGTGAGATACAAACAGGGGCTATTGTGAATAGTCATGAACCTTGAGGAGAAGAAAGACCTTGGATAAAATCAGTGCGGCCGGCGCAAGGAAAGATGGGCGGCCAATTTAAAGCAGAGCATCTGCAAACTTAATTGTTCAGATTGCTTAGCATAGAGCTCAGTGGTAGTTGTGTCTGGTTAATAATAAAAATCCTGAGCAAAAGCCTTTCTAGATAGAATGGTTTCTGGTAGTAGCAGAACATAGCACTGGAAATCTTAGATGTCTAACAGAGTAGGTGAGGAGGGGGCAGAGGTCTATTGTAAGTGAGGAGAAGCAGAAACAATGAATTAAGTGAGAAGGATAGCTTTGTTACCTTGGGCAAGTCACTTTACTTCTATGTACCCTAGCTTTCTCACAGCTGTTAAATGAAGGAGTGGAATAGATGATGCACAAGATTACTTCTGTATTCCAAGGTCCCTCCCAGGTTTGATAATCTATATGTTAAGGTCCTTCCCAGTTCCAACATTCTATGTTCTAAGGTCCCTTTCAGCTCAGACAATCTGTGTTCTAAGGTACGTTCAAGCAATAACATTCTATGTTCCAAGGTCCCTCCCAGCTGTTATTCTATGTTCTACAGTCCTTTCCAGCTCTAACATTCTATGTTTTATAATCTCTCCCAAATCTGACATTTTCTGATGAAAGATCCCTTCCAGCTCAGATATTCTATATTTCATGTTCTGAAGCTTCTAAAATTTTGAGAGGCTTAGTTGAAATAACAGGCATAGAGATGGCTTCCAAGACAAAGTGGGGCTCATTCCATCCATGGCACCCATACTGGTTGTGTGATCTTGAGCAAGTCAACTGCTCACTGCTCCAAACACTGCTCTGACTATAAATTGCAAAGCAGGTGCCAATCCATATTGATGGAGAAAGTTTCCTCATCAAACTACACTAATGAAATCATGGCTCTAGTTAGAAAAAATTGTAAAGCCCCTTTCTACTTCTGCCAATCTATGTTCTCTGGTTTCTCCTAGGTCTTACATTTGAGAATTCTGTCTTCCAGAGATGAAACTCCAGCCCCAATTCAATTATTTCATGAAGTGTCCAACATAAGGTAAGAAACTGTGCTAGGATGTATAACCCTCCACGTCACTTCTGCAGCCACTCCTTCAGGGAGCAATTATCTGGAAAAGTTCTTTCTCGCCAATTACTCCCTCTTCCAGGAAACACTTAAGAGAATCCCTAGTTTGACATCTCTCTCTCTCTCTCTCAGTGACCTGGCCAGCAGCCTATCTGGCCACATGCCCAAAGCTTAGATTAACTGCAGTCACCAATGCAGACAGACTTCTTAAAGGGAATATAACATGGAGTAATTGTTTACCACCTTGGAGAGAGCTTGGCTCTCTTTGAGCTCTGGGAGTGGATCAGAGGGACAGCACCTTGATAAGGTGGTAGATGCTTCTAGACCTCAGAGCTCCACAGATAGAGAAGGGTCCTCAGTGACATCTGGGTGAGTCATGTTGCTAGGTCCCGCATTGAACAAGACTGGGAAGTCCATTCTTTTGGGGCTTTTTACCCCGTTTGGTGTGCTCTTTCTCCCACCTCTCCAGAAAGCCAACATACTCTCTCCTACTCAGATCTTTTCAGTCAATTATGAAGCACTACCTTTCTCAGTGAGTGTTTCTAACACAATCTAAGACACATTAATTAAGAGGGTATTTTGTTCTGCAAGGTACAGTGAAATGGAGTGCTGACTTTAGAGTTCAAATTCTGGCTCAGCCATTCACTATCTGTGTGACCTTTGTTAGGTCACATAACATCTCTGGGCATGTGTAACATGAGGAGGTTGGATTAGATGACCTCTAAGGTCCCTTCCAGCCTTAACTCTATGATCCTCTAACACCCAAACCAGAGCTTATGTTCCATTTGGCTGCCTGCATTTTGATAGAGTCCAGAGTTTCAAAGTCAAAAGAATAAATTTCTAACTTTGAATTTCTGGCATCATGCATTGAGTGGGTATAATGACACAGCCCACAGAAAAGCCAATATTCTTAATCTCATCTCAACCACCCCTTTTATAAACCAGCAAGCCAGATCTGTCTGGGGGAGACTCATAATCTTTATGGCTGCTACTAGCCCATGCCTTCAGAAGTACCTAAGGAGCCTGAATCTTTTTGACTTAGGAATGATCTGAACCCTTTCCCCTTAACTAACCAGAGATAAGGCTAGAGTCTTTGCAGGAAAAAAAAACCTATACTAGATAGAAGTACACTGGAAAGAGCCCTGGATCTAAAGGCAGAAGTCCTAGGTTGAAACCTCCTCTCTGCTGCTTACCAGCTATGTGACCTTGGGTAAATAACTTTATTTAAATTATTGCATTTATTTCTGGGCACAGCATTTCAGGAAGGATGTCATCAAGAGGTAGGATGAGATAATGGAAAGAAAACTGGATTTAGAGTTAGATAAATCTATGTTCAGATTTCAACTTTGTCACTTACTGCCTGTGTGACCTTGGGCAAATGATTTAGCCTCTCTGTACCTGAGTTTCATTATACATAAAATAAAGGGTCAGATTAGCTGACTTCTAAGGTCCTTTCCAACTCTCTCTATGCAATCTTATTATACTAATATGGACCAGAGTCAGGGGAGGATGATCATTATCCTGAAGAAAAGAGGACTTTGGTGGGGGCATGATCACTGCCTTCACAAGGTTTGTCATAGGGAAGAGGAGTCAGATTTATTCTGAGGATGATTAGATTTGTCCCATTCAGGCTCAATGGGATGAACTCAGAAAAATGGGCAGAAATTACACAGAATCCGATTTTGGCTCAATGTAAGGAAAAGTATAGACCTCAGATCTCCAGAGACCTCAGTGGAAGTCTGGAGACATTTTTAGAATTGGAAGATGCTGCCCAGGACACACTGGCTTCCCCTTCTCTGGAGTTCTTTATGCAAAGGCTAATCACGTGTCGGGGTTGTCATAGACAGGGTTATAATAATCAGGTGGGGCCAGATGACCTCAGAGGGCTCTTCCAACTCTGAGACTCTGTGATCCTGAGAATCTTCTTCCCCCATCTGGGTCTCAAGTTCCTAATCTGTAAAATGAGGAAGACGAACAAACTGAACTGTGAGATCTCTTCTAGCTCTAAGTCTTGCGCCCAAGGAAAAGCAAAAGACAGCAAATGAAATAACAAAGGAGAAAATTACAGAATACCAGTATTGGGAAAAACCAAAACTTTGGAAGCCATCTAATCCAACCTAGGTCTGGATGAGCATTCTCTCTATGAACTCTCCAAAGCTTATAATATAATTTATAACATAAACTATTATATTAGACCATACAGATATTATATTACTAAATTATATAATTATCATGTAAATTATACAATACAAATTATTATAATATTATTATAATACAAACACAAATGAGCTGGCATAACTTTGAAAGGAGACAGCTGACCTTCACCACTCCTTATGCTGATTCAGTTTGCACTCACTCTAATCTAATCTAATTGGGTAGATCACCACCCAATCATTGCCCCTTTAAGTCCTTGGGATTTTCTTCCTTCCTTCCTTCCTTCCTTCCTTCCTTCCTTCCTTCCTTCCTTCCTTCCTTCCTTCCTTCCTTCCCTCCCTCCTTCCCTCCCTCTCTTCCTTCCCTTCTTCCCTCCCTCCCTTCCTTCCCTTCTTCCCTCCCTCCTTCCCTCCCTCCTTCCTTCCCTCCTTCCTTCCCTCCCTCCTTCCCTCCCTCCTTCCTTCCCTCCTTCCTTCCCTCCTTCCTTCCCTCCCTCCTTCCCTCCCTCCTTCCCTCCCTCCTTCCTTCCATTCCTTCCTTTCTTCCTATTCTCAAGTGGTGTGGAAAAGAACAAGGCTCCCAGTGGTAGAAGGAAGAGTGATATTGCCTCAATTCCCAAATCCAGCAGTCAATGAGTGAAAACCTGATGTTGCGTTTCTCTATTCACTCAATGAACACGGACTTCTCAGTTTGTGCCTAGCACCACAAGAGGCACTGGGGTGAGTTATAAACAAAGACATTTAAGACAAAGTCCCTACCCTTATCATAGAAACACACACTCACAGGATGTGAGAACTGGAAGAGAATTCAGAGACCATCCAGTCCAACCCTTCATTTTCCAGAGGGGTAAAGTGAATCTCAGGAAAGTTAAAATGATTTGCCCAAGACTTCTGAGCTAGTAAGTGACAGAGCAGGAGCTTAAATCCAGGTTTTCTGCCTCCATGAAGCTTTCTTTTTGCCATGTCATTATGGATTTGAAAGAAAAAATGAAAATAGCCCAAATAGTAAAATAGCAAATCAAGGGCAAAACTGTCTTAATTATGAAAACTAATAACCCAAAGTGTCACCATAGCATTGCTCTTGGGGGCCAAGCCTAGTCATGGCCTTGTACATGAAAGTCTTTTATGATGATGTCTTTGGATGCATTTTGGCACCATATGGTGTCTAAGATGGACCTAAAGGCTACTGAATTATGGTCTGTAGAAGAGGAGGAGTTATTATACAAAATATAACAGTCTAGGTTCAGTTAGACTGGCATTCCATTCTATAGTCAGCATGTATGTGTTGGTACTCAGCATCTACTTTCCTTCCTCTGAGATTCGGAATCTTAGGGGGTCCAGAAGCATAGAGGTGACAATAGCGCCCCAATACAACTGTACCTGGAATGTCAGACTACTTTCTGATTGCCCCATTTGGATATTGATAAACTGGAAAGCATCCAGAGAGGAGAACCAGAATAGGGAAGAATCTTAAGATCAGGAGATATGATCAGCATAAGAAGGACCCAATGGGGAAAGGAAGTCTTAGGCCTAATGGCCTTTTTTTGTGCTATGGAACCCTTAGACAGCCTTGATGAAACCCATGGCCCTTTTCTCCAAATAATGTTTTTAAATACATGAACTAAAATACATAGAATTGGGGCAGCTAGGTGGCACAGTGGATATAGCACCGGCCCTGAAGTCAGGAGGACCTGAGTTCAAATCTGGCCTCGGACCAAATACTTGACACTTACTAGCTGTGTGACCCTGGGCAAGTCACTTAATCCCAATTGCCCAAAAGTTAAAAAAACAAAACAAACAAAAAAATATATAGAGTTGCAAAGGAGTTGAACTATATGGAAATATAATTATCAACATATTTTTTGAATAAACAAATTCATAGAACTCAGGTTAAGAACCCCTGCCAGAACAAGGACAAATGTCGAATATCTGAAAGACTGTCATGTGGGCAAGGAATTAACCATCCAGCTTTTTGGAACCTCCGGGTAACTCACTTCAAATACAGTGTCTGAAATCTATAAAATACAGAATGAACTGGATAACTGGCTACGGTCCTTCCTGCTCTAATATTCCTGGAGTCTTTGTTAAATGATTGAGGTCACAAAAGTCCATGTCAATGTGAAATCAAAATGTGTTGGTGTAAGGAGGGTCATGTCATTTAGTCATCTCAGTTGTGACTAACTTTGTGACCCCTTATTGGAGTCTTCTTGGCAAAGATACTGGAGTGGTTTGCCATTTCCTTGTCCAGCTCATTTTACAGATGAGGAAACTGAGGCAACCAGGGTTAAATGACTTGTCCAAGCTCACAGAGTTAGTAAGTGTCTGAGGCCAGAACTGAACTTGTCTTCCTGACTCCAGACCCAACACTCTATCCACTGCACCACCTCGCTGCCCCAGAGGAACATATAGTCACTCATTACTATATTTAGTCTCCACAATGTATTAATCTTCGGTGATTTCAAATCGACCGTCCAGCCATTACTATACCACGCTAAGATAGCACCAGTAACACAGCATTTGAATATATCTGAATGATGTGCAGGCAGGCACTAAGTATCTGGTGAAGTACCAATAAGATTCACCTTCAGTCTGGATGCTTCGGCATCAGTAAATACAGCTCCAGCAACCAGGGAGTTTCTCAGCCATCAAAACTGCCCAGGAAGACACGCTATGTTTTCCTCCTGGAGAAAATTCAAAGGTTTCTTTTTAGAAGATGTGGAATTTGTCTCTAAGGTTTCTATTTGTAAATAGCTAAATCACTCATATGAGAGCTAGAATTTGCCATGACTGTAGCTATCTTGAACCCGCCAGGATTTTAGGAGAATATACTGTTAGCCATTCATTAGAGTGGCATAACTGATAAGAACTCATTAGCCCCATTGTTACTTGGAAAGACACTACACCTAGACATAGCCCTATACAGATGGAAATAGACTGTATTAAGGAAAAGTTTATAGATTCTATTTTTATTTATTTATTTTCAGATTTATAGAATGCAGAATATTTAGGTTGAAAAGGACCTTACAACATAGAATATGAAATCTGGGAAAGGGTTTAGAAAATAGAACGTAGAATGTCAGCAGTGAAAGGGGCTATAGAATATAGAACATAGTGTATTCAAACTGAAAGTGATCTTACAATGTAGATTCCTTTTTCAAAGACCACTAGCAATGGGGCCTAACCATGCCCACCCAAGATAGATGAAGTACATTTAAAAATAAAAGTATTATTAAAATCTGGTTCTATACTCTCAATTTTAATTAGTCAAGAAGTATTGATTGAAGCCATATTTGATCATTTATTTCTTCTCTTTCTTTACTGATCATCAGTTGGTTCTGGTGGGGGGGCAATCATTGACCCAAAGGTCTCTTTTTTTTTTATCTCTCTGTAGAGGTCAAGAGCATCGAGCCAATGGCAAGGGGAAAGAACAGCACAGTAGTAACAAGGTTCATCCTTTTGGGATTCTCAGACTATTCAGAGCTCAATATTATCTTCTTTGTGATATTCCTGGTGATCTATCTCATGACTTTAGCTTGGAATCTGAGCCTCATCTCCCTGATCAAGGTCGACTCCCATCTCCACACACCCATGTACTTCTTCCTCAGCAACCTGTCCTTTCTTGACATCTGCTATGTTTCCTCTACAGCCCCCAAGATGCTCTCTGACTTCTTCAAGGAGAAGAAGACCATCTCCTTTGGGGGCTGTGCTGCTCAGTACTTCATTTTTTCTGGCATGGGACTGACTGAATGTTGCCTCCTGGCTGCCATGGCATATGATCGTTATGCTGCTATCTGCAACCCACTGCTCTACACAGCCATCATGTCTCCTGCCCTCTGCATGTGGATGGTGGCTGGATCATACATGAGTGGATTCTCTGGTTCCTTGATCCAACTGTGTTCTTTACTTCAACTCAATTTCTGTGGGCCAGATGTGATCGATCATTTTTTCTGTGATCTGCCCCAGCTGCTGGTCCTGTCCTGTTCTGGTACCTTGGCCCTACAGATCCTCAAGTTTGTGCTAGCAGTGGTTTTTGGGGTACTAACTGTCCTCATCATTGTGGTTTCCTATGGCCATATTGTTGAGGCCATCCTGAAGATTAGCTCTGCCCAAGGGCGGTCAAAGGCCTTCAACACCTGTGCTTCTCACCTGATGGCTGTGACTCTATTCTATGGTTCTGGTCTCTTCATTTACCTGCATCCCAGCTCCAATGACTCCTTCAGCCATGACAAGGTGGTATCTATTTTCTACACAATGGTCATCCCCATGCTGAATCCTTTGATCTATAGCCTGAGGAACAGAGAGATCAAAGAAGCACTGAAGAGGTGGGAGAAGAGAGCGTTTGCCTGAGAAGCATTTGGTTCTAGAATGTTGGATAGGCTGAGACACTGCTACCTTGGGCTTAGAGGGCTGTGTATGGGAAATGGAATCACAGTAGTGGCATCCCACATTTCATACTGCTGTCCAGTAGCCTTATACTGGTTCACCATAAAGAACAGGACTTGGGTAATTCCATACTCTTTCCACTGGTTACTTAACCAAATACCAAATGATGCTTAAGGGAAATGCCAAGCTCTCATGTTCTCCAAGAGCTTCACACCTCTATCTTCCAACTCTGCCTGTTTTGTGGGTGGTAGTGTTATTCCCTCATTTGTCAAAGGGTGTGGTCTGTGTGATTTTGTTCAATTAGTCTCTTACAGCTCAAGCTCCCACACACTGTGAAAACTCTACTCTGCTACGCTTGTGTGTATTTCAGTGGACTCTAATCACTTGAAAATGAAATAATAGAACCATAGGATTGTAGTAGCATAGATTTGGAGCTGAAAGAAACCTTAAAATTCATCCGGTCCAACCCCCTTCCTTTACAAATGGGGAAACTGAGGCACAAGAACATGAATTAACTTGCCCAAGGTCACACAGGTACTAAGTGTAAGAACCAAGATTTGAACCTAGATCCTCCAACTCCAAATCCATGGTTCTTCACACTGGGCCATAAGCGTGGTTCAGCAGAATATAATCTTTATGCCTACCCACAGAATGAAAAGAAATAAATTAAAAATATACTAAAAACAATTACTTCATATACCTATGGCTTCTCTTGGAGCTGGGCAACCCCCTGAAATCCCAGAGATACATTCCAAACTCAGTGGTTCCTTGACACGGTTCAGGTGCTTAGATTCAGCAGCTCCCACTGGGAGCTACAACCGTTCCCACTATAAGACTTAGTAAATACTGCCTGCTACTTCTGCTTTTCCACTCACAGTCTTCTTGAGACCCAAGGATCTGTCTCCTCCTCAAAGGCAGCGAGATGCTTTTGTCTCACTGATCCTGGGAAGAGTGTGTTCCCGCCCAGAGGCACAGCTGGATTATTACTTTGTCATTTTCAAGGAGTAACTGTAGGGCCAGAAGCAGGTTATCTCTTTGCTAATATGATGGTGTTATTTTTTTGCCTTTTCCTCTGACTCTTACTACCCATAGGCAGCTAGGTGGTGCCATAGTGCACAGAGTGCTGGGCTTGAAGTCAGGGAGACTCAATTTCAAGTTCAAATCTGGCCTCAGACATTTACTAGCTCTGTGACCTTGGGCAAGTCACCCAACCCTGTTTGCCTCAGTTTCCTCATCTGTAAAATGAGCTGGAGAAAGAAATGGCCAATCCCTCTAGGATCTTTGCCAAGAAAATCCCAAATGGCACCATGAAGAGTTGGACACAGCTGAACTTACTACCCATATGACCTTGATTATTTAATATCCTCAGTTTCCTCATCCATAAGATGAGGGTGTTGGACCATATGGCCAATGAGACACTTCTAATTCTCTCACTATAATCTTATAATTCTGTGACCTCCCCCCAGTGTTCATGCACTGAGGCCAATCACTTGTTAGATGAGAGCACGGATATAATGACATTACATTTCATTTTATAGCAGTTTCTCCCAAGAATTGAACAGAATTACTGGTGAGGGCACCTGCTAGTGTGGACTCAGAGCAGAGACTGGAGGAGGAAACCCATTGTCATTGAAAGAATTTGTATTTCCATATCACTCTGAAGTTTACAAAGTGCTTTCCTCATAACAAACCTGTAAAGTAGGAAATATCAGTATTCTTGCTTCTATTTTTCATATGAGAAGACTGAGGCTAAGAGAGCTTAAGTGAGCAGATCAGTAGCAGAAGTTGAATGCAGGCCACCTGGTTCCCCAGTCCAGAGCTCATTCCATCCCAGGAAATGGCCTCTCACTGGGGCGTTTGAACCTATTGTGCATTCTTTTCTCCCCATGAGAGGGGGAGCGTTATTGGTCCCCTGGATGTCTTAGCACCCCAAACTTAAAATGCTAAAAATTGAAATCATTCTCTTCCCCCACATCCAGCTCTTCTCCAGATTTCCCCATTGTGGATGGCAACACCAATGCCAGATATCCAGGCTTGAAATCTCCGTCATTTTTGATTCTTTCTTCTCTCCCACTCTCCCCCACCCCCCATTGCCCAATATCTAGTCTCTGGCCAAGTTCTGTGGATTTAACCTATTGGGATTTCTGGAATTAATCTCTTTCTCTTTATTGTGATAGTCCCCACCCTGAATCAGGCCCTCAGGCCCTCTTCCCTGGAATATTATAGCAGCCTCCTAACTCATTGCCCTGCCATTAGGTCTCTTCTTTCTCTATCCCGTTCTCCCTATGGCTGCCAAGCTCATCTTTCTAGTGTGCCCAGTTTGGGCTTGTCACTGTCTTCTCAAAGAGAGTAACGGCTCTCTACAGTCTTGAAGGCAACATATGAACTCCTTATCTTGGCATTTAAGGCCCTGGTTCTAGTCGTTCTACGTTATTGGTGTACAACTCAAATTGAATCAGGCCATAGGATACAATAAGGACTGCTGTGGGCACTTACTGACTTCTTATTGTTTAGTTGATTAGTCATATCCGACTTTTCATGACCCCGTTTGGGTTTCTTTGGCAAATGATGTGCCCTTTCCTTCTCCAGTCCATTTTACAGATGAGGAAATTGAGGCAAACAGGGTGAAGTGACTTGACTGTGGCCACACTAGTGTCTGAGGCTGGATTTGAACTCGGGTCCTCCTGACTCGAGGGCCGGCATTCTATCCACTGCATCACCGTATATCAACATTATCTATGTTTTGTTGTAATTTTATTCATTTTGCTAAATATTTCCCAATTCCATTTAAATCTGGTTCTGGACTTGGGAGTGATGTGGGCTGCTTGTGACTTGGTTGACATGTCTGTTTTACATGATCTCCTTTGTAGACATGCTACATTCCAACACGCTAGACTACCAGCTGTCCTCTCAAATTTACAGGCACAGAATCACAGATTTAGAACTAGAAGAGCCCTTGGAGGTCACCTATTTTAAACCTCTCATTTTACAGATGAGAAAACTGAGGCCCAGAGAATTGAAATGACTTGCCCAGTATCACAGGAAGTGTCTGAAGTAGGATTTGAAACTGGATCTTCCTGATGCAAAGGCCAGTGTACTATCCATTATAGCACACTGCCTCACACAATGCTTGATTGACGAGCTGACTCCTACCTCTCCTCCAAGCAGGAATCTCAGGCCCATCCCCCACGCCTGGAATATAGTCCTTTCTCATGTTTGCCTGTTGACATTTTTCTCTTGCTCCAAGAATAATAATAATGATAATAGCTAGCACTTCCATCATGCTTTAAGGTTTGCAAAGGGCACTGTGTAAGTTAATTCAGTTGCTCCCCACAACAACTCTGGCAGGTAGAAAGATGTCATTATTACCTCCAGTTTTGTAGATGGGGAAACTGAGGCTGAAAGGTGGCAAGTGACTTGCTCAGGGCTACATAGCCAGTAAGTGTTTGAGGCAGGATTTGAACTTGTTTCTTCCTAACTCAATCTTAAACTCTAACTGCTTCAAGCCTTAGTTCATAGGCCAATGTCTCTGAAATCTTTCCTGATTTCACCAAGTGGAAGTACCATCAGTTTCCTCTAATGGTCAGAGATCCTTTGCTCCAAATTGTATTATGCCAGCTGTCCCAAAAATTGTAGCATAATTTTAAGGTTTAGTAGCTTGAAACTGAGCTGAGACTTCTGGGACACCCTGTCCTTATTTGTCTACCCATCCCGACTTCCTTAGATAAGCACAGGGCCTATTAAAGACAAATTTGTTGAAAATGAATTTAGAACACATCCACAGGCTTTTAGAATGAGAAAGGACTAGAGGGTACAAACAGGGGTGGGGAACCTAGGGCCTTAAGGCCGCAGGTTCCCTGCCCCTGGTATAGAATGTTAGAATGAAAAGAGACTTTAGAATATAGAAGATATGAGTTGGAAGGAACCTTAGAGCTCAGAACACAGAACATCAGAGCCAGGAGGAACCTTAACATATAGAAGACAGAATGCCATAATTTGAACAACAGAGTACGAAGAAAAGAGATCAGATAATGTTAGCGATGGAACGAATCTTAGATACCAGTTGTCCAACCCCTCAGTATACAGGGAAAGGAATTGCAGAAGATCACACAGATTCAATTTTTAAAAACTTCTCCTGCTTGATAACGGACAGCTAGGTTGCACAGTGGGTAGAGCACCAGGCATGGAGTCAGGAAGACCTGAATTATGAAAAACAGGTCTTAGAACCTACTAGTTGTGTGACCCCCGGCAAGTCACTTAACCCTGTTTGCCTCAGTTTCCTCCTCTGTAAAATGAGCTGGAGAAGGAAATGACAAACTACTCCAGTATCTTTGCCAAGAAAATCTCAAATGGGGTCACGAAGAGTCAGACACTATTGAAAAACAACTGAACAACAAAAATAATTTGATAAATCCTTTCTTTGATATTTAAACCCCTTAATGGTTTTCCTATAGTCAAATTAAAACAAAAAAACCCTCTCAATTAAAGTAAAAACAAAGTAAAAAAATTAAAGTAAGGCAACGTGTTGATTTTAGAGCCAGTAGGAGAACTGACAAAGTTGAAATCTGCTTCCTCTCTCCTTAGGAAAGGAGTCAGCATGAGTGCCTGTGATGGCACGGAGAGTCCAGTAGAGGGAGGCATGGAGCTGAGACCACGGGGCTTACTGATGGAACTCAAGCACAGAGCGAGGGTTTCGGAAAGCCTGACTACTGGCAGTGCCCCGAACACCTGCTTGTTTCTTCTCTCCCACTACTTGTGTCTGGAGCAGAATGAATGGGAGCCTCTTTGTGGGTGGGAAGGATGCCAGGAGCTTGGGTACAGGATTGGGAAGGAGCCAGTTAACTTGTTCGTAGAGATGGGAAATCATGGAAAGAATAGTAGCTCGGGTGCCAAAAAGACGTGACTTTAAAATCTAGCTCTGCCACTTACTAGCTGGGTGACTTTGGTCAAGTCACTTCTTTTAGAGTCTCAACTTCCTTCATTAGTGAAATGGACAGACTAATACTTGTAATGCCTGCCTGTTGGGGTTGTGTAAATTTTGTAAAGTGCTCCCACCAAAGGAGCTCTTAGTATTATTGGTTAAGCTAGAGAATGAATCCTAGCCACCATCTCAGGGAGGATCCTATCTGCACATTCTAATGGAGAAGAGAACCTAAGGTTCTCTTGGTGGAAGGGGAGGAGGTGCTTTTTCTTTATCTACTACATCAATCAATAAAAATTTATTATGCATCTACTGTGTGCCAGGCACTGAGCTTCATTCAGTGGACACAAAAAGATAAGCAAAAGCAGTCCCTACCTCCCAGGAGATTAATGTCCAAATGAGGGATATAACATGCACATATATAAGTACGTTAAAAACAGATACAAGGTGGTTGGAGGAAACTCTCCTGTAGAGAGTGGTCCCTAAGTGAAGCCTTGGAGCGAAACTAGAGATTCAGAGAGAGAGAAAAGCTTTGGAAACCATCTTGGTAAAGACATGAAGGCGTGAGATGGAGTGTCATTTACAAGAGACAGAGAAAAGGCCAAGTTAGCAGGACCACAGTGAGCAACAGGGATAATATGCAATAAGACTAGAAAGGTAGGAAGGTGTAAGGTGATTAAGTAGGAGCGTAGCAAGGTGAGACCTGTGCTTTTGGAAAATCACATTGGTGGCTGAGTGGAGCATAGATGGGCATGGGAAGGGATTGAATCCGGGGAGACCAATTAACAGATCAGTACAATAGTACAGATAAAAGGTGATAGGGGCTTGAACTAGGATAATGGCTAGAAAGGCAGAAAGAAGGGATGGATTTGAGAGATGTTGCTGAAGTAGTAACAAAAGGATTTGGCAACTGGTGCATTTGGCATATGCGAGATGGGAGAGAGTCAGGAGTCTAGGATAGCACCAAGGTTATAGACTTGGGAGAATGGAAGGATGGTTACATCTGGAAAGATACTTTCTTTCTGCCTTCCCAAATAAATCTGATCATTCAACGGAAAGATCAAGGAAATTCATTTTAAAAAATGTATCCAGTGTCTGCTGAGTGTAAATGTCTGTGCAGCGGGAGAGGCGTTGGGTTTAGATAAGACATAGTTCCTGAACTCAAGGACATTACAGTCTCACAGGGGAATAAGACGCACAGATTATTCTAATATCTGGATAGAACTGTCACCCCGCTGATATTGGCATTCTCTCCATCAGTGCAAATCAGAGCCCTCCCAGACCTTCTGTACCGTGCTGGGCCGTGTTTTCCCATAGACCTGCCACAGAATGTCCATGTGATGTGCTGGAGGTCTCCTGTATTTCACAGGTCCTAGGACTCTGCCTGGAGGTGGTCTGTATGGCCATCGCTCATTCTTTCTACATGGCCAGCCTACCTCCTTTGCTTGTCATTTATTTCCTTCACGATATTCCTTAGCAAATCAGCCAATCAACTACCACTTATTAAGTGCCTACTATGTTCCAGGCACCATGTTGGGTACTGGGGACACAAATATTGAATTAATTAGTGGAAAAGAATGTATTAAGGACTTACTCTGTGCCAGGCATTGTGCTAATAAGCACTGGGAATACAAATATAACCAGTCAAGACAATCCCTGTCCTCAAAGAGCTTACATTCTAACAGGAGAAGATAATACACATGAAAGTAAAGCTAGAAGAGGGAGGGGGCTCCGAGTAGCATGGTTTGGAAATGGCCTGGAAGTGAGATGGAGGCCTGATTCTGGGCAAGATAAGGCAAAAACTCACCTTTCAGAGCCTGGGGTCTCAGGGGGCAGAGTCCAGGTTCTGGTGAAAGGGGGATGAAGAGGATGGCCAGAGTCCAGGCACTATAGTTTGGAAAAGGCCAAGAGGCAACCCGAAGGCCGGCTTCCAAAGAAGATAAGATGAAAGCTCACATATCATACTTGGGGTCCCAGGGATAGAGTCCAAAGATTTAAACCATCTGTTCTTAAGGAGTATATATTCTACCTTAAGCAAAATCTTGAACCCTGTGGATCTTTGGAAATACACTCCAGCCTACCTGCCTCCTTCCACCTACCTGCATCTGCCTCGCATCTCTCTGTTGCTATTTGAGTCGCCTGCAATTGACTATTTAAAGATCATGATGCTTCAGGATCTATTTCTACACATCTTCATTAAGAGAACAGCTCTGGATTTGGAGTAAGAGGATCTGGGGGGGGGGAAATTCTGGCTCTGCCACTGGCTCTGTGACCCTGGCAAGGTATTTAGCCTCTCTGGGTCTCGGTTGTTCCTCGTTGGTAAAAGGAGAAAGTGAGATGAAATGACCTCTGGGGCCACTTCCTTCTCTAAGTCTGTAATTCTATAATTCCTCCCCACCCCATCCCATCCCATCCCCCACCTTGGGGAGCAGCTCAGGATCATTAAATAAGCTATACAGTTTCCCAACACACACCCAACGATAACACACCATATTACATAATGCACTCCTCAGAGAGGTTCATGCAAAAGGGTATGGGATGTCTGAGTGCAAAGGGCGGGGCGAAGGGAAGTCATTGGAGTCAAAGTTTAGAGGAAGAATAGAAATGTAAAAGACCTCCCTTCACCGAAGCAAACAAACAAAACCCAGCAAGCACACAGTGATATGACTGCAGTGTTCGGTTTTTCATGGTTGCATTGGTATCACAAAAGCAAGACCCTGGACTTGCCTCTCTTCCAGCATCTGGAATCCAGCTGTGTAGGCCTGCCCCAATTTTTCTTCCTGGTTCATCTCCATGGCTCTGATCAGAATCGCCTTTTTTTTCCCCTTGAAACTGAGCTGTGGCCAAGAAAATGCTGCTTTCAAGATGAGGCTAGGCCAGGGTGTTTTCCAAGTGTTGGGCTGTGCGTCATTTGGAGTCTGTTTCTAGGAGGAATTTGGTGTTTCAGTGTGCCTCCCTCAAAGTCAGGCAATCAGAATTCCATACTCTGTGTGGTGCTCCAAAAATGCTTTGGGTTCAGGCAAGGGATCCACCTTGAAATGGCCCCTCTGGGGATGGGGAGAGGCTTCTGTCAGTGAAAATTGCCTCACTGATTGGACTTCTCAGGCTCTGTGCTCCCACTCTCAACTCCTCCAGAAATCTGTGCTGAGGGATTGGCTGTCCCCTGGAGACGAGTCAAGGGGTGGTGTGGACAGGCCACAGCTGCCTAACAGAGCTGGCATGACTTCACAGAATTCCAGAGCTGCAAAGAGCCTCAGAGACCATCGAGCCTGAGCTATGCCTGGCCAATAATTCTCTTTCTGACACCCTGACCAATTTGGTTAAAGAAGTTGGGGCAGGTGTGTGTGTGGGGGGGTCCACCATCTCCCAAGTCAGCTCTCTGCACTTTTGGCAAGCTCGAATTGTTAGGAAATTTTCCCTGACATCAAATTGTGTGTGTGTGTGTGTGTGTGTGTGTGTGTGTGTGTGTGTGTGTGTGAATTCCAACTATAGCTCTGCTTCTGTCCTATGGGGCTGAACACAACAAGGCCACTCCCTCCTCCCTATGACAGCCCTTCATAATACTTGAAGATAACTCTCAAATATCATCCCTGAGTCCTTTCTCCAGGCTAAACAACTTTTTTCCTCCGACCTAGCCCCATATGGAATGATCTGGAGGCTCTTCTCCATCCTGTCCTCTCTTCCACAAGCCTTTCAGTTTAGCAATGTCCTTCCCAGAATTCAGTGCCCATACACAACACTCCACGTGGGTTCTACCTGGGTCAGTATATAGCAGGACCATCCCCTACCCCCTGGGTGCCATGCCCTTCTTGTGCAGCCTTAGACCACTCAACATTGTTGACTTAGGTTGATTTGCAGTTTACCGAAAAACCTGAGAACAGAATGATAATAGTTTCTGAGTCCCATTCCATCATCTGTACTTGTGAGATTCATTTTTGAAAACCAAACCTGAGATTTTCTAGTTTTTCATTAAACTTCATCTCATTACATCCAACCCACGGCTTAGCCTGTCAAATCTTGTGGAGATTCTGTCACCCAGCACGTCAGCTGTGTTTCCCTGCTTCATACCATCTCTGAACACATCATTGATGTCTTTATCCCAGGCACCCATCGAAATGGCAAACACCGTGGGGTCATATATGGATACCTGAGGAACTCTACTCAAGGCATTCCAAGCTTATATCTACCCATCAGTGGTTCCTCTTTGGGTGTGCCCGTTCAACTAGTCCAAAAGTCACCTCACTCACTGTACCAGCTGATCCATGACTTTGAACATTTTGCTGCTCGGAGTCTTCTATTATTCGAAACATACGTCAAAGCTTTGTTTTCTCTTCAATTTTCAAAGTATAGACCGCAAATTCTGACCATTTGAGGCCACCCCCTCGTTAGCCTCAACTTACCTTTTTAGACATTCCCCTTTCTACATGCTGCTGTTTGACGTTGTTCAGTCCTTTTTCAGTCTTGTCTGCCTCCTTGTGAACCCGTTTGGGGCTTTCTTGGCAAAGATACTGGAGCGGATTGCCGTATCCTTCTCCAGCTCACTTTACAGATGAGGAAAGGGAGACAAACAGGATTAAGTGACATTCCCAGGGTCACACAACTAGTAAGTATTTGGGGCTGTATTTGAACTCACAACAATTAGTTTTCCTGACTCCAAGCCCCGTGCCCAATTTTTATACATGCTACATACCAGATAAACTAAACTATTCTCCCCTGTCTTTGTCCCACTATCCATACTTTGCTCATGCTATCCCTCTGTGTCTTGGATGGTTGGTCTTAGGATCATAGAATCACAGAACCAGAACTGGAGATGACCTAGGAGGCCATGTGGTCCAATTACCTCATTTTATGGTTGAGGAAACTGAGGCCCAGAAAAGTTAAATGACCTGTTCAAGGTTGTATAGATAGTTATAGAGGTAGAATTTGAACTCAGGGAACATGCTATTTTTTTGCTTGTTTCTTTGTTTTTCCCCATTTTAACCCTATCTCCAGCCCCTAACCTTCATGCACATTTGTTGAAGCAACTCCCTTTATTTTAAAAAAAATTATTTTTAATTTCTGGAATATAACAAGCATTTCCATATCACAATACAATAAAAAAGATGATCATACATGAAGATGTAAATCTGCTATGCACAACTTGCTATTCCTTTCAAATATATGACAAAATTATCATGCATATGTTTTTTTTCTCCCCTTGCTTCTCACTGCCCTAGAGATGGTTATTATTAGACAACATAGGTATGTGTGTGTGTATGTGTATGTACATATATATGTATATGTAAAATTATTCTATACATACTTCTATTTATCAGTTCTTTCACTGGATGCAGATAGCATCTTCCTTTATATGTCTTTTATAGTCAATTTGGGCATTTATAATAGACAAAATAACTTATTCACTCAAAGTCATTCTGGAGATAATAAATCTTGTACTTACCAACTCGTAGGGTTATTGCTGAGAAAGAGCTTAAAAGCGGCATAAAGACATCAGTGATTTTCCTTCTTTTACCCTCCTCTCTATCACAGTTACTTGTGTCCTTCCCTTCATTGTAAGCTCCTAGACTTCAAGTTAGCTGGTTGTTATTCCCAGCTTAGCGTAGTGTCATGCAGACAATAGGAGCTGAATGAATTGTGCGTTTGGATTGAACCTAGCACGGCAGCCCTTCCCACCATCCGTACTGGCTCTGACAAAAGAAAAACTCAACAAATAAATACATCTCTAATAGGACAAAGTATCAATGGGCAAAAGCCAGGATCCACCCCAAACAGAATCATGAAGTCCCCCGAAGTTGTCTCTTGCAAGCCCTTGTCCTGTTTCAGGATCATAGTGACAGGAGCTCAGGCCGGAAGAGGCCTCAGGCGGTACCCAGGCCAACTCCCTCATTTTACATGTGGGGAAGCCCAGGTTTCTGACTCCAGGGCCTGAGTTTATTCCATTAGACACTCCTTTGTTGTGGTACAGTCATTTCAGTCCTGTCCCACCCTTCCGACCTCACTTGGGGCTTTCTTGGCAAAGATACTGGAGTGGTTTGCCATTTTTATTTTACAGACAAGGAAACTGAGGCAAATAGGATTAAGCGACTTGCCCAGGGTCACACATCTATAAATGTGTCTGAGGCCAGGTTTGAACTCGGGAAGTTGAGTCTTCCTGACTTCAGGCCTGGCATGCTAACCACTTCACCACCTAGCTGCCCCAACTATCCACCAATTTGACTTGATTGAAGAAGCATTTATTGTTTACAATGAGAATGAACATGGCCTGGAGGTGGAGAGCCGTCCTTGAAGTCAGGAAGACCTGGGTTCAAGTTTCACCTCTGATGCTTTCTGGCTGCGTGCCCCTGGCACTTGACCTATGAGGACCTCAGGCAACTATCTAATACAGGTGTTCACCATGGATCCCTTTGGCTGTCTGGTGAAGCCTATGGACCTTTTCTCAGAATAATGTTATAAAATGCATACAATGAAACACATCAGATTACAATGGAAACCAACTATATTGGAATAGTTATTATTACGGGTTTTTTTTTTTTAAGTTCGCAGACCCCAGGGCAAAGAGCACCTGATTTAATACCACCAAGTTGTAGAAAACTTGCCGATTTTCACTGGTTTCCCTAACAGGAGCTCCCAATGTGGGTGAAATCCCAGGTGCAGCCTGGGAACCTACAAGCCCTGGGTTTGAGTTCTGTCTCCGACACATCCTGGTTGACTAAGCAGCCATGCTCCCGTGCTTAGCACCATGCCTGGCACACGGTAAGTGTGTGATAAATGCTACTGATTGATTTTCCAGACTCAGGACTTGAATCTGGGAGTTTCTGCCTCCCAGGGTGTTCCTCCATACCTAGTTGTCTTTCAGAGCTTCAAAAAACCATCTTGAATCCATAGGCCATGCAAGGCCTTTGACCCAGGGGTCTTTTGTTTCCTCTTTCCAGTAGGCATCAATGCATCACTAAGAGTTTTTCTAAGTTTGAAGTCCCCCTTGCCTAGATGGATTTTATTTATAGTAGAAACTAGCCAGGGAGGACCAGAACCAATGAAGAAACCAGGACTAATGAGAGTCAGCTGTCCCAACAGAGACACTGAGGATCTCCACACTGCTGGGCCCCGCCAAACCTGCCTATCTGCCCATACTTTAATTAGAGGCCCAACCTTTGAGGATCAAAGCCAGATCTCAGAGGAGGTGACTGGCCACTGGATTCCCTTTAAACCTTCCACTGCAGAGCCCACAAACACCAGTCTTTGCTAATCAATTAGAAGACTTTTCTCAGCTCCCATCCCATAGACAGTATAAGTGACTGACTTGGAACCTTCCTGGTTCTTGAGCCAACAGTTCCCAGCCAGGAGCAGGAGTTCAGTTTATGAAACAAATAAGGAACTGAGAAAACCGGGTTTCTCAAATACCTGGGCTCCACAATCAGACTGAAATAGGGAAGAGAATGTGGGCGAGTCTTTCCAATGACCTTTGACTGTCTCTTTTAGAAGCTTCTCTCCAAAGTATTGCTTGGATATCCAGGTTATGTTCAAAGGGGTCTAGGAACCAAGAGGGGAGGGATGCTGGTGCTGTTTCATTCACTAGATGGGTGGACTTGAGAGAAGTTATTTCATTGACCAATCTGGAAAATTGGTAAGATAATTAAATTGACCCTATTCGGTTCAACTGAATTCAGCAATCATTTATTAAACACTCAGCAGGGGCCAAGTCCTTAAGCTCTCCCCAAACCAATAACTTTTTTGAAAAGAGGTTTGAGGATAGAAGGGAAATGATTCCCACAAAGGAAGATGTTGCTTATGGTGGAATTTCTAGCATCAACTGAGGAAGATATTATCTGGGCACAGCTTCAGCACCTAATCCTAAGAAAGTTTTTACTCCCATCTGCTATATTCTCTATTCATCTGTGGTATAGCGAGGAAAGTACTGGTCTTGAAAGGAGGAAGACCCAAGTTTGAAGCTTCATGCACTTTCTAGCTACGTGAGTCTGGGCCATTCACTTTACCTGCATTAGACTCACTTTCCAGTTTCCTCATCTCTAAAATGAGGATAATGACAGCACCAAGGTTTTGTTGTGAGAATCAAATGAGATAGTATCTGTAAAAGTGTTTTCTAAATCTAAAGCACCATATAAAGTTGGCTACTATTATTACTGTACAATCCCACATCCTCCACTTACTAACTGTGTGACTCTGGACAAAGTAACTTCCCCTCCTCGACTCTGGTTCCTTCTCTGTAAAATAAGGAGCTGGGACTAAATGAGTCCTAACATTCTTGTTTCTGTGTTCTAAGGTCCCTTCCAGCTCAAAGATCTCTCCCAGGTCTGAAACAACTTTGCTCTTTGTTCTATCTCTGTTCTAAGGTCCCTTCCAGCTCTGACCTTTTATGTCCTGAGGTCAGAATCATAGAATCTAAGAGCTGAAAGGGATCCCAGAGGCCATACAATCCAACCTTCACTTGACCAAGAACCCCACCTTCCATCTTTAGTATTTTTCAGTCTGAGACCTCTTACAGCTCTGTTGTTTTATTTTCTGCATTCCAAGTTCCTACTCAGTTTTTCTTTTCTGTGCTCTGTATTCTAACATTCCAGGATTCTGGTAGGGTGGTGATGCAGCTCTAGCAGTGCGCTGAAGAACAGAGAGAGGTTACTGGCTTACGATCTCTCCATTCTTCTTGCCTGGGATGACACAATACTTGCCATTTCACCTTCAGTGTTTTGTTTTCAGGGCTGCTGAGTGAAAGCCTCAATATTATTCTAAACTTAAGACTACTCTCTTTAATTTGAAAGGATGTCCATTTCCACCTGCTTACATTTGCATGTTGATTCCACGGCTTGGAGGACAAGACACCTCAGATGTCTGAAGCCTGACAAGGACTGTCTGTGATGACAAGAAATGGTAAATTGCTCCCAGCCATTTCATTTCTTGCCAAATGACTTTCCTTAATGAGGAAAGGATTTACTTCCAACCGGTTGGAAGAGGAGCCAGACTTGTTCTGCTGGGCCCCACAAGGCAGATCAGAAACAATGGAAGGTACAAAGAAGTAAATGTAGGCTGGAAAATCTTCCTAACGACTAGAGCTGAGTAATAGAAGAATGGGTGGCCTCAGGAGGTAACAGTTTCCCCATCATTCGATGTCTTCCTGCACAGACCGCATGACCACTTGTCAGGTATGTTACAGCAGGGCTTCCTTTTGGGGGGGGGATGGGTTGGACTAAATGATTGATGAGGTCTCTTCTAATTTTGAATTTCTGTGACTCTGTGATCTGTCACAACCACTTCCAGGGACTAACTTTCAAAATTAAGGCTTACACGAGTTGCCAAGAGGTTATTTGGAACAAGTACAATACAGAACTGCCTTTAATGATGTTGTTAATGACAATGGAGATGATTAGGCTGGTGCCAGTTACCCAACAAAGTGGCACTGGGTAAAATTTGGACCTTATTTACTTTAGCATAAATGCAAGTGACCCAAGAATCAGATTTACACTAGTGCCTGAAAATTGGCTCATGAAATGCCACAAACTACCTGCCGTATGGGGTGGGAGATTTGAATAGTTGACCTCCAAGGTCCCTTCCAACTCTAAGATCCTGTAATTCTATGATAGCCTGTTCCTTCATTGGGATCACCATTGTTAGGAAATTTTTGGTAGGCACTAGAAAGATGATTTATGGCCACGGGTAGAAATACCACAACAGTGACCAGATTTCTTCTTCTGGGATTCACTGAGCATCCAGAGCTTCAGGTCTTCCTTTTTGTGCTGTTCCTAGGAATCGACCTCATGACTCTAGCTTGGAATCTGTCCCTCATCATCCTGATCAGGATCGAGTCCCATCTGCATTCCCCCATGTACCTCTTCCTCAGTAATTTATCCTTCGTTGATACACTTCCTCTATTGCCCCCAAGATGCTCTATGACTTCTTCAGGGAGCAAAAGACCATCTCCTTTGTGGGCTGTGCTGCTCAGCTGTTTGTCTTCATTGGGATGGGGGACACAGAGTACTGCCTTCTGGCAGCCATGGCGTATGACCGATACATTGCCATTTCCAACCGACTGCTCTATGCAGCTGTCACGTCCCACTCCATTTGTGTGAAGATGGCTATGGCAGCATATGTTGGGGGAGTCTTCACTGGCTTAGCCCAAACCATCTCTGTATTTCATCTCCACTTCTGTGGGCCAGATGTAATTAATCACTTCTTCTGTGATATTCCTCCCCTGTTGACCCTCTCCTGTTCCAGTATTCTCCTCAGTCAAGTGGTGAACTTCACTGTTGTGTGTATGGTTGGGGGGGCATCAGCCACTATTGTCTTGGTCTCTTATGTGTATATCATTGCAACCGTTGTGAAGATCCATTCATCCAGAGGATGAGCAAAGGCTTTTAACACCTGCACCTCTCATCTGATGGCTGTGGTTCTCTTTTATGGCTCTGGACTTTTTGCATACCTCCACCCTAATGCCAGGCACTCACAAAACCAAGATAAAGTGGTATCCATGTTCTACGGAGCCGTGATTCCCATGTTAAACCCCATCATCTACAGTTTGAGAAACAAAGAGATCAGAGATGCACTGGAGAAGCTCAAGGAGAGAAGGCAGATGTGCATGTGCGCCTCCTTTCCTTGTACCAATGACCTCAGGTTACTCCATGTTGCAGGAGCCCATCTCTTCAACATCAGTTTTCTCCTAAAGATGTTTCTGGAACCTTGAATCATGGAACAGCATAATCTTAGTAGCATCAACATCACGGGTCATGCAGAAGTCAATGTAAAGAAAAATGGTATATGTAGGTAGGCTTTAGCTTATTCCCATCAATGATAAGCACATAATAAATGGCATAAAAGACATAAGGTTACATATGATTGGAAAGAGAGGTGGGCTAATTATAAAGGGAGAGGGAAGGCTAACAGATGGACTGTCCAATTTTGTGTCCATGGAACACTGAATGAATAAATTAAAAAGCATTTATTAAACACTTGACATGTGTAAAGCACTGTGCTATGTACTTAGATACATTTTTTAAGTGAACACAATCTCTGCCTTGGAAGTACTTTCATCCCAACAGGGGGAGATAACACATACAGGGGAGTGGTGATTAAAGAAAGGTATTGGGTTTGGAAAGTTGCTGGGTTGATGGGTGAAGTCATATTGGAGTAGACTGATACATTCTGTCCATGAGTAATGGCAGAACTAGAGAATGTATGTATGTGGAGGGGAGAGAGGTGGCATGACTGGTCTGATTACTGAGCCTGTCCTGGGGCTCATCAGTCATGCCAGGGTAGGAGTTCCAGAAACAAAACCCTCCTCTCCTTCCCTTCCATGTCCATGGCTAGTGTCAAGGAAGGAAGCATTTATTAAGTGCCTGCTGTGTACCAGGTATATGTCAAGCACTTTACAAATATCTTTTTGACCTTCTGGTTCTTCCTCTGTAAAATGAGGAGGTTGGATTAGATGAGGCCCAACATTATGTTCCAAGGTTCCTTCCAGTTCTAGCACCCTCAGGTATATTTTCAAAGCTCCCTTCCAGGTGTGACATCCTCTACTCTTTGCTCAGATAGAAATCAAGATTAACACACTCCTGTTAGAGAATTTTGCTGCTGAGTCATTTCAGTCACGTCCAACTCTTCATGGCCCCATTTGGGATTTTCTTGGTGAAGATATTGGAGTGGTTTGCAATTTCCTTCTCCAGTTAGAGAGTTTACCTTGGGAAAAGGATATGACTGACATGAAGGGAAATAATGATAGAGTCTGGGGAATAGGACTTAAAGGAAGAACAATCCAACCAATAGTTCATGGTGACGTGTTAGATAAAGAGAAGCCAGTTAGTGGGAAGAGCAACATAGGAGGGCTGCATTCTACCCCAGTGCCATGTGTGTCCTTGGTCAAGGACTTCTGGACTTGCTAGTGCAACGTCATCATAGGACCATAGACTTGGATCTGGAAGGAACCTTAGAAGTCATCAAATCCAATCCCCTCATTTCACAGATGAGGAAACTGAGGCACAGAGAAATTAAGTGACTTGCCCAGGATCATATAGCCAGTGTTTAAGATGGGTTTTGAACCCAGTTCTTCCTGACTTGTAGTCCAGCTTTCTGAACACTGCTTCACGGTTACTCCCTAAATAAATGTGTTATTATTATTACCATGTTTTTTGCCTCTCTGGGCCTCAGGTTCCAAATATGCAAAGTGTGGAGGATGGACTGCAAGATCTTTAAGGTCCCTCTTCATTCTAATATTTCATATTATTTCTTCGAAGGTCTCTCTCATCTCTGATATTCCATGTTCCATGTTTTAATATCCCTTCCAGATCTGATGGCCTGTGTTCTAAGGCCCTTTCCAGCTCAACCATTCCATAACACCTCAAAACTGAGAAGGCTGTAGAGCTTGTCTTGTTCGCCCTCAGCCACCCCTTTCTCTCCCCCAGTAAAGCTTCCCAGGAGGCTGCCTGCCCTCTCTACACTTCTCAAAACCAGCTCTCAGGAAAGGCCCTGTTATCAGGGCCTTTATTCTTTGTTATGAATTCCCAGTCATTGATCACCCCTCCCACAGGGATATTTTCTCTAACTCTGATCTCTGATTGTGGAAGGAACAGATGGGGCAGTGGAATAGCATCTTGGTTGTGGGTGCACAACAAAGGAGCCCAGGGGGTTCAGATAAATTCAGAAAAAAATCCTGTAATAGGAACATATCCCAAAACTCTCAGGTAGAAGCAATCCCCAAGGACGTGACAGAGGCCTACAGGAAGGCAACAGCAGATAAGCTGCTGGCAAGGAGATAAAAGCAGTCTGAAGGACTTCCCAGAAGTCTCTGAAACTCCCCATCAAAGTCCTAAGATTATCTTTACAGATTCCTTGCCCCAAAGAGCACTGTTGTGTCCCAGAGTATTATAACCTGGTGTACCTCTAGATCGGTGAGCCTGGTTCATTCAAACTCCCCAGGGCTGTTCCATTGGGTCTTGGCTTCCAGCAGGCCCAGTCAGTGCCGCTCAAGTACTGAGTCAATTCAAGGCTCCCCAGTTCTGCCAGTATCCTGACCCACATGGGAAGAGTGCTGAACTAGAAGCCGGTTGATCTATTCTGGCATTGTCACTAACTTTGTGCTGGTCCCTTACCCTCTTTGTCCCTCAGTTTTCTCTTCCCTATATTGGGTAGACTAGATATATGATCTCCCAAGAACCTTCCAGCTCTCAAAGAATTTGGTTCTGTGGCTTTGTGTTCTAGTGTTAAAGAGATTTCAGAAAACATGTAGAACTTGGGGGAGGCTTGGGAGTGGGTAGGAAAGGAATCCTTCTCCAATCTTCAAACTCACTACTTTACTTATGCATTGAGGGCAGTCCCAACAAGATGGTGGGATAAAGAAAAAGGTAGAGTGATAATGGGAGAGAAAAAGAGAAAGAAGAAAGAGAGTTATAGAGGGACAAAGAGAGGGAAAAGAGGAAAGAAATCCCCAAATGGGAACACGAAGAGTCAGACCCAGCTGAAACGACTGAAAACTTAAGCAAGGCACTTCCCCATCTCTGGACCACAGTTTCCTCATCTGTAAAATGAAGGGGTCAGACTAGTGCGTATCCTGGCCTTGGGAAAAGTCTGAACTTGGAGTCAAAAGATCTGGTTTCACCTGCCAGGTCTGTTGGTTAAATTCTGAAATTGGCTTTCCTCATCTGTCAAATAAGGATAGTAATAATAATTTACATTTGTAGAGCTGGGAAGGCCCTGGTTTAAGGGGTATAGGTCTAACTCTTGTCTCTGTCATCTGTGTGATTCTGAACAAGTCATTGCACCTCTCTGGGCCTCCTCTGTAAAATGAGGGAGGGCATGACTAGATAACTTTTCATGTCCCTTCCAGCTCTAGATTGGTGATCCTATACAATATTTTAAGGTTTCACAATCTCTTCCTCACACACACTCCTGTATCAATGGTATTATACCCATTTTACAGATGAAGACACTGAGGATCTGAAAGATTCATAGTCTCAGGGCTGGGAGAGACCTTAGAAGTCATCAAGTCCAACCTCCTCCTTTTACAGAGGAGGAAACCAAGGCACCACAGAGTGAAATGGTTTGCCCAGTATAATATATCTAATAGAGGAAGAAGGGGGGGGTTCCAACCCAAGTCCTCTGACTCTCCACCCTTTGCACTGTTCTATGCTGCCTCTTGGTAAGTGAAATGGCTCACTCATGAGCGTACAGTGTCTGAGACAGGATCCAAACCTGGTGCTCTAGCCATTAGGCAACACTGCCTTCAGTTAGCTAATTCACAGGGTACTTGTGAAGACTCATTGAGGTAAGGTATGCAAATGGGAGCTGCTGCTACTTAAGATTAACGGCCTAAGAACCGCATCACTCCTCTCCTGGACCTGGTGGCTGTGTGGTATGAACCCTCCCTGTTCCAAGGAAACAGATGCCCTGGTCTGTCCCCACAATGAAAAGAGCATCTGTGGATGCGCTGGTTGGCCTGAGGAAATGGCAAGCCAACGAACTGGTTCCCCTCTCTCTGCGGCTTTCCTGGGTGAGTACCTCCTTCCTGCCAGCTGGAGAGGAAGGCACCCCACGCAGCTGGGGTGGCCCACCAGCACTGAGGCTGCATTCAGAAGCCGAGCCAGCCATTGCCTTGGACTTCTTTTCCACGATGCAGACTCAAGACATTATGAGCCAGATCTGGGTTTACTAAGAGGTGCTGTGGAGTAGTGGGAAGAAAGTTGGCCTCAGAATCAGAAAGACCTGAGTTCAGGTGCTGACATGGACCCAGACTTTCTTGTGACCCTGGGTAAATCACTTACACTCTCAGTGTCCCCCAGGCAGCTCCCAAAGACCTTATGTCATCACCAGTGGAAAGCTTCCACACCAAGAACTCACCACACCAGTGAAATCACAGGTCTAGACCAAACAACAATAACAAAGAGGCCCACGCACAATCTCAAAAACTGACTCAACGGTAGGCAAGGCAAACTTTTGGAACATCCTCATACATCATCCTCATCGATTCCAGAAACATTTATTGAGGGCTATTTGCTAAAAAGAAGCTTCACGTGGCTTCGGCAGCCTGAGGATAGCAGAGATGGGAGACCATGGAAGCCCAGAAGGGGTGTGGTTCTATCCAGCAGGTGACGTGTGGTGTGGACCATTTCCTAAAGAGACTGAGAACCTCAGGCCTGCCATCCAGAGTCGGGACCTGCCCAGGACACATAGTTTAGTTGCTGGAGTTCCTCATTGCCTAGTGTTCTTAGCATAGTCCTCGGCACATAGGAGGCATTTAATACATATTGTTTGATCGATTGTAAGTTACGGACCACTCTGTCCTGTGGACGCTGTATTTGTTGGTGGTAGAACGTGACATAGGCGACTTGTTATGTTATGGCTTCTGTTAGTAAACGCTTCGTGATTAATGGTGAATGGTATCATCATGGCTGATTTGTTTAAATGGGCAACACATAGGTTGTAGGTCAGGAATTAGTTGTGGTAGCAGACTTTTATCTCCTCTAACACCAGGATTACACCTAGGGTTACCTCTAAAGTGAGGTGTAACGATATGGCCGTTCTTCTGGGAAACCACTTCTACCTACCAATGTGACCAGGTGAGCCAGCCAGCCTCAAACCCAGAAGAGAGGCTGGAGAGAGTTGGCAGCTGGCGCCATTCCTGCCCTTCACAATCTGACTTCAGTTTGTCTTTCCAAGCTGATTACACATTGCTCCCCACGACGCATGCTGCATTCCAGGGAAACTGGCCTAATTGCTATCCCTCACAGGCAATACTGCAGCTCCCATCTCCCTGACTTTTCATTCATTCATTCAGACAGCCCTCTATGCCTGGAATGCTCTCTCTCCTCATATCCCCCTCTTAGAATCCTTCCTTCAGTACTCAACTCAAATTCCTTCTCTAGCAGGTCTTTCCCAGACTCCTAGCTACTAGTGCCTTCCCCTCTAAGGTTACTTAGTATATTTATTTACGCGCAAGTTGTTTCACCCATTAGAACGTTGGCTCCTTTGAAGGCAGAAATTATTTTCACCTTTTCTTTGTATCTTTAGCCCTTAACATTGTTCCTTGTACTCAGTCATTACTTAATTTTTAAGTTTGTTGAAATGAAATGAGGGAAAAAGGAAGTGGGAAAATCCCAGCACCTACAAGGTTCATTTGCATCTTCTAAGTGCTGTAAGGGGAAGCTAGCCTGAGATCGAAAGGTTAAAAGGTGAATCTATAAGACAAATAATTCATATGCATGTAAGCAAGAATTGGGAGATATTGCTTGGTTACGGTGGGGGCTGCTCTGCAGCAGAATTATCAGGCAGAGTTCTCCTGCTAACCACCTCCCCCCCCCCACCAGGGTCAGGGAGCTCAGACTGATAGGCCTCCTGCCTCTTACTGGCTCTTCTTGCAGGCAGCCTTCTCAGATGCCGCAATCAGCAATTGCTTCTCCATCTTTCAAGCTCCTCCAACATTTTGAACCCCAGCCATACTACTTTATGCAATTCAATTCATCATTTATTAAAGGTCTGTGATATTCTAGGAAGG
The DNA here is from genome assembly GCF_003287225.1 of Phascolarctos cinereus. Lineage (NCBI taxonomy): Eukaryota > Metazoa > Chordata > Mammalia > Diprotodontia > Phascolarctidae > Phascolarctos > Phascolarctos cinereus. The sequence goes on along the minus strand of NW_027556402.1, from coordinate 250,719,859 downwards.
ATTGGGCAAGAAAATAATCAACTCCAAAGGCTGATTTCACTGTATCTCAGCAGAGCTGGGGTGAAATGGTCTATAGGGGCTCCTCTAACTTTGCTGGGGATACAAAAATGAAAAACAACAGCTTAGATTCTGCCCTCCCCCAGACGGCAAAACTTCCCTGTATACAAATGAATATAATATAATGGAAAGTGAGAGTTCAGGAGCTGCAAAGACAAAAAATCAACACAGAATCACAGGATTTGAAGAGGAAGGAACTTTAGCCTCCATCAAGAAAACCCTATACTTGGGAGGCCTTCCCACCAAACACATAACTGTTCATCCTGGAAAGGGTGGGAGAGAATTAAATAGCTCCTACCCTCAGGGAACCTACAGTCACGAAAATAAAAGGCTGTGTTTGTGGCATCTTGTCTATTAGGCTGTAAGCTTTTTGAGGGTATAACACCTTATCCACAAGGTCAGAGAATTTAGGAAAGGAAAGCCCCTTAGACACCAGCTAGTCTAGGGGTCTAGACTTTTCTTGGAGTGTCCTTTAGGCAATCTACCATGGCCTATGAATCTATCTCTTAGAATAATGTTTTTAAATGCATAAAATAAAGTGCATAGAATTATAAAGGAAACCGATTGTATTGAGAGAAAAATATCTGTTTTCCATCCAAGTCTATGGACCCCTAAAATCTATCCACACATCCCTGGGTGAGTGGGTGGGAGATGGGGGTGGGTGGGCCATAGCTCCTAAGGTAAGAGCCCTTTATCTTCTCCAACTGTCTCATATACAGATGAATAAAGAGTCCCAGAGAAGGGAATGGACTTTTTTGGTATCCCTACTGTACCTAGCACAGGGCAGGGCACATGGTTGTTCATCAATCAGCCTTAGGGGTTAGATAGCCGAATGGGGAGAGAGAGATGGTGTGTCAAAATGGGGAGATCACAGAGTAAGGGCCGACATTCTAATTCTACCCTTCTTTAATCTCCTGACTTTGCCACCTACTCCCTGCCTAATCTCAAGCACATCTCTTCACCTCTCTGGACTTCAGTTTCTCCATCTATGAAATGAAAGCATTAGATCAGATGATCTTTGAGGTCCCTTCCAGCCCTCAATCTGCGACCTGATGCTTTTCTGCCCTCATTGAAGTTATTAGGGGGCTGATCTATCTGTGCCTCTGAGGGTGTGTGTATAGAATTCAGCCAGTTTCTCCTCCCCATTTTGGGCTCGCCATTCTTCTGATCTCCGGTAAGCAGTGGCACCCACAAGAAGGAGAGCTCACATTTCTGCTTAAGAGCAAAAAGACAAAGACAGAGGCTGTTGACTGCAAAGTCCTCCCACTATGGACAGCCCTAAGCAAATGTGTAAATTCTTCAAAGTTTTCCCCTTAATGTTCCCCATCCCTTTGAGATTTATTCTGTGTGGTTACAGAGGCCAGAACTGAAATCTGTGAGTATAAGGAACAGACAGGAAGAATTGTCTACTAATTAGGGATGGTTCAAAATGCAGCCAGTTGCAGTGTGAGGTAGAGAGCCCCCACTCACTGGGAGTATTCAATCAGAGGCTAGATCTTATAACCAAGACGTATGGTGTAGTTAATATTAAGACTATTTGGCTTCAAGTCACAAGAATTGCAAGGAATGCAGAATTCATGAAGGAAAATACTAAGCTTGAGAAGACAAGTCAAAAGCAGATTGTAAAGGGGTTTTGAAGACCTGAGGGTCTATATTTATGCTAAAGGAAATAAGGAACTACCAAAGCTTATTGAGGTCACCTTCAGCTCTAAACCTGCTGAGGATCTCAATGCTATGGGAGCTTCCCAGGGAATCTGTTTGCCTTAAGGAAGGAAGGAAATTAACATTTACTAAGCATTTGCTACCTGCCAGGGGCAAAATGCCCCTCAAAAACTGAGGCAGACAGTGGTTAAATGACTTGCCCAGGGTTACACAGTTAGTATCTGAGGCTGAATTTAAACTTGGCTCTTCCTGATTCAGTTCTAGTGCCTTACCCACTAATTTTGTGTGCTCAGGAGCTGAGAACTCAGGCAGACAGGCACCTCTCCTACTGTCTGGACTGACTGTGCTAAGCTTAGAGAGCCAGGAGATGAAGCTCTTCTCCTATCCTCTCTGTTTGCATTTCAGCTCACACTCCAATTACAACTTCGCAATTCTACATAGGAGAGAGGGCTAGGCTTCCAAAGTAGTGTAGAGACCAAGACTGGAAGATACTTCTAAGCAGTCTTTTTGGCTGATGTGATTTCACTTGATCATGGGATCAGGATCTATCTATCTATCTATCTACCTACCTACCTATCTATCTATCTATCTATCTATCTATCTATCTATCTATCTATCTATCTATCTATTCATACCCTTCAGTTACAACCCAACTCATTTACCCAAAGGCTGCTAAGGATCATAGATTTAAAGGACCTTAGAGGTCATCAAGGCCAATCCCAAATTTTACAAATGAGGAAACTGAGGCCCAGAGAAATGAAGTGACTTGACCAAGGTCATACAGTTACTAAATGACTAAGGTGGGATATGGACCCAGGTGCTCCTGACCTTAAGACCACTGCTCTTTCCACTACACCATGCTGTCCTTCCATTTTTTTTTCTTTCTAATCCCTTTTTTTCTTCTTCTATTTACCCTTTTCCCATGGCCTCCCTGTCCTTAGCCCCCTAGGAAATATCATCTTATGCAGATTAAATGAGATCAAAAGATCATAAATTTGGAAGTAGAAGGGACCTTGGAGGTCATCTACTTCAACCCCTTCATTTTACAGGTGGGTAAACTGAGGCCCAGACTTAAGTAACTTGCCTGGGGTCACAAAGATAGTAAATGACTGAAGTAGGGTTTGAACCTAACTCTTCAGGACTCTAGGTCTCTACATCCACTATGTCATATTGCCTCTCCATCTCCTATGCCATCCTGCCTGGTTCCCGAGAGTCACAAGACCTTTCTAATGAATCACAGAATCTCAGAGTTGGAAGGAGCCTCAGAGATGATCATCTGTAGCTGAACAAGAATCCTCCACATGTATCAAGTGCTTACTATGTGTCAGGCATTGTGCTGAGCACTGGTAATACAAGTACAATCAATGAAACAGTCCCTGCCCTCAAAGAGCTTTCATTCTCACAGGGGAGACAGGTTGTGTATAGAAATATATAATCATGCAGACTCAATCTAGAGTTAATACACACAAGGGGGTTTGGGAGGGGAGGGCCTAAATAGTCAGGGGGATGAGGAGAGGCTTCATGTACAAGTGTTCAGTTCACCTTTGCTTAGAGACCTCCAGTGAGGGGGAGCCCACCACCTCCTGAGGCAGCCCATTCCTCCCTTGGAGAGCTTTCATTTGTCAGAAGTTTTTATTTCTATCCAACTTAAATTACCTTCCACCCACAGCTCTTGGCTCTGCCCCCTGGGGCCAAATAGAATATGGCCAATCTTCTTGGCTGCCATGTTCTCAGGCTCATCACTTGGGTCATTAGTCTGCCTGTAGGTCAATAGATAATTCAGAGCCCAAGGGTTCAAGCAAACAGTTAATTTAATAAAAATATATTAAAGTATTCCTAGGTAAAAGCAGTTCTCTAGGCAGTTGGCCCCAGACAAGGAGACTAAAGCTACCAACAAGAAGATTCAGGGGCAGGTAGGTGGCACAGTGGATAAAGCCCTGGAATCAGGAGGACTTATATTCAAATCTGGCCTCAGATACTTACTAGCTGTGTGACCCTGGGCAAGTCACTTAACCCTGATTGCCTCAAAAAAGAACCTAATAAAGTTCTCTGGGGTCTCAAGAGCTCCCTGTCAACATCCTGAAAACTGCTTTTATACTCTTCTCGCCCAAAGGGCTCACAGCTGGGCCTCAGATTAATCAACCTGGAGGCAGATACCTCCAATTTCTCCAGCCGTTCCTCATGTGGCAGGATCTTAAGGACCTTTACAATCATAGTCACCCACCACAGATGCCTAGCTGAGCTTCCTTTTGCGACCTTCTTTCTTATTCCACATAGGCATTTTCTGTCCAGTCTCCCCTGATCCCCAAAGCCTGAAGGCATCTCCCACAACATTCCCCCCATCACCACGTATGCCGTGAAGCCCTAAGGTTACTATGGGACGTTTCAAAGTCTTTCCCATGCATTCCAACTTCCCCTTATCGCTTCAAACTAGCCATAATTCTGGAGGATCAACATTTGTTACCTTCTTTGTCTCATGCCCTTTACTCTCTATCTCAGCTATAAGGTAACTAACTAATCCTCAATGATCCCTGAAATGTTGCCATATTCCTTATCTAACGAAAGTCAGAGGGAATTGTAGAACAATCCATTCTCACAGCTTTCCTCAAACTGCTAAATTTGTTATCAAACCTTAAATATTCAGACCCGAGTCAGCCCTTGCCTGGGCCTTCCTCACTCATGCCCAGCCCTTAACCACCAGCAGAATTGAAATATCCCTTTGTCCACTGTAATATTCTTCTGCCTCTTCCTAGAGATCAGGGAAACAGGATCCACCCTGACTTCGGCTCACCCCCTTCCAAACAAGAGCATGAGCTTTGGTCACCCCCAGGAGGGGGCCGGTTCTCCTCAGACAGTTACAGTCCAAACTCTGCCACCTCCACCAGGGCTGAGACTGAGGCTAGGTCTGAGGAACTCCCAAATTCCCATGGTACCCTTCTTCCCCTTAAAGGAAGCCAGTCCTTCAAGAAGGTCACCTCCTGGACCTCCAAGAGAAGGCCTCATTGTGGTTCTCTGATAGTTATGCATAGACTAGGGCTGGCAAGACTGCTGCCCTGTCCAGAGTCTCCTTCCTCCATACCCAATCTATTTAAAGGCCTTCTAACCAGTCTCCCTCCCCTGTTACCTCCACCTTTGATCCCTTGTATACTGGCTCCCAAAGCCCAGTTTTGCTCTAATCCATTCCCTGTCCCTAAACCTTCAATGACTAAGATGGTGGGTTCCTTATCATTGGAGGCTGAATAGCCCCTTGCTAAAGGTGTTATGGGATGGGATGGGGGAAGAGGTAGCAGGTGGACTAGATGAGCTCTGAGGCCCTTTCTGGCTCTAAATGTATGATCACCTTCCTTAATGCCCTCAACTGAAGGGTTTACAACCCCTTGAAAGTTACATAAACATTTTATCTGGATTTTTGTCTTTTTTTTTTGAGCCATCTTTTCTTTGTCCCTCATCACTCTTTCCCTTAAATTATACTTATCTAAGTGCATATCATTTTTTTTCCTGGGATAGGAAATGGAGCTCTAGACCTCTGATTTTATTGGTGCTGACATTCTTAGTATGGAAACTTCTTCCACCAATGCAAACCAGCAACTATTCTGTAATTTGTAGGTTAATATGAGAGATCAAGTGACTTGTCCAGGGTCATATAGCTAGCATGTGCCAGCAACAGGACTTGAATCCACTACTTTCTGATTAAAGGGCTGACCTTTGTCCACTGTACCACATTTCCTCTCTGTCTATCACTCAATCAATCAAGTTTTATGAAGGTGCCAAGGCACCAGAGACATAAATAAAAAGTGAAAATCTCTACCGTCAAGGAGCTTTCATTCTAATGGGGAGAGAATATGTAGATGTATAGGTACAGAGAAACCCTGATACAATGCAGTCTTAAGAGAGAAGACGGCAGTAAATGAGTGGGCAACAGACTCGTTTAGAAGGTGGTGCTTGAGCAGAGACTGCTTGAAGCAAGAAGGTGCCTGAGGGAAAGCAGGGATTCCAACAGATGGGAGAGAGTCAGCCCCAAGACACAGAAGGGAGATGGTGCCCTGGGGGAGAAGCAGTGAGAAGACCAGCTTAGGCTTCATGGAGTGGGAACACACAAAAGTTATGTTTGATCCTACTGGCCATAGGAAGCCAGTGGACTAGAGTGAGCAGGAAGAGACATGATGGGACCTACACTTCAGGAAAATCACTTTGGTGACTATATGGAGAGGAATATATACAGCAATAGATATAGGAATATATATAACAGTATATATAGGAATATATATAGCAATATATATAGGAATATATATAACAGTATATATAGGAATATATAGCAATATATATAGGAATATATATAACAGTATATATAGGAATACATATAGCAATATATAGGAATATATATAACAGTATATATAGGAATATATAGCAATATATATAGGAATATATATATGTAACAGTATATATAGGAATATATATAGCAATATATAGGAATACATATAGCAATATATAGGAATATGTATATAGCATTATACATAGGAATATACAACAATATATAGGAATATATAGCAATATGTGTATATCACACATATATAGATATACATGCATGCATGTATGTACATATATACATGTATATGTATATATATGGAAATATATATCGTTATGCTAAGGAAATTATATATGATGTTACTATATATAATATTAAGGATATTATATTTCCTTGATATTATAATAAATGTTAATATTATGTTTGTATATATAATATCCTTAGCACAGGGAGAAACACATACATATATGTATGTATATATATGTATATATGTGCATATGTATGTGTTTATAGTGCTTAGTAATATTTGTTGAAAATATGAGGAATCTGGAGTCCAAGGCCTTGATTTTAATCATGGCTCTACTATTTACTAGTTGTGTGACCATGGGACAGATTCCTTTCTTTTTCTGGCTCTCTGCTCCTCCACCTATAAAATCAGAAAATTGGATCAAATGGTCTCCAAGGGGCATTCAAGCTTGAAACCTTATGATCCTACACATATACCTTTCCTTCAAACACACATACACACACACACACACACACACACCGGCTAGTTCCCAAATGGTAAATACAACCAGGTACTTCCTCTATCCAAACCCCTTCCAAAAGAGGAAGTGAGATTAGAGACAAGAAGTGATCAGATTTGAAAAATGAGGCCATAGGAGAGACTTAGTTTCACTTCGAACCCCCGAGTCCGTCAGACTTCTATTTTAACTCCTTCAAACCTGGCAGCAGGGAACAGTGAAAAGATCATTGATTCTAAAGAAAAGAATCTTGGGTTCAGGTCTCAGTTCTGTTATGTATTATCCATGTAACTTGTGCAAATCACTCAACCTTATCAGACCCTCTCTTCTGAGAAGAGAAAAAGGAGAGAGGGGAAGGGAGGTGGAAAGAAAATACAATTATAAGAGTACAAATGATGGAGGTTACCAACAGTAATCTTAGGTATAACCAAGGGTATTATTTCCTGTCTCCTTGGGCTACTTTAAAATACCGAACTCCAACATTGTACATAATCCTTCTGTTTTTGCCTACAGGATTACAAAGATCTCCCTGGGTTCTCCTTCTTGTCAAGCAGAAACAAACATCCCCATTGGGGTAATCAGCTTCTGAAGTAAAAACATTGGCAGAGCTATCCTCAAAACAACAAATAAGTAAAAAGAGGTGGTTGGATTGGATGGTTCCAAGGTCCCTGCCAGACCTGCCAAGTCTGGGATTATGAGACTCTTTCCAGCTCTGATAGTCCCTAGCTGGCATTTAATGAATGCTCATTGATTGCTGCTTTCTTTCTCTTTCAGATCTGAGGTTCTATGATCTATATTCTCAAGGTCCCTTTCAGTTCTAGCATCCTATGTTCTACATTCCAAGGTCCCTCCCACTTCTAACACTGTCCTACATTCTGAGGTCTCTTTCCATCATAACATTCCAAGTTCTTCATTCTAAGGTCCATTCCAACTCCAACATTCTACGTTCCACAGTCTAAGGTATCATCCAGCTCTTTCCAATTCAATTCAATCCAGTTCCATAAACATTCATTCAGACCTAGTATGTTCCAGGCACTGACTTTGTATGGCAGAGGTTTCAAGCCTAAGATCCACAAAACATATATTAATTAGTCATCACTGCTAGATCCTTCTTTTTCAAGCATGACACACATATACATACATACATAAACAGATAATAATATTTTAATAGGGGAAAAAAGGCAATTCAGACAAACTAACAAATCCCTCGAGTGAATCTGATGGTGTAGGCACTGCTTTTCACCCATAGTGGCCACCTCTGCACAGAAGGGAAGGAAGCGTTTTCTCATCTTTTCTTCAGAGCAGAGTTTGGTCATTATAATTACAGAGTATCTAATATTCTATGTTGTGAGGTAGCCTCCAACTTTTACATTTTGTGATTCTATCAACCCAGCAGCCAGAAATAATACCATGCTGTCTAACCAACCAGTGGTTCTGAAGCAGCACCATGCCTGGAGAAATTTCGGAAATGATTGGGTAAAATTGCCATCACAAATCTAGAATTGGAAGGGAGCTCAGATCCAATCTAGATAAACCATTCTGAGGCCCAATGACTTGTCCAAGGTCCAACAGGGAGTAAGTATCACAGGCAGGATCTGAACCCAGATCTCCTGGCCTCAGGCCAGTTGTCTTCTATACCATGCTGCCTCATGAATCACAGGGGGTGAGAACAGGCACTGTTATAACTGCCAGGGTTTCATCAAAAGCTTAGGCAGCAACCAAAATGCAGAACTAAAAAATAACCACTTCTTCCTCCTGAGGCCACATGAATCTGAGGCCCAGACTGAACAAGGAGGGGAAGGGGCATTGGAAGGAGTGGGGATTTGGCAGGGCCCCCAAAAGGGGCAAAGTAACAACTTGACTTCCCTGCCCTTTTCTCAATCAACAAAGTAAAATCTTTGCTCCCCTTGAAGAAATGGAGCTGAAGGCAAAACAGACACACTATCCTTCAGTCAGTATGGAGCACGGGCTGGATTTGGAACTCTTGGATGTTAATGGATCAATGAAAGCTCCAAGGGAAAAGAGAAATGGTTAGCACAGCAGGGGGGTGGCAAAAACTAAGAGCAAGAGGCAGGCCAAGGGCACCCACCCCATGCTAATTAGTCATCACTTCTAGATTCTTCTTTTTCAGGCATGACATGTAAATTTTAATGGAAGCGAAACTTCCCGTTTCTTCTTCCTTTGTCTTCTTTATTATCACATGACTTTGAAAAAAGAAACTGCCCAGCAAGGGGGGCCACATTCAATTCACATCTGGAATCACGGGGACGTTAGAAATGTTAAGTGATGGTCCTGATGGTGAATTCCCCTGGTTCTGTTATTTACTGCCCATGTGACCAGAGGCAAGCCACGCCCCCTTTCTAACCCTCATTTCCACCTTGGCCAAAATGAGGAGCTTGGACCAAACAATCTCAAAGTTCCTGACAGTAGTACTTACAGGGTCTCCTTTGACAGACTGTAAGCTGCCTGAGGGTAAGAACTGGTTTTCCTTTGTATCTCTAGCAGGTAGGACAGAGCCCAGCACACATTAGGCACTTAATAAATGTTTGTTGGTTTGGATCCAAATCTATGACGTGGTGATGAAAATGGTGATAATAAGAAGGGTTATGGCTAGCTTGGATTGTGGAAAAAGCACAGGTTCTGGAATCAAAGGGCCTCCCTGTCTCTGATGCCTACTCCCCGTGTCACCTTGGGTAGGTTGCTTCACTTTCCTGGGACTTAGTAAAATGAGGGCATTGGATTGGAGGACCTCTGAGCTTCCTCCCTCCTCTAGAGCTATGATTCTATGAGTGAGCACTTATTAAATGCACACTAAATGTCAGATATGGTAGTGGGATTATGAGGCTATGAAATGAAACAGTCACTGGCCTCAAAGAGCTTCCATTCAGTGGGAGAGGGGGTAGGGCGAGAGATGATGCTGGTGATGGCACCGAATGCCGCCACCTGCAAGGGTTCATTTTTATACCAAGGGAATTTCTTCTGGGAGAGTGAGGTTTAAATCAGCTTATTACAGCAGATTACAAATGGTTCAGCATCAACGGCTTCCCCAGGCTTTGGGAGCCAATCTTCTAGCTCAATACCCAAATCACTGGCTAATTAGTCTAGTCTGAAAACAGCTGGCAAATCTATTCAGGTACACACAGCTTGAATGGCCCCAAATTAGTTCAATGGCTGCAATCCACCAAGAGAACTCACTTAATGTTTGGGCTTTCCCCAATACTCCCACTGGGCCCCAGGAGTCTCATTGTGCTCCCTGAATGGCAGAGCAAATTCTGCTCCCCTCAATGACTGGAGAGTGTAATGAGAGCAGACAACCCTCAGAGATCCACACTGGCCCTTCTGGAAGGTGCCTCTATGTCAACATGATCCCATATCAATGAAATCGAGTGTCTTCTTCTCCTTGCCCCCAAAGCCACCACCCTAACTCAAGTTCTCATGCACTTTCACTGAGACTGTTCCATTCACCTTCTAAGTGCTCTCTCTGCCTCAAAATCGCCTCCCTTTCCAGTCTATCCTCCACACAGATTAAAAAAAAGTGATTTTTCCAGAAGCATGTCACTCCCCTTCTCAATAAATTCCAATGGCCCCCTACTACCTCTAGAATCAAATATGAAATCTTGTTTGACATTTAAAGGCATTCACAATCTAGCTCGACTTCCCTACATCCTTTCCTCTACATACTCTATAATCCAGCAACACTTGCATTATGACCCTAATAGAGGACACTCCAATTCCTATTTCTACTTCTTTGTGTAGACCATTGCCATTCTCATGCCTGTCACCTCTTGGAGTCCCTGGTTTCCTTCAGTGCTCAGCTCCAGTGCTGCCACCTTCACGTCAAGTCTTTCCTAATCCTGCCAGGTGCTACTGCCTTTTCCCCCAAAACCTCGCTTGAATTTATTTTGAATATCAGAAGGTAAGCTCCTTACATTACATACAGACCAAGCCTCTTTTGTTTTCGATGTGTTGATTGGTTTTGCTAGATCCTTTCTTTTCTTCCTCTTTTATTTTTAAAAATAATTCTTTGCGGTAAGAGAAAACTCTCAGAGGACGGAGGGGAGAAAAACAGGAGCAAATCCAGATAATATGTAGCCAAAGATATCAATAAAAATCTAATTTAAAAAAAGAATGTAAGCTCCTTGAGGGCAAGGACTGTTTCATTTCCATCTTTGTATTTCTACATCTAGCACAGTGCCTTGCACGTAGTAGACACTTAACAAATTATCGATTGATTGAATGGACAAGGATTACGTAGAGTTACTTCTAGGAACTGGGTGGGAGCCAAGCATGCTAGTGCTGGTCTCGTGTCTGAACTTTGCTCATTAAATGATATCAGGAAAGTCATTTTTCTTGGTCCAGGGAATGTGGGGGAATGAACATTTCAGCCACAGCATCAATTTCAAAACATCTGGATGGTTGGCTGAATTTTTCCAATGTTAGCCCAGCCAGATGTTTGGGTGACTTGAGGACACAGCCTTGATTTCTCAGCCCATGGAAATGGAAGAATAAATGAGTCCCACCCAAATTTGCAGGTGGCTTTGGGGGGATTCAATTAGATGTTGCTTCAGACTGCAATAACTCCTCTGGATTACTCAATTCTTCAGCCCAGTCATTTGTTCAGAACACCTGGGTATTTCCAAAAAGGGAAGGCAGCTATGAGTTAAGCCTCATTTAAAATGAAAGCATAGCTTTGATGACAGAAAAGTCACAGTGTCAGAGCGGGAAGCGTCTTTACATATTAACTTCTTCCAATCTCTTTTTATTGCAGACAGGGAAACTGAGGCTCCAAAGGGGCAGATGAGTTGCCCAAAGTCACACAGTGTTAGGAGTCTCTGGTTCTAGTTCCAGCTCTGCCACTAAGTCCTGAATCAGTCACCTCTATGGCACAGAGTTGGGAGATGTTCTGAGATTCTGGGATTCTGACACTTTTAATTCTCTGGCTTGGACATTCCATGCTCCCAAATCCCTCCCAGCTCTATCATTCCATGTTCTAGGGTTCCTTGCAGTTTGGACTGTCTCTATTCTCTGAATTAAAGTTTCTGCCACCTCTAACATCCTGTGTTCTCTGTCCTAAGGTTCCTTCTAGCTCTGATATTCTCTGTTCTCTGTCCTAATGTCTCTCCCATCCCTGACATTCTATGGTTCCATGCACCCGACAGCCAGAAGAATAGTGCTGCCTAGCTAACTATGTATATGCCTCCTAGAATCTTCAGAGTTGCCAGAACACATTTATCTTGGAATGAGGAAACAGAGATCTCAAAGGGTCTGCAAGTCCAGCCCCTTCCTGAGAAGGAATCCCCTTTATAGCACCTCTGATGAGTTATTCACTTATCTGGGTAGTCTGTCATTATCCAGATGTCTATGAATGTCGGGAGTTCATGCCTACATGCAGCAGTGGGCTTGCTCGTTTTTTGATTCATTTGTGAGGGAATCCTGATAAGCCTGATAAAGCTGTGATCTAAGTTACAGTTGAAAACTTCTAATGGACAGTTTGGATGGCCAATCTCTTTCTGCGGGAAGGAAGATAAGAAGATGGAATGCCTGGCCTGGATCCCTAGATCATGCAGTGTCAGCCTTGGAAGAGAATTTAGAACATAGGACCTCAGAATAGCCAGACCAATTTGCTTATCTATGAGAAAACTGAGGTCCGTGAAGCTGAAGTGATATGTTTAAGGTCATACAGTGAGTTCTGCCCACATCTTCCAACTCCCCCTCCCCTTTTCCCCACCATCTAGCGCTCTTTCCAATCATCATATTGGTCCCTAGAAATGCCCTCTCAATGGGCTCTTCCTTGGGATTTGGGCGGGGGAGGGGAGGAGAGATATTTTTATCCCCAGTGCAAGTCTTTCTTCTACGCCCATTACCAAACTTTATTTCTCATCATCTCTCATTTCTCTATTTTGCAACAATATCAGCATGGAAAGAGGAACTGTTCACTTTTACTGCCTCGGCAGGGGCTAGTCTGCTGGTTCATTTCCCAAGCTCTTTTGCCACTGACTAGAGCACGAGGTGTGTCTTAGATTGCTGGAATCATGAACTGCTTAGAAGGTGTCCTCTTCTGGACCATCCTTGTGTTGGGAGAAGGGAAAGATGTCCCTCTGGAGAATCCCCCTGAAGTTGGATTTCAGGAATGCAGGAAAGCCTTGAACCTCCCAGTTCTGGAAGTACTACCTGGTGGAGGCTGGGATAATTTGAGGAATGTGGACATGGGAAAGGTACTGCTCTTTCAATATAAAAGCTGCCGGACTACAGAAGATGGACAGTACATCATTCCAGATGAAATCTTGACCATTCCCCAGAAGCAGAGCAACTTGGAGATGAATTCTGAAATCATTGAGTCCTGGATGAATTATCAAAGTACCACCTCCTCCTCCATCAACACAGAGGTCTCCCTCTTCTCCATGGCCAATGGAAAGTTCTCCAGTGAGTTCCAGAAGATGAAGACCCATCAGGTGAAAGAACAAGCTGTGACCACCAGGGTCCAGGTGAGAAACCTGGTCTATACAGCCAAAATCAATCCTCTTTCACTGCTAAGCAAGGAATTTGAGAAAGAGCTAATGGCTATCTCTGACCGACTGGAGAATAACCAGACTCGAATGGCTAACTTCATGGCGGAACTCCTGGTCCTCAGCTATGGAACTCATGTCATCACCAGTGTGGATGCTGGAGCCATCTTAGTACAGGAGGATCAGATCAGGGCCTCCTTCTTGGAGGACAGCCAGACTACCCGCAGCAGCATCACTGCATCTGCTGGGGTGGCATTCCACAATATAGTCAATTTCAAAATAGAAGATAATCATACCTCCCAGGATGTCTTCCACAAGAACTACCTTTCCAACCGAACCAACTCTAGGGTTGCAAGCATCGGTGGGGTCTCTTTTTACCCAGGCATCACTCTGGAGGACTGGCAAAAGGGCATCACTAACCACTTGGTAGCAATAGACCGTTCTGGTTTGCCCTTGTATTTTTTCATCAACTCTGACACATTGCCTAATTTGCCAGCCCCTCTAGTGAAGAAGCTCTCGAAAACTGTGGAAGCTGCTGTGAGGCGTTATTACACCTTCAACACCTACCCTGGTTGCACCAACAGAGATTCCCCCAACTTCAATTTCCAAGCCAATACGGATGATGGGTCATGTGAGGGGAAAATGACCAACTTCACCTTTGGGGGAGTTTACCAGGAGTGTACCCAGATCTCAGGGATGGAGGCCATGCCTCTGTGCCCAGAACTAGAGCAGAAGAATCCACTCACTGGAGGATTCTCCTGCCCCCCAAATTACTACCCAGTCCTATTACATTCCCATTTTAGAGAAGAGGGCTACAATTTCCTGGAATGCCACCGAAAGTGCAGCTTGTGGGTTTTCTGTAAGAAAGAATGTGAGGACGTCTTCCGCGTGGCAAAGGCTGAATTCAGAGCTTTCTGGTGTGTGGCAAGTAGCCAGGTCCCTGAGAATTCAGGCTTCCTTTTTGGTGGTCTCTTTAGTGGCAGGAGCATCAATCCTGTGACCAATGCCCAGTCATGCCCAGCTGGCTATTTGCCACTGAGGCTCTTGGATGGTCTACATGTTTGTGCCAGCCAAGACTATGAGCTGGGCTATAGGTTCTCTGTGCCCTTTGGTGGTTTCTTCAGCTGTGACATGGGGAATCCTTTGGTGAACTTATCCCATCCCAGGAATCAAGGTGGACCTTACCTGAAAAAGTGCCCAGCAGGTTTCAGCCAACACCTGGCTTTGATCAGTGATGGCTGCCAAGTATCCTACTGTGTCAAAGCAGGGCTCTTTACTGGGGGCTCTCTGCCTCCTGCAAGGCTGCCTCCCTTCTCCCGGCCACCTCTCATGAGTCAGGCTGCCACCAATACTGTGATGGTTATCAGCAGTGAAAGTGAGAAGTCCTGGATCAAGGATTCCAGCACCCATCTGTGGAAGTTGGCAGATCCTTCTGAGGTCCGCAGGACTATAAAGCTCATCCATCAGTCTGACGGTGGTTTATCCGGTGGGGCGACAGCTGGAGTCACAGCTGGTGTGACTGTTGTCTTGGCGGCCCTAATCACCCTGGCCATCTATGGTACTCGTAGGTATAAGAAAAGGGAGTATGAAGAAGTAGGAGAAGAGAATACAAGTTTGATAGAAGCCACTGCTGAATATGGGGTACCAAGAGAAGTGGGGAGCACAAATGAGGTAAGCCAGGAGCAGAGTCCTTCACTGGTTTAAATTTCTGCCTGGGAGTCATTTGACCTGATCCCTGATCAGAGCTCGAAGTTTCTTCTCTCCCCTGATTTCTCCTCTCCCATTCTAGTTTATTTGCTGCTCTTGCTGTCTAAGGAATTAAAAACATAAATAGCAAATATGCCTGAACTTCTCTTCTCTACTTGGCGGTTGGGAAAAGGGGGGGAGTTACTTGGTTATCCTTAATCTCTCTGGGCTTCAGTTTCCTCCTGGTTGAGATGGAGAGGTGAGGGCTGGACTACAGTATTATCTAGATTCTAATTTTCTAAGCTCCCCCAAGTGCCACGAGTAACATTTTATGTTTTGTCTTCTTTTAGCTCAAATAAAGAACAAAGGGGGAAAAGGATCTTCTAGCTCTATTCTCTGACAGTCTGTGCTCTTTGTTTCAAGCCTAAATGATCTCATTAACATTCCACATCCCTGGCAGGCTCACAACATAGAGAATCAGACCCAGAAGAGACTTTAGAATATAGAATATGAGGATATAGAATGTCAGAACATGGAGTTGACTGGGACTGTTGTCATTTTAGGATTCTCCTCAGCATTGACGTTCTATGTTAAAATATATGAGAATATGCAGGGGAGGAAGGAGGGAGGGAGAGAAAATAAATGCTTATTAACCGAAAAACAAAATTAAAATGTCATTCAACAAACACACACTCTGAGGAAGTAGGGGTTGGGGAGGAGGAAGAAAAAGGAATGTTACTGAAAATCAGAGACTGACAGTCTCCACCTGCAGACATCAAAGCAAACAGGGGAAAGGGGAATTGGGAAAGCTTTTGAAATTTTGCTGTATAGCCTTATGGGGAGGAAGGGGTGAGGTTACTTATTCTTGTCTCCAGTAATTCCCAATGTGATCATGGATTCCATGGAGCATCATCCTCTCAAGTTTGTTGGTTTGTTTGTTTTTAAATGAAAGAATTAGCTCATAGTTCAGGCTTCTGGAAACCAATTTCATACTGGGGCAGAAGGGGAGAGACGATGAGAGAGTCTGTCAGAAGGGGTAGGTGGGGAGAAGCACCCACCCTGCATAAGGGCATGTAAGGAGGATTCTGTGTAAGGACACATGGTGAATTGGTGAGCAGAAGAACAAGAAATTGACTGGGTCTCTATTTTGGGGGACTCACTTCACTGGAACAGCACACGTCCTACTAACAAAGCCCTGGGCTATCATGGAGTGTCCCTCCCCGGCCCACTACCAACTGTACTTCCTTAAAAAAAAGAAACAAAACCTCATTCAGCATTAGCTGGTTCAGACCAATAGTGGTCCTTCCAAGGGGGCCATAAAGTTCTCAGAGGTATTTTGTGGTGCAACTGCCAAATGTTTCCACTCCAAGGATATCCTGAGAGCACCGGGAGAGGAAAGAGGATAGATTGATGGGAAAGATGCTGCTGCCCTAGGGGAAATAGGAATTCTGACTCATCACTCACAACAACCATTCAGTTTTTATCCACGTTCCTTCTAAACCGGACACTTTAATAGGATATTTAGCTCTTAGGGCTCACCCACTACTGCCCTCAAATCTATTTTTCCCTTGTGCTCCTTTGAACAGGATATCTGCCTTTCTTTGAACACAATTGGGCTGAGAGGGGAGCCATCTAGCTGGCAGGAATGGGGTAGATGGAAGGACAGCTTCCACACTCTCTACCCCAGCAGACCATGCTGAGAAAGCCTGGTGTAACATCCTTGTCCCCTCTCCATGGAGCCTTGGCACTGGCTTCCCTCATGCTTGGAGTGTTCTTCTCCTGTACTTGGCCTCTTACTTTCCTGGCCTTTCTTCATGTCTCAGCCTAAATCACATTTTTTTTCAGAATACCTTTCTGCCCCTACCTCCACTGCCTTCCCTTCTCAGAGTATTTCCATCTACTGTGTATCTGGTATGTACCTAGTTATGGAATGCTGTCTGCCACAATAGAATGAAAGGCCTTTGAGGCAGGTAGCGTTTTAGTCTCTCTTTTTGTCTGCCTCACTTAGCCCAGTGCCTGGTATGCAGTAAACACTTAATAAATGATTTTTGATGGATTGGTCACCACTGCTCCATTATTCTCAGGCAGAAAGAGAATTACGGTAAATAGTCATTATTCACTTTATTTTTTTTTAATGGAATGATAAGAAATACTCAGCATTAGCTTTAAAAAACCTGACCCTATAATTTAGTGTAGCAAACTCCTAAAGAGGAATTTCCTTAACCAGTGTAGCTCAGCACCTTCAGAGTACAATCGTCTCTTGAGTATCTCTGTCAAATTCTCAGACAGCATTTTACTCCAGCCTTGATTGGCCTGTTTCCCCAGTGGGCCACTTGATTTCAGTCTAGTATACTTCCTAGAGGACAGCTCTTTGTAAGCCTTGAAGTCTTTCTAAGATGAAGGTTTCTTTGTATGTCTTATCAGTGTTGAGTGCATAATGGATAGAAAGCTGCTTTTGGAAGCAGCAAGATGAGTTCAAGTCCCAACTCTGACAGATACTGGCAGTGTGATCCTAGATAAGTCACTTAACCTCTTAGTGCCTCAGGCAACTTTCTAAGACTTGCTTTCAGAGGAGATGCTGACCTGCTTTTGCAGGGGAAATTTCCTCATGTGGGAGTTCCCTAAACCAATGAAATTATGGATCTAGTCCCTACCCCTGTTATCTGGGGAATGGGGTCCAATTTGTACTTTGCCCTCCTTCTCACCAAAAAATTCAGAAGATGAATTTTCAGCTTCCTTTCTTCCCCATCCCCTACTCTCAATCATATGATTTCCCTCAAACACAATGTTTAGTATCTGCTGTTTGAGATTATTTATGCTTCTGTTGCTTCCTAGATTGTGTAACTGAGAGCTGAGCTAACCTCTGAATTTACAGGAAATCTTTTTTCCTCCCGACCGAGGTTGGGATGGGGCAGAGAGTATAGTAGTGTAACCTGGGTTCCAGACCCTCCTTTGCCAAATCATTAGTTGTGTGACCTTTGGCAAATAACCTTATCTTTCTGAGCCTCCAAGTCCTTCTCTTTAAAACAGGAATAAAAATGCTCACACGACCAATTACATAGGATTATTAAAAGGAAGGAAGTTTTCACACCAGAATGAAACTTGTTTATCATTATCATCTGCATCACCATCATCCTCACCTCCTCCAAATCAGATTCTAGGCAGATGATATGACTCGTACAAGGTCACACAGGTGCCAGTAGAACTAGGCCTCCACTCCCTCATTTTCCTGTCTAGAACAAGCAGGGTAGGAGTTTACTAATGAATCCTTTTCCTCCTCATCTCTGCCTGTTGAAATTCTCTTTCTTTAGAGTGTAGCTCAGATATCACACTCTTTCTATGAAGCCTTCCCAAATAACCCCTACCTCATTTTCCTGGTGTACTTTGAACGGTTCTCCCCTTTGTTTCTGTCGCTTCCTATCTTGCATTATGTTTTCTGTGTGTACCTCATAACTTTCTTTTTTTCCTTTTTTCTTTTTTTAAAAAATTTTTTAAGATAAATTTATTTATTTGTACTTTTCAACATTCATTTCCACAAGTTTTTGAGTTCCAAATTTTCAACCCGTCTCACCCTCTCCCCACCCCAAGATGGCATGCATTCTGAGAATCCCTTCCCCTAGTCTGTCCTCTTTTCTTTCTCTCCCCTCTTCTCTTATCCCCTTCCCCTTCTATTTTCCTGTAGGGCAGGATAGACTTCTGTACCCCATACACCTCATAACTTTCCAGCAAATGAGAAGTTCCTTGAGGACAGGCACTGTCATTCTGGCCCCCCTGTCCCACCTGCCCAATATCCTTTGGGCATAGGTCCAATCATATAGCAGATTCTTAATGTCTGCTGAAATTGAATCCTTCTCATGCCATCCTAGAAGGCCAATTATACTGGGGGTGATCTTAGGCTCCTTGAAAAGAAAGAGTGAAAGTAACCTAGAGGTGAATTAAAAAAATTGTAACCAAAGGCTTTCAGCATAATTTTAGTATATCTAGGAGAGGAAAAGGTTTTTTAAAATAAAGATCCATGGGTGGAGGGAGGAGGTGAACAGATTATTCCAGCTAATAGAATTACACAGGTGAAAGAATTAAAACAGGTTGTTTCCGAATGATGTGAATCCAGTCTATGGAGGACTGATCACATGCATGCAGCCATTTGTGTAGTTTAAACCTGAAGGCAGAGGCCATTCTCCCTGGCATCTCAACTAGGCCCCAGTAACAGCTTCTGGGGGGTACCCTGAGTTCTGATCACAGGCCTATAGCTGGCTGGAAAGTGACCACCATTTAAAGGATAAGGGAGAGAAAGAGGCTTCAATGCACAGTGCAGTGCAGTAAGGAAGAATATAAAAAGTGAGTCCCTCCAGAGAAGATTCCTGCATTCCTAACCTGGGCCAGTGAGCTACCTGCCCTCCTGGTCCCTCCCTCCCCTGCCCCCCTCCAGTGACATGCGCTGTTTATAAAGCACTTAGCACAGTGCCTGGCACATTAGCACACTGAATATGCTAGTAGGGAATCTGACAACTGCTTGCAATGAAATCAGAGAGAATTGAAAAGTTCCTTTTATCTAAATGGCACCGTTGATTAGTGCTGGACTGGGAATCGGGAAGACCTGGGTTCAAATTCTGACTCAGAAATTTATTAGCTATATGGCCTTGGGTAAGTCATTTAGTCTTTCAGCCTCAGTTTCCTCATCTGCAAAATGGGAATAATACTAGTGCCTATCTCATGGAAGTGTTGTGAGGATCAAATGAGATCATACATGTATCTGAACTCATGAAGATGAGTCTTCATGACTTCAAGACCAGTGTTTGAGGCACTGCAGCACCCAGCTACCTTGCAAAGCACTTTACAAACCTGAAAGCCCTGTATACATACTAGCTGTTACTAGCACATAAGCGAAAAGGGGAGTTGAATTTGCTTGCCCATACAATCTGGCATTTGTTTCAGACCACTCCTGTACTAGAGTTCTTAATGAGTAATTCTTGAATGAAAAAAGTCTGGAGGGAGGGAGGAGGTAATCAAGGAACCCCTGAGTAGAAAGCAAACTGGGGAGAGAAAAACCCCAAGAACCAAACGATTTCCTTGTTTTCTGCTGCCAGTTCATTAATTGTGGTAGGGACAGTACGTCAGGTAACTTAGTCCCCTCAGAAAGGGATTCCCCTAACCACCCTAGCTGTCCCCAGAAAGAAGCGCTAACACCCGCAGAGACCAACAGAATGTACAGACCACACACCAAGACTACTGGGAGTAACATTGAGAATTCTTTTATTGTTCTGCACACAACCCCCATGGGCACTAGGTGTCGCTGTCCTTTAGCAGAGCAATACAGCATAGACAGCCCCCCAAAAAACCCCCAAAACAAAACAAAACAAAACCCAACCACTTTTTTTTTAACAAACAAATCAATAATACACCAGGACATTCGCCCACTCCCTCCCACCTCCCCCCAAAGCCCCAAATCAATTCCAAAGACAACAGAAAGGTGGGAGGCGGGGACCTTTCTCTGTCCCAGTAGCCTGTCCACCTCACTTCCCCTCCTACCCTCATGCTCCTCACATCAGTGGGACCTCAGGATGCCACAGGTTCCTGACCAAGTATAAAAACACAGACAACTCCAAATTATGCAAAGAAGAAAAGGAAAAGACATGTCCACACACGCACACTCACCCACTCACACACACACTCCTCCTACATATTCATGGGATGGGGTTTGCAGGGACTGTTTCTGTTCCTCCAACCCCATTCACCATGCCTAGAGGAGGTCTCGGATTGAAGGCAGGGCCCAGGTCATTGCTGGTGCTGGGATGGTGAGGGGCAGGATGAGAGCTCTCTCCTGGGCAGGCAATGGATATGCAGCAGGGCCTCCAGGGAAGGATAGCTCTGCCTGGGACCAAGCCCATTGGGCAGGCAAGGCATTTGCCAAAGGCCTCATGGGACCAGAGTTCTTGTATCTTTCTCGTTAGCTTTTGCAGAGGGTACAGTCAGGAAGCTCCTGAGCAACATGACCAGGTTAAAGGATGGGACCTTTAAAGACTTCCCTGTGCCAGTGGGGGGTAAGCCCACTGACAAAACATTTGGACTACAGGCCACAGGGTGCACTTTTAGGAGCCCGTACCTTTCTTGTTTGGCAAAGGCAAAGGAGCTGAGAAATACCCCCCCTCCCAGCTGGCACAGTGAAGAAGGGAAAATTTAGCAGTGTGGGTGCTAGGGACAGGAGTCTGCCACTTACTATCTATGTGACCTTGGGGAAATAATCTCAGCATTCTGGACATTCGTCTCCTCATCTATAAAATGGGACGGTTGGACTCAGTGATCTCCAAAGTCCCTCCCGGTTCAGAATCTATGCTCCTGTGAACCTTTAGGGCCCAATGAATACTCTGAATGCTATAAGCTGAAGGAGGTGGGCTCGGGTAGATGACATACCCCCCATTCATATCCTTAAAAAGGCAGAGAAAATGGAACATAGACACAGCTTGGATATCTTATGGAAAAGGAGGCTGGCTTGAACCCTAACTGCCCAAGACAACCCAAGGGATATTAACCAGAGTAAGCTGACCAACCTTGATGAATTCCCTGGGCTCTCATTCTCTTGTGGCTTATGCTGCCCATCCTAATCTTCCTTGTCCCTGGCCTGGGCCTCAGTCCAACTGCTCACTTTATTCTTCTTTCATACTCATTTCCCACGGGTCAACAACCCTTCCTTCCCTCCTTTAATTTCTGCTCCTTTCATTCCAACTTTGCTGGTTCCCCAACCTCTCCACTATTGACAAGCCCAGAGAATTAACAAGGGTGACAAGCAAGAGTGCCTGGCACCAGGTGTGTGACAGCACCACAGTCCTGTGTCAGGAAAAATGAAAGCCAACTTCTGAGGAGTACCTTCTGCCACATCATGTGTTTCAATCTGGAGTCTGGAAAAAATATGGTCGGCATAAGCAAGTTCCACTAAAACACAGGGTCCGAATCTCCACAGGAAAGGCACTGCTAGCTCTCCCTTTCATAATACTGTGGAGGGACTGGGGACTAGTGTTCGATGACCCAGATGAAGGGCCACTGTTTTCATGGCTCTAATCTTGAGGAGAGAAAAGGTGGGAAGGAAGGTGGGAGAAATTTCAAAGTCTGCAGTGAGTGTGGCTGTCTGATCGCCCATTCACTAGTAAGAGCGAATGACGAGCCTTTCATGGGAAGAACAAAACCAATGAAAAACAAAATGGCGGCTCATTCCATGAAGGGACCAGAGATTTCCATCGTGGTTCCCTCCAGAGGAAGTCACTGGTTGTTTTCCAACTACCTTCCACTGTTGGCAGCAACTTGAAACGGGTTCTAGAACACTGCACCAGCTTTTTCTTTTTCAGTTGGGTGGAAATTAGGTTATGGAGCCCTTGGCCATCATAATTTCAAAACGGGTTTTCCACAAGCAGCCCATAGGGCTGGCCTCCAGTCCTTATTGAAGTACCATCAAAAACCTTCCAAACATTATGAAATATATGTACATATATACGTCAGGCCCCCCAAACACGAGGCATACAAATTCAAATCCATATCCGGGGGAAATCTCCCCCATACACACAGTTCAAAGAACCCATCTTCTTCGAAAGGGAACTATAGTTTCCCCTTCTCTCCTCTCTGAACCCTAATTCCTCCCCCATTGGGAGCAGATAGCAAAAGAGAAGTTTGAGCCAAAGGAAACCCCCTCCCCCAATGACACCGCTCAGACACAGGCTAGACCAGATGTGAGTGGGGTGGGGGTCTATACCACTTGGGAATCAGTTAAGAACCCAGCTAGGTTCTAACCTAGGCTGAAATAGATCCAGAACATGGGGGTCTCCACTTCTCTACTGCCAGGCAAAATTTTTAATAGAGGCAGCCTGGTGTGTAGAAAGAACACAACATTTGAAGTCAGAAGACTTGGGTTCATTCTCAGTTCTAATTACTATCTGTGGGACGTTAAGCAAATCCTTTCACTTCTCTGGGCCTCAGTTTCCTCATCTGTAAAAGAAGGGAACAGAACAGATGGCCTCCGTGGTCTCTTCTACCTCTAAATCTCTTCTGGGTAGGAGGGGACAGACAGGAGGCCTAGAGTGGGACAGTGAAGAGCTGTCCATGGTTCTGATCTTGTCTGGTGATTGTTTAAGAGATGATGATCTATGCACTCTCATTCTTCTTCCTTAGCCTCCCTCTTTCCACTTGGTCCTTTCACAGGCTGGAACAAACCACATCCCAGTTTCACTGTGGGCTGCTTAAGAGCTGAGAGAAAATGATGGGCAAGTGAGTCGATTCTGTTCGGATCCCAGTTCAAATGGGCTAGGTACACATGGAAAAACTGGGACTGGGGATGATACCAGCTCAAAAAAGGGGTGGGGGGAGGGGAGCAGATGGGTGATGCATGGAGATAAGGAATGTGCTCTATGGCACGTACACAGATGGGACAGAGTCTGGCATGGACTCAACTCACAGTGAACATATGAACTTAAGGGAACCAGGTCTCTATTTGGCTGGGCTGACATGAGTCAGGAGGGAAAAAGGTTGGAAAGGCCTTCTTTCCCTGAGCACAGCTCAGATGCTGGCTAGGACGGACCTGGAAGAGGGCAAGAGAATGGAGGGTCTTGGGTGGAAACCTGAACGACTCTGGACAGAGCAGACTCAGGCTCAATTCCAGTTGATGAAGCAGAGGCTGAAGTGACCAGCCCAGAGAAGAAACCCCAGAGGCCATCAGCCATAGAGAACCCATGGCCTCATTTGAGAAGTTGGAGGGAGCAGGTTATGGTGATGCTCCCAGAGGCTTTTGCAAAAGCCTCCCTCCTCATCAAGAGCAATCATTCTGACCCCACATTGGCCAAGGCATTCAATGTCACAGCGATTTAACCGGTTCAGCCCCTCCCTCCCACCCACCCTGCACAGTGAGGGCCCTTGCTCCCTTCCCTTAAAAGAAGAGGGAGCCGAAACTCTGCTCTTGAAGCAGAGTGTAAACACCAAGGACAGACTCCAAGAGGATGGAGCATCGAGCTTCACAAGGCCCAGGGTGTGGAGTGATCGCCACACCTCTTTTAGCCAGTGTGCTGGCCAAGTTCCCCACTAGGGGGATTCCTTGCCCTCCCCAGGACTATAGTCTCACGGAGGACATGATGAGTGGGATTCTCTGTCCCATGTTCCCTCTTGTATCTGATGAGGTTTATGAATGACATAGCCTATAAACAGGGCTGTCACCTGCAAGGGTGGAAGGTGAAGCAAGGGGAGAGGGACACTCCCTCGACTTCCCGCCCCGGGGTGTTCGGCCGGCCCTCCCCCTGCCATGCTTCCTTCACTATCAGTCCTTCTCGAGGACAGCGCTGTCCTCCGCGATGCCCTGGGCGGCCAGCTCGGCTAGCACGTTGTCCAGGTAATTGGCATCTGGGTAGCCATGGCCCGTGAGGTTGGAGCCAAACTCCGTCTTGTGGTGGACTTCGTTCCAGATGACAGTGTCAGACTCGCCTGTGGTGCTGGAGGTGCCCACGGCAAAGATCAGTCGCCGATCCCAGGCTACCAGCAACAACTTCAGCACCTGGGAAGGATGACAGAGGGAAGAAGAGCCGTGGACGCAAAGTCAGACAGACATTCAGACGCAGACTCAAGGCTCTAAACTGTTCTTCCTCAGCATCCAGAGTCATGGCTAGGAGGCATCCTAAGCCTGCCATTCCACTTTGAACTCCGCCTCTCTTGATCATGAAACCTTCCAGGGCTCACCCTTGCCTTGTTTTCTCATCAACACCAGTGTAGTGTCTCTTCTTCTCCACTCAAGCCTTTCAGAACATTCTCTTTGTAGACTCACAATCAGAAATGAAATGAGAAGGAAATGAGCATCTATTAAATGCCTACTGTGTACCAGGCACTGTGTTTAATACAGTGCCTGGTATATATAGTAAGCATTTAATAAGATCATCTCGTTTGATCCTCATAACCTTGAGAGGTAGGTGCCATTATTATCCTCATTTTACAGTTGGTGAAACTAAGGCAGAGAGAAGTTAAGTGATTTGCCCAGGGTTATATAGCTAGGAAGCGTCTGAGGCTGGAGAGGAACTCGGGTCTTCCTGAGTCCAGATCCAGCCCTCTATCTACTGCACCACCAAGCTGCTTTTGAACAGATAACATGGAAAACCAGAGCGAGATTGGACTTTTGGAACATGGAATGTCAGAACTGGGAGGGAAGAATCAACAACAGAGTTCTAGAGCTGGAAGGGATCTTGGAATGGAGCCTCTGTGGCTTCAAAGCCAGAAGGGACTTCAAAACACAGAATGTCTGAGCTGGAAACAGTACCAGAGACCATTAAACTTGGCCTCTTCATTTTACAGATGAGCAATTGGGGTTCAGGGACAGAAATGAATAAATTGTGGAAAGCAAATCTGTCCTGCAGACATGGCCTAAAACCCCATGTACTCTGATGTTCTGAAACCGAAGCAGCATTTTTAGGCTTCAAAGGCCTAGACCTCAGTCTAGGAAATAATGCCTGCTGTTCGAAGTAGACCATCTTACCAGCTGCCCTGATGCTAATGTGGACCCTTCCCTCCTTGAGCCCCTCCCCCTACTTTGTATCAGGAAAGGGTCTGCCATTAACTGTCCTCTGGCTCCACTTGGTATCCTTATAATTTCTTAGACCACAGTTCCCTTCCCTGGCCACGTTCTCCTCCATGTGGTATAGAATTCAAATTCCTTGAGGGTATAAATTAATTCTTTGTATCTTGAGCTTGGCACATACTAAATGTTTAATAAATGCTTTTTCATTCATTGATTCATTTGTTGATTTATTTCCCTACTGTAGAAGCACCTCTGGCTCCCCACAGGGGTCAGCCAACAAGGCTGTATCATGTGTCTGGTTCTAGAACGGTCCTAGATGACAAGGGAGGGAGTGGTGGGATCTGGCAGCCTGAGCCCCCTCCTCAGCCCGGCCCTAGTACTACTGTACAGTCCCAGCCTGAAGAGTCAGGAAGGCCGGATTGGAGTCCTGACTGTCACCTTCACTTCTCAAGCCCCACTTTCCTCCTCTAAAACATGGAAGCACCTGCCATTGTCTGGAAAACAGGAATAATGAGACACACACTACCTACCTTCCAGGGCTGTTGTAAAAACTAAATGAGATAATGGATGTGAAAACTCTTTGTAAAATGTTCTATAAATGTAGGTTGTTGTTATTATCATTATTATCAAAGATCAGACATGGTCATAGCCCCAAGTAGGCTTATAATTTAAGGGTGTCTTGAGTGGTGCAGCCATGCTCACGTGGAGAGATAAACCTCCTCATAATTAACTTAGCCACAACCCAACCAGACCCACTGCTTTTCATTCAGTTAATAAGAGCTCCCGTGTGTAATGTGCCAGGGTTTTCAAATCATTCCCACATTAATTATTGTATTTAATCCTCACAACAGCCCAGTGAGATGAAGAGGACAGGTGTTATTATCCTCATTTGACATGAGAAACTGAGGCCTTTTAGGAAGGCGAATGGACTTGTCCTGAGTTAGGGGGAGGGACTCAGCTAAACTCCTGGGCTCGAGACTCCTGGCCAGCCTGTCCCTCTCCTGAACGTCAGCTCCACCTTCTCTCTTTAGCATGATGGTTCTCCATTATTTTTTAATGTTCCGGACCCTTCTCTCAGGACAATGTTTTAAAAATGCATAAGAGTTCAAAGGAAACCAATAATATTGAAATACAGTTATCCAAATAGTAAAATTTTTTAAAAAATTTTTAAAGAGTTCATGGAGTCACAGACCCCAGGTTAAGAATGTCTGTTTAAGACTAATCACATTACAGTCAGTTAAGACTAAACATATGTCAGCCAGGGTGAAGGGAAGCAAAATGCCCCCACAGAGCAAGACATAGCCTGGGAAGCCCCGGGGAGAAGAGGGTCCAATTCCTATCAGGATCCCGACTGAGGAGGGAGGAACACATTCTCTCTGACCAAAGGACTCCTCCGGCTATCTATCACTTCCAGGTCAATATTATCTCTTGACCAGAGAGAATAGGCCAGGGATGACCCCAGTCCTCTTCGTTCTACATTTGCTAAGAAGCAAAGCTCAGCATTCCAAGTTAGAAATAAAGTCCTTGACCCTCGTTAAAAATTCTCACCTTCCTCCCTTTCTCACTATCTGGGAGGTAACAATGTCGAGGGAAGCCTCGGGCGGTGAAGCTCTTCCCAGGATTCGGGTGTTCTGGTCCCTGAGGGAGTAAAAGAAACGTAAAGAGTGGTTTTCAAAGCATTTGACTCCAAAAAAACACCCAACCTCCGACATTTTCAATTCACCTCAGCCAATATTCAACCCCATCAGTACAAGAAGGAGAGGCAGATGGGTACACCAGGTTACCAGCAGCAATTCTGATCAGATCTAACAGTCTGTGTTCTAAGGTTCCACCTGGCTCTGACATCCCATGTTCTAAGCCCTCTGCCAGATCTGATATTCTGTGTTCTAAGCCACCTGTCAGATTTGACATCCCATGCTCTAAGGTTCCACTCAACCCTGACATTCCATGTTCTAAGCCTCCTGTCAGATTTGACATTCCATGTTTTAAGGTTCCACCCAGCTCTGACATTCCATGTCCTAAGCCTTGACATTCCCTGACATTCTGAGTCTGTAAAAAGAGACTGCAGCTCAAGTTCCTTGGACTTACCAATTACTACGTGCCCATTTTTTTTAAGGACTATCAATACATCTGCTAGGGTCCTTGGAACCAGAAAAAAAAGCTCCTGAGGCTGGTAAACACTTGGTGGACTGGTACAGCTTGTCAAATGCCAGGTCTGACACTTACGAGTTGTGTAAAATTGAGTGGGTAAGTAGTTTTCCCTTCTCCAAGCCTTTGGCTTCCTTATCTGTAAAATGGCACTAATAGCGTTTGGACTCCCTACCTTCTAGGGCCGTTGAAAGGAAAATCCTTTTTATGGTTGAAAAGGAAGCACTATAGAAACGTGTTTCTGTTGCTGTCATTATTATTATAGGAGAAAGGCTACCCATTTAGCACCTGAGCACTTTTCAAACCAAACCAACAGCAATGAAAGACTTGGAGGCTTGCCAGAGGCAAAGGGCCCATTGGGGGGTCACCTGAATCCCTGGGGGGATATTGTAGATTATCCGGATGGTTTTACAGTCTGGGTGCCCAGGCAGGGAGTGGGGGATGAGGTGGTACTCCATCTTCCCAGGGGGCTGGGTCCCTGTCTTGACACCATAAATGGTTTTGCAGGTTGGACACTGCAAACTTCCATCCTGTAAAGGAAGCAAGGGACAGAAACAGTTGACATGAGCAGACAGACTTGGATAAAATCTCCAAAGAGATAAGGATGAGGCCAAGGACAATATGAAGGCAGCTCAAGCTCAGAGCAGACCTCTTAGCCCTCACCCAGGCCCATTTTTCCTGAAGAAGTGGCATAATCCAGCCTAAGAGGATGTGGTCAGGAAAGAGCTGGGTTCTAGCGGTCACTTCGCTGCTCACCGGCCATGTGACCCAGGACAGGTCATTTCTCATTTTGGGGGTTCAGCATCCTCAACTGCAAAATAACAGTGTTGGACTCTATTACTTTTGAGGTCCCTCTGAGCTCTGATATTTTATTTATATTTAGTTCTAATATTTTGTGTGTAGAAGCTGCTTCCAGCTCTAACATTCCATGTTCTGTGTTCTAAGGTCCCTTCTGGCTCTGATGCTGCCTGTAGAGTACATTTCAGTCTTTTTTCATGTGGATTAGACTAAGGCTGCTGAGGTGGTCCCAGCTGATTTTCAAATTATGTGAGCTCTCAAGTTTTGCTCAGCTTTGACATTCTGTGCTCTGTGTTCTAAGATCCCTTGCAGCTCTGACATTCTAGACTGTAAGGCTCCTTCCAGATATGGCATTCTATGTTCTAAGGTTCCACTTAGCTCTAAAATTCTAAGTTCTAGGGGTCTCCCCTCCAGTTCTGACATTCTATACTCTAAGGTTACTCACAGATCTGACATTTAATGTTCTAAGGTTCCATGCAGCTCTGACATTCTCTGAATCTGTAAAAAGAGACTGCAGTTCAAGTTCCCCAGCCATGCCAATTACTATGTGCCCATGAAGAGACTCCCTTCACTCTGCACCTGCTTCGTCTCCTGCAACATGAATTGATCTGCCTCATCAGAAAGTCCTTCAAAGGGCATAAAGCACTAAGGCGCTGCTTATTTTAGTCTTGATTATGAGCCTAGGACTGTACTAGGTGCTGTGAGCCATGCAAGTGACATCCTGTGAGGAGATTATAGTTTTTTTTAAGGAACAAGACAGACACAGGCAGATATAACAGGGTCCAAAAGCCCAAAGATGATGCTGCTAATGCCAAAGTTGGCCAGCTTAACAATTCTGCCAATTCCAAGCAGGCCTTGAGCTGGGGGTCACAGACTCTTGGCCACAGAATCAGCTTAAGGCACACCTCTACTTCAAGGCCCCTAGAAATTCCTTCGGCCTATACCGATTTTTCCGTTTTCAGACATCAGGGAATCCCAGAATCTCCAGGTTGTAAGGAACTTCAGCTAGCATCTTATCTAGCCAGTATCTAACCAACAATTCCCTTCTACAAAATACCCAAAGAAGAGTCACCCACTTTGACCGAAGCCTTCCAGCAAGGAGAAATTCCCTCCCTCCTCAGGACTCCCATTCCACTTTGGGATTGCTCTAATGGTGGGGAGGTTCTTCCTGACATCAAATCCAAGTTGGCCTCTATCCACTTCCATTCATGGCTCCTACTTCTGCCTCTAGGGCCATGTGGAGAGAGTCTAATACCTCTTCTGCATGATGGCCCTTCAAATACATGAACAGAGCTATCATATCCTGACTCTGAGACTTCTTTCTCTTCAGGCTAAATACCCTTTAGCTGATGTGCATATGGCATGGCGCTGAAGCCCTTCATTATCCTGGCTAACCACCTCTGGACATCCCCTAGTTTTTCAATGCCCTTTCCAAAAGGTGTTATACAGAAATGAACAACACGGAAAGTCTTAGATCTGACCATGATGGCATCCAAGCTGCCAACACACCTCATCTTTTTCCTAAGGGTCTCAGAGGGAGCAGGTGAGCTTGGACCCCACTCAGACAAGCTGACCCCAACACATACCTTGTTCCCATTATTGTACATGGCAACCAGGCAATGCAGGTGATAGATGTGACCACACTTGGACAGCTTCCCCACCAGGTCTGGCTTGACTGTTGGCTGGGGGCCCTTATAACCCGATGGTGCTGCAAGGCGTTCCATGCAAATGGTGCAATCCTGTGGGGGCCACATGAAGGAAGAGGGCTTTTCAGATCACAAGCATCACAGAGAGGAAAATGGAAACCCACAGCAGGGAAGAGACTTACCCGAGGTCACGCTGCTCCTCAGTACCAGGGCTTGGACTTCAACTCAAGTTTCATAAGATTCAGAGTTGGAAGGGACCTTAAAGGTCATCCAGACCAACCCCGACTCCTACCACCCACTTTACAGATGGGGAATTTGAAGCCCAAGGAAGTCAGAGGACTGGCCCTCCCTCTGCAGGGAGGACAGAAAGTGGCAGGGCTGAGACTGGATCCTGACTGTGGAAGGACCTTAAATGACAAACTAGGGCAGGGGGTCTTAACCTGGGGTCTGTGACCTTGCATGTTTACGCATGTGTATATGTATGCATGTATGAACATATATATATGTTCATGTGTGCATGCAGGTATATTTATATACACACACATGAGTTATACATATGTGTATATATTTTGAAAACTGTATTTTAATGTAATCTTACGTATTTTATTTTATGCATCTAAAAAAATTTTTCTCAGAAAGGGTTCATAGACTTCACCAGCCCGTCAAAGGGGTTCATGACACAAACAAGGTGAAGAACCCATGGTCTTTCTAATATACTCTAGAGGCAAGAGGAGGCTATTAAAGGTCTTTGAGAGGAGGAGTAACATGGTTGGACACATGCCTTAAGGAGGTTATTTTGGTGAACCCTGGTGACCACCAAACCATTTAACAGTGCAGGGGATAGAGATGAGCACCTGAAGCCTAAACTGGCCATGCCATGAGCCCACTGGCAACTCACCTCATCTGGGGGGTGGCGCACTTTCTGCAGGTACTTTTTCAGAACTTCTTCTGGAGTCTTCCCTGTAGGGATAAGGATATGAGAGGAGGTCATGGCAGGGACAATGATGACAAGGACACCTATGCCCAACATTTATTAAGTATCCTCTGAGCATAGAGTAGTACCAGGGGAGGAGTAAAGTGCAGGTAAAACAGGTCCCAGGCCTCATGGACCTCACAGTCTAGAAAGGGGATAAAATCTACACACGTGCACACACACACAACACACACACACACATGTACACACACATAGTTATTAGACTAAGAGCTAGAAAGAATCTCAGAGGCCACTGAGTCCTGCCTTAGAATCTTAGTGGCCCTGCAGTAAGAGGGAGTCAGAAGCCTTGGATCAAAGCATGGAGCACTGGGGGAAAAGGCAATGGGGGAGGAAGATTCCTTTATGGATGTCAGAAATGGAAGACACTGGAAAAGTCACCTCGTCTAATGCCTTCATTTTACAGAGGGAGGAAGTGAAGGTACGGTTAATGATTTATCCAAGATCATGCAGTGAGTTAGGTGGAAGAATTGGGGACTGAGCCCCGGGCCTCCTGGCTTCCAGGCCAGGCTTCCTTCCATGACACCACAATGCATCAGAAAAATGTCTTCATGCTGTCAGGAGGGCTCCCATCTGAAGAGACGGGACAAGGGACAGGAATCTGAGGAGACATATCAGCTGAGGGGCTGGGCTGGAGACACAGCCCTCTCCTGGCCACACCTGGGTCACAAGAAGAGGGAGACTCTCTCATGGCGGTCTTGTGCTTTCTAGGTTTCAGAGTACTTCTGTTTACATTTTCTCTACTTGATCCACATGGATACCCAGAAGGTATGTAGGATGAGTAACAGTGGATGGAAGAGGAATCTGATGTCCAAAGAATGGAAGTCACACAATCAGTGAATCTCATATGTAGAGCAACCTAGGAACACAGAATGTCCGAGCTGGGAGGGCCCTTAGACCATGGAATGTCCGAGCTGGGAGGGCCCTTAGAACATAGACTGTCAGAGTTGGGGGTTCTTAGAACATGGAATGTCAGAGTTGAGAGGGAGCTTAGAACACAGAATGTAGAGTAGGAAGGTCCTTAGAACACAGACTGTGAGTTGGGAGGGCACTTAGAACATAGAAATGTCAGAGCTGGGAGGCCCTTGGAGTCCAGCAGGTCAGAGACAGGAGAGTCCTTACAACACAAAATGAAAGATATGAACAGACCCTCAGAACATAAGATAGCAGCACTGGGAAAAGGACCAGATCATCTGGTCTAATCCTACATTTTTCAGACAAGGAATCTGACACCCAAAAAGAGGAAGTGACTTGCCCAAGGACACACAGTTAGTTAATGGCAGACTTGGGCCTTGAACCCAGCTCTTCTGACCTCCCCCATCCCCAGTGAAGCTGGGAGGAGGTACCTTTCTTGGCTTGTTTTTTTGTGGTCTTGCGGCTTGTGTTGGAGACCCCCGGGATAGACTTGATTTCACTCTTGCTGACAGGAGGAGGGTGCAGGACCAGCTTAGGTGGCCGGGTGAGGCACACAGGCAATCCTGCAGCGCTCATGAGGATTCCTGTGATTCCTGAAAGGGAAGCAGGAAAAGGGCAACAGATGAAGAATCCATGAGGATGCCCTATTCCCTTCCCTCCCAGCCTCCTAGGATTCAGTAACTCACCCCTGACCCCAACCTCTACTCCTCTTTTTCTGGATTCTCTCAAGCATTACCCTGCTCATTCCCCCTCCTCAAATTCCCCTTTTGTTACCAAAGGACATTCAAATTGTCTCTCTCTGACAAAAACAAAAAACAAAACCGTCCCCTTTATTTCCTTTGCTCCAAGTCCCACCTGCCATGCTCAAACAGAGCCAGAATAAGCCATGTCTGCTTCCTAGGCAAAAGTTGACAATTGTATCTCTCCCACATCATTGTTCAATGAAGGCCTTCCAATACATGGGCCTTGAAAGATCACAAAACAAATGACCACAGACTGTGGAGAGGCCCTGTTTTCTGGCATTAAGAACATGTGCATTTATAAAGTCATAGTAAAGGTATTATATATCCCAGGAAATTCAAAGTCAGAAAAGTCCCGTTGATGCCAAAATAATTAGGGCAGCACCTTTTATGGGAGCAAAGAACTGGAAACGTGGTGTGTGCACCCATCAATTGGGGGATAGCTGGACACACTGTGGTGCATTCATGGAATGACATGCTATTTCACCCCAAGTAATGACAGCTATGAGGAAGGAAGAGACACATGGGAATATAGGTATGATTGTACAGGGAGGAAAGCAAACAGAAGCAGTAGAATACACACAACGACACAATGACGAACAGGAAGAAACATAAAACAAATGACAAAAGGAAAATGGATGCAGTATTACTACCATGGCCAATCTGGGCCCTGGAGAAGAAATGAGGAGGTGCCCCAACCCTCCTTCACTGGAAGCAGGGAACTACGGCTGTGGAATGTTGCATACCCTATTGGACGTGGCTGCTATACTGGTTTGGCTTGTGATTGACTGTTTTTCTTTGTTAAAAGAGAAGGCTCATTGTTTGTGTGTGTGTGTGTGTGTGTGTGTGTGTGTGTGTGTGTGTGTGTGTATGTGTGTGTTTGGGGGGTGGGTGGGATGGAGAGTTAATTATGGAAACATCAGTTGTATAAAACCCCAAAACAATGGTAAAACTTTTAAGTAAAAGGAAGAAAAAAGCTGAAGTAGAAAAGTGTCCCTTTTGGTACCACTTCCCTCCCCTTATCTGTGTGCCAAGCAGCTGCTGATATTGGGGCACAGCCAAGGGGCCCCTCTTACCTGCTAAGGCAGGATTCACAGGACTGGACCCATTGAGGTTCTTCACTGGGACAGTGGGGACACTGTGCAAGGGAGGAACACGTATATTATTATCTGTTCTCTGTGTGTGTGTGTCCTTTACGATCAAGAATCCTCAGTCCAAGAGGAGTTCCCCCTTCTCTTCACTGGCATCCCTGACCTGTGTGGACTTAGGGAAGTGACTTCCTTTATCTGGGGCTCTATTTCCTCATCTGCAGATGGGATTGGACTGGATTGGGGCTGTTTCTGGGCCAAATTCAACCTGCTTCCAGTTTTGGTACAATCCCAGAAGCTAAGAAAGGAAATTACAAATGTAAAAACCATGCTTAGCTCTCCAGACTCAGGAGAGCTCTGTGGAACACAATGGCTAAGGGACTGTTTTCCTTTTGGTCATTGTATTTCTAGTGCTTACCATGATGCCTAGCTTCATACATACTTGGTGGGATAAAATGAATACCATGATTCTCTTAACACTCAGAAAAACTCAGAATCAGGAATATCTCCAAATAAGGTTCAAGCCCCTCTTTGAACATATACTGGGCTGTGTCACACTGGTAACTTCTCAGTGATCCAGGCAACTCCTTAAAAAATGTAGAAAAGGTGCTGCTATCTGTAGTGTTCAAGGGAATTGGCTCATTGGGGATTCCCTATGCCAATGAAATCACAGGTTGATTTCAAAAAACAACCCCCTAGATACTACTAGGTTTTGTGAAACAAGATCTGAGCCCATCTTAACAGGCAGAAGATGAGCTGTGATAAAACGCAAACAGGAAAAGTGAGCTATCCAGCCACCTGCCCCGCCCACCCCTGGGGCCCTGAGGGGACAGGTGCTTATTATGGGCGGTGGCTGGTAGTGGGTCAGGGGGAGGGGTATCCTCCCAACCCTTTTTCTAAGACTAGTTGAACAGAAGCCCAGACCTGGGGCTTTTGACCAATTGCTTCTGGTGTGGTGGACAGGGCCCTGGACTTGGAGTTTGAACCTGGGTTCAAATTCTGCCTCAGACTCTTCACCTCTGTGTGAAGTCAAAGGAAACTCGAGTTTGCAAATTTAGAGACATCTCCATGCCACGTGTGCATATGGACCATTTGTGCCCAAACTGTGGCCGAGCCTTCCGAGCTCACATCGGCCTGATCAGGCTGTGGAACACACTAGACCTTGACCCCGACACAGTGACATCATTTTTGTCCTCTTTGAGGACAATACCCATTCACCTACTTGTGCCTCAGTTTACTAATCTTTAAAATAAGGGGGTTGGCTTCAGCAGCCACTAGGGCCCCTTCCAGTTCTCAATTTACCAGCCTAAGACTGAGAGAAGATGGATGCAGGTGTGGGGATCCAATGAAAAGGGTCAAAGCTTGCTCTAGAATCGGAAGATCACATCAGAAAAGAGAAACCAGGACCAAGAACCATCCCCTAATCACACCTGGTGGGGGCAGCTGGGCTCAAAGAGGAGCTGAAGAAAACCCATGCAAGGTCTGACAGAAGAGAAGTGACATCTGGGCCACGAGATGATGGGAAAGGGGAGAGGTGCAGAATGGGACTCAGAAGGTGCAGCTTGGGGTGAGATCAGAGCAAGGAGAAGGGCCCCTACACACACAGAAGTGGGGAAGGAGTGGAGTTTGTGACTCTCTACAGCCTGGGTGACCCTGATTGGGCGGTTCTTTTCTGGGCCTCGAAAAATGAGAGGGTTGGTTAGGTCATTTCTAAGATCACTTCTAACTCTAATCCTATTTAAAAAATCCACTGGCTCAGTTCAGTCACTATATTACTCTGAGAGTTTTCTCCCCACTTAGGATCAGAGATTTTAGACTCTTAAAGAACGATTTTCCCAACAAAGGGGCAGGGATTTTGAAAACAGCACCTGTTCGACCCCCCCCCCCCCAACCAAATGCTTCTTAAGTGTCTTCCATGATACATTTTCAGCGATCACCATCAGGGGATGACAGCATTGCATCTGTGCTCTCCCAAGCAGCTCCAAAAGAAAGCCCCCAGCTCAGCTGATATGTTACAGTGATTTGGGTGACAAAAACCACCTTTGTTCCCATAAACTGGACTGGCAGGTTTCCCTATCCGACCCAGGCAAACAGGAAACACCAGCAAAGTACAGGCATGTAGCAGTCCCAACTGGGGAGCTAGGCTCACATGAGCAGGTATAGGAAAGCCAGAGAACATACATGTACACACAGTCACGTGAGGAGGTAAGTATTCCTTCTGTCTGCCAGGAGACGTGTGCTCTGGGTAAAGGGACAACCAAGGCTGGAGGTGGCTTCAGGGAGAAATCGGGCTGGACCAGCAGTTGGGGGGTGGGAGGGAGGCAGGGGGCTAGCTTCTCCAGCATCTAATAGTGATCTTGGAAAAGTAACTTCCCCTTACCGGGTCATCTTCATTTCCCCATGTAAAAAATGAGGAGATGAGACTATGTGATTTCCAAGGTCCCCCCAAGCTCAGACATTCCATCTTCTAAGGTCTCTCCTAGCGCTGACATTCTTTGTTCTAAGTCACTTAACCTGAGGTCCTGTCCATTTCAAGCATCTGAGCACTTAGTAAATGCCTTCTGACTGATAACTGTTAAGATCACTTCCAGTGCTACTACTTTATGTTCTAAGCTCTGACGTACCAGCTCTGACATTTTTTGTCCTGTGGCTTAAGTTCAGTTCACTGTTAATGCCCCGTGTGATATGTTCTAAGATTCTCTCCAGCTCAGGAACTCTATGGCTGTACTCTGATAAACACCCATGATTCCTTCTATCCTCAAGGACCCAACAACTCCTTCCTTAAGAATGGAATAGAAGGGAAAAAAAAAACAAAAAAATAAATAAAATTTTTTGAAAATCAAAAAAAAAAAAAGAAAAGAAAAAAAGAATGGAACAGAAGTCCCCCCAAAACTGTCCTTCCTTTCCATATCCCTTGCTCATCTAAGATTAAAGAACTAGGAAAAACCAGAGACAAAGGCCAATGGGAGAAAGTCAAGCCCCAGGGGAACCCAGGGTGATAATTATAACTGTCAGATCTCCTGAGGACAAAAGTCATATGCGAGGGTGTGGCTATCGGTCCCTGTATCAGTGTCAGGCCTGTATTTCTCTTATCAAGCCCCAGCCTTACAGAAAACCAAAATGTAAAATGCGGAGCTCCCTGAAGGACCCAGTCAGTGCCAAGGTCCACATTGGCCACACCTTCTGCAGGGCCCAGGCTGTTCACATTAAGTCCATCCCTTTGAGAAGAGGCAGAGGCAGAACAGAGGCAGGCAGAGTGTTGCTATGAAGGCGCCATAATCCATCACAGCCGCCAGGCAACCCCACTTAGTCCAGCCTGCCCCATTCATGTCAGCCAATCATAATACTCCTTAGCTGTTTGGCTTTCTCTAAATTGGGGGAGGGCATCTCATAAACCCAAAGGAGTTGATCTATATGACTGAGAAAATGAAAAGACTGGGATAGGGTTAGGGGGAGAGGGGCGGGGCGGGGAGACATCTCTGTAGAAACCATGGTGAGAAGCAGGGGTTTTCACGGAGATAAACACACCAGCCCAGGAATCCCCAGAGCTGGACAATGGTCTGTCTCTACGGTAACTGAGGCCTAGCTGGAGATAGAGAAATCACTAATCTAGAGGAGACACACAGAGAGACGGGCCCGCCCTCCCAGCATACATGCCACTCCCCGCTTCTACTCTTAAGAACCAACCCCCCTGCCCCCGCTTGTCTCACTGAATAATTCACAGGGTCTTTTGTACCCCCCAACCCCCAAACCTTCTCTATCCCATTCCTCCTGCCCATCCCCTCTTTTTTCCGTGGGAAAGTTGCTTGAAGAGGTCATGGGCAGAGGGGAGGGGGAAAAGGGGTGAGCTCCGACAGAAGGCCGATGGCAAAGTCAGACAAAGGGGGATAACACGCTAATTAAGTGGCCAAGAAAGGGCTGAGGGAAGATGGGTTTTGGGGTGGGGGGCAGGGGAGGGAAGCCTGGAGGAAGAATGAAAAAGGAAAGGACTGAGAGATATGGAAGGGTAGGCAGAGGCCTCTCTTGTCAAGGCAACAGTATAAAGGGGAAAGAAACTACTTTCTATAGTCCTTTTGATACACCACTGCCCACCCCGCCCACCCCTACTCCTTGCCTCCAATTCTATTGGCATCTAAAGAAGAGGAGAGGGGGAAGAGAGAATGAACAATCAACTCACCCATTAGGATTCAAAGGGATTCTGGGCTCCCCACCCCCCCCTTTATATCATTGGGGTTTGCTGGCGTTTTCAAGGGGCACCAGGAATGCCCAGGGACATCTGAGACTTGATGCCACAAGTGGCCTACGGGCCTTGGTTGGAAACCTTTAATGACTGGTGATGAGCATGTCCAGAGATGGGATGGAAGGAGTGACGCCGGCCTTCTGTCTCCCCGAGGAGGTTGGCCAACTCAGAGGCTCCCTATCTTTATGATGAGGGTAAAGGTCCCCTCCAATCCTTGTGGTTTAAGATTCTATGATTCCATTGTAGGTAGTACCATGTTCCCAGGCACAGAAATCTAGCTGAAGGCAGTGTCATCCTCAGGTCTCTCCTTCAGGGTAGGGAGGCTTTCATTTTCAGCTTTGGTTCCCAGGGCTCAGAGCACAGTAGGTACTGAACCGGTTGAGTCTGTATTGATAACAGGTCCTCATGGGCCCAAAGTCACCCTAATCACTTGGGTCAGCCAAGGACCAGAGACAGAGCTGGGGTTCCCCAAAAGGAAAGAAGAGGTTGGGGAGGTCATAGGATCACAGACTTGGAGCTGAAGGGATACAACGAAGGGATGAATTAAAGAATGGGGAGCAGATCCCCCACCCTTACCAGATAACATCCTCAGGCACGACTCCCTTATCTATTCATTTATACTGATGCTCACCAAGCCAAGAAGAAATAACTTTCTAGGACTTAGAGCTTTGAAGAAACATGACCATCAACTAGTCCAATACCTTAGAGATGAGGAAACCGAGGCCCAAGAAAGTGAATTTCCAAGGCAGGATTTGAACCCAGGTCTTCCTGATTCTAAGTGCAATACACTAGCCATTATCTCTGTGTGCCTCCTCAAGACAGTTTGACTTGCTTAAAGGGATATTGGGAATTACAACAGGAGCCTTTGCCACCAAATCCAAAGTTCTTCCCACCAACCACCCGAGAGACGTGGAACAGGGCCTCAGCTCAATTCTCACTTCAAGTTAATTTCTACACCAGTGAAAATCCTTGGGTGGAGAGATGTCTGGACTCAGGAGGTATCCATCCGCCTCTCCCTCCCAGTGTGTGTGGCATCAGCTGTTGACCTGACCCCCCTTATCCCACCCCAGCATTCTACAAGATGACTCCTTCAAGGACCCCTTTGATCTTTCAGCCGGATTCCCTCAGCATGGAAGAAATGGAGACACCTACCCAGAAGCAATTAGCACTCTGGACTGGGCGATGGCCAGACGCTGCAGATTGGTGCGGTTCAGGGTTGCCAGAGCTACCCGCCCATTCTTGCCGGTGGCCCCTGGGGGGCTGGCTGGGGAGGCTGAGGAGGGCAGGGCCGGTGTGCTAGCTGCCTGCCTCCGGTTCACTTGTGAGGTCATTGTCTTCCCTGGGCCTCGAATGGTGCCCATCCCATCAACAGGCTTGATCCCAGCACCCAGAGGTGGGGCCAACTTGGTCCCACTAGTGGCAGGCATGTTTTTCCGGGCAGGCAGGGGCGGTAGCAACCCCATGCCACCATTGGCCCCGGCTGCTGCCTTGACGCTCATCACCAAGAGGCACTGTGGGCAGGAACACGGCGGGCCTGGGGGGGAGCTGGCCACGCCCTGGCTGACCGGCCAGGACTGAGACTTGGGTAACGTGCCTGTGACCATGGGGTAGATGAGGTCAAGGCGGTGTCGGACGTGACGCTTACGCTGGGTCTGCCTGTTGATCTGACTCATCGTGCCAAAGTCGATGACGTAGCAGAAGCCAATGGAGGTGAGGTCAATCCAGGGATGCTGCTTCTCATAGGCATGCTGGATGGTGATGCCTACCTCCATGTCGTAAGGGGTCCAAGAACCATTGTCATTCTCCCACTCCCAGACCACACCTTTCCCAGGGGCTGAGGCTGGGTCATAGTAGCTTCGACGGACAGGACGGAGGGTCCCTGGCAAAGAGTAGGGAGAAGAGTGTTAGCTACGCAGCCTGGAAACATCCCCGTATACCTTTCTTCCTACACATTTTGCAATTAGGCGACATTGGGTAATTCCTTTCATTGCTCAGGCCCCTGGTTTCATCATCATCACCATCAATAACATTTATATACCACCTACTATGTGCTGGGCACTGTGCTGAGGGCTTTACAAAAATTATGCCCCTTGATCCACCTTGCATTTGAGGGAACCAAGGCAGACAGAGTTAAGTTATTTGCCCAGGGTCACACAGCAAGTGTCTGAGGCTAGATTTGAACCCAGGTCTTCTTGGCTCCAGGCCAAGTGCTCTATCTACCGTGCCACATTGCTACCGCTTAAAATTAATAATAGCTACCGTTTAATGTGGTGCTTTAGCCTTTGCAAAGCACTTTATAACCACTACCCCATTTGATCCTCACAACCACATCACAACCTGTAAAGCGGGTGCTATTATTAACCCCATTTTACAGAAGAGGAAACTGAGACACAGAAAAATTAAGTGACTTGCTCAGGGTCACACAGCTTAGTAAGGGATGGCGCAGGTTATGACTTCAGGTCTTCCTGACTCCAAGCTCTAGATGCTGTCAGCTATACCACACAACCTCCTCCCCCTGGCCCCCCCCTTGCTAAATGAGGAGGTTGGATGAAGTTTTTTTCATTCATCCCCAAGCATTTATTCTGTATGTATTATGTGCTGAAAAGTGTGCTAGGGGCTGAGGAAGTTACATAGCTTAATAAGACACAGTGTCCTGGAGCAAGTTACTTATGAAGCTGAGTCTCCTTTTCTGTAAAATGAGGCCGTTAGATTCGAGGGTCTCATGATCCTGTCTCATAGAGAGAAAACACACACATACACACATGCATGCCCACACACCCATGCACATGCATGCATGCACATATACACGCCACAAACATGAAGACGGATGTGGGGACAGCCCCCATCTGGAGGGGGCAAAGGCACACTAAGGCTGATGCAATGACTCTTTCTCCGAAACAGAATTAAATTATGCCAGAGGAAGAAGAAGAAGAAGAAGAAATAATAGTACATATTTATCTAGTGCCTTCCCTCCAAGGAGCTCCAAGCACACCCTAGATGCTATAATGTTCAATCTTGCTAGGACAGAGGGAGGAAGGAAGGAGACAGAGATTATTATAGTACTATATAATATTGTTATTATATTAATTTCTCCATGAGTAGAAATTAAGGGATGGGGGACAAGAGAGTGACTCCCTTAAGTTTTACTGTCCATCAGTGGTAAGACCAGGGAGGAAGAATAATAATACCCCATTGCCACAGTTAAGGAACTTTGCTTTCCATCTCTGTGTTGGGTGGGTGGTGACAGAATTATGGTCCCCATTTTACAGATGAGAAAACAGAGGTTCAGGGGGTGACGTACTTAAAACCCCTCCTGCTCTGTGATCTGACGTCACCCTAGCCAAAGTCACATAGCTAGCAATGGGAGGACTCAAAGACGGGATCTAATTCCGATGCTTTCTCCTCATCCTACTGCTTTTCCGTCTAGCTCCCAGAGGCAGGGAGCCCTGTCTTTCTAGGCTCTTACTCTGGTCTTCCAGTTCTGCTTCCACGGCTTCAAACCTAAAGTCAGGTCCCTTCTCCAATAAGGCATCATTCCATGAGGGAACACCCAAAACAAAGCACAGAGGAGGGGTCAGGGAAGAGGGAAGGCCTCAAGGAGGCAGGAATCTTAGCATCTGTCAGCTTCATCACCATTCATCAATCTGATGGGAAAGGGGCCCTCCCCAGGCCTCATTCCTCCAGGCTTCAAGCCCTCCCCAA
Organism: Phascolarctos cinereus; assembly: GCF_003287225.1. Lineage (NCBI taxonomy): Eukaryota > Metazoa > Chordata > Mammalia > Diprotodontia > Phascolarctidae > Phascolarctos > Phascolarctos cinereus. The sequence continues at coordinate 250,678,094 of NW_027556402.1, read as the reverse complement.
CCTTCTCTCAGAGGGGAAACCCATGACCACTATGACTGAGGACAGCCTCTCATTCAAGAGAAGAAAAGGAACAGTTACCATTCAGGCCCCTTCCAGGGTCATACCCCACCCCCCTGGCCCCACATCTCAGAGCCCCTCAATGACCCCAAACGACAACATTCAGAGCCACTGGGAGACACAGAACAATTCCTCATTCAGTAGTAAGACCCTTGGAGGAGGGAAGAAGAAAGAATGGAGGAGGAAGGGCAGGGGGTGGGGGGGAACAATTATCCCTCACAATTTCCTTTCTAAAGAGTCCAGATGAAGACACTGGCTGCTACTCAGCCCCATGCATAGCATGGGGCGTTTCCTCCTATTTAGTATTTATTAGGGTCTAAGGAGAATTGGGTGACCATAAGGAAAGGGCTAGGATCGGGGAAGGAGAGCGCAGCTCCCCATCCCGTGGAGGATGGGGATGCTCTATTCTCTCTATAAGCAAGCTCCAGTGACATTGTCCAACCCATCCCCCACTGACACCCTGCACTCTGGGAGAGGAAGTATGAAAAGAGGGCCAGGTTTGGAATCAGAATCCCAGCTTAATATTTCATAGCTCTGTGACGGATGGGAAGGAACTTCACCTATACAGGATCCTAAGAGAAAAGGATCTGTAGCTGGAAAGCACCTCAAAGGCCATCTGATTCAACCTCCTCCTTTTACAGATGAGGAAACTGAGGGCCAGGGGGGCAAAAAATAGGTATCTTGGGTAGAATTTGAACCCTGACCCTCTAATGCCAGGGTCTGTGCTCTTTCCACTATACCAAGCAACCTCTCTGAGCCTCAATTCCCTCATCTGGGAAATGGGTATCATAGCTGCCTGCATGCCTACCTACCTCACAATAAAGGAAGTGTGTTGGAAACTTTGAAGTTTACAACATATGTAAGATCTTCCAAAAGTTTCTATATAGGTTTAAGATATTAAAAGTTTAAGTTACAGTTAACAACCATAACTGTGAAAAAAAATTTTGAAGCAGGTTTCCTGATAAAGGCCTCATTACTCAAATATGTAAAGAAATGAGTCAAATTTAGGAAAAAAAGTCATTCCTCAATTGATAAATCGTCGAAAGATTTCAGATGAAGTAATTAAAACCATATTAAAAAAAGCTCTTACTCATTATTTATTGCAGAAATGCAAATCAAAACGATTCTGAGGTACTAGATTGGCTAATAGGACAGAAAAAGAAAATGACAAATGTTGGAGGGGATGCGGGAAAATTGAGACACTAATGCTGTATTGGATGGAGTTGTGAACTGATTCAACCATTATGTAGACCAATTTGGCACTATGCCCAAAGGGTTATAAAACCATGCATCCCCTTTGACCTAGAAATGCCACTACTAGGTCTGTATCCCAAAAGAGATAAAAAACAAAAGAGAAAAGAAAAAACAAAAAAAGAAATATACAAAAATATTTATAGCAGTTCTTTTCTGGTAGCAAAGAACTGGAAATTGAGGGGATATTCATCAACTGGGGAATGGTTGAATAAGTTGAGGTATATGATTGGGATGGAATACCATTGTGCTATAAGGGAAACCTGGAAAGACTTACATGAACTGATGCAAAGTGAAATAAACAGAACCAGAACACTATACACAGTAATAACCATATTGTGAGCCGATCAGCTGTGAACAACTTACTATTCTCAGCAACACCACAATCCAAAACAACTCTGTTACATGTCCTCAGAGAAAGAACTGATGAAGTCTGAACACAGATCAAAGCTTACTTTTTTTGCCTTCTTTATTTTTCTTTCTTTCTTTTTTTTTTTTAGTCTATGTTTTCCTTTACAACATGACTAATATGGAAATATGTTTTGCATGACTGCACATGTATATATTATCCCTCACAATTTCCAGATGAAGACATTGGCTGCTACTCAGCCCCATGCTATGCATGGGGCCTTTCCTCCTATTTTGTGTTTATTAGAGTCTAAGGAGAATTGGATGACCATAAGGAAAGGGTTAGGATGGAGGAGGGTGTGCAGCTCCCCACCCCAGGGAGGATGGGGATGCTCTATTCTCTCTACCAGCAAGCTCCAGTGATACTGTCCATCCCATCCTTCATTGACACCCTGGATTCTGGGAGAGGCAGTATGAAAAGAGGGCCAAATTTGGAATCAGAGGGCCCCAATTGCTTGCCTTCTCAATGAGGGGGTGGAAGGGAGAGAATTTGGAACTAAAATTTTGAAAACGAATGTTAAAAATTGTTTTTACATGTAATTGGGAGAAAATAAAATACTAAATAAATAATTTTTAAAATGTTTTTAAAAGTTTAAGTTACTAAAGCTTAAATCTGTACTGACTTTCAGAAATTTACTGACTTGCAGAAATTTAAATTAAAGGATGTGACAACCTTTAATCCTGAGACTCCATTCAAAGGCACTGTGAAAACCTAAAAAGAAACTCCCTATTCTGGCCACCATTTCCCAATATTTCTTGAGTTCTTCTATCCCAAGTTGTCTCTGTTAGAATGTCAGCTCTTTGAGAACAGAGCCTTTGTTTGTTTGTTTATTGGGTAACATTGGGTTTTCTTTCTGTTGTTACATTTCAAGTTCTGAATTGTCTCTCTCCCTCCTCACCCTTCCCCACAGAAGGCCACCATTTGATGCAGATTTATAAATACATGCAGAACCATAATATTCATGCTTCTATTTATCAGTTCTTCTTCTGCAAGCAGATAGCATCTTCCTTCCTGGGTCCTTTATAGTTGATCTGAGTATTTATAGTACTCAGAACCACTTGATTGTTCACAATTATTCTTTGAACAATATTACTGTTACTGTCTGCAACGTTCTCTTGGTTCTGCTCACTTCACTTTTCATTATTTCATGCAAATCTCTCCACGTCTTTCTAAAATTGACCAGCTCATCATTTCTTACAGTGCAGTGGTACTCCATCGCTTGTATACACACTAGTTGTTTAGCCATTCGCCAACTGATGGGCATCCCCTCAATTCCCAGTTCTTTGCCACCACAAAGAAAGCTGCTATAAACATTTTAGAACATATAGGTTCTTTTCCTTTTTCCCTGATTACCTTGGGAAACAGACCTAATAGTGATATTGCTGGATCAAAGGGCATAGGCAGTTTAATAAACTTGGGGCGTAATTCCAGATTGCTCTCCAAAATGGCTGAAACATTTCCACCGACAGTCTACTAATGTCCCAATTTTTCCATAATCCCTCCAACATTTGTCATTTTCTCCTTCTATCATTTTGGCCAATCTGATAGGTGTGAGATGACATCTCGAAGCTGTTTTAATTTGCATTTCTCTAATCAATAATGGTTTATAGCATTTTTATATGACTATACACAATTTTGATTTCTTCATAAAAAAACTGCCTGTTCATATCCTTTGACCATTTTTTCAACTGGGGAATGACTCGTATTCTTATAAAATTGACAAAGTTCTCCATATATTTGAGATATGAGACCTTTATCCAAGAAATTGTCTATATCTCCCCCCCTCATTTTCTGCTTTCCTTCTAATTTTGCCTATGTGGGCTTTATTTGCACAAATTTGAATTTAATGTAATCAAAATTATCCATTTTACACTCACATTTAATGTAATCAAAATGGTCCATTGTACACTCACATGCTCTCTATCTCTTGCTTATTCATAAATGCTTCTCCTATCCATAAGTCTCATAGCTAACATGTTCCATGTTCTAGTTTTCTTATCCCTCCCTTTATATGTAGGGCATGTATCCATTTTGATCTTATCTTGGTAAATGGTGTAAGATATTGGTCTATACCCAATTTCTTCCAGATGCTTTCCAGTTTTCCCAACAATTTTTACCAAATAGTGAATTCTTATTCTGAAAGTTTGAATCTTTACTTTTGTCAAACACAGGGTTACTACAATCATTTACTACTGTGTTTTGTATGTCTACTTTGTTCCACTGATCTACCTTTCTATTTCTTAATTACTGCCTTACAGTATAGTGTAAGATCTGCTATTGTTAAACTTCCTTCCTTTACTTTTTGTCATTAATCCCTTTTATATTCTTGACCTTTTGTTCTTCCAAATGAATTTTATTAGAATGTTTTCTAGCTTAATGAAATAGTTTTTTGGTAATTTAATTGGGATGGCATTGAATAAGCAGGCTGAGACTTTTCAAATCTTGTCTCTAACTCCCTAGCACTTAGCACAGAGCCTGGCAAACAGCAGGCACTTAATAAACAACTGTCAATGGACTCTTATGTATAACGAGTGGGGCTAGACTTTGTTGTCAGTCAGTCATGTTCGACTCTTTCTGACCCCATTTTCTTGGCAAGGATACCAGAGCGGTTTAGCCATGTCCTTATCGTTTTACAGATGAGAATACTGAGGCAAACAGGGTTTAATGACTTGCCCAGGGCCACACAGCTAGTAAGCGCCTGAGGCTCTTGAATCCAGGCCCAGCACTCTGTCCACTGCACCACCTCGCCACCCCGAGGTTAGACTAGATGACCTCAAAGGAGTATACCCAGGACTATAATCACTCTGAAGGCAGGACCCACTTTATACCCCTTTGAGCCTTTCTTGGTCTCAAGCCCAAGGTTATTGGGCCTTCCTTCAAGGAACTCAAAAATCTGGAGGGATAAGAGAAGTCTTGTCGCTTGGCCCAAATCCTTCCGTCAGTTAGGAAGCAGGAGCTACTTCCAAACTAGAGGGGCTGGCAGAGGCTGCCAGCGGAGAGGGTTCTATCTCATCCTCTGGGTGTTTATGAGACAATTAGTGCTTTGGAAGGTTTTCTCCCTCAGCAGCTCCAGAGGCTGGTACTTGCCATAAGCTTCCAGGAACCCTTCTGATCATCTGTCCGTTCTCATTGTGAAGGAAGAGGCCAGGCCTTCTCTGTAACCCCTCCAGGTGTCTGACCCCAACATCCACTCCACGTCAACAGGAAAGCCAAAGAAGGTGAGTTTCTCCAGGAAAGTGTAAGCTCTTTGAGGGCAAGGGCCGATGCCTGGCAGGTGCCTAATAAATGTTGGTTGGATTGAATTGAGTCAGAAGACCTGGGTTCAAGTCCTACCTATGCTGCTTATTATTTGATAATCATAAGAGAGCTGGTAGTACATAGAATAGAGCACTGGGTCTGGATTCAGGACTTGAGTTCAAATTTATTCTCAGACATTTAGTAGCTGTGATCCTGGGAAAGTCACTTAACCTCTCTTTGCCTCAGTTTCCTCAAATGTAAAATGGGGATATCAGCGCCTACCTCCCAGCACTGTTGTAGGGATCAAATGAGATAATATTTCTAAAAATTGTTTAGCATACTGTCTGATATATAGTAGGTATTACATAAATGCTCATCTTCCCCCCACCCCACACCCTACCATTAACAACTCACTTCTCCCTCTCTGTGCCTCAGTTTCTGCATCTGCAAAATGAAGGAATTAAACTAGATGACCTCCAAGGTCCACTATCACTTTAATTCCTATTTTTCTATCCATATGAAGCTCTTTGGGCTTCAGTTACCTCATCTGTAAAATGGGCATATCTGTATTGCCTAACTTACATGATTGTTTTGAAATTCAGGTGAGATAAAGGGTATACATAAATACTTTCCTTTTTTGGTTTTAGGGAATAGTGCAGGAAACGTCTGTCCAGCCTGAAGCTGGGTTCCAAAAGGCTTTCAACTTTAGTTTTTTTCTACGATCCACAGGCCCTTCTGGGCATCCTTGGTCCCACCCATCCCTACCACAAGCACATGCAGCAAGATACTTCATGGCATGGAGCTTTCTGAGGAAGAGACGAGAACATTTGCTTCTAATATGCCATGTCCCCAGATGGGTTCCTGCCTTCCCATGACTCCCCTTTTAGCCGCATGAAGACACAGACATCACAGGAGCCAGAGCTAAGCTGGCTTCCTGGGAGAAAAACTGAACCCAGCAAAGCCACAGAATCACAAGTTAGAAGAGATTTTTGGAGATCATTCGCCTTTCCAACCACTCCATCCCAAAAAGGAGGCATCTGAAGCCCTTTAAGATTATATGGATTTTCAAGCTGGTAGGGAGGGGACTTAGAGACTATCTAATTCAACTCTCTCGCTTTAGGGGCAAAAATGGAGGCCTAGGGAGAAGAAATGAATGACTTTCCCACGGTCACACAGTGAGAGATTCCAGATTTGAACCCAGGCCTTCTGACTTCAGAGACAAGGCTCTTGAAGGTTATACAATTATCAAGTAGCAGAGCTGAGATTTGAACCCAGGACTTCTAGGGGCTCTTTTATGCTTACATTGGTGCCATAGTTTTACTGGTAAGAGCAAACAATTACTAATAGTAATAAGGCTGCTCAGAGGCACAGTGGGTAGAGCACCAGATTGGGAATCAGGAAGACCTGAGTTCAAATCCAGCCCTGGACATTTACTAGCTATGTGATCCTGGGCAAGTCACTTAACTTTTACCTGCCTCTGTTTCCTCATCTGTGTAATAGGAATAATATTATTACCTAATTCCTAAGGTTGTTGTTGTAAGGACCAAGTGAGACACAATTTGTAAAGTGCTTAGCAAGCTTTAAATTCCTATGTAAATTTTAGCTCTTTCTTCTTCTTCTTCTTCTTCTTCTTGCCTTTCCCTGAAATTATCTCCAATTTATTCTACATATATATCTTATGTGTATATAATTGTTTTCTCTTCCATTAGACCATGAGCCCCTTGAGCCCAGAAAACTATTTTTGCCTTTCTTTGTATCCTCAGTGTGTCTGGCATACAGTAGGTGCTTAGCAAATGGTTAACTGACTTGACATTTATGTAGTACTTTTAGGTTCTGCAGAGCATTGAGGTACATCGACTCATTTCACCCAGACAATAGATCCTGAGAGTAAGCGCTATCATCCCCATATTACACGTCGGTCAAGAAGCATTTATCAAATCTGAGTTAAAATCTCTACTACATCCTTTACTTCTTAGGCAAATCACTTAAACTCTGCAGGCCTCAGTTTCCTCATCTATAAAATGAGGGGGAAGGACTGAATGGTTGCTGAGGTCCTTTCTAGCATCATATGACCTGTGATTCCATTGAGGATACTCCCTCAATCAATGTAGATGGACACGTTTATAATTTGAGGGATGGAGGTGTCAACCACGTAGGCCAAGGGGACCCAACCAGATTACAATGTAATTAGGAAATACTTAACAAAATAAGTAAAAACACAACAAAACACAGATAATGTTCATTTGTGGTTTTCTAAGTCAATAACGGGCAAGGATCCCATGGAGTTTGACATCACTGGGCCTAGACTACAGAAAGTACTTGCCTAGGGCCACACAGCCAACAGCAAGAGTAAAGGCGGGATTTGAACTCAGGTCTTCCTGACTCTGAGACCAGCTCTCCTTCTCCACTAGGCAATACTGCCTTTCATACACAAACATGTATATAAAATAGGTGACTTCTTTTGGACTGGGCCTATTTTTTTCACCAGGGCAGGGAACTCTCAGTGAGGGTGCTGCCTCCACCCATGCTGGTATCTTCCTCTTCAGCATCTGACAGCCTTCGAGAAGTCATTCAGGTTAAGGGACTCGACCAGGATTGCCCAGCCAGTATGTGTCAGAAGTGGGATTTGAGGGTGGCTCTCCATGACTCCTAAGTCATTTTCCCTATGCACTACATCATGCTGGTTTCTCACACAGAACAAATATAAGGCCATTTGGATAAGAAATAAGAGCAAGTGGAGGGAATCAGGAAAGGCCTTGTGTGGGAGGTGTGTGACACAAGGTAAGCTTTGAAGGAAAGTAGGGATGGGGAAACTGAGGCTCAAAGATGAAAGTCTTCTTCATAAAGACAGCTAGTAGGTGTCAGAGGCAGGACATGCACCCGGATCTTCCTGATTCCAACTCAGCCCTCTGTCTACTCTATATCCTACCCCATGCTGTCTCCTAATAATCAGTTAGAATAAGAAGATACAGAAAGATAGCCTAACTAAAAGGATACAAGAAAATCCTCGTTCCTAACCTCTCCCACTGACCGTCAGTTTCCTCTAACTAATATTACACTTCCTATTCTGGAAAAAAAAAATGTAATTTAGGTCTGGAGCAAAGTCAGGGTTTCCACTGACTCAAGCATTTCTCCTGTCCTTGTTCTACTGAATTCTATTGCTCCTGTTCTTTCCTTTTTATTGGGGGTAGGGGGCAAGGGGAAGGAATTCAATTTAAACCAAAAAAAAAAAATTAAGCGTTTGCTACTTGAAAAGTTCTACACTCTGATCTAGCTACCCATAAAGTCAGTGGCATAAGAATTGTCATTCAGGCAGCTAAGTGGATAGGGCATCAGGCCTGAAGTCAGGAAGACTCATCTTCCTGAGTCTGAATCTGGCCTCAGACACTTACTACCTGTGTGACTCTGAGCAAGTCACTTAATCTTGTTTGCCTCAGTTTCTTCATCTGGAAAATGAGCTAGAGAAGGAAATGGCAAACCACTCCAGTATCTCTGCCAAGAAAATCCCAAATGGGGTCGTGAAGAGTCAGACATGACTGAACAACAAAAGAATTTGAAACAAAAAAAGAAAGCAAAAGATTTATCACCGCCATTTTACAGACAAATAAACTGAAGCTGGTAGTGTTAGAGCCAAGATTCAAAGACTAGTTAGTGTGTTCCAACTCCAGGTCTGCCACTCCTTCCACCTGACCCTGGCTGCCTTTCTACCTGAATAGCAGAAAACATTGGTCCAGAGCAAGTAAATCTAGGTGACAGTGGGTATGACGATGAAATATCGGACCAAGGCTTACGGAAATAATAAACATCCTGTTTCACTTCTTTGCCCACTGATACCTCCCTTCGTTCTAAGTCTTTCTGATTCTCTGGCCCAAAATGCCAGGAGGGAACAGGTTTAGAATCTGAAATGAGCTTAGAGCCTGAGGCTGAGTCGAAGAGGATGGAGGGACCAGGGCCCCCTCAGCCAGGTCTCCCTGGTGACTGGCAGCGATGAAGTCACAAGCAGAGGAGCTGGATAGACAGAGGAGGTAGGGAGAAGAGAAGGCAGGAAGAGAAGGCAACTTCTGAGCAAACAAAGCTCTCTAACACAGAAAAAGGTCTGGAAAGCCGATGAAGCAACAAAAAGAGGAAGAAAGATGGGGGAGGGATGGTTAGGGAAGGAAGGGAAGGGAAGCAGAGTCACCTTTGGGCAAGTTACTCCCAGTTCCCTATTGTTTGGGCAGTTTTGTTTCAAGCTTGAAAGCCTGGCTGGTGGATAGGGAGGCAATGTCTTTATAAAGTTGCCAGTGTATATGGCCCAGGGCCTGGCATATCATTCAGGTTTATGGCTTTGTCAAGCCCTGGTGCAAAAGAAAAAGCAGGTAGATTTAGTGTCAGAAAGACCTGGATTGGAATCCTGCCTCTGGAAAGCATTATCTGTGTGACCTTGGCCACCTCACTGAATGAACTTCTTTGGGCCTCAGTTGACTTATTTGTAAAATGAGGGGGTTTGACTAGGTAAACACTAAAGGATCCAGCCAAGTCTAAACCCTATGATCCTATAAGCCTCTAATACAAGGGGTTCTAGCCTGGTGCGCTACTGTAAACCCTGCGACAGGGGAGGCTGAGGCTGGTGGACGGATCCCCTGAGCTTGGGAGCTCAGAGCCACAGTGCCTTGCAAATCATTTAGTCAAACTCCCTTATTTTTCAGATCAGAAAACTGAGGCCTAGGGAAGCTGAATGCCTATGGGCACAATGTCACAGAGACAGTAAAGATTCAGACGAAGGTCTTCAAAGTCCAAATTGACTGCTAAACCTCTTCCAGACTCAATTTCTTCATCTGTCAAATGATGATTAAACACAAAATAAAACACTTTCTGTACTATACCTCACCTCACAGGGTAACTGTGAGAATCACATGAGATAATGGATGTGAAAGCACTTTGAAAATGACTAAAATAAGGTGTTATTTTTAGTTACGTTGGAAATTTGGCTTCCTTTCTCCTCTACTACACCCATGGATGGGAGTGTTCCCCAGAACTTACTGCAGTGTGGGGCATGAGGTTCAGCCGGGTGATTTTAAAGCCTTCAAATGAACATTGGATACGGATTCTTCTTAGAGCGTCCCAAGGAGCATGTGCTGCTCCCTCCTTGGGCTTTGTTGTTGCTTCCTATATACAGTGTGTGTACATATAAAAACACACACGCACATACACGTGCATACATATGCAGACATATGCACACACACAGGTATAATACAACATACATGTGTGTATTTATAGACATATACGTATGTGTATGTATACATGGGTATATCCCCTTTCTGTACCTGCCTATATAAGCTGTCCCCCATGGCTAGCATGTGCTCCATCTTCACCCCTCCCTTTCAATATCCCCAGTTTCCTTCTAGGTTCAACTCAAGCATGACCTACTTGAGGGACAATGCAGGCTGGCCTGCCCCAAATGTACCTAGTTGTTAACTGTGGCTGGTCCCACAGGCCTCATCCCTAGGCCCTTTTCTTTTCTTCCTCTATACTACCTCACTTGGGGATCTCAGCAGCTTCCATGGATTCAATTATCACCTCTATGCTGAAGATCCGCAAATCAACTTATCCAGCCCTAACCTCTAGGTTGACCTCCAGTCTAGAATCGTCAATCACCTGTCCTGTAAACACTTAAACTCAGCACGTCCACAAATGAACTCATCTTCCCCTCCCACACCCTCCCCTCTTCCTAACTCCCCTATTAGTCATCCTTAGTCCCCAGGCTCACAACCTAGGTGTCATCCTCCACTCTCTCTCTTTCTCTCTCTGTCTGTCTCTCTCTCTGTCTTTCCATCATCCAATCTGTTGTCAAGACCTGGCAGTTTTACCTTGTGAAACGTCCCCTTTCTTCCTCTTGACACTGCTACCCTCTGGTGCAGACCCTTATCACTTTATACCTGGACTATCAAAATAGACCGCTGATGGCTTTGTCTGCCCCAAATCTACAAAGCCATCTCCCTAAAGGTGAATCTTCCTATCACCTCCTGGATCAAACACAAAATCAGAGCCCTTCATCACCTGCCCCGCCCCCATACTTTGGGATCACTGATGCTGCAGTAGAATGTAAATCTCTGAGAGCAGGGCCCAGTTCATTTCGGGTTGTTGATCCCAAACCCGCGCAGTGCCTGACACATAGGAAACATCCAATAAATGCTTGCTGGCTAAGATATAGGGTGTCGTTGCAGGAGGGGCCTTAGAACACAGGCTGCCTTGTACATGGTATAGAACTCCCAGTGGGATGCAGGTTCTCTGAGGGCGCCATTCTTTTGTCCAGATACACTCAGACCCAAGCAAAGCACCTTGTACACAGGAATAGGGACTTGGACCCTCTGATTTCATTGGCAGAGGGAACTCAGGATGGGGACGCTGTCTCTGTTAAAGCAAGTCAACCCTTGCTTTGTAACTCAGAGTCTGAGAAGTTGCCTAGGACGTTGAGAGGAAGGCCATGCTCTTGAACCCAGGTTTTCCAGGCCCCACAGGCATCTGCAGGGCCCGTTCTTGCACACAGCAGGCACTTAAGGCACTTAAGAAATGCTGCTTGAATTGAATTGGATCCCACATCAAAAGATGTAAGGTAATGGAATAGGATGTCAGATCTCCAAGGGGTCTCAGAAGCCAGCTGGTTCAACCTTATTTTCCCATGGAGAAAATGGAGGTTCAGGAAGGAGTAATCACTTGTCCAAAATAACACATCAGTCTCCTGACAGCGCCAGGGTTAAGGTTAGAAAGTGGGCTCTTTCTGAACCTATTACTTCCCATAATGCTTTGCTCCCTGTAGGGAGTGGGGGGAATGTTGCTTAGCTCTGAAGTGAAGACAGGATCCATCCACGTGAGAGTTTCTCTCTCTCCTTCCTCCCTTGTCTTCTTCCCCTGTCCCACGAGGGATCTAGGGTTCCCCCGAAGGGGCCAAGATGAAGAATCTACTTGAAAGTGCTACACCCTAATTCTTACCCAGATTTCTGCAGGGTAAAATCCCAGAAGTATGGTTGGGAATAGTGAGCCCCACAGCCCGGTGGAGCCACACGGGGAGCAGAGGCGGGTGTTATTTTGATATAAAAATCCTACATCTCCAAGTTTATTTTGAGCTGAACTGGAATTCCCCGTTAAATGTCTCCCCATCTGCCTTCTCCCAGGCCTGAACCACCCCCCCCCCCCCGATTCCTCTCTGTTCCTGCCTCACTAAACACATCGAGAGAGAAGAGAGAGAGAGAGAGAGAGAGAGAGAGAGAGAGAGAGAGAGAGAGAGAGAGAGAGAGAGAGAGAGAGAGAGAGAGAGAGAGAGAGAGAGAGAGAGAGAGAGAGAGAGAAGCACAGCACACACACCCTAACCCACACACACACACACAATCTTTTGCCTCCCTGCCCCCACAGCAACCTCAGTCCAAATTGCTAGGGCTGTGGGCCCTTCTTAATCCCTCTGGCTCAGTCCTTCCACATTCCTGCTCCTTATCCCCTCCCCACCACTAGTCTTCCTCCCTGCCCCAAGAGCCTCCTCCCCCATGCCCCAGACAGACAGACAGACAGACAGACAGACAGACACACACACACACACACACACACACACACACACACACACAGAGTCTATCCCCTCAGGGAAAGGGGGTCAGGACCCTAGTAATTCTGGAATCTACCCCAGAAACCTAAAACCCACCCCATGTGTGCCTGTCTGCAAGATGCTTGCCAAAGAGAGAAACAAAATGAAGAAGAAAATTCCCTTCCCATGACAATCCTAATTAGCACATAGGATTTGGGGTCTTTCCAATGAGTACAAGCATGCCGTGAGCAGACAGCTGTTCCTTGGCCTTCTGGGACCCTCCTAATCATCCTCTCCACAGCACCAGCCCTCCCTCCCTCCCTCCAGCAGCTGGGCTTCCCAGTTTCCTAAATTGCACTGGGCTGCAACCTCAGGCAGAATTCTCCCACAGAAGGGGCTAAGGGTGGATTACTCCCTTAGTCCTCTAATTAATCAGTTAACTCTTGTGAATGATGCATTGCTCCAGAGAGCCAGGCTTGGGGAGAGCTCCTCACTTCTGGTCAGTCCCCATGCCCAGCAACGCAGCTCCCTCCTGACCGCTAGCTCCGGGTCCTACTTAAGCCAGTGTGGCCAGAGACTTGGCCACAGATTCTCCAAGTTGCCAGACCCCCAAGTCCCCGGCCCCAGCCTGAAGGTTTCCTCTCTACTTTCCCTCTCCCAGAGACTTTTCCTCAAGCAAACTTGTCACCTGAAGGATGTTCATTCCGGGAAAACAAACCCATTTTCTCACCAAAAGAGGGAGAGTCAACTCCTGAGAATTCAGGGGTGGTATTCCTGGGGGAATGGAGAAAGGGCGATACCCAGGATCTTTCTCTGAAAGAATGTGCCTCCTGCTGCTGCTGCCAATCCCCAGCTGGCAAAGTGAATGAGCTCCCCTAGCCTGGCATCTCTCACCAGCCTTCTTCCTCCTCCTTTCTCCACCGCGCCCTCCCACCTCACCCAGCTCTTTCCCCCATCTGCTCCAGGCTGCGCTTTGGCACTCTCCGGTGCTGAACCCCAGCCCCTGGGCACGGAATCCCGAGGCATCTCCGCTATTCCACCATGCCTCCTCTGGCCGGGCCCCCTTCTCCCCGAGATGCCCCGGAGGAAGAACGTGAGGCTCCCGGGAATTCCATCTTCTCCCAAGTTTGTTCCAGACCTGGGAGCCGACAGAACAGAGGGCTGGTGGAGCCCGCAGCGGGGCAGAGCGCTGGGGGGGCCAGGGCTGTCACGGCGCAAGGAGGGGCGAGCGCCAGCTGGGGGGAGGGCTGGAGGGGGCAGGAAGGGAGGGGGCAGTGTGGCAGCTGGGGGGGGCGGCCGGAGAGGGCAGGAGGGGAGGGGGCAGTATCAGCTGGAGGGGCGGCTGGAGGGGGCACTGGCAGCTGGGGAGGGGGTGGCCGGAGGAGGCAGGAGGGGAGGGGAGGGCTGACAAGGGAAGGGGGGGGCTCACCCGTGTCCTGCCGGAATTGGTGCATGGACTGCAGGTCGATGATGTAGGGCGACAGGCGGCTGTCCACCTGGCCCAGCACCACGCTGCCGCCGCCGGCGCGGGGCCCCCCGGCCCGGATCACCGCCTCGATGTGGTGGCTCACGGCCGGGCTGTAGGGTCTCCAGCGGCCGTGCTCGTTCAGCCATTCCCAGACCACCACGGCCGAGGCCAGCAGCATGACTGGCGATCGTGGGCCCGCCGCCGCCTCCGCGCAGCCCCCCGGGAACGCCTGGGCTGGGTCGCTGGCCTCAGCTCCTCGCCATGGGCCCGGGGCGCGCCCCGCATCCACCCGGGCCGCCGCCGCCGCCCGCCGAGCTCCGCCGCCCCAAGGGGGCCGGAGGCTTCATGCAAATCTCCGCAGCTCGGCGCCGCGGGCCCCGCCTGGCCCCGTCACCGGGCGCCGCTGCCGCAGGGCCGGCCGGCCGAGCCCGGACGGGGCAGGGGCGCTCTGGCCGGCGGCTCCGAGAGGGCTCGTGCGGGCGCTGCGGGCCCGGGCACCAGTTGCGCCTCCTCTGCGGATGCCCGGCCGCCGGGGATCTCGCCGAGCCGGCCTGCTGCCAAGTGCATGCTCCGGCGGCCGGGGCGGGGTGGGGGCTGGCCACCCCTCCCCCGTGGGTCCCCTCCTTCTGCCCGCCCTCCCGGCTCGGGTCCTCGTCCTCCCCCGTACCCCCTCCCCTAGCCACCTCCCTCTCCCTCCCCCTCTCTGGCCCCTCCTCCTCTGCTGGCCCCCCTCCCCTTCGCCTCTCTCCCCCGGCCCCCTCCCCCTCCCCCTCCCTTTCCCCAGCCGCAGTCGCGGTTCCGCCCCCTCCCCAGGGCCTGCGCTGAGCTTGCTCTCCTTCCCAGAGAATCCCCCTTCTTGGGCTCGGATCCAAAGCCAGGGACAAATGCTAGGCGCCCCCACCCTAACCCGAGATGGCCGCCCTCTCCCCAGCTAGGCATTCCCCCCCGCCCAGAAAGGTGCTTCCCCCCCCCCCGCAATACACCCTCTGCTTTCTTTCATTTTCTTGCTTTTGTTAATTTATTTTTCCATTTAAAAAAATGCATTGACATTGGTGTCAGCTGCACGAGCTGTCGGGAATGCAGGGGCTCCGGCTCGCGAGCGCGCGCACACACACAGACACAGGCACAAGCGCGCGCACGCCCCCCTTCATCCTTCTCCTATTACCTCATGCCCGGCCCTAGTCCGGGAGCCTGTCCATCAAGATCGCCTAGGCAACGCCCCCTTCCCCACCCCCCCCTGCCCCTAGCTCCCGCTACTCGCGTGGTTCCCCAGAGCCCAACCGCCACCTGCTGGCCCCTAAGGGAGCAAGCCAGGGAGGGCCTGACCTGGTCCTCCCTGAGCCGGGGTGTCCACACCTGGCATGCCAGGGATGGAAGGTACCCTTAACCACCGGAATGACTTCTTTCTTCCACTATTACCTCCTTCTTGAAATGAACTGGTCTGGGGATTAGACGTCTGGCCTCTGACAATACTGGCTGTGTGACCCTGGGCAAGTTACTTAACCCCTCCGAGCTCTGGGCAGCTCTTAGACTTTAAACTGTACAAAATACTGCTCTGCACTGGTGTCAATGAAGTATTTATTAAATGCCTACTACGAGCATATATCCCTGTGGATATAGGTAAAAGAATGAAACAATCCCTAGGAGCAATGAGCCCACATTCTCTCTAATGGAATCCATAAAATCAGATATTGCATAAAAGGAAGTGAATAGAGCTGAGGTTCAGCACCAGCTGGTTGGGATAGGGAGAGAGGTCAGGCCAAAGATGGTGATAGGAGAGCTACAGGCATCTTCAAAGCAGAGTTTCCAGGATGGGAGCCGTTGAGCGCCATTCCCTCGGCCACTAGAAGCACCTAGCCATACATGCTGTATATCTCCAGGAGGATTCAAGCTCCTTGAGGCAGGCACTGGTAGGACTTTTTTGGTCTTTCAGCCCTGAGGAGTTGGCATGAAAGAAGGGTAACTTCTGGACATCCATGTGCTCTACTCCACTGGCCCTCTTAGTCTTCAAGAGTTGCTTGGGTCACCTCAGCACTGGTCACAGACCTAGTATGTGTCAAAGGCAAGATTTGAACCCAGGTCTTCCCGATTCCTAGGCAGCCATTCTATTTACTAGGATATACTGCCTTTAAGTGTTCAAATCGTTGCAGAAATACTGGTCGAATTTAATGTAGTTGCATCCAGATCCCTCATTTAATGCATGGGGAAACAGGCCAGAGAAGAGAATCATTTTAACGCAGCTGATAAATGGCACAGCTGGGGGTCAAATCCAGGTCTTCTGATTCCAAAATCACAGTAAAGAAAGGCAATAAGCATTCATTAAGCACTTACTGTGTTCCAGGCAATGTGTTAAGCCCCAGGGTACAAGTATAAGCAGGCACTGCTCTTTTTTTGTTGTTTCTGTCATGTCCAACTCTCCATGACCCCATTTTCTTGTCAAAGATGCTGGAGTGGTTTGCCATGTCCTTCTCCAGCTCATTTTACAGATGAGGAAACTGAGGCAAGCAGGGTGCAGTGACTTGCCCAGGATCAGGCAACTAATAAGTGTCTGAGGCTAGATTTGAACCCTGGAAATTCAGTCTGCTGACTCCAGGCCAGCACTCTATTCACAGTACCACCTAGCTCTTTCTTTAAGATGTAAAATAAAGTGTAGGTTTGGCAGGCCAAAGGATTGTAAGGATTTAGGTTAGAAGGGAGCCTAGGGATGATCCACTCCAAAATTAGCATTTTTCAGAGGGCGAAACTGAAGTCCAAGGAGGGGAAATGTTCGGGCACCACCGCTGCGGGGCATCTGGGCATCCTGGAAGACAAATCTAACTTGTGCCTCAGTGGTACGGATTACCAGTCAGTGGCCAATGATCACATAAATCCGACTTGCCCAACAGATTTATTTTATAGTATGGCTAAAATGAAAATAACATGAGACTGACCCTTTGACCATCTAATCGCTCTACTCAAGAACCTCCCATGTCTCACTATTGCATCCAAGATGAAGCACAAGCTTTTTGGCCTGGCACTTGACATCCCTCGTTGCCTATATAGGCTAATTTCACATCACTGCCCTTCTGAAGTCCAGCCAGACGGATCTATTTGGTGGTCCCTGAACGCTGCATGCCTTTCTCCAGATCCCAAACTTCGGTAAGCTCTCTAGCTCTTGAAGGAACTTAGAGGTCATCTACTCTAGTCCGCCACTTTCCAGCTGAGGAGACAAGCCCAGAGCGATAAAACCACAAGCCTGTCAAGTGTCTAACTCTGGGCGTACAAATGCAACGCAAAGCACTAGAAATGTGAATTCGGCAGAATGAGAATTTGAACCCAGGTCCCTGGATTCCAAAGCCGGTTTCCTTGCTATCCTCTGATGATTAGTAACTAAATCATTGATTTCAAGACAGAAGGGATCTTAAGAGTCATCTGGTCCAATTTCCCCATTTGGCCAAGAAGTAAAGCCCATTGTCATATAAATAGGAATAGGATTTGAGTTCAGCTTTTTAACTCCCAGTTCAACGCTCTATGCACTACAGCCCGTTGGGCTCACTGGCTTAATTAAGGACTATATAGGACAGCATGAAGGCAGTAGAAAGAACACTGAGGTCGAAGAAAAAACTGAATTTTGGGAATGAATTATGGGTTTGGAAACTAACCACATGTGGGGCTTTAGCTGCAGCCACGAGAACAGAATTCTGGATCTGGAGTCCGGAAGACCTCAGTTCAAATCCAACATCAGATACCGAACTCCAGGGCCAAGTCACTCTGTCTGCCTTAGTTTCCTCATCTCTAAAATGGGCATCATATCACCTACCTCCCAGGATTATGATGAGCATGAAATGAATTAATATTTGTGAAGCATTGTCCTAAGGCACTATGCTATTATTATTAGGCACGTCTCTGCTTATTTATAACATGGGGAGGCTGGATTGTAATATTTAAGGTCCCTTCCAGCTTTAAAAATCCTGTGACTAGATAGGGCTATATGCTCCCAGGAAGAGAGATGGACTTCTTGGAGCACAAAAACAAGGTGCACTACTGCTTATCGGTTTGGACCTACTGGTGTTCAAGAACCTAGGACCACACGTTCTACTTTTTCACCATCGATACATCCCCCAAGAAGTCTAAGGGAGAAATTCTTCAGCGCTCCTCAGATTCCCCCATAGTCGTATAGAGACGGCCAGTGTGTCTCTTCCCTTCCCTTCATCCTCCCAATCCTCAGAATGTTTGGGGTGCCACTTTTCACTTGGCACGACAACGTGTGGCATGGTGGGAGGATCAGTGGACTTGAATCCTGGATAAGGTGCTTCCTAGCTGGAAGTCACATAACTGGAAGCTGAGCCTCAGTTTCCTCCTGTGTAAAACAGGGATAAGAATATTTACACTGACTAACTTATAAGGTGGCTGTCAGAAAAGGGATTTGTGAACTTTGAGGTGCCATAGGAAACAAGCTGTTATTATCATCACCACTCAGACCATTCAGTCTCAAAAACACTTAATTCCTGTGGCCAAGGTGGTGTAATGGATTATGTGCTGGTCCTGCTGTCAGTTACCCTGGGTTCATACGATTGCACACAAGTCATAACCTCTCAGAGTCCAGTTTCCTTGTTTATAAATGGGATTAATACACTACCCACCTCACTTGGCTGTCCTAAGGAAAACTGTTTGCCAACCTCATGCAGGGTAGCATGTTGCATAGCAGAGACAGGAATGAGGAGGAAAGGGATTGGAGTGGAAGGCAATATCTCCATGCAGAGTTGTTTTGAAGGACCATTTTGCTTTTTATCTTTCTCACTCCTTTTTCATTTGCAGGCGAAACCAAAAGACCCCACAGTTGTGAAAATAAGGTGGGAACCGGATGGTCATAGTACCCAGCCAGTCCTTGGTAGCTGGTTAAAAACATAGACCCCAAAATGATTCAGAAGGAGTGCAGTTTGGCAATCAGAAATTAAGCAAGAATTAAGAGGATTTTTTCTAACACAAATTTGGATAGAAGGCCAGGTCAGCGACGTTGTGATAGACTGTAAGCTCCTGGAAGGCAGGGACAATAACCCCAGGGCTGCTGTGCCTGGTACATAGTATAAGCTTATTAATAAATGAACAAATACTTACTAATTTATTCATTAGATTACCCCTAGTGAGCAAGAAGAAGAGGTTCAGACACAGATCAAATTACTTATGGGGCTTGCTACTCTGTTCCGAAAGAATATGGCCTCTGGAGGAAAAGACTCTTCTTCTAGAGGGGAAAAAGCCAATTACAACTAAAGCTATGTAGCTAAAAGACTCTCTTTGTAGGAAGAATAGCAACTAAGAGATATCCTAAATCTAATACTGTGCTTGCGTGTATGTGTGTGTGTGTGTGTGTGTGTGTGTGTGTGTGTGTGTGTGTGTGTGTGTGTGTGAAGGGTCTGCCTTCCTAAAAAAACCCGAATTTAAGCCATGAGAGTCTAAGTGAAAAGAGTGCACTCTACCTCTAATAGGAAAGAGGACGCCTCTCAATTCAAGTTGAAGCCAGAAGCTTTTTCAGAGGGAAACCCCACAACCAAAGACCCAGACACTCGTTATCTGTTGCCATTTTTCTCCATTTTTCTAACCATACTGTTAACTGAATGCCTGTACTTTGAATTGACTAGAGGAAAAAAAAAACATTATAAGTAAGAGCTTGTGAGCTGTAACTTTTGAGTGGATGCAAACCCACAGAGTACCCTGAACCTAGGGTATATTTGCTGGGGCCTGAAGTGTGAGACAAAGTGTTCTATAAAGGGGGCTTGCATATTATCCCAGCAGCTAAGTGGTAGAAGGGCTAGATTTGGCATCAGGAAGGCCTGAGTTCAGATCCTGCCTCAGACACCAAATACCTGTGTGATCCTGGGCAAGTCATTTAACATCTGCCTCATGTTCCTCATCTAGAAAATGAGAATAATAACACTACCTCCACTGTAAGGCAGTTGGGATACTCAAATGAGATATTTGTAAAGCACTTAGAAAAGTGACTGGCACATGGCAGGCGCGTAATAAATGCTTGCCCTCTTCCCCAAACTACCTTGTATTTATTTAGTTTATATGTATTAACTTTGTTTATGTTATACATACTTATATATATATTTCCAACAGAAATCACAAATTCATGAAACTTACGTGAAAACTGGGTTGATTACAAGAGAAATGAACACGCATGTGGAACCCAAAGAGTTCATGATGTATACAGAAGTTTGCATATTTATGACATCAGGACAAAGGGAGGAGGAGAAAGACAAATCTCCATCTCAAAGGGGCATAGCAGGAGAGGGAAAAAGGTACAGTAAAGATGGGAAGAGGACAAAAGCCCTCCTGAATGGGAGGAGCAAGGCCAAGACAAGAGCCACATTTTTTCACTTGGAAACTGCCAGACCATGAAGACAGATGGTCTGCTTATCTACAAGGTCCCACAAGCAATTTCTTAACCTAGTGCGGACTGTCTGACACCTGTCATGGCTCCCAAGCACACACAGGGAGTCCAGTTTATGATGCAAACAACAAATTACATCAGCTTTGGTGGGAGGTAGGGGAGGCTTCCTCCTTGATGCATTCAGGGCCTCCTGTATACTCTGGGTCTAGGGTTTCTGGAAAATATAGCAACCAAAAATACAAGTTCAGGGGACCCTTTAATATTCCTTAATAATATGTACACACACACACAGACACACCTACCTACACATATATACATGTGTATGTCCACTTGCTGTGTCCACCATTAGAACGGAAGCTCCTTGGGATTAAAGATTATTTGTGTGCATCTCCATCACCTAGAACGTTGCCTGATAAATGGTGGCACTTGATAAATGCTTTTTGATTGGTTGATGCTGTGCTGACAAACTTCTTCCTGTGCTCTGACTCCGCTGTCTGCCAAAGGGAAAACCCATTCCCCCGAATTTGACCCGGTACCTGTCACATAGTAGGAGCTTAATCAATGTTTCCTTCCTTCTTTCCTTCCCTTCCCTCAGTGTCTAGTCCTTATTCAATGCCAGAATTGAGCATAAGAAAGAGTACTGAACTTGGAGTCATGGGGTGTGAGTTCAAATTTCACCTCTGCTATTTACTCCCTGTGAGACCTTGGCCAAATTACTTCGCCCCTTAGGTCAGTTTCCTCACCTATAAAATGAGGTCATCTCTAATGTTCCTTCCTGCTCTAAATTTATGATCATCTATCCTTCCACTGCCTGGTGTTTTCTGAAATCCCAGCTCCAGAATTACAGAACCCCTCTTCATCTGGTCAGCTCACACTCTTTCTGCCTCCTGGCACTTACGGACATCTCTGGCCATCCTCTCCAGTGTGGGCTGCCCCTTCTTTCACGCTCCTGTTTTACTGGGACATTACTAAGCTATGGAATTGACTGAGCCTGTGTTCCTCCAGGCAAATCAAGAAGCATTTATTAAGTGTCTTCTAGGTGTTAGGCACGGTGCTAAGTGCTGTGGATACAATGAAAGGCAAAAAACATCCCCTGCCCTTTAGAAACTTACACATGGAAGAGAAAACACGAGGAGACAAATAGCTATGTACAAACCAGATACAGACCAGATAAATTGGAGATAATGTCAGAGTGGGATAGGGGAGGAGGTCAGGAAGGCTTCCCTATAGGGCAGACTTGAAGGAAGCCAGGAGGCAGAGATGGGGGCCAGTCAGTGAAACTTCTTGGAGTTGGGAGATGGAGGCACAGTAAAGAGGTCAGTGTCACTGAATCACTGAATATGTGGGGGGAACAAGGCATAAGAAGATTGGAAAGGTGGGGGAGGAGGGCAGGTTAGGAAGGGCTTTAAATGCCAAATAGAAGGTTTTCTATTTAATCTCGGAGGTAGAAGGGAGCTTCTGAAGTAGCTTCTGAAGTTGAGTGAATGGCGGAGGGAGTGACAGTCAGATCTGAGATTCATGAGGACCCATTTGACAACTGAGCAGAAGATGGACTGGAGCGGTGGCGAGACTAGGCTGAGAGGCCTATCAGCAGGCTACTGCAATAGTTCAGGCTTGAGGTGATGAGATCCTGCACCAGGGTGGGTGGCAGCATGAGAGAAGAGAAGGGAGCAGACAAGAGAAATGTCACCAAGGCAGAAGTGACGGGACATGCACATGGGCGGGTAGTAAGAACAAAGAGTTGAGGAGGACACCAAGAAGGCAGAACCTGGGGGCCTGGAGAGGTGAAGATACACTTAGTAGCAACAGGAAAGTTGGGAAGAGGAGATGCCTGGAGTGAGGAAGAGACCAGATCACTTTTAGATGTGTTGACTCTAAGATGTGTAGGGACATCTGAGGTCAGCAAAGAGGTTAGGGATAGACGGTTAGGATCGACTTGAAAATCATTAGAACGGAGATCACGGATGCTGATGAGACCACCAAGCAAAACAGTACAGATGAAGACGAGGATCCAGGAGAGAGCCTTCGGGGACATTCACAGTTATCTGGTTGAGGCCTGGAAGAAGATTCAGCAAAGGAGAAAGAACCATTGGATGGGAATGAGGAGAATCAGGAGCTAGAAGTGTTGCGAAAACCTAGAGACAAGAGAGCATCAAAATGGTTATTGACAAAGGGAACAGAGAATTCAAAGTTGAAAACTGAGAAAAGGCCATTAGATATGACATATAAAGGATCCCTGGTAACCAGAGAGAACAGTTTCAGTTGAGTGACTATAGAGTTATGGAAGAGGAGGCACTGATTGTACAAGACCTTCCCAAGGAGTTTAGCCATGAAAGAGGAGAACTAAAAGATAAATGCTAGCAGGGAGAGATAGTCCAAAGGAAAATTTTGGAGGAGAGGGGAATCATGCGTGTTTTTGTAAAACAGTCAGGAGACAGGCAGAGAAGAGGGATGATAGAGAAAGCATTTGGCTGGAGAAGATAGGGTAGAATGGGATCTCTTGTGAATGAAAAGGGATTTGCCTTGGCAGAAAGGTCACTTCTATATGAGGTGGGTGAAGATAGTGGGGGAGAGACCTGAATGAGAAGAGGAAAAGGCAGTTTTGCTGAATAGCCTTACTTTCTTCAGTGAAATACCAAGAAGGGTTTTCAGCTAAGGTAGGGGTAGGGGAAGGATGTAAAGCCTTGGCAAACTTCTGTGACTGGGACAGTGAACAGATTAGGGAGGTGTAAAAAGATTGCCTTGTCACAGCAAGGAACCAATTGAAATTATAGAACATAATTTCAGCATGGTTTTCGGATTTTCTCTGTCTTCATTCAGCAGCATGCAGTGAATGGAGGGAGTATTCCAAGGCTAGAGCTCAGTAAGGCAGGTTCATCAAAGGTACAAGGTGGCATTTACCCAACAGAGTGTTAGAATTATAAGTGAGTACTACTGTAATGAAGAGCCGAGGAATCTTAAGTGATTGAAAATGAGTAGTAACAGATGCTAAGCTGGAATGCCTGAAATAGCCGAAGTGCTAGAATGTACTTTACTGAAAATCTAAAACCAACTGCATCATCTTACAGGCTAGGAAACTGAGACCCAGAGACAGGTTCAATTTGCCTCTCAAGTCTCGTGGATTGTTAGTGGCGAAACTCCATTTGGAATCTGGGTATTAGGGCCTCTACTCCATCACCCTTGGGATGCCACCATGCTGTCTCCTTCTTTGCCAGGAAAAGGCAAAAAAGGGAGCTTTGGATTAGTTCCATCCTATTTCAGGCTCTCCACTTACATCTGATACCCTCCTTTTGGGGGTAACATCAGAAATTAAAAACATGTTTCTACTAGACAGAAACATCTGAAAACATCAGTGTTAGGATACAGTATGATTTATTGAAAGAATGGATAATGTATATGTGATTTTTAAAGTATTAACAATCAGATAAGCTAAAAGGTATCCATCATGCTATAAGAGTAGTGAAAATCCCCATATGTCAAACATAGAAATATGTTTCACAGTTACCTTTTTGACTATGTATGAATTAATATGTAAAAAGGATGGTTAACAATATGGTACCATTAAGCATTGATCAATAAGTATTACGTGCATGAACACAGTGACAATGTATATAATGCTATAAGGTCTGAAAAATACATTCCATTGCTATGCCCAAAGGGCTATAAAAATGTGCATACCCTTTGACCCAGCAATAGCACTTCTAGGGCTATATCCCAAAGAGATCATACAAATGAGAAAAGGACCCATAGGTACAAAAATATTCATAGCAGCTCTTTTTGTGGTGGCAAAGAATTGGAAATTGAGAGGATGCCCATCAATTGGGGAATGGCTGAGCAAGTTGTGGTATATGAATGTAATGGAATACTATTGTGGTATAAGAAATGATGAGCAGGCTGACTTCCAAAAAACCTGGAAAGACTTGTATGGTCTGATGCTGAGTGAAGTGAGCAGAACCAAGAGGACTTTGTACACAATAACAACCACGTTGTGCGATGAATAATATTGATAAACTTAACCCTTCCTAGCAATACAAGGATGTAAGACATCTCCAAAGGCCTCATGATGGAAAATGCTATCCACATCCAAAGAAAGAACGATGGAATTTGAATGCAGATCGAAGCATACTGTTTGCTATTTTTTCTCTTCTGTTGAGTTTTGTTTCCTCTTTTTGGTGGTTCCTCCTATTGGTTCTAATTTTTACTTACAACATCACTAATCTGAAAATGTTTAATAAGAATGTATATGTATATATATATATAAAATCTTCTATCAAATTTTGCACTGTCTTGGGGAGGGTGGTGGGGAGGAAGGGGGAGAAAAATTTTAAACTCAAAAGCATATGGAAGTGATTGTTGATAAAACAAAATAAATAAATTTTAAAAAATATAAAAAAATACATTCCATTAGATAACCCCATGTGCTCCTGCAATGTAGGTGCTACCATCATCTCAGTTATACAGATAAAAAAAACTGAGCCCAAGATCTGTGACTTGCCCAGAAGCACATGGCTAGTATTTGGAGGCAGGGTTCAACCTTCACACGGTTGTGCCAGGTCCTCGAAATTCAAAGACGAAGAAGCAGTCTCTGTCCTAGAGGCGCTTACTTGGCAATTATATATCCTCCCAGAATGCCCCAGCCCGTCAGCATCTGGGGATTTAGAAAAATTTGCACTTGTCAGAATGGCTAGTGATGCTTAAAGTGCTAGACTTTTATTAGGTACATTTTAACTCATACAAAGGAAGACATAAGGCCCAAGGGAAACAGGGACAGTCAAAGATATTAATGAAGAGCGTTGAAATCACCTCAAGAATGATAATTTCCAGGTTATAGGGTCAATGACGTTACTTTTTTTTCTAATTTTTTTCAATTCCCAACTTTACCCCAATTAAAATGAGCCTTTCCATATATGAAAATACCAAAAAAAAAAAAAAAACATTGTACATGAAACGGTGACTCTATTGCACACAGCTTGTTTTCTTTTTAAATTGCATGCTACGTTAACTTTCATGCTACGTTTGCCTGTGGTCATCTACGATTCTTGAGGCTACCCTCTGGAGCTGGCACACCCAGATCACATCAGGTTCTCATTACTCCTTTGAGTTGAAATGGGTGATATCTGTATCCTTCATGGCCTTCATAACGGAGTAGTTCAACACTGCACGGGAGATCCATAGATTTTATAGGGAAGTGTGGGTTCTCTCTCAGGCCCAGCTGATTGATTTCTTATCTCTGATGTTACAAGCAGGCGATGCTAGGGACTGACCAGTGGGGTGCTGCCACATTTTCCAAGCACGATGCAGAGCAAAGAAATCTGCGGCATAAACATGTTTAGAAAAAAGCAGCTAGGGATGGTCTAGAGCAGGGGCAGCCTGCAATACAAGGAGGGTAAAAGCCCCAAAATGCATAAACAAAAAAACCCCAGGTTTTTCTTAGACTATGGGACAGAACATTTTCAAAATCCCATTTGCTCATTTTAAGAACATATAGCAATTCTAGGCTTATGAAGTGTGGTTGAGTCAGTCTTTATAGGACCTTCTTCGATGAACAGATATGGGTGATTTAAAATAGTCTTCCCATCTACACTTGAGGGTGTTTAAACTGGAGTGTTCTCTTAAATAGGCTATAAACCAAATTACTAACATAAGAATCATAGAATTTAGGGCAAGGAGAAAACCTGAAAGATCATTTAATTCAACCTTATCATTTCACAGATGGGGAAACTGAGCCTCAGAGAGTTTAGACATCTTGCCCAAGGTCTTTGGATTCAATATTCAGTGTTCTTTCATTTCAAACAAATTCCTTCCTTACCATTAATCATTCATTATTTATTATCTAATTTACCACATACTCCCCCCACCCCAGATAACTCAAACAGGGCTACAGTTAACCTTTACATCGTCAAAATTCTAAACTGGCAGCATGTGAATTAGTGAATGAGGCTTTACCATAGGTACAGTCTGCTTTGGGAGATAATAGAATGCTTTGCCTCTATTTTGAGACGTCAGTACAGATAATTCTTCCACAGTTAGAAAGGACTTCATGTCATCTAGTCCAATTACCTCATTTTACAGCTGAGGAAACTGAGGCCCAAGGAGCTTAAGGGACCTGCCAACATCACACAAGAAACAGCAGCAGCTATAATTTATAGAACACTTTAAAATTTGCAAAATGATTTTCACTTGTTTCCTTATTTAATCCACATAAAAACCTGGTGAGGAGGCACTATTATCATCACCATCATACAGATGAGGACGCTGAAGCAGGGTAAGTGACTAAGTTTCTGAGAGTGGATTTGGACTCAGACTTTCTTGCCTCCAAGTTCAGAGCTCTAGTCACCAGGCCATCTAGCTGCCTCCTAAGTGGTAAGGAAAAGAGGTGGCTTTTGTAGCACAGTGCCAGTGCCAGGGTTCAGACTGAGGTCTTGAGGCTTCCAAGTTCTAGGCTCTTCCCATGGTTATATGCCTTCTCTTTAAATGGGAGGCCCTTTTGCATATGCCCTGGCAGAGCGTCATTCTTTCTCTCTTCACAAACAGAATGGCAGCCTCAGCTGAGAAATTTCTTTTTTTAAAACTTTTTTATTAATTTATTTTGAATTATCAACAATCACTTCCATAAGCTTTTGAGTTTTAAATTTTCTCCCTCTCCCTCCCGCCTTCCTCCCCAAGACGACACACAATATGATATAGACTATACACATACATTTCTATTAAACGTATTTTCATATTACTCATGTTTATAAATGTCTTAAAGGGGATGACCATGTCCCTCTCACATACATACACATGCAAGTACTTATATAAAACAACTACATTTCACTTAATTTGTTTCTAAAATGATTGAATAATTTTGTATCTCCAGCAGTACTAACACAGTGCCTAGTACATAAGTGTTGAAGCAATTCTCCTTCCTCCCTCCCTTCCTCCCTTCCTTCCTTCCTTCATTTCTTTCTCTCTTTCTTTCTTTCTCTCTCTTTCTTTCTTTTGCTTCCTTCTTTCCTTCCTTCCTTCCTTCCTTCCTTCCTTCCTTCCTTCCTTCCTTCCTTCCTTCCTTTTTTACCTTCTTTCTTTCAATTCATTATCAACTCTACTGGAGAGGCCACAGGGTTCAGATGCAAAACTTTAAAATCCTCAGGCAAGTTTCACTTCCCCAGATCCGATTGCAACTCATGCTCAAGAAAAATGAAGAAAGCAGTCCGAGGATTTCTCCAGGGTGACGTGAAGAGGTGACTCCACTCTAGAAAGTCATTAGCCAGAGGGATTCCAAATGAAGAAGCAACATATTCTACAAATTATAAAAGGCATCTCCAATTTTTTGTTCTTTTGGAATTTTATTGTGTCAAATGTCCATCCATCCGACCATTTATTTTGCTGCTGTCTCTTGGTTAATACTAAGATAGATGAACTCAATGGCTATGAATTGAGCCTTTTTCCCCCTAGAACTTTGCATGCAGTGGATGCTTAATAAATGCTTGATGAATGAATTAATAAAAGATTCTTTTGACTTTTACAGTTTTTAAGTGTTTTTAATCACATGAAGGCAGCTAGAGGGTGCAGCCGATAGAACACTGGGCTGGAAGCTGGGAAGACTTGTCTTCCTGAATTCAAAACTGGTCTCAGACACTTCCTAGCTGTGTGACCCCAGGCAAGTCACTTCACCCGCTTTGCCTCAGTTCCTCATCTGTCAAATGATCTGGTGGAAGAAATGGCAAACCACTCCAAGATTTTTGCCAAGAAAATGCCAAATGGGGTGACAGGAAGTCTGACATGACTGAAACAACTGAACAACAACAACAAAAATTACATGAAACTGCTTTGGGGACTTTTTCATTTCCTGAAATCCATGGGCCATTTTTGCAGACTGGCAGACCATTTGGTCACTGCCAACCTGAGAATAAATTCTCTGAAGATGGTGGATTTTAGTCACACTCTTCATGCACCATTTCAACATCCTCTTGACCTAAACTTAGTGAGCTATACCAAGTCTTATGTTGCTGACTCATATTATGGAGAATGGCCTTCATAGATGACCCAGACTCAGCGATGCTAGAAAATTCTTTCTCAGAGGTATATGAAAAGCTGGCAGTAGCTATGGCAACTAGCTTTAAGTCTGCATTGACGATAGGGGAGCCAGAATATCCAAAGAGGAAAATGGTGTCATCACTGACTACCTCTTGAAAACTTCTTGGTGTAAACATGTGAATGTGGTTCATTTCATGAGCGTCAATGGCAAAATCTTCCTCTCCTTTGGCCTGGACGTGGTCTTGACTCTTCTGTTCCTGATGTGATTGGGGGATCACATAACAAGGATCAGTTACCCTTCTCTGTTTATCTATGTGACCAGTGATATACAGGAGGCCATTCAATGGTGAAGAAGAAAAATGGTCCCATTAATCCTTGGAAACAGGAATGTCACTTTCCTTTAGTTCCAACACTATGTAATCCAGGGTTTTACTAAAGAATTCAAACTAAGGCTCAATGGACCACTTCTCATCTGAGTTTGAATGAACATCTTCATCAGCAAAGGTCACCTATGCACAGTTACTGATTTTTTCTGCTCACACACTTGGCTCCACTCCTACCCCCAATATTAAGTTCACTATATGGCAACAAGTGAGAATGTAGTGATCCCTCAAGACAAAGCAAGTGGCTCCATGAGAGATTCCATTGTTTTTCCAGAATATGTACCCTATAGGGTTACCCAGGTGACACAGTAATTTATGGACTTTAATTGAGGTAGAATCTCATGTTAGTTTTTCAAAGTCCTTTCTATGTATATTAAGTAGGGTACTGATTTGGTTTTTTCTCCTTTTTTTCTTGATTAGAATTTTGTTTGATTATCTCACCTTCCTTTCTCACACTGAGATACAGATCCAAAATTTGTCTTTCTGACACACAGCTTTCTCTTTGTTCCAGCTCAGAGCTCCGAGGAGCCACTTTTCGGGATGATGCCCTTCTATGTACCTCTACCTGAAAACATCTGTCATCTAAATCATCAACTGGAAGGGTGTTTTCTAAAACATCATCCGCCTTTTCTATCAGATTCCACTTTTCCAGTAAAGGAAGGAAATCTGCCATCTTTGTCCAAGGCATTCTCAATAGTTTCTCTTTTGAAGGCATAATGACAGAGTTTACACCCTTCTTTAAGAAGCTTGGGACAACTCACAATAGTTTTGCCCCATAGCAAAAAACATAGAATTTGATTCACTCTCCACCTTAGTGGTCATATTGTCTCAGATGCTCACTGGCATCTTTTTTGTGGCCCTTACTTTGGACAAATCTAATCTCAAAGTGAGAACCCTCGGGCACATGCTAGAGGGGCGTGTCCAGGTTAACATACCCATTCTCACTTCCCATTTTCCTGAGAACCAACATTATCTTGCCTTGTTCATTGTCAATCTCTTTGCTGACAACCGTGAGTGATTTAATGGCATCGATGACGCTGTACCTGTCATGGCTCATGGTTCCTCTGATCTCTTTCCAAACTGACTATAAATAGTTTCTTCCGGAAAGCTGTTTCCTCATTTGACTTCTTCTCAGGGGAAGTATTTCCTTCAAGTTGACTGTCAGTGACCTCCTTACAGTTCCCAGAAGTATTCTGACTAGAATTGGGAATCCTTTGGGAAAAGACAGAGGGAATTGGCTTCTCTTTGTCGACCTAAGCAGATGAATTGAAGAGATGACAAATTATTAATGCAACTTTGGACTTTTTCTTAGTTTCTTGACCAGTCAGTAAGTTTCCTTTGGGAAATTTCAGGATCAGCTTTGAAAAGACTAGTCATCAAGTCTGATGGGAGCCTGACTTGAGATTCAAATTATAACATCAGTTTCTTACCAGTTTGGTCATCCTAAAATTTATGGATGTCATGATTTTGTCTCTATTCTGGGGCTAAAGTAACAAACCAGAAGCACAGAAATGTAATAAAAATGAAAAAAAGCCTGAAACTATTCCTAGGTTACTATTTTTATAAAAAAAAAAAAGTACCAGCCCCCTCAGTTTTTTCTTCTAATGCAGTGAAGCAAGGAGTTGGAATCAGAAGACCTAAATTCAAATCTAGACTCTCACATTTGCTAGCTGAGTGACCATGTCACTGAATCTGCCAAAGCCTCAGTTTCCCCTTCTGTCAAATGGGGATAATGCACCTTGTACTGTCTACCTCACAGACCCAATAGGACAAAATTCCTCTTAATCCAAGAGGAAGCCGATCAGTTTCTATCATCATAGATTCCTTGGAATTTTCTTTCTTATTGTGAATCTAAACACTGGCAAATGGGAGCATTTCCATATAGAACAAACAGAAGAGGACTGTGTGTGAAGCTGTGAACTTCTGACTTTGTAAAAGTTTCTATTTTAATTTAATGCCTTAGTACTAGAATTGCTCTTTTTGTCTCTGACCTTGTCTGCACATCCTTCTGCTTTCTCTTACTTTACTTTAAAAATGTTTCACAGATGTTCTTTTCTTTTTGTTTATTTTTGCATAGAAGCAACAGAATTATCGGCTCATAGGCAGAGGGCTGGAAAGGACCTTAGAGGACAGAGTCCAACTCCCTCATTTTACAAATGATGGCACTGAGGCACAGAAAGGTTAAATAACTTGCCCAGGGTCACACAGCAGGTGAATATTTGAGGTAGGATTTGAGCTCAGATTTTGGGAATACTCAAAAGCATATTAGCTACATCTGTAAATGCACCTATAGTCCATTACCTTGCCCCAGACTGATTCTTCAGATAAAATTTTATCCTTAAAATATACTTTAATAAGATGATAATATCATGATGGCTTATTAATGAGCCCTAAATGCATTGTAAAAATACTTATAATACTTTTTTGGGGGAATGGCAACTGATAAAGATCAACAACTCCACCAGAACTTACTATCTTCCAGTGGTCTGGGACAATGAGAGGGTCAACGATTTGCAAACCCTGTGTGTATCATGGAAGGGGACGTGCACCCAGGTCTTCCTGACTACAAGGTCAATTCAGTTCTCTATCTGCTACACCATACTCCCTCTCAGTGTTGCTATCTTTTCAAGATCTTCTTTCTAAAGAGCTCAAAGCCATTCACTTGCTTTATCTGGCTTTCCACTCTTGTGAGGTAAGAAAGAAATGTACTGTCTCCATTTCACTGACAGGGGAATCTGAGGTAGAGAGAAGCGACCTGCTCAGAGTCACATGCTTAGTACACATCAGAATTGTATCCAAAGCCAGGTTTCTTGACTAAGTACAACGTGCTTCCCTTTACCCCATTGGTTCTCAAAGGAGAACCACCAAAAGTAGACATCTGGGGGTCCCTAGACCATTTTAAGGGGTCCATAAGGTCAAAACTATTTTTATAATACTACACAGATATTATTTTCCTATTCTTTTTTCCAACTACATATCTGTGTGAGGCTGCATTTTCTTCATATACTTCAACCAAAACCATAGACTAAATGCAGAGACAGACAGGAGAATCCAGCTGCCTTCTCTTAAGCCAGAAATTAAAGACATTAATAAAAATAGATAAAATAATGCCATTCTCCTCACTCTTTTTTTGTTTGGGAAAATATTCATTTTTCATTAAAATATTATTTATGTTAACATGTCATGGGTTTATTAAGGTTATTTTAAAATGAATAAATATTTTAAAAACATCAGTTTTATTGTCTAATATGATAAATGTTGATAGATATAACCCGCATAAACAAAAACTCTTGGAGGCCCTCAATAATTTATTTTTTCTTTTTTTGGCAAGGCAATCAGGGTTAAGTGACTTGTCCAGGATCACACAGCTAGTAAGAGTGTTATGTGTCTGAGGTCCCATTTGAACTCAGGTCCTCCTGATTCCAAGGCCAGAGCTCTCTATCCACTGAGCCACCCAGCTGCCCCAGCACTCAATAATTTTTAAGAGTATAAATGGGTCTTGTGACTAAAATCTGTGAAAACAGCTACACTTTACTGCTTTCGTTGATTAGCATAATGAAACAGGGTGGAGAGTGGCCTCCCTAACACTGTTCTGATTTGAGCAGTGCTGGGAGACCCCAGTGCCTGGCCTTGGGCCAGAAGTCACTCAGACCTGACCACTAAGCAAGGCTGGAGAAGGACCACAGTCTTCCCTTATACATTTAATTAACCCAACTTCATCAGTTTGGTCAACCAGTGGAGGAAGTGCTTCTCTAGAGGGTCCCCAAATAGCTATCACAAGGGTAGCAAACCCCAGGCCATCATTTGCACACATGAAGCATTTACCTACTGGATTTTAAAAGTCGTCTATTTTTCTGTCTTTTTTTTCAGTGGATAACTTGCACTTTCTGGAGGTCAGGGCCATCAGAAGATAGATGGGTAGCTTAGTCAAAGCATTAATTCCAGTGGGATAGTAATATTTCACGGTTTGATTCTTAATGCTGTGAGTCCTGTAGGTCATAAGACCATCTGTGGTTCAGGGTCCTGTGTCCCCTGGGGTCTTCTTTCACCTCCTTCTGTCTCATCCCTTTTCTGTCACTCGCTATAACTTGAGACTCAATTTCCTCATTTGCAAAACAGAGGTAATCATACCCATAGTATCACTATCACAGGGCTGTTGGGAAGATCAAATGAATACTTTGTAAATATCAAAGTGCTAGGTCCACATTTATCATTTCCATTTCATGATGGAATGGAGGGAACAAGCATTTATTAAGTTCCTACTATGTGCTAAGCATGATGCTAAGTGCTTTAGAAATATTATCTCCTGGGAGTGTCCCAATCACCTTACAAGGTAGGTGCTATTAGTATCTTCATTTGACAGTTGAGAAAGCTGACATAGGCATAGGTAAAGTGACTTGCCAGGGTCACACAGCTAGGAAGTATCTGAGGCTGGAGTTAACTCAAGTCTTCCAGACTCAAGGCCCAGTGTACTATCCATTGTGCCACCTTGCTGCTTGCCTTTAAGAGGGAAGCTGAGGAAGAGCTTTTACAGTGGAGGGGAAGATGGAGATTCAGGAGGGAGCACTTGAACCTTACTCTCAGCAGAATTGGCTCAAAGAGGGGTAACATACATGCTCATGTGAGTATAGAAATTGATCTTACCCTAGAAGAAAGTAGGAATGAAAAGTGATAAGAGAAGGTGAGGACACTGAGAAAAGAGAGGACAGATTGGTGGAGGTGGTGGTCAGAAGCAAAACATTTTTTTAGGGGGGCAATTGGGGATAAGTGACTTGCCCAGGGTCACATAGATAGTAAGTGTCAAGTGTTTGGTCTGAGGCCGGATTTGAACTCAGGTCCTCCTGACTTCAGGGCCAGTGCTCTATCCACAGCAAAACACTTTTAAGGGTGGACAGGGTGAAAAGATAAAGAGAGGGAAGGATAAATGGGGGGGGAATAGGATGGAGGGAAATGCAGTTAGTGATTGTAACTCTGAAAATAATTTACAGCAAGTTTCTCTGATAAAGGCTCATTTCTCAAATCTATAGAAAACTGAGTTAAATTTATATAAAAAAAGAGACATTCCTTAACTGATAAATGGCCAAAGGATATGATCAGGTGATTTTCAGACAAAATAATCAAAGCTATGGAGTCATGAAAAAATGCTCTATATCGTTATTGATTAGAGGAATGCAAATTAAAAAACTCCTAAGTACCGCCCCACAGTTAGATTGGCTAAGATGACAGACAGAAAAGGAAAATGATAAATGTTGGAGGGCAATGCAGGAAAATTGAGGCACTAATGCTTTGTTGGTGCAGTTATATACTGATTCAACCATTCTGTAGAGCAATCAGAAACTATGCCCAAAGGGTTATAATACCACACTTGCTCTTTGACCATGCAATACCACTACGAGATTAATATCCCAAAGGAATAAAAAGGAGAAGAATAAGGATGTATTTGTACACAAATATTTATAGCAGCTCTTTTAGTGGTGGCAAATAATTGGAAATTGAGGAGATGCCCATCCATTGGGGAAGTTGTGGTATATGATTGTGATGGAATATTATTGTGCTATAAGAAATGAGTAGTAGGATGCTCTCAGAAAAACCTAGAAAGACTTACACGAACTGATGCAAAGTGAAATGAGCAGGACCAGGTAAAGATGGTATACAGTAATAGCAATATTGTACGATGATCAGCTGTGATAGGTGTGATTGGTGTAATTCCCCTGCTCCTAAATTTATTCTGAGGAGTTTTTTAAGGTTGTTTGGAGGAGACTTTGGGAGGGCTCTGGGGAGTCCCTTCCTCACGCCACCATCCTGGTGCCAAGAAGTCCCATCTTTTCTTTTAAAAAAATATTTATTTAGTATTTTATTTTTCCCCAGTTACAAGTAAAAGCGATTTTTAACATTCTTTTTTTAAACTTTGAGTTCCAAATTCTCTCCCTTCTTCCCTTCCCTCACTCCTCATTGAGAAGGCAAGCAATTTGATATAGGTTATATATGTGCAGTCATGCAAAAAGTATTTCCATATTCGTCATGTTGTGAAAGAAAATAGGCCAAAAACAATGAAAATAAAGCACAAAAAAGTATGCTTCAATCTGCAATCAGACTCCACTAGTTCTTTTTCTAAGAATGGATAACATCTTTCATAATAAGTCCTTCAGAATTGTCTTGGATCATTGTATTGCTGAGAATAACTAATTCATTCACAGTTGATCATCATATAATATTGCTGTTACTGTATACCATCTTTGCCTGGTCCTACTCATTCCACCCCAGAATTCCTAAAGACTCATGACAGAAAATGCTGTCCACACGCGGAGAAAGAACTATGGAGTCTGAATGCAGATTGAAGCAGACTATTTCCTCTCCCGCTCTTTTTTTGTTTCTTCTTTCTTGTGGCTTTTCCTTTTGGTTCTAATTCTTCTTTACAATATGACTAATGTGGAAGGACATGGATAGCCTATATCAGATTACATACCATCTTGTGGAGGAGGGAGCAGAGAAAGAGGGAGAAAAATTTAGAACTCAAAATCTTATGGAAATTAATGTTGAAAACTAAAAGCAAATAAAAATGTAAAAAAATGCCAAATCGGCAGGATGATTTCAGAAAAACCTGAAAAGACTTTCATGAACTGATACAAAGTGAAGTGAGCAGGACCAGGAGAACATTGCACAGAGTAATAGTAATATTTTATGATGAAGAACTGTGAATGACTTAGGTTTTCTCAGAAGTACAGTGATCCCAGACAGTACCAAAGGACTCATGATAAAAAATGCTATCCACTTCCAGAGGAAGAACAGATGTTGTTTGAATACAGACTGAAGCTTACTATTTTTCCCTTCCTTCCTCCTTTCCTTCCTCCCTCTATTCCTCCCTTCCTCTCTCCCTCCCTTCCCCCTCCCTTCCTCTCTCTCCTTTCCTTCCTTCCTTCCTTCCTTCCTTCCTTCCTTCCTTCCTTCCTTCCTTCCTTCCTTCCTTCCTTCCTTCCTTTCCTTCCTTCCTTCCTTCCTTCCTTCTTTCTTTCCTTCTTTCTTTCTTTCTTTCTTTCTTTCTTTCTTTCTTTCTTTCTTTCTTTCTTTCTTTCTTTCTTTCTTTCTTTCTTTCTTTCTTTCTTCCTTATTTATCAAGTCTTCTTGCACAAAATGACTAATATGGAAATGCTTTACATGATTGCATACTTATAACTTATATCAGATTGCTTACCATCTCAGGTATGGCGGAGAGGAAGGAGGGAAGGATAGAATTTGGTACTCAAAACTTGAAAAAAAATCCAGTGAATTTTATTTGTTTTTACATGTAATTGTGAGGAAATAAAATATTATTAGAAAGATGAGCGCTGCAAAGCTATGTTGAACTCATGGGAAAGGAATGAGAAAGGATGTTGAAAAGACAAAGAACAGAGTGGTCTAAGAAATACAGTAGCATGGATTAGCTAGGTGGTTCAGTGGATAGAGCACTGACCCTAGAGTCAGGAGGACCTGAGTTCCAAATCCAGCCTCAGACACTTGACACTTAGTATTTGTGTAACCCTGGGCAAGTCAATTGACCCCAATTGCCTTGCAAAAAATTAGTAGCCTAGAACAGGGGTTCCTAACCTATAATCTATTAATTTGTTGTTTTAAAAACAAATCAATATAACCAGTCTCATTATTAATCATGTATCTAATTTATTTAAAAATATGACTCTTAGAAGAGCTTTATAGACTTCACCAGACAACTGCCAATGGGATCAAGGACCTAATACAAGCTCAAGGACTCTCATCCGAGAGGAAATAGGGAGCCACTGGATATTCCTGAGCAAGGAGACGACATGTCCACCTGAGCTTTAAGGATATGATTTTGGCAGCTTCCAACACAGTATGAGCGCAATGAATGCTTGTTGACTAACTGGTTACTTCATCGTTGTTCAGTCATTTCAGTCATGTCTATCTGTGACTCCATTTGTGACAAAGATCCTGGAGTTGTTTGCCATTTCCTTCTCCAGCTCATTTTCCTGATGATGAAACTGAGGCAAACAGGATTAAGCAACTTGTCCAAGGTTATACAGCTAGTAAGTGTGTGAAGCTGGATTTGAACTCAGGAAGATGAGTCTTCCTGACTCCAGGCCTAGCATTCTACGGACTGCACCACCTACCTGCCCATTGATTAACTCAAACTCCCTTTAACGTCTATCCTCTTCTCCCTAGGGAAAGTCGTCTCTTTGGATTCGGGAACCATCTCTTACATTTCCTTGGAAACCTGGCAGTACATATTCTGGGGATCAGAGGCAGCTTGGCCTAATGTACAGAGTGCTGGACTGGGAGTCAAGAAAAGCTGGGTTCCAATTTTGCCCCTGGCTGTCTGTGCAGTACCAGGCAAGTCACTTGACCTGCCTGAGCCTTTCTTTCTTCACCCAATAAAAGGTGAGAAATAACTCATCTAGTAGTTCACAAATTTATGATGTAGATCATGTGAGATAGTGTATGTGAAGTGTTTTGCCGACTCAAAATATCATATAAATATCGGTGATTTTTATTTAAGAAATAATCAATGATCTGTTCCTATCAGTAAGAATCAGTCCATTGTTATTTAAAAGGGCTTCTGCAGAAGAAGAGGAGACAGGAGGAATGAGATAAAAAAAGTGGCAGACTTCTCTCTGGTTGAGGTATGACAGAAAGGAGTCAGATTAAGGTAAGCCCATTACTCTGACACTTCAGCTCATACCTAAGCTCCATTCTAGCCAAGCAGGGTTCTTTATCACCCTCTAAACACTGTGGCCACC
Source organism: Phascolarctos cinereus (assembly GCF_003287225.1). Lineage (NCBI taxonomy): Eukaryota > Metazoa > Chordata > Mammalia > Diprotodontia > Phascolarctidae > Phascolarctos > Phascolarctos cinereus. The sequence goes on along the minus strand of NW_027556402.1, from coordinate 250,640,592 downwards.
TCTGTGAAGCTCACACAGAATGTCAGCAGGAGAAGGGACCCCAGTGGCCATCTCATCCAACCCATACTGAACACCAATCCCTTCTACAAGTGCTTCCGCAAGCATGGTTGGCAGAACTTCAATGGGGGGAAAAATCTGTGTCCAGAGGTGGCCAACATTCCATGTTGGAATGGCTTTAATCATAAGGAAGCAAGCCTAGATTGACCTCTTCTACATATTGCTCCTACTTTTGCCCTCTGGGGCCAAATAGAACAAATTAAAATGGCAGCCCTTTGAGTAACTGAAGACAAATATAATGTATTTCCAAAATCTTCTCTTCTCTGGGCTCCACATTCCCGGTCCTTTTAGCCAAACCTCACATGGCAGGGCTCAATCGAGGCCTTTAGTCACATTGCTTATGCTTCTCTGGATACTTGTACTGTCCTTCCCAAAAGAGGGCACTCAGAACACAATATGCCAAATGTGAAGCCTTTCCTCATATCTAAGTGGGAACAACATTGCCCCATCAAACCTGTCTACTAACCTCCCACTGAGAGGTAGCATTTCTTTCAGTAATTTGAAAGCATGATTCTGAGGAGGGGGGCAAGGTCTATACACTTTACCAGACTGCCTGCCCAAGGGGTCCAGGACACACAAAAAGTTAAGAACTCCTGGACTAGACAGCCTATGAGGT